>NC_090661.1:53291350-53929386 GCF_013368605.1 Nyctibius grandis
AAAAGGGAACGTATCTTCATAACACATGGAAATTTGGGCCTGGCTGAGCATGTCTACAGGCATGGCTGCAGGTGTGCGGCAGCAGGGACATATATCCTGCTCTCACCTTGTAACACAGGTAACAAGGGCAGGGACAATGCAGCCATGGGCACTCCCACACAGCTCTGCAAGCCAAGCAGAGTGCAGATTTCCAGGGCTGGAGTTGTTCTCCTTCTCAGCACCAATCAGCTGGTGTATATACTCAGTCTTCTGGATCTGTAACAGCCCTCTCACCCCCACTTCCTAGGTCTGCTCCTGCTTACTTATACTAGCTATTATGAAGCTGCTACAGGGATACCTAGCTGTCCTGAAATTGCTTCTGACGTATTTGTTCAGCACTAAAAGGTTCACCATTACTGTTGCCTTCCAAAGTTCCTGCTGCTGCATCAGAGTTAAATCTAGCAAGGAACTAATTTATTTTAATTTTAAATTGTTTTCTATTGTATTTTACATTAGTGCCTTGAGCCATCTGGATGATAAGTAGTAATATAAATGATTGCTTCAATTATTAACACTGGTGACCTTTGCTAAAATGCAGCAAGGAGGAGAAATGTGTAGTCAGGCTGCTTTGATAATAGTAATAATCAGCCAGGATGTCTCAGTGGGAAAGGGAAAATGTGGAGCTATATTGTCTGGTAGTTTGAACAGGGAGGTGGAAGAGAAGCAGCAAGGAGGAGGAGGAGGAGGATTTGGTGTGTGTTCGATTTCTACCTCTGTATCTCATGGTACTGTCATGTAAAATGTAACAGGGAGTTTAGTGAGACATAAAGCCAAGACAGACACCTGGTCTGGCCCAGCACAACAATATTCTTACTTGGTATGGAGAGCTAAAGAACATTTCTAAAATGCTCTATGATCCTCAAATAGACAACTATCTTCCCAGTAGTGTTATGCAGTATTTATTTTCCTTGGGTTGAACCTCTGAGGACTGCACATAGTTACTAACCACTTGGGTCTTGCCAAGCTTATTTCAAGTGTTTGGATTTATCACAATGCTCAGGCAAGGGACTGAATAGGTAAGAGATCTTCTGCCTCTGGGGACAACGGCCTTAGTTTGTGCAGTGTTCAGCACTCCCTCTTTTCTTCTTTTGATTGCAAACTCCATGCTGAGTGGTAGGGGGGGGAGATAGTGCAGAGGAGAGAACAGCAGGTTTCCCTCCCATATCCACCTACATTCACTCCACTTTCGGGATAAATGCTGTAGCTCTGTCTTCAATATCAGCCAGGGAACAGCCTGAAAAACACCAGAGAGTGAAGATCAGCAAAATAAGAGACTGTTATGGCAGGCTGCTCAGCTCCCTGGAGAACTTTATAATTTACCATCTGGTTGTTCTCCAGTCCTCAGTCAATTTCAGCCATGTGGTTACCCCAGGGGCTATCACAGTGATTCATGTTGATTTTCTCAAGTGGATATATCAGTGTAGTGTTATCACTCAGTGGATGAAGTCCTGAGAGCTGGCTGGAGCAGGAGTGGCTTGGGTGAGATCCATGCACTTGCCATGAGCAGTAGGGTGAGGGCACAGCTTTTCTTCCCTGTGCATGGAGCCCTGGAGTCTTGGTAGCTCAAACACAGAGCAATATGAGACCACTGGGATTTTATTAGTATTAGTTATCTTCCTTGATGGGACAGCTTAAACTGCACGAGTCCCTTTGACTGTGTGGCAAATACTCGATAGATGCTCATCACTCGCAAGTCAGTCTGCTCTCTGAAGGACTCCACTAAATGCCTGAGAAAGACTTTCACTCCTCTCTTCTCCTGGAATAGAAAACCTTGTCAATATTCCCTTGTAATAGCCAGGCTCTCCCTCTCCCGTGCGCTTGTGAATTAAAGGGGTGATGACTGTCAGCAGCACAATGGGTTTTACCCACAAGGATGCGCACAAGCATGTCCTGGCAGTACTCCCTCGCCTTCTAACCCCAGCAGGGTCTCTGTCCACACATGAGTCTGGTGATCAGTGACCTTCCCTGGGAGCAGGTGGCAGCTCTCCCCAGCTGCACTTTATGCAGCACCAGGCACTACAATTAGCTGTGATGTAATTAGGAGTGAGGAGCAGAACATGCTTTGCAGAGATGGTTTGGGAGCCTGAGGTTTTGTCCATCAGCTGATGGGCTAAGTAATTTAGAAAACCTTAAATAAGTGATGCTGAGCTCTAGCAAGGCTTCAGATGATCAGAGGAGGGGTTTCATCTCTGTCTCATATGAGAAAACAAACAATAAAGGGAGGTAATAAGAAGTTCCCAGTGGCTTCTTTTAAAAGAAGTATATCATGAACAACATGAAATAACTTCAAGAGCTTGTGTATAAAAACCCACACAATCTGACATTTGTTGGCTAGAGACTTTCCTCTGATAACAGGATAGTGGAAAAGGTATATTAAAAGGAGATAAGTACTCTAAAAGGTAAGACTCAAGAAACAATGGCTTCATTGCTGTGCTTCTGATGAGTCCATGCAATGGCTGCAGTTTTCCCCACACTGAAAAGAGGTGTTTTTCAGTGATTAGAAGAGCATCTCATATCGTCTCCCTCCTTATCATGGGAGTCATGAGGACATAGTACGGAAAGGGCAGGTGTGGAAGGCCTGCGGTGGAGAGGAGCTGCCCCACCAAGAAGAGGCAGAGGAAGAACACTGAGCAGGCACCTCATGGCATGGCACAGCAGCCACTCAGGACCTCGCTTGCCAAGGGATGGCAATAAAGCCCAGAACCACCGTAGCACATGCAAGGGCATATTCATGCAAAAATGATCATCTCATCTTGACGAGTAGATTCTACTTTCCTACCATCTGCTAGTTGTGTATTTACTGTGCTGTGAATACTAAAATGTATTAGAATAAGTAAACAAAAGACCAAGCCATATGGTTTCCAATAGTCCTTTGAGCTATCTGCAGGCTCATCAGGAATCACTCAACCATCTAGCTGAACACTGAGACCTCAAGGAGCCAGTGACATTCTGCAGAGGCAATTTCATCTCTCTCTCCCTTTGCTGTGGGTCCCTTGAGCTTGGAAGGAAGCCAGCATCTATTTCTTCAGCGTTGGGGAATCTCACACTTCAGAGGCACAGCTAATCACCTCTACAGAGTGGAGGGAGTACCAAGCAGCCATGCACAGCACTGCACAATGGAGGGCAGAGCAGGTTTGTCATCTCCTTGTTTGCCTAAAACTACTTTATCACAAAGCATCCAGCATGCACAATAGCATTGCCGCGAAGGACAGCTGGTCCCAGGTGGTATGCTGGAGCCCCTGTTCAAATGGGAGAGCTCATCTCCTCTCTCCTGGCTTTTTACTACCTTCAAACCTCACTTTCTGGATACTTTGGTCCCCCGACAGACAGTCAGCACCTGCCAGGAACAGTGACAGTACATCCCTCTAGATGAAACAGCTCAAGCCCTTTTTGAAGTTAATCTTCAGTAAAAATGGATGAAGTCCCAAGAGGGGGAGGGAGACAGGAGACTCGTGGGTCTGGTTGAAAGAGGCAGACGTGAACACCTCTAAATGACATGTTTTAATTTGCCTTCTTTCATTAATCAAAGACCATTGTTGCCTTTATACCTGCTTAGGAGACAACAGAAAGGAGGTATTGCTGTCAAGCCATTCTGCAGCAGGCAGGAATCCACATTAATCACTCCATACTGGCTGCTGACGATCTCGGGGAAAAAAGGGCACATCCCACTTTGAACTAGTGTGACAATTAGAAGCCACTTGTAAATTAATGCAGATAACCTCAGAAGACTAGGGCTGGCTAACAGGAATGTGGTGAGTGTCACAAAATGAAAAAAGAAAAGAAAAACGTAATCAATAATTCAGAAGATTTCTTGAATGAAGGAAAGAAGCCAGAGAGTGGTGGTTAATGGGAAGAGGAGACTGAGGGGTGACCTCATTAATGTTTATAAATATGTAAAGGGCAAGTGTCAAGAGGATGGAGCCAGGCTCTTCTCAGTGACATCCCTTGACAGGACAAGGGGCAATGGGTGCAAGCTGGAGCACAGGAGGTTCCACTTAAATTTGAGGAAAAACTTCTTTACGGTGAGGGTGACTGAACACTGGAACAGGCTGCCCAGAGAGGTTGTGGAGTCTCCTTCTCTGGAGACATTCAAAACCCGCCTGGATGCGTTCCTGTGTGATATGGTCTAGGCAATCCTGCCCCGGCAGGGGGATTGGACTAGATGATCTTTCGAGGTCCCTTCCAATCCCTAACATTCTGTGATTCTGTGATTCTGTGATTCTGTGATTCTGTGATTCTGTGATGATACTGGACGTGCGCAGCCCTTTTTTATTTATCTGTTATCATTAGCAAGGGTCCTTAGACACATATTGCCATATTGAAATGAAGTCTCCATCCTTATCCACGACACAACACTGTATACTTATATTGGTATGTAAATCCAGCAGCGTCATTTTGGATTTACATGCCTAAGAGCCCAGGAGCTAGTCTTTACACAGTACTCCAGGACCTCACTTCTTGAAAAGAAGAAAATTTGTTTCAGATGTTTCATTCTATATGTAGCAAATGGTAACAACTGTTTTGTTTTTCCCCCAGTCCTTATCCATTAACCCCACAGGAATATTTTCTGAAACTTAATTAAAAATACATATTTAAATTTCTCATTTTGAAATATGTGTTTTCCTATCATCATTCCTACTTCTAAACTCTTCAGTGAAATGAGTACAGTGCTGTCAGCAGAAGGAATAAGAAAGACCTGTGAATGCTGGACCTTGGAAAGACCTGGTTTGTAGGATTTGTCCCCAGTGACTGCAGGACCTGTTCTATCCAATGCTATGCAAGAATGTGCCCTCTTCCCCGTTAAATTAATCTGACTCCTGACATAACCCAGCAGGTAAGCAAAGCTGCTGTGGTTCTTCTTTGGCCTTAATACCCATCTTCATCTCTGCGTGTTTCAGTTCATTGTCAGTAAAAGGTGTAGAGTCAAAAGACTGCAGCTGGAGTCCTGTCAAAAGCAGCAAAGAGAAAATGCACAGGTACTAGTGGTCCCAGCTTCATTGCCAAATCCCTGAAGATTTGGTGAATCATTAGTCACACTAAGGACAAGGAAGCTTCTGAAAAATCCTGTCTCTTCAGATGTTTAGATATCCTGCTTCGGGTCCCCGAGAGACCTCACTGCTCTAGGGGGAAAAGTAAAGATGAAGATTTATCTGGAAGTAGATGTCTCTGCCATTTTTTTTTCCACTAAACACAAGGAGGATGGATGTCTATTCAGGGCTTCACTGGTTACAGAGCTAATCTCAGCTATGGGATATACCTGGAAGGAATTTTATCCTTCATCTCTCCCCATTTTCCAGAAAAGAAACACCCTGGCCACTCAGTTTTCTAGAATGGGGCTCTTTCAATGGCTGTTTTTGTATAGTATAAATTAAATACTGTCTGGATCAGCAAATGGAAACAAAACTCTTTGATCTAAGGATAAGGGCCACATGAGGCAGCAAGGAGATACAGGTCCCCACTCCTGACCAGTCCCCGTACCTGACAAGCGTCACACTGGCTCTGCCGTGCTCAGTTGTCAGCTAAACATGAAAATGCAGCGCATAAAGAGGTCTTTGAAAACTCTGCTTCAATGTCTTTGCAATTTATGGCTGTAAATCGGAATATTTCCTGATGGGACTGAAGAGTGAATTTCCATTTCTTCATTCCTCTTTGCTCACAGAGGTCCGCAAATCCCTACATTAAACTTAATTGTCTTGTATAAGAAGTAAAATTCCAAAGAGATTTACTTCTCTGCTTCCTCTGTGTTGTTCATAAAAGATTGAAATGTCCTTTGTTAATACTGTGCCCAAGACATTTCCTCAGTTTGAAATTGAAACAAACATTTACTATATAGAAATTTCTAACTGGAACATAAATCAGAACTCTTTGGCAAAGCCTGCTGTTCCATGATTAATATTCTACTGGATTCAGAAATAAAGGTTTTCAGAACACAGTCTGTTGGAGCTGGGTGAAAATGCCATTCTTTTTTCATTTCAAACCCTTTAGGTTACAATACCTGTAATAGACGTTGAAAAGTTACAGGATGAGCCTTAAATTTTTCTCCTTGAAATTTTACAGGTGATGTGTGATGTGTTCTACCCTCTTCATTTTAGAGAACAAGATTTTTGCACCTAGAAAGGACTAAATCAATGCATAAGTGACTTGATCTCAAAAGCAGCCAATAAACATCAGGCTGAAAGTGTGGTTCTACTCAGAGAAGTTGCTATATAAAACTGATAATTGAACTTGACCATTTTGTGGTGTGTATTGAAAGCCTTAGGAAAGCAGTGCCAACACTAAATACCTTCTGCTTCTTATTCCTGTTAGCCCAGCACAATTAATGCAGACAAGTGAGAGAGAACTGCACTCTTTTTTTTTCTGCATTTTACTTGAACATCACTGAGATCAATGGAGTGGCTCAGCCATCACAGGAGTTTTGGCTGGAAGAGGTAACAGCCTCATAAGGCTGATAGAGCTTTAAAAAAACAAACCTTCACTATGGCTATTGAAGTAAAGAAATGACTCTGCATGATGCTGCAGATCAAAGCCTTCAAAATCCCAGTCTGCAACAGCCATGTAAAAAGCAATATTTCCTACAGGATCACCAGAGGATGAATTGGGGCATTTTTATGGTATTTGAAAAAAAAAAAAAAAAAAAGAGAGAGAGAAATAAGAAAAAAAACACACACAACAAAAGCAGAACTAATCACGGCCCATAAAACAAGAGATGCACTAAAGAAAAAACACAGGTTGTCATTATATTTAGAAATAATTATGTATGAATAGAAGGAAATACAATGAAGTATAAACAAGGGTGGCCAAGCAGTAGATTTCTAATTTCAAAGCAAAATGTTGCTGTACTAAAAGTTTTTACTGCAGATTACAGAAGTGCAAACCAAATCCAGTTCTCGCTGAGATCTGTGATTGGAATTGATTTGGAAGAGAAAGATACTTTCCACAGGACCTCAGAGCAGTTTTTTCTTCCTTTGGAGAATGAAACAGCGGAAAAGCTATTGGGTTAAGTCCATCTGATCTTATCAAATAACTACAATAAAGGGAGAAAAAGAAAAGGAGACTACTGCTCAAAGTAAAGCTGTTGCCATAAGGGTGTATGGTCATAAAGGACTTCTCTGGGAAGGATGAAGATAGCTGGGTCTAGTTGATGGGAGGGGCTTTCAGGAGAGCTTTGAATATCAAGTTTAGAGGGAGGTATACTACCCAGAAAGCTCTAAATTGTTCATAAAAGGACAGCATGGGAGACAAACATGAGGGTCCCCACTTCCTGCAAGATTGTTCCATAAAGCAGCAGAGGAGATACTGGAATGCATGGAAGAGCCCACTGCCTAGCTTCAGAGTGACTAGCCAGACTGACTTGCAAGGGCACTTCTCATACCCTGCTGTAATCCTGTGAGTGCCTGAGTACAAAGTTAACAATGAATTTTAAAAAATAATAATAGTACATGGAATACTATCAAAGTTTAACCTAGCACTTTATTTGTAGGGAAAGTTGTGCCTGTGAGAAGGTCATGGTATAATCAAGAGAGGAAGGCTGGCCTGCTACTAGAGCACAAAGTAGCAAGTCAGAGCTAAAACCCTGGCTCAGACACAGGTTTCTGTGTAACCTCAGATAATTTACTTCATATGCTATAAAGTAGGAATAATGATATTTCCTAGGTATTTGTGACAAGAATTGATTTTTACTGCCTGGCACATGAGATCCGGCAAGGAAATGTTCCATGAAAAAAAATATTTAAAAACCAAAATGTAAATAAACATTAATCATCATGTCACTAACAACACTACAATTTGTTCTACACATCCTGTTTTCCCATCTTCTTAGTGCTTCATGGAAATTCTGTGACTATTAAAATACAAAGCAGTACCTTAAATATGAAGCTGATACAAGTACCTCAAGGAAGAAAACATCCTCTGCCCAGAGCTGAAGTTAATAATCAGATAGAATTTACTATGCTACCAAAATAATTTAAATTATTAAGATTTCATATGTGCCCTTACCTTAGCATTGGCTTCTCACATGACGTTTGGATCATTACATTAAACTCCTATTGCGAAAAGACTGCATTTCCCAAGAACTAGCTTGTCTTTTCTAGTGATTTTGTTAAATGCATACTGGTGAGAGCAGGCTTCAGAGCTGCTCACAGATTTAGTGTACAACAGGAAAGCAGCAGCCTCCTCCTACCTGAACCGTATATGCCTCCTGCTGGCTAAACCGTTTGACTCTTACTTCTCATATGGGTTGACAAACCAAATTCAGTTGAATAATATGTTGATTTATTTCACCTGGAAGAAAAGTGTTTTTTCACTTTGTAAGCCAAATTTTTTTCATTTGAAGTAATAGATGGTTCCTTTAACTTTCAGAGAAAAGTTCATTTCAAATAGAAACGTGACATATTGGTTCAGGTTTAAAAGATATTTAAAGCAAATTGAATTTGGCTGGAGTTTTTTTACTGCTTTTGTATTTCACTGAGAAGATAATATTGCATTTTGGTTTGACCCCCAAATTGGTTTTTTGTCTTCCAGAGGTTATCTTTGAACTGAAAGATCAGTAATTCTGTGCTCCAGTTTTACCAAGATTTCATCTCTTTTCCAGTCTATTCTTAGCCCAGGGACTGAGGTTTTTCCATGGTGTTTTGTTAACCTTGTGCAATTTTGCACCTAATCTTGATCAAACCCCTGTTTAAAGTCTGATCCAAACATAGTGTCCCTTAATCCAATCCACTCCCATTTTCCTTTCCTAAAATTGAAAAAAAAAAATCAACTTGTTCTTTAACAGAGTTTGCCTCTCTGGAAAACTATTCCTAGTACCTGTCAAAATATAATAGAATTTTTGTTGCAATGAAAAAAAAACGGTAAGACTTTGGTTGTTCTGGTCATTAAAATACTCAGAAACAAAGTGAGTGCCCTCTAAATGGACCAGAGATGCCAAAGAAGGCCCCCCAGCACAGCAGAAGAAGAAACCCGCATCTTTCTACTCTGCACTATTTCTCATTTAATGTTGGCACTGCGTGTCCTAACATCCTCCTGTTTCATAGCCGATAACATGTTCAAATCTTTGCCTAACCAAGGGACGCTGACGTATCCGAGTTTACTGCTTAACAGGTTGACATTTCAACCAATGTTTTCTGACCTTCTGCACTCCGGATACATATTGATTGTGACAGAAGCTATTAATGGTCACATTAATGGACATGAAAACCTCCTCCAAAGAGTCTGCAGGTTCTGTCTACAAGCTTGTTTTCCTTTCCAAAGCTCGCAGGGCTGTTAAAGACAGCTCTTTTTCTGGGTCCATAAGCACCTCTAGGTCTCCTTTTAATTCTTAGTACAAACTGACCAGTAAACTGATCAAGTAACTACGAAATACCAGTGCACACAGGAAGGAAAAGACTTAACTATTATCTCTTAATGAGCTACATTTTTGGATATATAACACTATATTTCTTTGAAACTTTTTTCAGCACCTGAGGGCATCCCAAGTGTACACATTTTCCCATAACTTGGATGCTCGATGGGAATTCACTACACATGTTAATAACAAATAAGTCTGTCTAGGCCAATACGCAGAGATCCATGCAGTGGCTGAGATGGTCATTGCTTAAAACAAACAGCCTCAGGACCACAAATATGATAGTCACCATCATATTTATAGAAAGTACTTTGGTTTTCTTGGTCTTCACAACTTCCCCTCACACATGAAAACACATACATCAGCAACTACTTGCAGAGAGCTTAGATTAAATTTACTGTAGGTGGGCCCCTTGCCAGAGGTGTTAATGAGAAGGGGACGAAGAGGAACAGGAAACCCAGGGAGGGATGTGTGACCAATGATGGGCAAGAGAAATTGCCAAGCACAGCCTGAACCTGTTTTGCTGTTGCGTTAAATTGGCTTGTTTGGGAACGGCCAAATAAGAGCTAATGAGATCAGATTGCTTCATGGAGGATTGCAAGTGGGTATGGCTAATTTATTAGTATGAGGGAGGGAGGTCCAGTCTACAGAGAGGAAACCACCTATTTTAATAGATCGGAGCAAACTTAGCAAGGCAGGAAACTTAAGCGATGAAAAGCAGAAATGTAATTATTCATTTAAAGCTCTTGTTAGGCTGTGAAAAATAAAATAACTTCCTGCTAAAAAGGAATTCATATTTGCAGGGTGAGATAGTAAAAATGTTATTTTCCAGTTTATTTTAAGACAAGCCGAGACTTCAGAAGGATCCCTCTTCTTTTCCTTCCTGTGAAAGATCCTGTCATACACCTTCCCTCAAACAGCAAGACTGTGCTGTTCGTTATAAATCATTCTCAGCAGGCAGCTGTGCAGAAGGGATTCAAGGGAAAAAGGTGACAATTGCAGCCTATAAGGGGCTTTTTGTTGTTATTTTGTTTTTGTTTTTTCTTAACCTGACAAACTATGTTTAGTTTATCAATTTGAGCTACATCAGAATGAGAAATGCAAGTAAAACAATATAATTGGCTTCACAGCACAGCACGCATTCCCCTCAAGATGGACCTGCTCTAGGAAAGAGTATGGGCTGAACAGTTGAGTAGGCTGTCATCGTTGAGACCCCCATAGCTGGAGGATTAAACACTTCAGTGTAAATCTGACAGCACAAATTGTATCTTTCTGCACTTAAGGCTCACTGGAAATCTTGTTGTTAATCAGATAGTGCTTATTTCCCTTGTAACAAAACACACAGCCATCGTTTGTTTGTGCTTAATCCCTCGAAAGCCTGCCTCTGTATTCACGCTGTGGAGGAGTATCACTTAGCCTAGCTCCAGCCTCTCAACACGCTTTAAGAGAAGTGACAATGATTGCTGGAGCTCTTGTTTTTCCTGTTGTAACATCTTAAAGTCATCCCCAGGTCTGTAACATGACATCAGAAAAATGACCTCGTGAGGTTCCTGTCTGTCTTTAATGACGCTGCAAAACAGCCTCTATGCTGTTTTGTTTCTTTGTCAGTCGTTGCATTCCCAGCTTGTGTTCTGGAACATGCTGGGTACTTTCTTTCCCACAAACCCTCCCAGGAAGAAGAGATTTGCAGGACGAATTCTGTCCTTTGTGGAATTTTCTGTGTCTCTTTTTCTTCCCAGATATTCATGCAAGGGGAAGTAATTAACTTGCAATTTTTAGATCTGTACATAGTGCATACAAGGGATTAATAGCCAGCTGACTTTCTCCTTGCTGGATTAGCTCTGAAAGGTTAACAAGAGCAAAATGCAGTGTGCATGTTGTTTTTTTCATTGATGTCGCCTGCAAAAGCATGAAATGCACAGAAGTCCAGGTATGTTCAGTGAGATAGTGGCTTAGGGACAAGGTTTTGGTCCGGGGTTTTTTGTTGTTTTCTTCTTTTTTCCCAGAAATTACAATATTCAGGTTTTTCATGCTTTTGGTTGAACATGAAAGTCAATTGTCCACCTCAAGAAATATTCATAATTCTGCTAAAAGGTAGGACTATGCTGCTCATTTTACACACTTCTTTTTTTAAAGTGATTCACCTGGATCTAAATGAGAGAGGACTGCAGCTTTGGACCCCTACCAATTAACCTATCTGGCACATTGCAGTTCAGTTTAATAGAGTTCTTCATGTGCACAACCAAGACTCACAGTCCCAACGTGCTCTAGAACATAATACAAGCTTATTTTACTGCTTTATTCTTCCTAGTCGTATAATAATACTTAGAAGGAAATAGTGGCACAGGTCCATTTAGCTAACTGCTTCAAGTCAAACCTATGGTGTCCATTCGTCCTGTTTAAATTTGGTTCAGTAATGACATTTTCCCAAAAGAGAGCAGGGGGCTCTGCCCAAGAAATGGCACCGTGAAGAAAGCACCATCAAGACAAACATCAGCACGCTGTGCCAGAAGGGAAGGAAGGGATGACCCAGAGGCAGTCTCCTACAGTGGGGAAAGTCTCCTGTGTCCTCCATGGAAATGATCTAAAGCTTTGCTGGAAAGCAGCTTGACACCTGCCAGCCCAAGCAGTGTGCTGTGAAATCTGTGTGGGATCCTCCTCTTGCGCTATTCAGTTTTAGTATGTTAGTTCTAAATTTATTAATTTTTAATGCGACTTTAATCTTTTTGTCACCATGTAACAATTTGTTTCAAAAATAGTTGGCGTTATGCAAAACAGCAGACTGTACTGAGAAAATCATGTTTCAGGAAGAACCTTAGTGCAACCCTTAGCATCCTGCATCCAGACTTTGGAGCAGAAAAAAAGTATTTCACAACTTGTCACACATCCACCCTCTTGGGTTTTTTTCCTTGTCTTGCTCAATCACCTCTAGGAACAATTACTTGGGTCAGTTGACTAGATAGATCAGCTTGCTGGAAGATTCTAAAAACGAAGTAGCTTTCTGTATATCCCAAGCAATAGGTCACAAAGTCCGAGCAAACAGCTGTAGCTAGATAAGGTCATGCCCTGAAAATGGAAATCAAGTGAACAAGCAGAATGAGAATGTGCATAGGCTAGAAAATGCAAGTAACCATTTTTGCAAGAAAAAAAAAGTGTGATACAGAGTAGCTAAAGCAGGTCCAATTAAGAGACACATGCTTATAGGGGAAGAGAGATAATTTGGAAATAGGGGGTGGGCTTTGGAGAAATATGTCTTGACTTACACAATTAATACACAACAAGTAGCAAGAACCAGTATGGACTGTGCAGCATAAACAGCATATAAAGAATAGCACAAAAACAGGGGAGATTTTTTTTTGCTCAGTCCAGAGAAGGCTTTTTTTCTTTTTTTTTTTTTCTCAAAGTCAAGGGAAGGCTCAGCCCTGAGGGGTCTCTATAAACACTATACAGAAGTGTCGGCTGTGCTTGCAGGAACTTTTTGTCACCTCCATCTGCTGACAAAGGAACAGCTGTTCAACAGTTTGCACCCTCCATGAGTGTACTATGACTGGCCTGTGTTGCAGTTTCCCAAGTTCATGGAAAAAAACAAGGTAGCAGGGGAAACTGAGGCCTCAGATAGAAGGTAGTCATCATGGAGCTACCAAAAAAGCTGCAAAAAGACAAAAGAATTCACAGAAAAAGACAACCCCAACTTCACCTCCTCCCTCTTCTCTGCATTAATAAGTTTTTCCAGACATCTTGGCAAATAATTTCTATGGAGAAAGACTAAGAAAGAGAGGCAGAGCCTGCTCAAAGCTCTGCTTCTTGCTTCCTTATTGACTGGTCACCAGGTGCAGAAACACAGCTCAGTATGAGTAGAGGTATGGCTGGAAGTTTGTGATTCTCTTTTGAAACCAGCCCAGCACCACCAATTCCGAAATTAGAGACCCAGAAAACACTGCAATCTGGATTGTCAACCAAAGAGAAAAGGTAGGAGGGACAAAACCAAACACAAAGATCTGGCAATGGTGAGATTACCAGCAATGCACTGTTTTCCACAGGGATACACAAAAGGGAAGAGTAATTACAGCTCCTCAGCCCTTGCTGAATGATAGGACAACAGAGAAAGAAAAAAACAACACAAAAAGCGTTTTCATCATCCAGAAGGTCTTTGTTGCAATTTTTTTTTCCATCTTTGTAAAACATTACATAATAAAATAAAGACAATAGCAGCAAAACTTATCGAGATGGTACAAGCACATTCTGCTCTGTACCCTGGTAATGACATTTATGAAATTGTCCCTTTTCTGAAAACGTCTTTCTAAAGCACCATAAAATCTTACAGAGAGACAAAGAGGGACAGAGACAAGAGAGTAGATAGAACATCCTTGCAAGTGGATTTACTGATTGCTTATATTATAATTTGAAGTTAATCAGGAAAAATGGTAGATCAGCATCCCACTGAAATGTTTCCCCAAATTTTAAGAAATTTTTTTTTCAAATGCAAGGCTGAAAATGACTAATCATGGTTTCTCAGCCCTGTCCACAAGGTCCAGATCAAATTCTATTAGAACTTGAAAAAATTCAATCTAAAACTACATTAGAACACTGGCCTGAATAAAATCTAATTTTTGGGAAGCTGTGATCCAGATACAAATCCTGCCTTTTTCTAATTATAGTGACTACATGATTCCAGGATCTGAGAAACTGCTAAATGGTAGGCTGGAAGCTGGTATGTTTGGCTTATATCTCACAATAGGCACTGTAAGCTTTCCTCTTCAAGCACACGGCTCTCACAAGGTAAAAGGAGTGTGTGGGTGGAATATATCTGGGAGACTAAAATATTCTCTCTCACATGCCAAATATCACCTGCCTGTGATTTGCTCTCAAGGAGTTCAGCCAAGGAGAGCAATTCCTCTTTGCCTCAAAAGGCCACCTGCTATAGAAATGTCCACTTTCCCCCCAAAGCAGCAGCACTGGTATTTCCTGGTGATAAGACTCAGACCAGATGTGACCTGTAACCAGAGATGAGGGAGCACAGAAGTTCACATCTACCTGCATGGAGGGGAGGGGGCATCATCACTGAATCTGGGTGCAAGAACCGATTACACATGCCATGTGAAGGGTGGGCACGTGCACGTGTTCACATGGGGCCTTTTTTCAACTGGTTCCTCAGAATTCACCAGTGTTGTGGATAAGACCTGCTTAACCCAGCATGATCTAGCTCACTGAGCATGTGCTGGCTACATCAGGACACCCCCAAATTAGCTTTCACAGTGCTTCCTCAGTGTTTGATTTCAACAGCATGAGTCAACAGAGTCTAACATCATTATGTACTTCAGTTGCACTGGTAGGAGGAAAAAAAATATGGTCCAGATCAGCAATAGTATTAAGGAGGGTAACTGCTACTGGTAGCAAAGGAGATGGGGACCTTGGGAAGAATTAGGCAACCTAAAGGAATTTTCAGATCTGCATTTTTTTTCATTATATATTTCAGGTAACTAGTTTCATACATTAATCTACAAGCCTTTATTTGAGTTTCATAGATTTGTGTTGATTTGCATTTGTGTTTTCATTGATATTTAATTGCCTAGGGAACTGTTTCTGAAGCTGTGCTTATTTGTATTTAGTATTGATATAATGCCATCCCAGTAAGCATAAATGGCACTGTAGAAATGAGTTAAAACAGCAGATCTTTGCTCTAAAAAGCTTAAAAATAACAAGCTAGCTCCACTTTACTGCACTGACTTGATGGGTGCAGATTTTGGCCTTAGATTAGACAAACATAGTTCAGAACAAATAAATGTACAGGAAGGACTGAAGCAGTTCCCAGTTACCTTTTAGTACGCAACATAACATAAAGCTTGGTCTTAGCCTGTTATTTATTTTTAGTGGATGATGGAAAAAGTGAGACTAGCAGACATCATACAACCGGACAACACAAGCCCCTGAGAAAACCAAAACTGGCAAACAAAAAGCCCATGTACAGCATAAACATATTTTTCAGGAAAATGCAGATTTTTTAACGAAAGGGTTTTTAACACCCTGAACTCACAGACATACTTTCATTTATTGTGGGTTAGAGAATTTTGCAGAATGTCTCTGGCATAGCTCATTAATGGCTTTGGAAGAAGCAGACTTGTACTAGAGATATCATAAAGCCTGACAGCAGAAGCTCTGACGATTTATAATTTCACAGCAACAACCAAAATCAGATTTCATTAATATAGATCACTGGGGGTTTTATTTACTATTATTTCTAATAACATTTATTAGAAATAATGTTCCCTATTAAAGAATAATGAAATTCACAGACTGCTACATGGATGAAGTTACAAACATTTTCAAAACCACTCATGCAAAATCTGCACAAGTTCAGTGATTGTTAATGGTTCAGGAGGATCTCTAAAGGAGCATGCCAGAATTCTCCTGCACGACAGTAAAAAGTGGGATTGCAGAGCTGAAAGCTGTAGGAAAACAGAAGCTGAGTTGTCCTCTATGTGTGAGAGCTGCAGCTACAGAAAATCTATGTTTCCTTTGTTCTTTCAGGTCCCAAGTCCCATCTCAAGTCATGTTGTGCTCAGGGCAGGATCTGAGAGTTGAAGTTAGTAAGTCACCTTTTTGTTTGACTTTTTATTTTCAGGCTGCTGTGAAAGTGTGTAATTTAGAGCAAGGAGTTTCAGATATGCTTCAGACTACCTTTTGCTAAAACTTTCAATAATGGTGGAACAGCCTCACTAGAAATAACATCACAAGTTTTTTGTAAGTATTATTAAATGCCAAAGGGTGAGAATTTTAGCCATAAAAACACTTGATGTTTGAACCAAGATTCTCTCCCAAGCTGTTGCACACAACTAAAACCAAGGGATGGCCTTTACAAGGAGTGAAGCAATTTAGGACATTAAAATGTCATTTTAGTTGTCAGACATTTCTGTCTGGCCCCCTATGCAATGCACCATTTGCACTTCCCATGTTATAATAAAGATTATGTATACTGAGGTATTTAATAGGTAATCATACAGGAGAAAATATTTACTCCAGTAGCAGACTGGCAGCTTTCTCAGCAAGTTTCACAAACACAGAAATGGGTGGGAATGAAAGAGAGCATTTTGCTTTCATGTAAAAGGTCATCAAATGCTCTGTTCAGTATCTCACTGGGAGTTTATTCAGCATCACTCTTTGTCCCTGAAACTATCATATCCCAAACCAGCAGCTGCTGAAGACACAGCTGATAAAATGTCAGCCAGGGACTCCTGCACAGCATGGCCAGGCAGAAGCTAGAGTGAGACACACACATCATCAGCTAGAATCTGGACAGGGGACAGACTGAGAAGTCAGAAAGTTTAGAGATGAAGAATATGACAAGATTGCATTGTCCTTCTATCCCATCAGAGCAACCAGTTCTGAATTTGGCCACCAAACTTTGCCTCCTCAGTCACTTTGTCCATATTGACTTGTTTTCCATGATTTGCCCACTGTCCAACTCCTTCCTCACACAGACAAGTCCTACAAGACAGACTTTTGCTTTCCCTGACCCTGATCAGCAGAACTGCTCTGGCTATGACTAAGCCCCTTTCACATACAGGAAGTGCATCTCCCATATCCTTACAGCTGCCTCTGCATCTGTGCAGGACTTTTCCATTACAGGCAACCATTTCTTGCGAGAAGAACTCAGTTGAGGAACAAATAACACTGCATGCATGATGTTGGTTTTGGCATTTGGTAACCAAGGCGAATTGTTAGCACAATCTGTAGGTATTGCATGCTTTCAGAGTCAGATAAGATGCTTTCGTGTGCCTGATCCTTCACACAAGCAAAGCGCAGGATGGTGTAACCAGGCAGTACTTTTATTCCCAGGACTCAAATTGTATGTCTGAGTTCTTCTGAACCTTGTTTGGAATTCAAAAGCAAATCTGAATTGTAGCTTTCACTCCTAACTTCCCACCAGGCCACAGTAAAACCCCAGATCTGAACAACATAAAACCTTAGTACATCCAAGTATGCTTCATCTATCCTGGCACTACAGAATTAGCACAACATGATTCACTGTATTTCTGAGTGAGATTTCAGAAGATTTGCTCACGTGTGGCACAGGAGGCTGGGCTTCATCCCAGGCCTGCCCAAAACCAGGGGCAACAGGAGGACTAAAGGACTCCCATGCTTGAACAGACCTGCATCTTGCTGGTGTCTGCCTGTGGCTTGAGGAGGACAGGATCTGAGGATGGCCACAAGATGCTATCTGCATCACTGTGGAGCCGAGCACAGGGCTGCGTGGCACAAAAGCCTCCAGAAGCCACAGCAGCTCTTGAGTCAGATGAAACCGTCCCTGGGGACTGGGCTTACTGCTCTGCCTCCAGTAAGCTAAAGCCAGAGCACAGCCCTGCACATTAAGAGATTCATTGGTGAACTAAGCAGAATTCAATTTCTGTTGGATCTTACTGTGTTAAAGCAATCCCAAATGACTTGAAATTTTTCAAACATTGTTTTTTCATCCTTAGCTTTCAGAGAGAGAACAAGATTAGAAAGAGACGATATTTCAAGTGAAGTGAACCAGCACACAGAACACACTAAGAACTTCTTTCCTCCTCTGCACTAGTGGTATTTGGCTCACTCCTGCAAATTGTGCAGTCAATTAGATATGCAAATATGCATACTCAAAATTTGCATTTGCATTGCCGTGCTTCTATTCATAGCCATGGCAATCATGTATTCCAGTGACCAGTTAGATTTTGAGTTGGCTTATTGTGCATAAAATCTCAGAAGCTATCACAGAAAATGAAGTGGGCATTTTCATGTGCGCAGACATGGGCATGCAATTCCAAAAGTCCGTGTCTGTATGACCCGCGAGTGTCTGTATGACCCGCGAGTGTCTGTATGTTTGACTAGCTTGTAAGATTCCGTATGTCTCTGCCGTCTACAGCCATGCTTACTTTACCTATAAGCCTACAGTTTGAATTACAGGATATTTAGGATTTTGTGAAGGCGCAGGGAAAGCACCGCTGGTGCAATCATGTGTATCTCATTTCCAGCATGCAAAATCTTCTATCTGCAATGGCAAACACAGTAGCCCACAGGCTGAGACAACCAAAATTTAGTGTGTTTTGCAATTCCCATTAATTATTTTGCAGCCTTTTCTTTGAATATTTACTAGCAAGTCTAGGGACATTTGTATTTCTTATATCCATATGTCCAGACACCACAAAAGATTTTTAAAAAATGCCCGCAGTTTGGTTACATTTCACTTCAGTCCAGAAATGCAGAGAGCTCATGTTTAGATTTTATCAAGAAAAGAGATAGATAGCAAATGTCAAAGAAAGATAGTACCTGAAAGGAAATAAAACAAATAATTCAAAATACTTGTTTAAAAAGTTACAAAATATGACAGCATTAATGGCACTTAAAGCTATAAGCACTTAAAAGATTACCACCATATTTTTCTCAACTTCTTTTCCTAAATTTTTCTTTTTTTCTTTTTTTTTTCTGAGATTATAACTGCAGCTCGTGTCTAAACCCAAACCCAGAAAAGGGGTAGAGAGCCCTGAGATTCTATGGTTGCCCTGGCCCTCATCTGAATAGTGTATATGCACTTATGTCTGTTTTTAAAAATTCAGATTCAGCTACAGAGAACAGCAGATTGCTGACATGCAAAAGCTATAGCTTTCCTTCTGTATTCATAGTCTTACAGCATTAAAATTGAAAGGGTTTTTTTCAGTGGTAGAAAGTGTAAATGAGAAATTATTTTAAAAAAAACAGTTGACCCACTGTTTTATATACCTAGCCAAATATAATTAAATTCATGTTTCTCTTCTTTTAAACAACATAGCACGGAGACGTTGCATTTTCTTCATATGCACTTTCTTGCTGTGAGTTTACATTGAATATTTCTTACACGAGAGAAAAATCCATTTGTTTCTTTTTTTTTTGTCACTGGTTAAAATAATAACCCACAAGAGTTTTTTTCTTTTTTTTTTTTTTTAATGAAAAGAGCAATCCGACCCTTAAATATGTCTTTGTTGATTTTTCAAACCAGCACCCAGCTGGTGGCTGTGTCCATGGACATTCTTTTGGACTTTAGAAAGATAATGCATCTGATTCAAAAATGGGGAAAAAAAAATCTAGCTTGGATCACGTGCCAAAACGTAAACTAAGCCTTACTGAAAGTTTCTAGTTCACTCCAATCATTTCTCCTCTTTTTAATCACCAGGGGAAGGCTTTATGGATGCGTACTCCATTACAAAGATGATACACTCTTTTTTCATCCCTTTCAAAGGCTCTTCTTACATAGCTGCCCTTTGTCTAATATTATGCCATGGTAGGAGCGCTCTGGTGATATTATCATGGTTCAGTCTCTTCCTTTGTGTCTTGCCCTGGTAATCTTATACAGGCTGAAATTTCCATGTGCGTAGCTTTCTGTTGCCATTCTGCAGTTCTGTGTTCCTGAATTGTTTTGGCAGAGCAAGCTTGAGTCTTTATGGCACAGTGAAATATTCTTCAATGCTATATAATTCAGACTGAATAAGGAGTCTGTATAAGGCACGTGTCTCAATATATATATGTATATAAAAACACTAACATTGTCAATTCAAGTCAAGCATCTTTTACATTTAATTTCTGTCTTCAAGTAACGCTTTGTTTTCATGTTCCCTTTCTTTGGTTTCATTGGGGATCACTCCATTCTCCAGGTCTGAGTGCTGCTGGATGCAGTTGGTCAGGACTGCAGTGCTAGAAGAGTTCTCAGAATTACACATCTTCTCTGTCTCCTCTTCCTTTTTTTCTTCATCTAAGGAGTAGTTTCGGAAGGTCTCATAAATTTTACGCACATCCTCAGGGATGGTCTTTTTGAGGTCTTTGTTTTTCCTTTTGGTCATCTTAGCAGATGATCCAAACTTGTTAATGATGTTGTCCTCGGATGCCCCCTGCCCATGCTTGTTGAGCTGATCTGACCCTTTAAGGCGCAGGTTGTTAGGCCTGTTGTTGATACTTTCCTGAGATGAGGCCTTGAAGCGTCCTGTTTCCAAGGCAGTAAAGACAGAGCGCTTCTCTGGAGAGAGCATGTCTAAGGAGTGGGCTCGCTGGTCCAGGCCCAGGCGTCTGCGCTCCATGCTCCGGATGGTGGCTGCCCGCTGAAGTTTGTCGTGGATCTCCACGCTGAGCCGCCTCCGTGTCTCTCTGAACTCAGCCGTCACGTTCGCTTTCCACTCAGCTGCATGGGCTTTTATTTCCCCAACCTTTACAACAACAAGAAAGAGAAATTAATTTAAAAAAAGAAAAAGCAAAATGAAGCGACAGTCTTTCCTATAGAAGAGTAGCCCAAGCACTTTCTTGTCTGGTGTATAATCGGAGACTGGTCCCAGCTCCAGTGCACCCATCTGGACCCAAACTTCAGCAGCAAAGTGGCTATACTGGGCAAGCTCTAACACACCAACTAATGACTAGCTAATGGCTTGTGTGGCATATAACATATCTACCTATTTCACATTTTGCCACCCTGCACATTTCATAGCTGGCTTATGTGACGGGAGGCGTTCATGCTAATCCCTCCTTGGTTAAGAACAAAACTCCTGACTTATAATGTCAGAAGTAGATGGTCAGGAGTAAGGAAAATTAATCACATATAATTATACCAATATGCTTCAGGACAGCACAACAGCCAGTGAAGGAATACAGTAATGTATTTTCTCGTATTGCGCATGGATGGAGCTGTTCAGTCCCACTGCAAGTTCTGTTCAGTGCCACAGAGCCACAGAGCCACAGAGTGATTAACTTTGGAAATACTTATTAGATAATTTCAAGTGGACCTCTGACTGATCCAGTCTAGGGTTCATTCTCAGGGATAAATGTAGCTGTCTTTAATGGAGGTTTCTATTGCGTAACTGTCCAAATACCACCCTCTCAAGACAGCTGGAGGAGTTGTCAACATATATTCTGTGTGGGCACCATAAGCATGTCCTTAAATGTCTCATTGCTTTGCTCTGTTTTACTCCTTTGCACCTGACAGCAGAATAATAGCTAAGAAGAAAGCACCTACATGGCTGCTGTAGTGAATAAATATTTCTTCCAAAATGAGAAAAAAAAAGATAAATGACCAAGCAATATCTCAGTCAACACATGCCTTTTCCAACGTTCAGCTAAAGGAGAACAGATTCAGGCTTACGATGTATGCAGGAGCCCACCAAGGTCAATGGTTTGCTGGGTCTGCTGTATCCAGAACTCAGTTTCTGTATTCAGGGATCCACCAGGAAGTCATCTTTGGTTCCTCAGGCCAGATGAGCAGGTATCCATTTAGAACTGTATTACTTGGGGCAGCAGGCATGTCACATTCACCATGAGAGATCAGGTTTCCATCTATAGGTGCCTGCTGATGACCAACCTGACAGCCAAACTCTCTGTGAAGCCCCCTTTATTCATGGAGGTGCACAGGGGATGCACTGGGCCCCAGGTAGTGCAGGTGCCTTCATAAGTGATAAACAGCAGTACCCCTCTGTCTATGCCTACTCTTTGGCTAACCCTGACAGGTTAGCTTTGCTAGTAAGGCAGGAGGAGATTGCCTTAAAAACTGAAATTATATTATTAACGTCCTCCACAATAGGCTTCAGCTCTAGAGTCATGGCAATTGTCTGCTATTTTCCATTCTTATTTGAGTGAAGCATTAGCAATACTGTCTTTGAATCACAGAGGACATGTTCTGAGTGAATTTAATCATGTTCTCCCTGATGCTGACTACTCAGTTTCTTCAATTTTTAATAATATGGTACTCAGTAAGGGGCCTGAATCTAAACCCTTATTCCCTATTCCCTGACACAGGGAAAGGTGGGAAAACTCAATATAAAACCCTGGTTTAAAGGCAGATTCTTGTTTCATAATGAAGAGAGCCAACTGTCTTCAAAACCTATGCATCTCCAATTTTTAAGAGAGAACACTGAAATTTTTATCACAATTTTGTAGCTAGTTTCAGAGCGAAGGCTGGTCTCTCTTATTCCACAATTGCAATCCTACTCATGTGTTCTGTGTATTTCGTAGTACTGATAGAGATGTAGCAACCTAGGTTGCTTCAGTGGCTGTTTTTCCTCTCTTTGTGAAAGAGCTAAAGATCAGAGCTGTCCTGGTTTGGCCTAAAACAGACCAATTTGCCTTTCAGTGATTTTTACTTTCCGCTAAGTCTCTTCTAAGTAACTGCACTTTCTGAAACTACCTGCATGTCTTGCAGACAGTGTCTGCTTCTAGGACTGATAACGCTCGAAGTTTATAGTTACCACTGAGGCACCAGTAGGGATATCGTGCAGAAAGGCTCTTGCTGTACTTATTCTCAGAGAAACCAAGGTCACTGCTAAATTCCTCACTGATTACGAGTGAAAAGCCATAGGGGGGTCACACCTCCAGCGAGCAGCAGACAGGGCAGGTGACCCAAAATTGACCAATGAAGGTATTCCATCCCATACACGTCATTCTCAGTATAAAGCGGGGGGATCATGAGGGTCTTGCCCCCTTCTGCCATGGCTGGTGTCCGAAGAGGTCTGTTTTCCTGCTGCCCCCAATCCTGATCCGTGCAACCCTGAATCCAGTCCCTGTCTGTTGCTGGGCCCAGCCTGGGCCTTCCCAGAGCCTGCCCTGCAGCTCCAGTAGTGACGTGACTGACATCGGGGGAGCTCCATCTTGGTTTTGTGTATATTTGTATATATTTAATTATTTCCATTATTATTATTATACTCTTTTTCATTATTATAGTTCGTTGAAACTGTTTTAACTTTCCAACCCATAAGTCTCTCTCCCTCTTCTCTTTCCCTTCCCCTTCTGGGGTGGGGGGAGGGCTAATAGAGAGCGTCTGCCACCAGTTTAATAGCCGTCCCAGCCTTAAACCATGACAAGAGCTAACTGGATACCAAAGGCAGCCAGTGGACTAAACCACAGGGAATATTGAGCACAGGTCATGCAGAGGAGCATCCTTCTTTATACAAGCAGGAACCAGGCACTTAAAGCTTTCTTATAAAATGACAAACCACTGAGAAATTACTAGTCATACCTCTTCTTTTGTCTTCTTGGACAGGACTCTTAACCAGTCTCCAATCATACTCAGGACAGCAGCAAAATAGGCAAGGCCAACAAGGATCCAGAACCACACTAAGGGTTTATACCACTCCCGGTAATGGATGTCAGCATTTCCTCCTGAAATAAGCATATACTATGCTTAGGAATCATGAGATGCCAAAATTATGACAAAATGTCTGTAATTCTAAGAAATTCCTGAAAGTATTTCTTGACTCTTGCCAACACCACTGTAATTCTAATAATAGACAAGAGGCCTGTCAGATGGGAGGAACACAGTCTGTTCTTAATTTAAGACTCTTTAAAATTACCTATTGTTCTATTGCTATGTGACCTGCCAGAGCAGCTAGTAAACACTTTTCTTTACATTGCTCACACTCTGAAGCAAGTCTGAAATTCCTGCTTTGACAGTACTTGCAACAGCATGAACACATTTCCAGGAAAAAAGTTCAACACGGCCAGTCTTACTTATTCTGAACTGCCCGCAGCCTGCTAGTTGAGAAACTTTACAGTTCAACCCTCTCAGGTTATAGAGTTTCCAGGTTTTTTTTTGTTTTTAACTACAGGATTTAGAGACATATGTGCAGGAGAAAGAAAAGTAGCTTTGTCTTCCTCTCCAGATTAGGATATCTGACAGGAAGCCAACCCTGCGTCAGCCTTCATAATAAGGATATACCGTCTGCTTGGGTATCAGTTATAGGGATGCATTCTCTGGCCTGTGACTTGAGAGGAGATATGGGTCAAATGAAGCAACAAATACCCTATATTGTTTTCCTGTAAGTTTTAGGATGAGCTGATAAAACAATTATGTGAGACATCTGGCAACTCCAATGGACTATGAAGAGCCTAAAGTAAGTGAAGTAGCAGCCAGGCTGCTAACTACCACAGAATAGAATAAACTTTTCCAAAAGAAAGCAACCACAACTTCACTTTTGAGACTCCCAGTCCTGTCACACTGTGATAAGGAGAGACAGTGAGAGGCAGGCACAGCCCTGAGCTGAAGAGGGTGGCAGAGGCTGCACAGCCACATCCTTCAATGTAGGTGAAGACACACCACCCTTGGTGGTACCTGTGTAAATCTCTGCCTGAAGAACAAGCCTACCAGGGGACTCAGGCAGAGGATTGCATATTTTCTGGACTCCAGTCTTGGTGAGACAAGAGCTAGACACCAATCTGTACCTCTGTATGACTACAGAGAGCTTTTAGGATTTTTCCCCATTAAAATCACTGGACAACACAGTACAGCGTTTCCCCATGAACTTTTTACAATCTGAGACATTCCTATGACTCTTTAATTTTATCCAGACTCGTTATGAGTGTACGTACAGTGATTGAATGTCCCTGTGGAAGCTCAGACATTTGAGAATCGGCAGCAACCCAAACATTAGTTTTGATACTAATCTCTTCCCATACACCGCATGAATCACTCTCTTTTTTCCAGTCTTCAAGAGTAGGAAACAATGTGGGGTGGGAGCTGTTGTTGCTATGGTACAACGAGGCCCTTCTGATCATACGTGTCCCTGAGGAAGCTTACTATGAAACAGGTTGTCTAGGTCTGTCTTACGGAGTAATGAGGCGACTGAGAAGTATGAAACCACTTTCTTCCGCCTCTCAGATATTCTGTTTTTTCAGGCTCCACCCAGAATTGTATTTCCAACAGTAGTAAAAAAACTTTCCCAGTTTGGCAAGAGTTGGGACATGTTCTAGGAAGAATAAATCAGCAACAGCTCCATTGATGTGGTTTTACCCAGTGCGATGTAGTATTTTCCCTTTGATGTGAAAGGGACAGAGATAGAGAGAGTTCAAAGTGACAGAAAATCAAACTGACAGAAAATCAAACTGACAGAAAATCTGTCCCAAAACCAGCGACAAAGCCCAAATCTCCTGGTGATCACCTGCCTTAAACTCTTATCATGAGATCTTCTCTGATGTTTTCTCATTCAGGGTCCTCCATTTGATTTTTGAAAAATCCTGGTTGTTAGTAGCCATCCAGCTGTGGATTATATTCTCCTAATCATGTTGGATTTACAATAATTTAATTTAATATTCAGAGCTTTTTTACTATTATATTATTAAAGAAAACAATACTGAAGTGTTATATACTTAAGAAAAATATTGTGAATTATTTTTATTTCACACTGTGATACCACAAAGACAGAATATCAGTGAGCTTCTCTTCACATTTAAGTGGTTAAAATGGACCAAGCTCATACAA
Organism: Nyctibius grandis; assembly: GCF_013368605.1. Classification (NCBI taxonomy): domain Eukaryota; kingdom Metazoa; phylum Chordata; class Aves; order Nyctibiiformes; family Nyctibiidae; genus Nyctibius; species Nyctibius grandis. Next base: position 53,316,970 of record NC_090661.1, read on the forward strand.
TCACTTCTGTATCTGAATGCTCATAAAATGCTTCTTTTTCATATCTGGGGTTCTCTCTGTTCAGTGCCTTTTTTCCCTCAACAATTCATGTCTTCTGTACCACTATGTCATAAAAAAAGGAAGATCACAGTTTTGTCTACAAAAAGACTTGTCTACAGCTCTTCAGCAAAGAAAATTTTATATATTCCTGTAGTCTCATTTGATGTTTTTAACTCATTCATATTTCACTGATTTATAGAAAGTAACAAAACAGTAGCATAATGTGGCTGTTTGTAACACAGGCATCTTAATGCCTTTAATTAGGACCACTAACAGGAATGAGGTGTAGGGGTCATGCACTAATGGGAAAAAAAAGTCCACTTATTTTAACCACCTTTTTGTTAGCAAAGCAGTATAGCAAAAAAAAAAAAAAAAATCTCTCATCTCTCCAGCCAACAGTCTTGACTCCCTCTTTGGAAATTGATAAGGATGGATATTTATAGTTCCTGCTAGTACTGTATTAATCTTGGAGAGTATCCTCCTAGCACCAAGATGCATACCCCATTACTCCTTCTCTTCCTACATCTTTTTTCCTTAACAGGACAACTGTAATGTCAAAATTTCTGCCAATGCTAGAGAACAAAATGCAGCTTCTGAAATGCTGCAGCTCCTGTAGTAGCAGCCCACTACTGCATCAGACCAGAGATTTCTCCAGCCCTATGGCTCAGCCCTACTTTGTAAATGCTTCATCCATTCATCATTTTGGCTACTTGATTCAGCAATCAGCCTCAGACTGAGGCCTAATGGACTAATTCAAATCTTGAATTCAATGGGAAAGTCATTTGACTTGTGCATAATTCATTGCACGATAAAGGATAATCAGGACTTCCCAGGCTCACGTTATCTGCACTGCTGAAAGCTTGCAATCTGCAGATGGCAAGGCACCTGGATCTTAAATCAGCCTGGTGTCCTATTGCACAGTAACCCCAACAGAACAGCTGGCATCATTTCACTGGAATATAACACATTGTGAAAAGCCTCCTCTCTACATCAGAAAACAAATTCTAAGAGCTAAGGCCCTTGTGCACAGCGTCTAGGCTCAAAGCTGCTCACCTGCTACGAAGTCACCGAAGCCAACGGTAGTCAGAGTGACAACCACAAAGTAGATGGACTCCAAGGCTGTCCATCCCTCGATGTGTTTGAAGATAACTGCAGGAATGGTCACAAAGACAATGCAGCCTGCCAGAATGAAGAGGATGGTAGAGATCACCCGGATCTTTGTTTGACTCACTTGCTTTTTCTAGAAAAAGGAAATAACAAAAGAAAAAAATATATTTTTGAGTGGATTTCCTGGACTGTATACCTTGTGAATGGCAGACTGATCATGCTGGTGTCACCTGGTATTTCTCTTTCTGCCTTTTGTGAGCTTATTAGGTAGAAAACAACCATCCCTCCCCATTAGTGACAGCCCTCCCTGGATAATAGTGAACTTCTATGTCTGCCCCCAGAAAAATGGTGATTCCCATTTTCCATGCACTAGGCAGTTACTAACCTACCAGAAACACAGCCTGAAAATACAGTCCTGAGCTTCACAAAGGCTCCAGTACTCTCCAGTTCAGGTTGGATGTGTAAGAAAAAGTGCACATTCACACCTCCATACATATATATGTACACCCACATTGCCTCACCAGCCCCAAGCATTCAACAAGCAAGAACCAAGACTGAAATGAAAATAAACCCTTTTTTTTCTTCTAAAACACTGAGATTTTAGGTAGAAATAATCATGCTTCAGGTTTTCTAGATTTTCCTTGACTCAGGATTTCCAGCTTTCATTCACAAATATGAAGGTTAAATCTCCTTTTCAAAAATAGATCGCTATATTATTGGTTCAATCCAGAAATAAAGGATTTATGTCAAATACCAAACAACCTGAGATAAAATTACCTATGCAAATCCACACTGGAAAGCTCTTGAACAAAGAGTATGTGGGTTACTGGCTGCTATAAACCAAATAGGACAAGAGGAAAGGCCCTCAAGTGGTGCCAGGGGAGGTTTAGATTGGATATCAGGAAAAATTTCTTCACGGAAAGGGTTACCAAGCATTGGAACAGGCTGCCCAGGGAAGTGGTGGAGTCACCATCCCTGGAGGTATTTAAAAGTGGTGTACATGTGGTGCTTAGGGACATGGTTTAGTAGTGGACTTGGCAGGTTAACAGTTGGACTCGATGATCTTAAAGGTCTTTTCCAACCAAAATGATTCTACGATTCTATGATTCTATGACTACAAATACGAGCAGTGTAATTGCAACATTTTACACTCCTAGATCATATAAACTCTCACTTTATTTAATATAAACTTAGATTTTGTTTCCTGTAATACTAATGCAAGCCTGGATTAATACAACTGAGGGATTTATTTCAGATTTTCTTTGTTGTAAGTAAACTCAAAATTCAATAGAGTTTCCTGAGAAACCTGGAAATTACGAGAAATCTTACTGTGGATTAATTACAGTGGCAGTGTAAATTCTGTATTTATCATGGAAAAGGAATGTGGAGGTCACTCTAAATCACATATTTCCAAATTAGTTTTCCAAATAAAGCATCTCCCTTAACCCAGAAATGAGATCTCATTTCAGATTAGGACATTGCCTAGACAGGAAATAAGGTTTCAGAAGTTATCTTTATAATACACAGAAGGGATATTGCCTGAACTGTTAATATCTAACCAGCTTGTGAGCAGTACTACTGCTTCCACTAAAGCATGAGCATTTATTTTAGAGGTGCAATGTCAGACCCTCATTAGCCACTCATCTGACCTGGGATGCTCTGCATGTAGAACCCAGGTAGTAGAATAAGTATACCATATTTCAGAAATAGTTTCAGTTCTGAAACTGTTTAAGACGATCCCTATGCTTATTTTTTTTTCTTTTTGTGTGTGTGCATTGTTTTCTGTGTCTGGCTGAACAAAAATAAATAGGATTAGTAATGTAATGCCATAAATAAGATTAATCAAATACAAAACATGGAAAAAACTGTCACTGAAGTACCAAGGAGAAAAAAAACCACAAGAATATAAAACCTGACTTGACTTATTTCCTCTTTCCCTGGGGAGCCATTTTGAGCAGTTTGCTAAAATACTAAAGGATGATCTAGCTTCTTTAGGAGTTATGGATGCACATTCACAGTGGCAGGATTTCAGACTTATGTGTAGTGAAGGGAAAGCAACTGATCACATGGATGTGACATGGTGTCAGACTGGCACACTTGCTTTTTGTCATGGAGGACCAGGATTTAACCAAATTCTTGTTTATTTACTGGTTTGGCCAAGGTGACTTATTCACTTCTGCTAAATGCTTCAGTTTCCTGGTATGTAAAAATGAAATGGCAGACACCTCGTTACAGTGGAAGTTACAAGGCACATGCAGTGCTGTATAGTACTGGGAATCATTGGACAAAAAGTACTTTGGAGCTGCCGAGAACTACTAGTAAAGCAAAGTTGTGCATAGTAAACCTTCCTCCAGTCCCCATACACCAACATTAAAATGCATTTCAATATGGGTCAGGATTGTCTTGTGTCATGGTAGAAACAGGAGTGGAAAGAATGGCCTACAAATCAGTACCAAATGTTCAGGACATACACTTGTTCATGAGTGATAAATTCAGCCAAAGGTTGTTAGCTTTTTTAAGTAAAAATGGTAACGATGTTAACGAGAGGCTCTGCAGAAAGGCCTGATTCATGGTTATTGTGCACCTCAGTCACTCCCACAAAAGCGGAGAAGCTGAGCATCTATTTTTTCCTTACTCTGGTACAAATGAAGTCAGAAAGCAATGGTGAATCAGGCACAGCATTTTTAGAGCTACTGAAAAGAGCACGAAAGCAATACTCAGAAGCAGAACTACTTAATGGACAATGACACATGAAATTCAGGATACCAGTGAAAAGGGGGTCGTTTTACAGTTAGATACACATTCTGGGGACATTCACAGTAGAGTGTAACTACTATAGATCAAAAAATGCTAAGGCATAATGTAATTATTCATGAATATGTACACTGTAGTAACCACACATTACAAAAAGGTTGGCTTGCATGTTTTCCTTGTGGATGGAGCTGGCCTTGCTATTTTCCTACAAAGAACATAATTTTGTGTTGGCCAGGTTCTCAGGAATAAGGAAACACAGCCTTTACATTCAAGTTTTGGCACGTTTGTGTTAAGATGAGACTAGATTAGCCTAAACCACTGCAGTATTACATTGTACCAAGTCATTATTAAAAGAAATACATATATAAAAAAGTATACTAATGGCTGAGAAATCTGAAAAGGTTCATACCTCAGGCCTTTGACTTACAGAGTCTGAAAAATTAGGCTGGTATTTTCACAGGAAGACAAAAAAAACCCCACATAAGTTCTGCAAAAGAAGTTTTTTTCCTCAGGACAATATATTTCATAAGAACAGCCATTTATGCCTTTTTGATACTTTTGCTCTCTTTTTCCAGCCTAATGCCCTGATCATCATGGTACAGAATTGGTTTCCCACTTGCTTGACCTTTTTGCCAACTCTCTCTCCTCCTACCTGGCCCTGTCTTACTATCCAGAACTCTGTAGTAGGACTCCAAATAAACTCATCAAGTACTGCAGGTCATTGCAGGGTAATAGGTCTGTCTGTCAAGGAAACTTAGGTATATCCAGTATTCCCACAGTATATGAACTTCTAACAGCCTTGTGGAAAATTGTCTTCAGCTGTACACTGGCTTTACTAACAAACTAGAATTGCATTTAGGATTCTAACACTGAAAGAACTTTTTGTTTTAAATAGTATTTGCAAACTGAAGCCAAACACTAGCAAATAGGCGAGCAACTCCAGCCAGGCTAACACGTCCTCTGAGCCCATTATGTGGCACAAATACCGAATTTTCTATAGGTGTCAAAATGAAATGGTAAGAGAGGCCTTTCTCCAGGAATAGTGGTTCATCTCATAGTGGTTTAAGCAAAATGAAAACACTTTTGAAAGAGACATTTTCTACTACTTTTTTTTTTTAAGTTTTGTTTTACCAACAAGTTCTCTCCACACTGATGAAGCATGTAATTTGTGAGACATTCATCAAATATTTAATAAATTCGTGCCTGCTAATGAGAGAGGCTTCAATTTAAATCCTCCTAGAGGTAATCTGGAAAATATTAAAGGAGGAATCTAAGAAGAAAAGATGAAGAGTTTTTGATCATATAACAACCTATGAGGGATCATTTCCGTTTACTAAGGAAGGTGCTGATTTTACTCTTAACGTGGTTAAGTGCCGAACAGGCAACATCACTGAATATGACATCATCTTGCTCATACTAATTCAAACAACCTAATGTCACTCTGCTCCAGTGCTAAGAGGGATGAGGACAGACATTCTCATGGAGACAACCTTATCAGTGGAATTTAGTTCTTATGTATCTTTTCCATCAATGAGTGTGACCTTGCTTTTTCCTTGTTTTCTATTACATACACTGCGGTCTTATCAGTTTTGGTCTTATCCAATAATTTCAAGAGTTAAAAGAAATCCCTATTTCTTTTTCCTTTTTTCTCTCTCTCTCTGGTCATTAACTCAGGCACAATTTTTTCTGAACTAACTGTTGACAACAAAAGGACCAAACAAGGTTCTTAAGTTCCCAAGCTGAAGCCACAGGGATGATATATATTCCTTCCAAAATGGAGTAGATTGTTTTTTCCAAGTAGAAGACAGTAAGCATGGGATAAAAAGATGCTACAGCCACTTTTCAGACTAGACTAAGTGCTAAATATATGGAACATATATTATTTCCATGAACAGCATATTTCAAATATGCATATTCCAAGATTTTGTAGTGTCACTTCCAATTTCACAGAAACTCCCCCAATATACAGTACTACTCAACCGAAAATAGCACTAGAACATTTGCTGCTTCACAGTGAGCTCATATGGTTCTTCTGTCTTCCAAACCTTTTCTGAATTCCTGACAAATATTCCCAAGACTCAAAGCAAGTTGTTCACCTTTTTGGCTAGATGACCAATGGCATATTTTTAGTGCTAGTATACTTCATGGAACATGCTGTCTTCATCTCTTCACAAGGCCCTGCATTTTGGAGCACTCACACAAAGAAAACACATTTCTTTAACATTTCTTTTGTCCCCTTCACCTACTCTTAACTTTATGCCCTCTCCCATGCTGCCAACTATTCTTGGAACAGATTGTCTCTGCCCATGCACTAATTAAACAGCTTGTCTTCTAAAACACTTTCTCCAGATCAAAATATTTTAACAAGAGGAAAGCCAGTTTTGTACTCAAAGCATAAAACAGAATATCAGATATATCAGTTCTATTTTTTTCTCTGCCACTAACATTAGGTATGTCCTTAGTCAAAACATTTTTGCTAGGCTAGTGTAGACCGTGCAGATAGACATAGGTTCACACTGCTTGTCTTTCAGATCAGTCAAATGCAAGCCAGCCCTGGTCCAGAGCCTGGCACACACCTCAGTAAAGTGGCATGCCCATCTCAACAGACTGTACAGAAAGACTGGCACAGCTCTGGGCTCACAGAGCTCCTTGGTGATCAATGGTATGGTCGCATCAACCTCACTGCTGCCTATACCTGTGTTCTCTGAACAGAGCCAGTACCACCCAGCTCCAGCAGACCCACCGCAGGACACCACTGAGGCCCTCAGCCAACGTGGTGGCACCCCTGGGAAAGTGTATTTAAGAGAGGGCAGAAATGCTGGACAGGTAGAGGAGGAGGAAACAGAGGAGGGAATAACAAAGTCAGGGGAGTGGGAGGTGCTCGATGGCAGAGCAGGTACTTCCCTGGAGGGACTGAGGCCCATGGAGGACCAGCGCGGGAGCAGAGGAAGAGTTGAAAAGGAAGGACTGGCAGAGAGAAACAACTGTGTCCTGACCCCAACTCCAATGCTGTTCACTCACACACTGGGGGGACTGAGTGTCACCTACGGCGATAACATGGGTGAAGGAGAGGTCTCTGGAGTGAAGTGAGCCTGGAAGAGAAGCTGAGCCTGGGAAAGGGGGAGGAAAGGCAATTTAAATGTTTGTTCTTTTTTTATTTCCAAATACCCAACTCAGTAATTAAAAATTTATACTAATGGGCAATAAATTAAATACCTCAAATCAAGTCTGTTTTGCCTGTGACAGTATTTGGTAAGTGACTTTGCTGTCTTGACCCATGAGTTTTCTCACTCTTGTTCTTCCTGTTTTCTCCCCATCTCGCTGCAGGGAGGGGAGTGAGCAAGAGGCTGTGTGGGTGTTTGCTGCCAGCCAGGGCCTGCTCACCACATCAGTGAAGAAGTCAACACCCCTTAAAAGCATAGCAGCAGAATTCTAAATAACATATTTGTAAATATATACAACATTTCAGACACCTCCATGGGTTAAGAACAGTGGTTTGAACCGTTCCACTAGAGACGGGCTTCCCCCACTCTCTCTAACCAGCTCTTTTGGTGCCTCAGTGTTATTTTAATTCTCATGTTTTATAAAGAACGCTGCTATTGCTGCACAAGAAGATGCAAAATCCAGCCCCTATTTCTTAACTATAGTAAGTACCATAGGGGAGACAGATATAAAAAGCTGTAAGCACTCACATTTGTTACTAAGCTTGAGAGAGACAGCCCTGAATACAGGCAAGGCACAGGTCACAGTAAAGAATTATTTGTTTTACGTTGCTGTTTTTCCCCATAAAACCACATTTCTGCAGGATGTTTGTCTAGACTCAGAAGGAATACGCAGCAAGCTTCTCACAGAGCAGCAGCTTTCTCTAATGTTATTTTTGTAAACCTCTAGGCATGGATTTTACTGCAGTCGTAATGTGAGTACTAATATTGTGTTATGAAAATACAGAAATACTGACTCAGAAATTTTTTAGGCTTGATATACTCCTTTTCAGCCTTCTTCCTCTCTCTAGAAAGCACACATAGTGCTTCCTGATATGCACCAATTAATTTCTGCATGTTGTTTATTATGCTACTGAAGAAACAAAAATAACAATAATGAGCCCAAACCTCTGTTCTGGCTGAGCTGTGTTCAGCCCAAGAAAAAAATAAATGTTGAGTAAGAGGGACCCATGTATATATATGCTTTTCTCAGACATTGGAGCAGAGAAAGGACAACAGAGGCTCATGGGCAGACTTAAGCAATTTCAAATGATGCTTGCAGAGGCCAAATTTGCAGTGCATTGCTCCTTCCTTCCTTCCTTCAACTCCTTTCTGAGTTACACCTCTATTCCCCTCTCCCAGAGAGTACAAGAATGGGTTAATAATGGTTGTTCCACATCACTTTTCTGTACCTGAATGGATTTTACCTTGCCATTCCTGGTAACCCTGATTTTGATCAGTGCCGAGTCAATGCTTTCATCTTGTTCATCAGTGCAATTCAGCAGTGATGATGGTGCAAAGAAAAGTGCCACATAGCAGCAAGGCTAGATTTATAAGTATATGCTCAGCATCTAATTAAGAAATGCACTGAGACAGAGAAAGACAATTAGTGTAGCTAGATCAATGAGAGATCTAGTTATCTATTGCATGACATGGTCACTTTCAAAGACTTAGCAAGAAAACAAAAATTGAACTTCATGTTAGAATTATCTCCTCTTACCAGGGTGGAGAAATTCAATATTCCTTTTCTTAGCTCTGTTTGGGCTTTCTTTTTTTTGTTCCGTTATTTTTTTCGTTTTGTTTTCTTCCTCTACAGTGGAATAAAGCATCCAGCTTCCTTCCCACTGTTGAGTTTTCAGAATATTTCCCTAGCGATTAGGAACATAACAACATCAGCATTTGTAAAGCTAGAGCAGATACTTTGTTGGACTAGATACCGAAAGGTTAAATACTGACCTTTTGGAGTAGATCTTCAGGCTAGACTTCTTGTATCTGTTTCCAGCCTGCAGTTCTCAGTTTCTGCTTAGTTTGGAATAACTGGCTAAGCAGCTTTTCCTTTCCCCTTCTCGGGAACAATAGCACACATCATTCTCTGCAAGAAATTCTTGCAGAACCCTCCAAAGTATATTTTGTATTTACTATGAGATTTCTTATAGATATTAACATATAAAGATTGCAATATTGCAGTCTTTCTAGAGAAAAACACTGTTTGTGACTAGCCAAGTAAGCAAAGAGCGTTCTCTCAGGCAACTAGCCCACAGGGAGTGAATTTTACTCTAGGCGGGATACAGATCCCAGAAGAGTGGAAGGAAAGTAAAAGGAGGAAGACAGAGCAGCTCTGCCTAGGCAAAAACGTGGGAAGAGTGGAAAATGTGTCACCCCTATAAGTGTCCCTCCGTGCCACAACTCTCCCCCTGCTCCTCCCAGCCTTCTCCAACATTTTGCAGGAGCTGCCACTGCTTACCTGCAAAGGCAAAAGGAGAGCAGGGAGCACCTTCAAAAGGAAAGGTCTGGCACAGGGTGAAAGGTGCATCAAATATTTTGTCCCCCAGTTCAAAACAGTTCTTATTGCCACAATGATGCGTGTATGTGCCGAGGGAAAACATGAACATGTAAATTACATTAAAGTGGTTAATATGATAGCTTGACAGTCCTGAAAGGTGAAGGTTGAATATGTAAGGCAACGTAACACTAAATTCACCACCTTCATCCAGCCTGTACGTAACCTTGAAGCAGCATCTCGTGAGTGGAAAGATAGCACAGTCCTTATGCCTGAGATGAGGCACCATGTACAGGTACCCTCATGAAGTAATTTCTATCTATTGCCTTTCAAGATCCATCACCCCCCTCACACTCAGTCTTTGATGCTTCTCCAGTGGTTGCCCACAGGAGTTTTGGAGGATATTCTGAAGAACACTAACAAGAATGGCTCTACGCATTTGTTGAGGGAGAGGATCAACAATTACTGTGTTATGAGTGATTTTGTGTTGCAGTTGCATTTCTGTCTTGCTTTTCCTTTACTCCCTATATAACAAACTTAAACAATCTTGAGTTTAGCATTTTCTTTAGGATATAAATCAGGTTTTCAGAGATGGCAACACCTACAAAAACCCTGGCACACAGGGTTTGGTATTTCAGCACTGCACTGTCAGGAATACATAGAAGTTTCCACAGCAATATGACCAAAACTTAAGGCAATATCAAAAGGAGGATATTCACCATTAGTGCTTAGAAAAGAGTTTAACTTTCAGGCTGGTGGTTGAAAAGTTCACATGTTGTTTGGCATTAACTAGCAGCTTCCACTGAAGTATCTTATTTTTTAAGCTTTATACAGGTTATCTAAGAAACCCTAGCTGCTCAGTAAACTGTTAATCATGCTTTCAGGTCCTGTTTGTCTCATGTTTCATAAGAGATAATTGCTTGAGACCCACGGGCTTTATTTCCAGTGAACTTCACTGCAATTAAAAGCTATGTGACTAATACTGATTTAAGCAGGAGGCAGGCATGTATAGTTTTACCCTTTAGAGTAGTGGTTCCTGAACATTTCAAACCATAAAGGAGGACCATTTAACTCAATTCCTTAACAAGAAAATTGGGATTCAGGATCTGCATGGAAATGCAATTCCTTGCTACTGCTTATCCTGAGATCATTCTAAATATCAGCCTGGTTTCAAACCAAATGAGAGCTGGCAAAGATTGAGCTTCGATACAGAAAAAGAAATAGTGCTCATCTTTTTTTACCATGTAAAACAGAAAAGAAGCAGATAGATGGAACAATAGCTGCCAAAAGGACAGAGATCCTATTCTAGAGATAATCCCTGATATATGTAAAAAATAGCTTGAGTACGTTCAAATTAACAGTGGAAGAAAACCCCTTCCTGAAAACTTACTTCATCATTACTCTATTATTTTTACGTTCTTTAAGGATGATAAATCATCATCCATAGATCAATCCATCATCCATAGAAGGGATTGCAAACCCTTCTACTCAGCATCAATTGCCAAATGCTCTCTTACCTTGCACTTAAATCAGTTTTTTAGCCACTAATTGCCTACTACACCTGTCTTTGATTTATTAAGTAATTGTGTGTAAACATTCAAACAGGTGCTAAAATATTAGGCACCATACAAAAGCAAGCTAAAGTAGATGAAGAAAAACCCTGAAGATAACAGAGGATCTAGGGTTCATATGCTACAATAGCTGCAGTCTATCCACAATCAGAAAGCACTGTAATGAAAATTGCTTCCCAAATGAAAAATGAACTATTGGAATTTACTGTAATACAGATAGATACCTGAACAGTGATAAATAAAGCCTTTGTATTAATCATGGATTCCTGACTGGTTTTTGTACAATATTCTGTTTTTAAGAGCTGTAAAATATTATGGGTACTGCAGTTCAGTGACAAGAGTATGACTCCAGTAAGAAGAATTTTCGAAGGCTTGAACCTCTAATAATTTTAAATAATGAAGAAAAATAATGAAAAAATATTAAAAGGCCTCACAAAACCAGGCAAAACAGTACAAGATTTCCTCTGAAGTGCCTTGTAGTCAACAGCTACACTGTGCAGTGCCTAACACTCACAGAAAGAAGTGTTACAGTAATACCAGTGATAAATACTTTGGGGGATGGACTTCAATGCATATTGGATTTCAGTTTTGGTGCACTGGAGATGACTTGAGATTTCCAGATAACACTATACTCTGGATTTAAACTAGTTTTAAAGCCTGGTTTTAGAATAGTCTTTCCTCCTCTGTTTATACTACCACCTTTTTTAGTGAGACTGATTTGATTCTAAAATTGGAGCAATTATCTCTTCCTGCTATTGACACGTTCTCCCTTCTTAGAGCTGCTGCTTTCTCTTTCTAGCAACCCCAGCAATGCCCTTTCAACTACCACCAGGCTCAACACCTCCTGGGGCTCCCTTTAGAGGTAGACTCGCTTCAAGACCTTCAAGATCCTCCCTTTGAAGTTGCCTCGTGCTGATGTTATACTTCTCGCAAGCTCTTACAGGCCTAACAGACATTGTTGATAAAACCAAAATGTTTAAAAGATCTTTCAGAGATGTCAAGATCTGAATTTAACTGTTGAGGTTAATATTAACCATTAAATTATATGCCAATTTGCAAGAGGTTATTGACTTGCAGGATTAAACAAAGATGTTCTCCACAGCCAGCCCACACAAGCTTTAGACTCTAAACTTATACTCAGCAACAAACACCAGTGGATAAGAACAAATCAGCAAAAAGTTTGCTGCACTTGTTACTTTCCCTGAAGCAGATTAGCTGCAAGCATCACTAACTGAATTAAATACCCAGTTAGAAGAAATAAAATGCCAAAAGATGGGATCCATAGATTTTGTCATGAATTTTTTAGTACTAGTGTACTATCTCAGCACTGTGCAGAAAAATATATTTTCCTGCAGCTCAAATATAATGGAGGGGGGAAAGTGATCCAGAGAGTAAAACCAACATATTCAAGACCATACCACAACCCAGTGGTTAAACCTAAAATAGAATTCAGAGACAAATTTGGCTCTGGTGGATGAAGATTCACTGCATGTAATGAAGTCACAGCACGCATCATTAGTCGTTTAGTTCAGCCATAGGATTATCATTTGCCTATATCTTGTATTGGCACTGGAGCACAAGGACTACTATAGCAGGTCATGATCAAAAGCAAAAATAAAACTTCCTGCTATCTTTCCATCACCATAATTAAAGCACCGATTAGAAACATAAAAAAAAAAAGATGTGGCCTGCAGTATCTCAAGGAGAAAAGTATTTCAGAGACAGGCGTTGTAAATTTACCACTACTGCTTTTCATCCTCCAGTTCAACTTTTTAAGAGTCTACAGTCACAGTTCTGCTATTGCTAGACATACTACAGTGAAGTGTCCAGATGGCCCTGGGTCTGGACTGCTTTACATCCTAGAAAAGCAATTAGAACAACGCTTGTAAAGAAGGGCATTGAAGGAGTACAGGCAGGAAGGAGCAGAGAGAGGGATACATTTGTAGTGTACAAAGAGACTAACAGTCCTCTTTATAACAGATCTGCCACTGATGAAGTAGAGAAGAATGCACCCAGAGTTTTCCAACCTGGAGAATGCATCTTGACAATGAAGTCCTGGATTTCAGGAGTGCTCATGCATTTTGACTTAAACAGTTGTCAGACAACGTTTTTTGAAAGGATTGAAACATGCTTCCTCACCATGCCCTTTTGTTCTCTGCAGAGTGAAACTCCTTTTCAAGAGGCTGGAGTAAGAAGTGCACCCATCAGAAGTGGTTCACAACCCATGCCAGTGTGGTGGGAGATAAACTGTTTGAATTTCCATATACTTAAAAAGTGCTGAAGTCTTATTTTCCTGAGGAGAGCACATCAGCCTTAAATTGCTAGAGACAAATCATTCCAGAGTCTAACATCTCAGCACTGACTGGTTTTTAAAGACAGTTACTTTTGGCCTAAATAAAGTTTAATGAGGAAGACAAGCTGAAATAAACAGAGGCAGAGCATTGGCTGACTGGTGCGTTCATGCTCAGTATGCTAGCTGCTGTATATTGCTCTTTCAAGCTGCTTTCTGCCATGCTTTTTGTATAGAGCCTACACAGTTGCTGCAATTTCTGGATTCTTACAGTACCTGCGTTCCTTAATTTCACTTTTATCATCAGCTAATTTACAAAAAGCATGTCTTCAGATTTAAAACAGGGGAACTGAAAATGAAATTAAAATGCTTACCAGATTCATAAGGCACTATGGATGTATTGCTGGCAAGCACTAGACTGTATCTAGATTTTTTATTATTCTTACGTTGTAAAGTCCATTTTTAGCCAAATATGCTTTATGAGGACTATGAAGGACAACAAATTGCCTGCAGATCTCTTTTGTTAGTATTAGGCTATAGATGTATCCATAAACTTAGTGTTAACTAAGGTCTAGGGTCTAGGTTTTGTTTTAAATCACCCCTAAATTTCAGGATGCTCAGATTTGAAATGTACATTCAGGTGCATACCTACTAGAAATGAACACCACATAAGCATCTACATATGTAAATCAATCCTTTGTTGACCTACAAACACCCCTTTTTTAACCTTTTCAGGGAACTGTGACTCTCAGATGGACCTTTAAGGTGTTACAGGCAAAAGAACAGATAGTGGGCTGAGATTGTTTACACCTGTTTGTTATGGGTTTGTAAATCAGTGCTCTAAAACTCTTCTTTTTAACTGTACAAGGTCTCACCACACAGATTATTTTTTTCCTGAGCAAGTTATTCTCCTGCGTGGGGAGCAAACCAGACGCAGCTTCAACTATGAGGGAAAATTTCCACTGCCATAGAATTATAGAATCATTTAGATTGGAAAAGAACATTAACCTAGCACTGCCAAGTCCACCACTAAACCATGTCCCTAAGCACTACATCTACTCGTCTTTTAAATACCACCAGGGATGGTGACTCCACCACTTCCCTGGGCAGCCTGTTCCAATGCTTGATAACCCTTTCCGTGAAGAAATTTTTCCTGATATCCAATCTAAACCTCCCCTGGCACAACTTGAGGCCATTTCCTCTCGTCCTATTGCTTGTTACCTGGGAAAAGAGACTGACACCATCCTCGCTACAATCTCCCTTCAGGCAGTTGTAGGGAGCAATAAGGTGTCCCCGAGCCTCCTTTTCTCCAGCCTAAACAACCCTAGTTCCCTCAGCCGCTTCTCATAGAACTTGTGCTCTAGACCCTTCACCAGCTTTGTTGCCCTTCTTTGAACTCGCTCCGGCACCTCAATGTCTTTCTTGTAGCGAGGGGCCCAAAAGTGAACACAGTATTCAAGGTGCAGCCTCACCAGTGCCAAGTACAGAGGGACGATCATTTCCCTTGTCCTGGTGGCCACACTATTTCTGATACAAGCCAGGATGCTGGTGCCCTTCTTGCCCACCTGGGCACACTGCTGGCTCATATTCAGCCAGCCATCGATCAACACCCCCAGGTCCTTTTCCGCCAGGCAGCTTTCCAGCCACTCTTCCCCAAGCCTGTAGTGGTGCATGGGCTTGTTGTGCCCCAAGTGCAGGACCCGACACTTGCGTTGTTGAATCTCATATAGTTGGCCTTGGCCCAGTGATCCAGCCTGTCCAGATTCCTCTGCAGAGCCTTCCTGCCCTCAAGCAGAACAACACATGTTTCCCCCTGCATCCTATAAAGGATGGAGATTCTCCTTAGCCCTCCTTTTGTTGCTAATGTATTTATATAAACATTTTTATTGTCTTTCATGGCAGTAGCCAGATTAAGTTCTAGTTGGGCTTTGGCCCTTCTAATTTTCTCCCTGTATAACCTCCCAACATCCTTGTAGTCCTCCTGAGTAAGTGGCTGTTTGCTCCTACTTTCCTATTCTTCTAGCAGTGTCTTCACATCAGCTTCACTTAATTTCTATCATACCTAACCACTTCTTCCAACTGCTCAGCCTCGTCTTTAATCTCCATCTGGCTTCTTCCCTCCAAAGCTTTCTGCTTCACAACCAACCTGCCATTTGCTACAATCGCATCCTTTTCTCTGCCTGTATATTTTCCTGTTCATTTAAAAACATTGTTTACAAATCAGTGTTTCCAAGGAGTCTTAGTACACTGAGGCCCTGTTCCTGGCTGGCTTCTATGGTATCAAAGTGCTAATAACCAATGACAGAATGTAATTAAATCTACTGTCTTCACTGCAACAATAAGAAATTCTTACTACATTATGGAAATGTAGGATTCTTTGCTCGTGACAGATTTTTTTTATATTTCTCAACCATTTTATTTTGGTGGAAATGACCCAGGAAATTGTTAGGCTAAGCTCTGAAGACTGAAATTTCAACTCATAAATCTAGTATCATTTTGGAATAATACTGCGTATGTACACCAATAGTTGAATTTCACACCCGATCCTAACAGAATTGTCCAGAGACAGGATGCCAGCAGATGGCAGATTGATCATTGCGCTGGACTGTTCCCCTTTGGAAACTCTTGAATGATTTTTTTAAAAAAAATGTAGCTTTTTTCCTTACAGAAAATCACAATTAATAACAGTATATTATAAAAGAAAAAACAGAGTGTTAATATCCTCAGCGGGTTTTTAGCAGCTGATGTAATAACACACTGATGCTAGCTAGTAATGAAATGCAATTAAAAAAAAAAAAGAGAGATTGTGTTGATTTTCGGTATATTTTGATTAGATGTCAGGAAGTAGAGAGAAAACTTTTCCATCAGTCTTCCATTAACTTAATCTGCTCAGAAATGCAAGTGTCAGGCCATATATTCAGAACAGATAGGATCTTACAAGCTAGCATATTACTTAGGTTATAATACATTTATCTATGAATCATGTCCCAGATTTTTAATTCAGTAACAAGAGTGAAAATCCAGAATAATTTCACTGGTTTGCCTAAGCAGTGATCTGGAGTTGAATTTCTGTCTTTGGGAACGATCTCATCTGAAAGTTTGATTTAGCTGTCAGAAATGAGAAGAATCAATGCTGATACAGGGCTGGAAGAGAAAGCGCAGGGTGGGATCTGCCTGGCAGGAAGCAGACGGGGTCCCTGGGCTAAGGCATTACTTTAGTGAAGAAGAGGTAAAGGTGGTACTTCAAGGAAACTTCAAACAACTTCTTTGAACAGCAAACTTTGCTGAGAACTCACTCACCAGTCCCGCACTGGTGTCAGGTATAATGCTACGGGTTTGATGTGAGCCAAGGGAAAGGAGGAGAGGGAGCAAGGGGAGAGATAATAGAGCAAATGGACGGACAGAGGGGAGACAAAGAAAAAAGACTGTATTTTTAAGTGTTCCTCCTCTGTACAGTTACTCTCTTGTACAACAATTCTTTCCGAGGATCTGATTTCCATTCATTTTCAGGTAAGGAATTTGTAAAGACAATTCCTGTCACTTGTACAGTAACAAAAGGGATCAGAGAAGCCAAATTCTCTAAAAAGAAGTCAAATCTCTAAGAGCAAGAGTAGCTAGGCTAGATCTGATGTATTCAGAAAGACAAACAACAAAGTTTAGAAAAGGTAGAGCTTTGGCAGTTGCTAAAAGAAAGCTTTCCACCAGCTCAGTGGGACTTCTTTTACTCCCACCCAGCCCCATCTCCCGAATAAGAACTACTTTTCCCAGGACTGTTTCAAGGTTAAGATAATGCCTACTGCTGTCTTTCAGAAAAAGAAAAGTGTATGTCATTTTCTTAACACTTAAATGTCTCTCAAATCTAGAGCAAACCGTTTTTCAAGAGAACAATGGGCAAACAGGTTCTCTAAGATGAAAACCTGAAAGACAGGTAGCAGATGTGTCTGTTCTGACAAGTCCCTGCTTCAGTGAAGTGTGAGTTGTTTACAGAGGCATTGCGTTTCTGCATAAAGTAGTGTATTTTCTTGAGATGTGAGCTTCAGAGGTGCAGCCTTGCCACCATCTATCTCTGGCTGCTCACACACATCCCTGTATTACAATTCACACCCTACCAGCTGTCTTGCCAGACCTGTCCTCAGCATCATGCTGTAAGCCAGAGGAGTGAAAGCAGTAACCAAGTCCAGGAGCTGCTCACAGTGGCTTCAACTTAGAAGCCAGACAATCCTGGAGTGCTCTCAGAAGCACGCTGTGCCCAGGCTGAATGCATGCATCTGCACTGAACTGCAAGATGGGGGAAGATCTGTCAGGTTATGCTCATCCCATCTACTTCCAGTAAGAATCTAAACACTCATTAAAAGCTTTGAATAAAGACTGTCTGAATATAGCCTATATTTAACTCATGATAATGACAGCTGCTGCATGCTGTAACTGTGCGCTCTGTCTATGGAGTGCTTTCCTTTCTATCTTTAGATGCTTGCAGCCTCTGTGTGTACAGAGCAAGCCAAAAGGATGGGGTCTGTTCTGCTGTTTATTATAGAAACAGTCTCAGGTCGTTCATAAGATCCCTTACATATGTAAGATAACGATAATGTTTTTATGGTTTTATGTTACATTGGAATGCATAAATACACACTTCATTTATGTAGTGTCTGGAAAGCTTTGCCAGGTGAAAATTATTTATAAGAATTATCAATTTTTTAGTTAGATTTTGAGTGGGTACATGGTTTTCTCAGATGGGCTGAGAGAACTGATTCATCACTGAACCCAGATAGTGAATGCTTGTGACCAGTGCATATAGTGAATCTGGCAACCCTGTACGTATCCGTTTTCTGGGGAATCAGACTTGTACGCATGTGAGAACAGACTAGTAACCATGTCCTGCCCCAGATTATTGAAGATGGGACATACAGGAATAATCAGTAGCTGAGTAGGTAGGGCTTGCATGGGGGACACTGTGGTTTATGTCTTTGGCCTGGTTGATGGTTGTTTACTTGTACCAAACACGATCACTCCAGTAGGACAGATGGCATAAACTAGCCAATGCGTGGTGTTTGGGATACGTCCTCGTATCCCAGGCAGCGTCACTCTGCCAGTGCCTCCCTTTCCTAAAATGGTACATGAAAGGTTCCTGGTTTTACAAAGCATTATTTTCCTATTCAATACTTCCAGCCCTACCTAGTCACAAATGAATAGTTGTTTTCCTGGTTATCTACACACCGAAATAGTGGCAACATTTTGGATTACAAGATGAGCATGTGCCCAGTTCCTCTGCTGAAATATTCCGTCAATACTGTGGGGGTAGTGTGTATTTGATAAGAGCAGATATCTTTCTCCCTTTATGGAGTTCAAATTGTTCTTAATATTCCCACAGAGTGTGTGGGCTGATCACTGCAATAGCTAAATGTGGCATTTTTAGGCTCTAATTTGTGCTCCTAATCAATGTAGGTTTGGTGGGGCTCCTCACAGGTCACGTCAGAGGCAGCAGAAGTGCACTACCATAACTCCTCTGGGAGGAATCCTCCTTTCATCTTCCCAGCTATTCCAGGGGATGCCAGGGGAAGCTGTCCCTTGTGTGGCATGGGCTCCATGCTCACAGTTACATTGTTGGATGGAGCAAGAGACCTGTTAAGAAAATGTGTTGGGTGAAAAGATTGCTGTGTTGACAGAGAAGCCTTCCTCTCCTTCCCACCTGCCAGTGTGTGCATACTGCCTATTACCTAGCTTCAAAAATGATCCTAACCACAATGCAAGATCAAGTTGCCTTCAAATCCCATACACCTGTACAGATGATGACAAAGTTGCAAGGATTTTAGGAACTCTCGGCTGCCCTGACACCAGCTGCGTAACTTCCCTAAGGGTGAACGGGATGAACAGAGGCAACTGGAGACAGAGAGAAGCAGAGTGTTGAGGCCTATGCACATGGAAACTTGATTTATTATAATGTCCAGGACACATGCAAAGTTTCTTCCCGTTCCCTTCCCCAAGGATACAAGCTAGACTGTCCCAAATTCTGGTTGAGGACCCACTAGAAGGCAAATAACACAGGTAGCTAGTGAATGCCATCTCAGAGACTCAGCGACAAGGCCTGTGAGGGCAGACCTAGCACTGATTTTCATTTCTGATAATTTCTTTTCAAAATGGGATGATTAGAACTGCATATGATATTCATGGTGCAAGTGCAACATGGATTTGTGCAGTGGCAAAATGGTCTTTTGGTTTTCAACTCCTTTGCTGACACTTTTTTTTCCCTTTTTAACTGCTGCTAAGTTTCACAGTGTTATTTTCAGACAACCATCCATAGTAATCCCAGGTCCCTTTTGGAGTAGTGAAATTTGATGCTCTCCCTGTATGAATATATTAGGATTTATTTCCTCAAACTGAAAAAATATGCATTATTTTGTATCATCACCAACACTGGATTCCATTTATCATCTTATCATCCTTTTGCAGTTTCCATTTTAGCTATCCTGAAACATCTAGAAACATAATTTGCAGACACTGTCACCTGCTTATTCATCTTCTCGTCTGAACCATTCCAAGCCACCTCCGTTAAAACAGTAAGGTCCCAGAAAGGATTCCAGTAGAATCACACCAATAATGCTACCATCTATTCCTAATCTCCATTTACCCTTTAAACATGTACTGACATGTGAGACCTTCTCTTTTACCTCATCCCAGCTTCATTTCCCTATAGCTTGTGATGAAAAAAACATGTCAAAGGTTTTCTGGAAATTCAATTTGTTATGTCACTAGATCATTGATACACACTCAGTGACCCCTCAGCTAGCTCCAAAAGATTTGTGAGGCACACCACGCAATATTTTATTATGTTTTTCAGTGTCTTTTTAGTGTAAGTTTGTTCCTTCTATTTTCCTCCGAACTATTCTCCTAATTTTTACGTCCTGTCATTAAAGTTTGTAGCAAGGTGCTTTATGCCCACAAACATGCTGAATTTGAGTTCATTATGGAGACAGTTACAAAGTAAGAAACAAGAGTTACCCATTGAACTACATTTTGTTCACTGCTCAGGATTAAATCAAGAACTGTTACTCCACTTGTGGGTTCATCTGATTAGGTCCAAACATTTATGGAGCCTAACAATGTAAACACAATGTGATAATAAATTACATAATTACTAAAATTATAATGATTATTATATCCTACATTAGCTAACAATATAAATTATGTCTCATGTATAATACATTAATGATCATATATGATATGACAAATGTTATGTAAATAATCATATAAAGTGAAACCACTGATATTAAGACTAGTCACTAAGATGCATGTAAATTGTAAACTATATCAGGAATGTTTCAAATAGCTGAACTTCATTACTAGGAATATTGAAGGAAATTATCACAGAATCATAGAACCATTTTGGTTGGAGAGGACCTTTAAGATCATTAAGTCCAACCATTAACCTAGCACTGCCAAGTCCACCACTAAACCATGTCCCTAAGCACCACATCTACAACACTTTTAAATACCTCCAGGGATGGTGACTCCACCACTTCCCTGGGCAGCCTGTTCCAATGCCTGATAACCCTTTCAGTGAAGAAATTTTTCCTGATATCCAGTCTAAACCTGCCCTGGCAAAACTTGAGGCCATTTCCTCTCGTCCTATCACGTTACCTGGGAGAAAAGACTGACACCCATCTTGCTACAACATCCTTTCAGGCAGTTGTAGACAGCAATAAGGTGTCCCCTGAGCCTCCTTTTCGCCAGAATAAACCACCCCAGTTCCCTCAGACGCTCTTCATAAAACTTGTGCTCTAGACCCTTCACCAGCTTCGTTGCCCTTCTTTGGACTCGCTCCAGCACCTCAATGTCTTTCTTGTAGTGAGGGGCCCACAGCTGAACACTATTAAAGGTGCGGCCTCACCAGTGCCGAGTACGGAGGGACGGTCACTTCCCTAGTCCTGTTGGCCACACTGTTTCTGATACAAGCCAGGATGCTGTTGGCCTTCTTGGCCATCTGGACACACTGCTAGCTCATATTCAGTCAGCTATCAATCAACTCTCCCCAGGTCCTTTTCCGCCAGGCAGCTTTCCAGCCACTCTTCCCCAAGCCTGACACTCCTGCCCAACTTCGTGTCATCTGCCAGCTTACTGAGGGTGCACTCGATCCCCTCATCTAGATCATTGATGAAGATGCTAAAGAGAACTGGCCCCAATACTGAGCACCAGGGAGCACCACTTGTGACCAGCCACCAACTGGTGGCCAACAATGGTGTATAACCCTGTCCACCAAATCACAAGAGAATAGATATAATGGATTTATGAGAATCAAAATAAAAGGAATAAACATACATCTTGGCTAAACAAGGGGACCACAGATCTCTAAATTGCTCTGGAAACTAACAAAATACCAAGGAGGAAAAGAAATAGTTTAGATGGTCATAAACAACAAGCAACCGCATTAACTCAAGAAAAGGAAGGAGTACTTTGAATATCAAAAGAACTCCCATTATGTGCCAAAGGGCTATATTCTGTATGAAACATTAATATCTGCATTCATCTGTGAATCTTAAAATACTTTAAGTAGAGCATTTATTATTTTATTCATAAACTATCATGCTGACAGTTTAATGGTTTTGTCCACATCACCCAGAAAGCCAATACTACAGCTGACAATTAATCAAAGATTTTCTGACTTTCAATTCATATCATGACTTCGAGATTGTAGTTTTTCTTGGGCAGAAGCAGGCTGGAAAGTTCAGAGATTCCTTTGAAGTGAAGCAGGTATAATAAGAAGCTAAGTAAAAAAAGAAACTAGGGATCTTAGCTACTTCTGTTTTTGCAGGCCCAACCTGAGCCACCTTTCAATAACTCCATTTTCATTTCATGAAAATGTAGGCCATTTTCAAGTGCTCTCCAGTCAGGCATGTACATGCTTCCTCACCCATAATCACTAGTCACCTTTTCCCACATTTCACCTGAGAGATACTCCTTATGGCTGGTCTGAGACGCTTCACAGTAGTTTAATGAAAAGGGAAATTGCTCATACTCCAGCCTAATACTCAATTACTTCCTTTCAAAAACAGTTACAAGTAATTTACTCTCATCTGTGGGTATGTTTTGGAAATAGATGCCTATTAAACTAACCAGCTAGGACAGCTTCTCATCCACTCCATCCCTGCAAAGACATATCTCCAGTTACACCACCTCCAAGAGAAGCATCACACAGGTCACTTCTAGAAGTTCTGCTTCAAGGAGAGAATCCCTGAAGTGAACCATCGGCAAATTAGCAAAACAGCATTTGCTAGGTCTGCAGCACCGCTTGCGAAAGAATTGCTTACAGTGATGCAGGCTCGAAAGTAGAGAGCATTGGCAACATGAAGGGAAATTACGTATGAGAAATTCTACACAGAAATCTAGTGTAGGATGTATCCATGGTAGGCAAGGCAGGTAAATACCATGAGGACAATTCCAGTCAGTGTCATTATGCCAGTTTTTGCAGCTGCAGATCTACTCCAAGGCATCTGTCCTCTTGCAGTGAAAGCATATCACTCAGCCATCTCTCTTCCTACATTCACATTCACTCCAGTAACCCTGCTTTCCAAGTCTTTTAGGCTTTTTTAATAATACAGTCAGGACCTACTCTGCATCCCTGTTCCTCCAGAAGTTACACTACCTTTTCTCTGTTTTCAGTGAATGGATGTACATGTCCAAAGCAACCTGTGGTGTTTTGAAGGCTGTTTTACAACCAGACCATGTAAGGAACCTAGCTTAGGAGATACATTCCCCAGAGACAGCCTCAAGAAGGAAATTCAGAGCCTGATCTCTAACCCCTGCACCACCATCTAGAGAAGTCTGTTTCTCTCCACTGACTACAGAGGCCCCCAAGGACATTAAGCATCTTCTCAACTAGACATGTAAATATTTCACGGTGCCCAACATGTAAAAAGGACTGCAGGTAATAGCAACAGAATTAAAAGCAAGTTATACAACACAAGCAAAAAACTGACAGTGAACTTACTCTGAAAACTTTTTCCACCCTTGCGATACCCTTTGCAAAGATGGTTCCAAGTTGGTCTCCAATCCCAGCCAGCAAGAAGCCAAACAGTGGAATCCCAAAGATGGCATACAAGATGCAGAAAACCTTGCCTCCAACAGTGCTTGGTGCAATATTCCCATATCCTGAGGAGAAAAACAATTGTCAGACTCTCAGAACTTATACATGACTTTTTAGAAAAACTAATGGGTTTAGAAAAACTGCTGTTCCTGCAGGCATACCTTTGTTCCACATGCAATTCCCATTCACAGACTTTCCATGGCATGATGTCATTTCCCAGGCAAGGTACCCCCTGTGATTTAGTTCTTCTTGTAGGCTCTGTTGCCCATATTTTCTATAGATTCAGGTCCTATCTAAAGTTGTTGCTTAATTAATTAATCTACCTTGATTTACATGGCACAAAAATCCCTCTGTGCTGGCCTGGTGCCTGCACACTGCTGCTCCTCTTGGGCTGTGACAATGACTTCCTGATGGGAGTGTGATTCATCCGACAAGGCTCATTTTTAGTGGTTACCTCATAATTTCCTCAGACCCTCATCACACTGACTAGTTATACTGCAGCCTTCAAACTGTACCCACACTACGCAAATCTGCCCTTGAACTCTTTGTTCACTTCCCCTTTCAATTTTACATAAAGAGCCTAACATTTGTATTTCATGAGTTTTTTTTAATAGCTTTTAACAAGGAAGTTTTTAAGCCTTCCCCTTGAAGATCCTACTTTATCTAGATTTATATTTAAAAACATTATTGATTTTAGAGGGCTCCAGCCCTCTGATCATCTTCGTGGCCCTCCTCTGGACTCGCTCCGACAGCTCCATGTCCTTCTTATGTTGGGGGCCCCAGAGCTGGATGCAGTACTCCAGGTGAGGTCTCACGAGAGCGGAGTAGATGGGCAGAATCACCTCCCTCGACCTGCTGGCCACGCTGCTTTTGATGCAGCCCAGGATACGGTTGTTCTTCTAGGCTGCAAGCGCACATTGCCGGCTCATGTTGAGCTTCTCGTCAACCATCACCCCCAAGTCCTTCTCCTCAGGGCTGCTCTCAATCCATTCTCTGCCCAGCCTGTATTTGTGCTTGGGATTGCTCCGACACACGTGCAGGACCTTGCACTTGGCCTTGTTGAACTTCATGCAGTTAGCACAGGCCCAGCTCTCAAGCCTGACGAGGTCCCTCTGGATGGCATCCCTTCCCTCCAGCGTGTCGACCGCACCACACAGCTTGGTGTCGTCGGCAAACTTGCTGAGGGTGCACTCAATCCCACTGTCCATGTCGCTGACAAAGATGTTAAACAGGACTGGTCTCAATACTGTCCCTTGACGAACACCACTCATCACCGGTATCAACTTGGACATCGAGTCATTGACCACAACTCTTTGAGTGCAACCATCCAGCCAATTCTTTATCCACCAAGTGGTCCATCCATCAAGTCCATGTCTCTCCAATTTAGAGACAAGGATGTCATGCAGGACAGTGTCAAATGTTTTGCACAAGTTCAGGTAGATGACATCAGTCGCTCTTCTCTTATCCACCAGTGCTGTAACCCAGTCGTAGAAGGCCACCAAATTTGTCAGGCACGATTTGCCCTTAGTGAAGCCATGTTGGCTGTCACCAATCACCTCTTTGATTTCCGTGTGCCTCGGTATAGTTTCCAGGAGGATCTGCTCCATGATCTTGCCAGGCACAGAGGTGAGACTGAATGGCCTGTAGTTGCCCAGGTCTTCCTTTTTTCCCTTTTTAAAAATGGGGGTTATGTTTCCCCTTTTCCAGTCAGTGGGAACTTCACCAGACTGCCACGACTTCTCAAAAATGATGGATAGTGGCCTAGCAACTTCATCTGCCAGTTCTCTCAGGACCTGTGGGTGCACCTCATCAGGTCCCATGGACTTGTGCACCTTCAGGTTCCTAAGATGGTCTTGAACCTGATCTTCTCCTACAGTGGGTGGTTCTTCATCCTTCCAGTCCCTGCCTTTTCCTTCTGCGACTTGGGTAGTGAGGCTAGAGCACTTGCCGGTGAAGAGTGCGGCAAAAAAAGTCATTGACTACCTCAGCCTTCTCTATATCCCTGGTAATCAGGTCTCCCATTTCCTTCTGGAGAGGGCCCACATTTTCCCTCATCTTCCTTTTATCACTGACATACCTATAGAAGCATTTCTTGTTGTCCTTGATGTCCCTGGCTAGATTTAATTCTATCAGGGCTTTAGCTTTCTGAATGTGCTCCTTGGTTGCTTGGACAATTTCCCTGTATCCCTCATGTATATTCACCATGTATTGATGCTACAATAATCCTCTGTTAGGGTAACCTGAGGCTGTTGAAAAGATGACAGATTCTGACCAAGACATAATTATCTAGCTGCATAAACTGAGTGAATACTCTCATTTTGGCCTAAGCATGTTTGGGCACGTTTGGTTTCAACTCCTAGCCTTGTAACTCCAGATAAAACATTGGGAACACCTGATACTGGCAGAAAGGCAGCTCTCCACCTGTCCTGTGCAGTAAACTACCTGTAGTCACCACAGTTTGTTCAGGCACTTCTTCCGTTCCTGACACCACCCATGTGAATTTAACCTTAGGAATCTACGTAGAGCATTATGACTCCAGTAGCCATGCTATTTCTGTTAAAATGTTAATGTTAAAGAGAAAAAACAACAATTGTAGCAGTAATATTTTCATATTTTTATTTAAGATCAGGTATCTTTATTGAAATGTTATAGAGATTTCTATTCTGACTATACGTAATTATTTGAATATTAAAAATGATTACACAATCACAAATCACTGATGAACTGAAGTGGAAACACAGAGCATCCAGAGAGACGTCTCTTCATCTACAGTAATTCCTCCTGGTCCTTGGGAATTAATGCTGGGCTTCCAGGTCCTAATCCGGTCAGGTTTGTGATACTGGCACTGGATATATCTGTCATGGGATGGTGAAAGGACTATGTTGACACACAACACTGCCTCCCTGTCAACCCGCAGTCCTTTTCATGGCTGCATCTGTGATCCCAGATTTCTCCTAAAAGTCCAAGAAAATTCAGGCCAGTGGACTGAGGTTGACCAGGTAGTCTGCTGAGTGTCTGCCTAAAAGGAGCCCTAACAGGGCTCTGGTGGATAAAATAAAATCATTTTCATGCCCAGACACAATACATAGACTTTATGCAGCCTATAAAAAACTCATTCATGGAGAATTTAAAGCAAATATGGGCAAATATCCAAGCTCTTTTAAATAAGTTATTTAAAAAGCAGATGTCAATAATATGTCTACATAAACTACGCCTACATAATGGCATTTATTTTAATGAGTAATTTAAAAGCTTGTCACTTGGGTCTATTGAGTAAACAAATATTAACGGAGGGTTTTCTTACATTTGATTCAGAAATGTTTTCTTTCTCACCACTTGCTGGTTTTATGCTACCATTAAAAATACATGGTAATGTAGCTTAGTATATAGAGGAACACAGGGACGGGTATGCTCTATACAATCACCCTTTCACCCTCACTCTGACAACACAGAAAAGGCAGAGCCAAAGGCACAGACTCCACTGCTTGAGATGATCACCACAGCGAGCCTTGTAGCTGCCGCAGGATTTTTTTGTTGTATTAGTTGCATAAAGAACTTGCAGAATTCAGTCAGATTCTCACACTTTAATGAAGAATTACATGATTATCGGATTATTTGTCTATACAGTCACTAGTGTGTGTATCACAGCTGTAATACGGAAAAGCACTTTATCGCATATTTAAATTAGAAGAACACTCAAAGCCAATGCAAATAAAAAGCAACAATTTGCCAGTGGTTTCCAAATAAACAGATTTCTTGACCTCTAACCATGATGGCACTGAAATCAAGCTTAAAATTATCAAACCACTGTATAACTGTCAGCAGTTTAACCTCATCATCAATGTCATCACAACTTGTTCAGCTGCCTGAACAATCTTCAAGAGAGGAACTGGTTCACAGAGGAGAGGATAAAAACCTTAGTATACCTAAGGCCAGCATTCAGAGATCAAGAGACTAAGTACATTGGATACAATGTATAGGGGACACAGATGACATGGGCCTGAATAATGAACTTACTAAAATTAGTGGTTCAAGAGAAGTAAATGGAGCAGTTCAGTATGCCCTTTATCTAATACAGAGAAATGTGTCAATATTTCAAGGCCATGAATTCTAGAATGGAAAAAAAAAATAGGGTTTTTTTTTACACAATGTACAATTTGTGGAATTCCTTCCAATTATTAGTATGAAAGCGAGGAAGAATTTTAAAAAGGATGTGATACTTATATGAACACATTTCCAGTTACAAGGAGTATGGTATAAGAAGACTTAATTATATCAAACTTGAGAGCATAAGCCAAAATTAATTTATGTACTTGGGAAGAAAGTTACCCTTATGGGTAAATTAAAATATTAAAATCCAAATTCCCAACAACCATACAATAGTTATTTCATCAGGTACTGGTTCTTGAGCTTTTTAGTGAAAATTAAAACCACCTGCATCTACATGAAGAACAGAGTTATAAAGCCTTAGCTACATCAGTGCTACTTGTTTTCAGTTCAGCATTGCTCTTCTACCCTAATTATATAAACAGCTTCTGATATTTACCCAGAGACTCAATGCCCTTGACACTGAGAATTGAGAGAAATACAGTTCAGACACTTTATTTCTTTGTAATCTACCTTCCTCAAATTTATTTCATTGTCCAGGTCTCAGTGTGACTATGAATTTTAAAAGATAAACGTAAATATACCTATAGTTGTGATGACTGTTCCAGCAAAGAAAAAGGCACTTCCGAGGTCCCAATGACTGCTGTTGTTAGAGGAATTTCCTATGGGACTGACTCCTGCATTATCAGCATCAATAGCATGCTGCAAAAAAGAGACAAGAAATCAGCCTTATGCATGCCTTACCATATCCTATGCAAGTCAGTATAGGCTCCAAAGGGAAATCTCTAGGACCATGGGAACAGCTTAGATTTAAACTTTTTAATACCTGCTCAAAGTACAGTAGCATCCTCTGAGCACTGAATATATGACTGAACTAAATAGCTTTTAAGGTGGAAGAAAGATACCATGCATAGACAAATGACAAAAGATACAAAGCAATTGAGAAGTGGAGGACTGACACCACAAAGAGATCCATAAATATTGTTCTTGTAGCAATAACTGCCAAAGGAAAAATTCCCCAATGGGAACAGCTGATGTTAGAAGCAGCAAGAAGGGTGGTAAATACAAATGATGTTTGTGAAGTCAACTGAAGCTAGTCAGCCAAGGATTTTAATTCCCATACAATTAATAATTGATTAAGTTATTTATATTTTATGCTAACTAAAGAAAAAATAGGATCTTTATATCCCATTTGAAATGAACAAATAGGATAGCTATGGAAACATCATGAAACATCTTTGTGATCAGCTAGGACTCCCCAGTTGCCACACTGGACACGGTCACATGTCCACAAATACAGCATGGTACAGAGACTCTCAGCTAGTGCTTAAATGAACTAAATCCAGAGCAGAAGCTGAGGTAGCTATACTGCTTCCTGGTCACTGTCCTATGTCTTACACAGCACTGAATCAAACCAGGCAGACATATCAGCCTGCTGAACGTTTGCTTGGGAATTTCTAAAAATGCACCATATTGTATCATGGGGACATACACATTTGCCTTCCATTACAGCTTCACAGTCCAAAGGAAGATAGAGCTAAATACATCAGCCTCCAAAGCACAGAAATAAATCTCTCATCAGCATCTGACACATTCAGCTGAATTGCTCCAAGTTCACTTTTGAGATGCCCTTTGGTACATATTCTCTAGTTGCTTGCAGATCTCGTGCAATCTATTGCCTGTCACTCTGGAACAGCAGCTAAAATCACTGCCTTTCAAAGCAAACCTCTCCTTCCCAAATATTCCCAACTGAGATTCAATTCCATAAAACCAATGCAAAGGAACCAAGCTTCTCTCTTTCTGCTTCTTACCATTTCCAGCTCTTTGCCTTCCTCCCGCTCTGTTCCAACTGCGCTTCATGTTGCTATTATCGTGCTACTCATGCTACTGCCAAATCTTCCCCTTCTCTCTCACGCTGGTATTTGCTCCTCCTCCTAAACATTGCCACCAGCCTTTAGCCTTGGTTATTTCAGTGAACTTATTGCCGGGCTCAACAGGAAAGGCAAAGTGCTGCTTCTTACATTCTCTCTTTCTTTGACTTTGTTCAACACAGAATTCCCACCTATCAATACCAGTTTGTTTTGACCTTTCTTATTCCATTTCTTTAACCACTTCTCTTTTCCCTCTGACTTATGATCTATGAATTGTCACTGTGATTTTTTTTTATTTCACCTTTTTCTATACAGTCCATGTACAAAGCAAATTAATCATTCTATTTTACCATTGCCCTGCTTCTCATCTGTTCATGTCTATGATTTCTCTCCTGATCTTCTCTACAACCTCCTATTTTCTTGTGCTTTTACCACTGACTTTTTAATACATCCACTTAACACCTCTTCTATCTCTAGCTTTCATGCTACACTTTTCTCCTCATGCACCTCTTCCCTCTGATGGCTCATTTATCACATTTTTTCTTTTCTTCCCCTTCCATTTTGCACTTTTCCTCACTCATTTTTGCCTATGTTTCCAACTGACAAAGGTTCCTCTACCACATTTTTTTCCTCGAGCTGGTTTCAGCTAATCTGTTCCCCAGTTGTTAGTTATTCATCACATATTGCCCCACAAAAAGGGAAAGGAGTGGGAGAAGAGGTGCTTGGGCAAGAACAGAGACCAGGTATATCCAGAGAGATCAGTATGGGACAGCCTTTTTTAACACTAGAGCTGCTACATGCCAGGCTAAGCTGATTGTGAAATTACAGCATGAGCAAGCTCCAGACTAGAGTGGTTGCATTTCATATGGGCAGAAGGCCAGGGTTTCTCAGCACCTGTCTGTACCTCAAGAAAGAGGGATACAGAGAAAGGAAATGTTTAGGACCAAACCCTTTGAAAGGGCTTCTGTACCAGTTGCTGGAATATTGCAGGTGGTGTGAAAGCAGAGATCATTTGTTTCTTTACCGAGAAGAGTGTAAATCAGCGTAACAGACAGGTTGCCTGTCTAAATAGGCCATGACACATTGTCAGCTACGCTGGCATGTTACTTCTGCCAAGGAATGTTGCTTGCCTTCCCCTTGAGTGTGTGAATGCCAGCGAGCTAATTACAACACTTTAATCACATTTGAGTTTACATAGTTTAGCAAGTCTATTAGGGCCAAGCAGTAACCCCTGAAGTGAAGGAGTGTCCCGTTGCCTTAGATAGCTTTGAGCTTCTCAGGCTCTCTTCTCATCCAGAACAAATTCATTTTTTCTTTAAAGCTTGACTGACATCATTCACTTATAAATATCCAACTATCGTAATGCTATCTGGCTGGCAGTGGTGGGGTCCACAGCTGCCAGCTCCCTGTATCCTAGGGTGCAGGTGGTCTTCACTGTGCTCAGATACTCACACATCTGAACCTCCTTGATGCACGAGTGAGTACATGCCAGCCTTCACTAACATATTAGATGATACCTTGATCACTAATTAAGACAATCATATCAAGAAAAGTCTAGATTTTGCACATAGGCAACAAGAGAGCTGGGAGCAGGTACAGCTGAGGAGGAGACAGGAACCAAACAGACTGTTTCTGGTTTCTCTGGGAAGAAAGGCTTTTATCTGATTCACTTGTTCTTATTTCTCTAATTTCTCCACTAAAATCCCAGGCATGAAGAAGACAAATCTTTTCCAAGGACAAGCATAATACCCTTCTTGAGTGCTGAGCTACTCAAAGGATGTACCCTATGTGTAACCAAGGATAGGAATTTGATAAGAAAAGAAAATTCTTGTCATCTTTTTTCTAGTTCCATTAATTCCTCTCCACAGATCATACTAATCCAATAATGATTATCTCCCTCTACAATTCTTTTCCAAGCAGATTCCTATCAAGCATACAAAAAGTTGTTTCAATTGCCTTTCATGCTCTGATGTTTCTCTATGATGATTATTAGCATGCTTCTCATTAACAAGCAGCTTTTAAGGACCAGTTCCTTAATAACTTTTCTTTATACTCCCTACCTCTCTACTTATTCTCACCACCCCTCACAGAGTGATTAAGGGATCCTCATTATAAATTCTCATTTATTCACTTTTCCAAAACAGCATTTTTAAGGACCAAGGCCAGCAATTTTTGTTCAGGTATAATCAAAAGTAGAAAGCTTTTAAAGCATCCCTTAAATATTTCTGCCTACCCCATAAAGGTCTCTAGGTGACAATCAGCCAGATAGTGATCTACCTACACTTATAGTGATTCGATTGTCATGCATGCACTGTGCCTGATGGCAGACCTACAGCATTCAACAAGGGACATGCACAGAGATCTAAGTCCAAAGGGCTTAGCTCCCTGCAAACTTCTTAGCTGAGTTCTGGAAGTAATGTAGCTACAGGACAGTTGCAGACTTCTGCAGCATCCTAGGCTCAGTCTGTCTCCTATACAACTGGAGTATCTCTGGACTGGAGTTACAAACTAGTGTGCACCAACTTAGACAGAACCCAAGAGATCTGAATTCTTTTTTCATATCCTTTTAGGGGGAATTACGTAAATAAAGATCAGAGCAGAAGGAAGTTGGGATATATAGAAAAAAACCTCCAGAGGCACAGGCAGAAGGTTCAATAATCAGATATTTACCATTGTTTTTCTTCACAGTTCAAATAGTCTTTTCCTATCTTCACCAACAGACAAGTCTTCACCATAGTTAACTCAAAATACATTTTTTTTTCTGCCCCATCTAGAGCTTTCTTCTAGCACATGAAAGCCATACAAGTTCTCTTCATTTTACAAGGAAACACCCTGAAAAGACAAGCTGGCTTATAACACTAATGAACTTGTTAAGCAGCTGAAAACTGAAACACCTTTACAGGATGTTCCCTTTCTTGCTTACCTTCAGGCAAAAGTAGCTCAGAACAGTAATCAAAAGTGCCTATCCAAAATATGAACTCTTACTAACATAATTAGCAGTAAAGCCTGACTAGCTTATTTCCAGCTCTGCTTTCTTTTCAGCTTACAGGCTAACTCTAATGAGTTGCTGTAGTCATTAGTGGACATTGATAATATGACTTAGTTCCCAGGTGGGTGGTTTCTTTTTTTTATACTATAATCACTCACACTCCTAAATTAAACCCTGAAGGAAAAGGAAGAAGAAAGCAGCCCGCCAATAACCTAAGTAACTTCTTACAGTAGCAAGCCATTCTATCTTACGTCATTGTGCAGGGCTCATTATGAAAGCAAGGCTCATTACAAAATTTTTTACTTGTACACGGTGCACAGGCTACATAGAAACAGAATATGAATACCCTTATCAGGTCCATAGGAGTTACTTTGCCGAAACACATTGATGGTCTTCCTGCCTGCCTCTCCTAATGATAGATTACATCTGATCTTTCTGAGAGGCATGACCTCCCCATTATACACCCTAAATGTGAATTATTACAAAGGCAAGATGACTTCTTTTTGACCCCAGCAACTAATAAGCTTATGCTACGACGTATAAGAACAAAACAAAAAGGTTTTGTAATATGCTAGCAGGTGTAACTATCAATGTTATTTTTCTTTTCAACTGATGTCCAGTCACATCAGTCCTACTGCCTTCTGCTATTTGTTCAAATGGGTACAATACAGCTAAATGTACTTGAAATACCTGAAGTTTCATTGTCTTTTAGCATATTCTAGGTTTCACTTCTCTCTAACTCTGAAAAGTTAAAAGTGTTAAAATAGAGCATATGATTTTGTCATTTTCTTATTCTCACCATGCCAAGTTGTAGATCACATAAGGCATTATATAATGAACATGCTTCACTGCAACAAGTGTCTTCAGAAGCAGAAATGGGCTTCAAAACGTACAGTTAAGAACTTCCACTTCAGGTGACTTTAGACAATATAGACTGCACTGTGAAATACTTGCTATTGTTAAGAAAAAATTATCTATCATTGTGTTAGTATTAAACAGACCTGAACCAAAACCCAAGAGATAAATACAAATTTAAAATATTTTGAATGTTCCTAGGGATTTGCACTGCTTTCATCACTATATTAGTTCTTAAGTCTATGAATGAACTTCACAGTCTGGACTCAGCAATTCACATTTGCGCTACCGGTGCTAATATTATTGGAGATCAAGTTGGAAAGGATGTCTCATCCACACTAAATTTTAACAGCTTCCTCATACAGTGCCGTACATCTTCCTTATAGGTTTTCCAAAGGAGAATCATTTGAAATATTGAAATCTAGGCAAAGCAATAAATTTTTCCATCGTTAACCTTGTAAAGATCATGACACTCCTCCCCTCTTCTCCTTAAAAGATTGTTCCAGAGCCACCCCCACAGTAAAAGGATACAAGCCAGTTCTAAGGACTCTCTTTTTGTATTTTTTCCATATTCTCCAAAGCACAGAGGTGAATCAACACAGTCATTCTGGAGAGTATGATTTGTGTTCATCTAAAGGCTTTCAGGTGGTCAAATAACATTAATTATAAATAGCTCCCTCAGCAGTAGCCAGGTGCTAACTGCACACAGCACAGCAGCCAGGACCCATGGAGGTTGCCACGTCAGTCTGAAATCACAGTTGTAAAGGCAGATGCAGCATTTGGTGCAATGCAGAAATGCATTGTGCCAGCCAGGAAGATGTCACTTTTGAGATCATCAACGTGAAGGCATGAAAGCACAACGTTAACCCCCTGACATTATCTTCAAGCAGTGGTTCACTGTTCTCCTGTGCAAGTCAGTAACAATCAGAGTTTTCTATATCAGCTTACCCAACTACATCCCTGGAGCCAGTTTCACTCCCAGACATACAGAAGAATCCAAAGGAACTTGTTCTTTATTGACAAATCTGCTTCAATATTTCTCATCACTTGGCCTTAAGACATTCACATGCTAAGCTGCTGAACACATTTAATTTACCTTTGCAAAATGATTTCCAGTTAGCCAGTGTAATGCCTGAGGACATACTGAAATCTCAGGCGATTATAAGATTTGTTCAGAATACCTGCCTTCTAATGACACAGAATGCCTGTTTTTTATTTTAGTGTCACCACTTTTGAGGTGAAAGAAGGGAAAATATTTTGTAAAACAAAGAATTAAAACTGGCACATAGCTTAGGCTAGAGAATAGGGGCTATTTAGAAATCTTTGTACTGCAGTCGGTATGCAGGAGTCTACCATCCCGTTGAAGTGCTTTTCTTATTGTATCTATTACACATTTTGTGTTCTGCTAGAAAAGAAAGAATTTTGCATATCTTTTAATAGTGACATTCTCATCAAGGGAATACAAACTTCTTGCTTTTAGTATTTTTTTTAAATCATTTAATCAGGCAGCACACATTATACCTAAGGAGTTGAGGGAAATATGGATCTCTGCAACACTGCCATGAGAAACACATCTGAACAGAACACCCCTGAACAGAATTCACGCTGCCAGCCAAACATGTTCACCTGTCTTTTGCAGAGAGATGAAGGATGTGATCCAAGCCATCCCTGATCCAAAAACTGTATAGTCACATAAGCACAATACTGCTTCCTGCTGAAGCAGGTTTGGCTTCTTAGCTACAGTACCAGGCTGCCCAAAGGTACAGGTACACAGATTCTGACTCAGAACTGACCTGTCTTCTGTGAACACAGAGCACAAGCAGGGAGAGCCCATATCTATCTCCAAATAAATGGAAAGAATTTGTTTTGCTTAGGAGACAAAAGAGCATTGCTATCTGTACGTGTGGGCAACAGAGAGGAATCAATTAAGCAATGGGACATCATCTGTGGAAGACCAATTACAAGGAAACTGAACAAGTTTAAGCTGAAAAGTAGGAGAAAGCTTTTTCCATCACAGCAATGAGATACTGGAACAGCTTCTTAGAAGAAATACTAAGCTTATAAATTTGATTCACTTATAGAAATGGTTTCATAACACAGTTGGGTGGATGGACACAAGAATCCAGGGGATAGCTCTGTGTTCTTTCAAAGAGCCTGAAATCACAGTGGAGCTCTAGTACAACACCCCAGAGTGAAACACATTGTGCTCTTGGAAGGCTCAGACATGAATTCAGGTCTGAAATATGAATCTGAAGTTCAACCTTGGAATATATTCTTAGGTATCTCTGATTTCTTATCCAATCTCTGTCTTCTCCAGGCTAACCAATAGGTTACTACATGGGATCCTAGAAGATACTCTACTGAAGTCTTGTAATATCTATAATACTTTCCTTGTCTAGAGTTTTAATCAACGAAAGATAACTCTATCCTTGCTAGAACTTTCTTCCATGTTATTCCCTGTTCCACTTATTCCTACATACTTCATATTTATTTCCTTCAAAATTGATGCTAAAGCTTTGCATACTAAACCAGACTAAAAATTCTGTAGTTCCTAAATGCCAATTATTTTCAATTTTTAATTGTATACCTCACCATTGTTCATTTACCTAAAGTTTGCAATAGCAAACCTGCAAATTAATGTACCAGTAATTTCAGAATTCTTGGCTGAATATTTATTTCAAAATTCCCACCTATCATTTTCTGTTTGTTCTCCTGGTTGCTAAGTTTCATTTTGGAGGAAGAATTAAGAACTTAATATAATTTGAAAATTTACAGAGATGATGGGCACCTCTCACAAAAATGTCTTCCAGATACTAAGTTCTGATTTTCTTTGCACATATTTTTCATTAATCTAGTGAATACATTTAACCTCTATTTACAATGTTTTGGAGACATAGTTTCTGTTTCCTGGACTTTAAAATGACTGGGAAAGAGCCTGCTCTTCACACTGCCCATTGTGAGGGCTCTGTGAAGAGTTGTGTTCCCCACCAACTCAGCTGATCAACGAACCCCCAAGCTGTTTATCCTAACTTCCAAGAAATACTGTCTTCTTCATGTGGCCTACCTGAATCAGCGTCTCCAGCTCTAGCTGGGTCACACAAACATGCTCCCGAAGAAAGTCAGCCTTCTCTAGCGCGATTGTGTTCTTCTGCCTGCTTTCAAAGGGCTGCTCCAGGGCACGGAAGACAAGTCCTCCTGTCACCAGGTAAACTACCACCACGACAAAGATGGCCACCACTGTTTTCCACTTCTGACTGTCTGTAGGCCTTGAGAAGGGGCTTCCATGCTAGCAACGACAGTGGCTCGGGAGGAAACGGAAAGTCGTGGAGCTGGGTAATGCCCGTTAGTTTTGGGCTCAGGTTCACAAGCCGGCACTGGTGAGGGAACAGCCACTGAAACACAAAGTAAAAAAATCTTATTCAAAATCAAATCCCTAAGGGCATGACCTTGATTTTTCATATACAACCTTCCTAAATACTACTTTCAAGACTCTCACATAAACCATGTTATTCACATAGATGCAATTCTTCTCATCTGGAAGGCTCCATGTGTGTTTTTGTCCATCCATACCACAAGCCACCTCAAGGGTTGCTTCATCCATTACCTCTAGAATGGATAGGCCAGTTGCATAACCATAATTTCAGGATGCAGAAAACTATTTATCCAATAAGAACATGAAAATTTTCACTAGTTAGGATATAAATACACAAGGTGGTTTTTTTGGTGAGGGACCATGGCAGTGATTTATGTCCTTAAGTCATAATACTATTAATAGCGCTAGGAAATTGAACTGTTAATGATCAGTGGTCACTATCTGGCCTGGTATTGACAGAAACAGAAAATGCTTTGCAAACCACAATGCTGTTTGTTTGGCTTGCCAACATAAGTAGGCCCATATTATTTACATGGATTCACAAAACAATCACTTCTGAAAATGTTCTTAAAGCCTGGAAGCTTCACAAATTTTAGCATAAGTCGTTCTTCAGCCAAAGCATACTAGATATCCACGGTCAGTCACTCACATGTCAAGCACGACGACAGACCTCCCAGCTTGGGACTCAGACACATGATTTTAGCAGCACATCAGAGACAGTAAGCCCTGACTTCCAGCCAGACTTACTAGCTTGACCACTGTGTCAAGCTACCAACGCATCCAAATCAAAGCTGGCTCACCTCCAAATAATTCAGGTGTCGGCATCAGACTTCCCCACTCTCTGTTGCCAGTGTTAGCAATGGCAGGATGAGGCTGGGTTCCTCAGCATCCACTGGTATAATGGTACCACATGCAGGCTTTAAAGATGCTGGATTCATTTTAAACCAAATCCCTGCTGTAATCTTACCACGGTGCAGCTGTCACTGGCCTGTAATTTCTCTGAAACTAGATTGATTTATTTCATATCAGACCTAAATCAGATTACAGTTAAAATACAGTCACTTTAGCTGCATTCTCTGAACTTATTCCCAAAGTGTCTTTGCTGATTTGCTCAGAAATTAAAGCAGAAGGATTTATAACATCTGATCAGAGTGGCACCATAAACCGATTCTATATAATTTGAACATACAACATGATTACACTTGGAGTTTGAAGTGGGCTACAACTCTTTCCCAATAGAAACCATTTTATGATACTGAATAATTTAAGAACTCAACTGTTTACTACAGTCATGTTTTCCTAGAAGCGATACATCTCTGAAGCATTGCATTGAGGATAGAGCTTCCAACTTACTTGCTAACCAATAAACTACAAAAATCTATAGTTGCTTTACACTTACAGTTAATACTTCTTTTCATATGTGACTTGAGGCTCCAGATACCAAATAGATTAGAAAGGATCCAGGATCAGGAGAAAAGCCTCTGTGGTTGATCCCCTTTGTGTGTATCCCAGTTCTGCAACACCCTGTGGCACAGCTGCTCAGTTTGAGCCATTATGGTTCCGAACACTTATCAGCCAGGATGGAGTGACATCAAACTTAAAAGGATACTTTCTCTTACCTCCACATATATTTCGCCTAAGTTCTAAGAACTTGAAGTGACAACAGGGAGAAGAGTGACAGTATTAAAAAGAAGTCACTTATTTTTGTAAGAGAGATCAATTATTTCATTCTCTAAATCTCCTGAAAGGAAAGGATTATTGTAATAGATACAGTGAGTTTCAGCAGGAAATATCAGAAAAGTATTCAGAAGAAACGTAAAATAGAGAGGTTGTGTGAAGCAGGCAGAATCTCACTTCCTCTATAGGCAAATATCTTAAACCCGAGTCACAATGTCTCCTTACTGAACTAAATAAATCTGAGTATTCACAGAAGTGGCTCAGCTGATGTAAATCAGCTTCCATGGATTCCATGGAATAACTTCCATGGATTCCATGGAATTCAATCAATTTAAGTTAGAGCCCAAAGCTACTGTGTATATTGTGAATCAACACAAAGTCTGCAAGCCCGAGGGCTGATTTTGCACACAGCAAAACAGTCTCAGGATCCAAGGCTCGTGTGGTAGGAAGAGAGCAGAATCCCTATGACAGAAACAGCACGCTACAATTTTTTGAAACAGCTATCCACCTTACCATGACTGGCATAGTCCAGTGTAGACTGGGTGAGTCTTTCAGTGGAGAGAGATGCCCGACTTTGATATCCCACATGATAAGTCAAGAGGAAGGAAGTCAAGAAGAAGGAAGTCAAGAGCTGGTAGAGTTAAAACAGCTTTTGTGAGTTTTCTTTTCCTCTCTGCTAGTATAAGTGTTGTTTCTTATTCAAATCGTATTTCTGGCAAAGTGCTAATGACAGCTTTACAGTAAATTCATGGCCCGTTTGATTCCATCTTCAAAGGAAAATATGTTGTACTGATTTAAGAACAAGATGGGAAGTTCAGGGTAGGGAATGTAAAATGTTTTTATAAATATTGTGTCACTTAAACAGCTCAATGGATTACTGTGCTCGGCTTGCTTATCTCTAAAATAAAAGATAACTCTTTTTGTAAGATCACTGGGTAAAGGCTTTCATTTTCTGCTATTAGTACACCAGTGTATGTAGAAAATGTTGATCCTAAAGAATTTTAATATGATATAAATTACTACACAGGAAGACTCTACTAAAGCAGCTAGTTGAGCAACTGATGTATAACAGAGACAGTCCTCTTACAATGCTGATGCAGAAAGCACAACTGCAGTCAACCCCAGAGATGTTTCAGGGTAGATGTTAAGCAGAAGTTAGGTATTGGAAAAACAGTGTAGATACTCCATCTAGCAGCTGTCTCACTCTTTACAACAAGAGAGTGGGGTTTGTGACTTCAGCACATAGTAAGAAGTCAGAAGTCCTGATTTCTAATTGGAACTCTGCCTCCATGAACCTGTGCTCTCAGAAAAGTGCTACCATTCACCTTTAAACCATGGTTTCACCAACTAGAAAAAGATAAAATAATGCTTACTTTTCTAACATGAGTGTCCTGTAAGAATACATGTCTGTACAATTTTTGCACAAACATATGAGCATAAAAGCTATATAAACTTCCAGAAGTTTAACAAGTAGAAGTTTTACTAAAATCAAAGGATGGTCTACAGTGGCAATTCAACAATGTGCAGAGGTATACAAACAGCAGGAAGTGGGTGGTTACTATATGCCTGAAGGAAGTAATGAAACGTGGAAGTTTCTGTCCTTGTATAACCAAAAAATCATTAAGCCATTAAAATTTTGCATTATGAGGACATGGCTAATCATTTCCACCACCTGCTTTGCTTGCTGTTCCAGCCCTCTCCCCACCCCCCATCTTCATCTCTGTCTGTTGAGGGTCTTTTAACGAGAGTTTTGTAAAGTAGAGAGCATCCATTTAACCAACACAATGAATGTTGGATTTTTACATAAAATCTGATGCTGGTTTAGAAAGTCTGACTTTTAGAGCAAAAATCCCAGTAGACAATGATTGTGTCTGCCTTTGTGTTTGCGCAGCATCTTTGAATGATGTGAGCTAATTAACAGGTGACATTTCAGCTGTGATCAAGAAATGGGAGACAAAATCCTGCCCGCAGGCTACAATTAGACATGGGGCAGAACGCTAGTATCCCTGTGGCTGTTGTTCTGGATTGAGGCATAATAATAAGCACTGCTGTCTGGGGACCATGGGATCCATACAGCCACGGATCAAGAAAACTGCTCTCAGCGCAGACATATTTTA
Organism: Nyctibius grandis; assembly: GCF_013368605.1. Classification (NCBI taxonomy): domain Eukaryota; kingdom Metazoa; phylum Chordata; class Aves; order Nyctibiiformes; family Nyctibiidae; genus Nyctibius; species Nyctibius grandis. Next base: position 53,357,279 of record NC_090661.1, read on the forward strand.
CACTGATTTGGCCCTGGTCCCTCTGCATATCCCCAAGGTGTCCAACCATGCAACTTGAGCAGTGAAAGTCATCACGAGCGAGAATTTCACCCTGCTGTTTGTAAAGCATTTTGCTGCAAACTGCCATTGAAGTGAGAACCATTACTATTACATTTACTGTTCGCGAAAGCAAAGCTTGACGTATTGTTTGTTTGGAAAATGCACAGAGTGCCTCTGAGCATATAGCTTTTCACTGCAGCAGTAACCCACTGGTTAAATCTAACATGCTTTTCCCTGAAGTGGATTCTCTAATGCAGTATTAGCACTGCTGACTTCAGCAACATCTCAGCAGTCTGCTGCAAATGCAGTCATCAGTGGCAAGACATGCAACAAAGTGCAGAAAGAGAGACAGGTAAAGGCAAAAAGGGCAACATACATTACAGCAGAAAGACTGAATGTGCTGTTAGAAAGAAGGTAGCTCTGATTGTTCCCAATTGCTCCTTTCCCAGATGGGGGTGGGAGAAGGGAGAGGTATGTTAGATTACAAAACTACATAAGGAATAAAGTCACTGTTTCATAGAATGATAGAATCATAGAATCATTTTGGTTGGAAAGGACCTTTAAGATCATCAAGTCCAACCATTAACCTAGCACTGCCAAGTCCACCACTAAACCATGTCCCTAAGCACCACATCTACTCGTCTTTTAAATACCACCAGGGATGGTGACTCCACCACTTCCCTGGGCAGCCTGTTCCGATGCTTGATTACCCTTTCCGTGAACAAATTTTTCCTGATATCCAGTCTAAACCTGCCCTGGCAAAACTTGAGGCCGTTTCCTCTCGTCTTATTGCTTGTTACCTGCGAGAAGAGACTAACACCATCCCTGCTAAAAGCTCCTTTCAGGTACTTGTAGACAACAATAAGGTCTCCCCTCAGCCTCCTTTTCTCCAGACTAAACAACCCCAGTTCCCTCAGCCACTCCTCATAAGACTTTTTCTCCAGACCCTTCACCAGCTTTGTTGCCCTTCTCTGGACTCACTCCAGCACCTCAATGACTCTCTTGTAGTGAGGAGCCCAAAAGCGAACACAGTATTTGAGGTGTGGCCTCACCAGTGCTGAGTACAGAGGGACGATCACTTCCCTGGTCCTGTTGGCCGTGCTATTTCTGATATAAGCCAGGATGCCATTGGCCTTCTTGGCCACCTGGGCACACTGCTGGCTCATATTCAGTCGGCCATCGACCAACACCCCCAGGTCCTTTTCCGCCTGGCAGCTTTCCAGCCACCCTTCCCCAAGCCTGTAGCGTTGCATGGGGTTGTTGTGCCCCAGTGCAGGACCCAACACTTGCCTTGTTGAACCTCATACAGTTGGCCTCGGCCCACCAATCCAGCCTGTCCAGATCCCTCTGCAGAGCCTTCCTACCCTCAAGCAGATCAACACTCCCGCCCAGTTTGGTGTCACCTGCCAACTTACTGTGGGTGCACTCGATCCCCTTGTCCAGATCATTGATAAAGATATTAAAGAGAACTAGCCCCAATACTGAGCCCTGGGGAACACCACTTGTGACTGGCCGCCAACTGGATTTAACTCCATTCACGACAACTCTTTGGGCCCAGCCATCCAGCCAGTTTTTTTACCCACTGAAGCATATGCCCATCCAAGCCATGAGCAGCCAGTTTCTCCAGGAGAATGCTGTGGGAGACAGCGTTAAAGGCTTTACTAAAGTCCAGGTAGACAACATTCACAGCCTTTCCCTCATCCAGTAAGCAGGTCATCTTGTCATAGAAGGAGATCAGGTTAGTCAAGCAGGACCTGTCTTTCATAAACCCATGCTGACTGGGCCTGATCGCCTGGTTGTCCTGTATGTGCCCCATGATGGCTCTCAAGATGATCTGCTCCATAATCTTCCCTGGCACCGAAGTCAGACTAGCAGGCCTGTAGTTCCCCAGATCCTCCTTCTGGCCCTTCTTGTAGATGGGCGTCACATTTGCTAATTTCCAGTCACCTGGCACCTCCCCGTTTAGCCAGGACTGCTGATAAATGACGGAAAGTGGCTTGGTGAGCACTTCCACCAGCTCTCTCAGTACCCTTGGGTGGATCCCATCCAGCCCCATAGACTCATGTGCGTCTAAGTGGCGTAGCAGGTCTAACCATTTCCCCTTGGATGATGGGAGCTTCACCCTGCTCCCCGTCCCTGTCCTCCAGCTCACGAGGCTGGGTACCTGGAAAACAAGTGGTCTTACTACTAAAGACTGAGGCAAAGAAGGCATTAAGCACCTCAGCCTTTTCCTCATCCTTTGTCACTATGTTACCTCCCGCATCAAGTAAAGGATGGAGATTCTCCTTGGCACTCCTCTTGTGGCTAATGTATTTATAGAAACATTTTTTATTGCCTTTTACAGCAGTGGCCAGATTAAGTTCTAGCTGGGCTTTGGCCCTTCTAATTTTCTCCCCACATAGCCTCACAACATCCTTGTAGTTCTCCTGAGTGGCCTGCTCCTTCTTCCAAAGCTCGTAAACTCTCCTTTTTTCCCCAAGTTCCAACCAAAGCTCTCTGTTCTGCCAGGCTGTTCTCCTTCCCCACCAGCTCGTCTTCTGGCACATGGGGACAGCCTGCTCCTGTGCCTTTAAGATTTCTTTCTTGAAGAGTGTCCAGCCTTCCTGAACCCCTTTGCCCTTCAGGACTGCCTCCCAAGGGACCCTGTCAACCAGGCTCCTAAACAGGCCAGTCTGCCCTCCGGAAGTCCAAGGTAGCAGTTCTGCTGACCCCCTTCCTTACTTCTCCAAGAATTGAAAACTCTACCATTTCATGATCACTGTGCCCAAGACAGCCTCCAACCATCACATCACCCACAAGTCCTTCCCTGTTCACAAACAACAGGTCTAGCAGGGCACCCTCCCTAGTTGGCTCACTCACCAGCTGTGTCAGGAAGTTATCATCTCCCACATACTCCAGGAACCTCCGAGACTGTTTCCTCTCTGCTTTATTGTATTTCCAGCAGACATCCGGTAAGTTAAAGTCCCCCATGAGAACAAGGGCTACTGATCAGGAGACTTCTCCCAGCTGCTTATAGAATATTTCATTTACCTTTTCATCCTGGCTGGGTGGTCTATAGAAGGCTCCCACCATGATGTCTGCCTTGTTGGCTTTCCCCAAAAAAGGTTTATGATACTTACCCATAAACATTCAACCCTATCGTCACCATCCTCAAGCTCTAGACAGTTAAAACACTCCCTAACATACAGGGCCACCCTACCGCCTCTCCTACCTTGCCTATCCCTTCTGAAAAGCAACCATCTATTGTAGCACTCCAGTTGTGTGAGTCATCCCACCATGTTTCTGTGACAGCAACTATGTCATAGTTTTCCTGCTGCACAAGGGCTTCCAGCTCCTCCTGTTTGTTGCCCATGCTGTGTGCATTGGTGTAGATGCACTTCAGCTGGGCTATTGATCCTGCCACCTTTGTGGGGGGAGAAGCCCTAATTCCTGCATGACCATTCTCAGGCACTTGCACGGTTCCTAACCCATCACTAACACTTGCATCCCTATTGCTGCATGGCTTTCCATCCCCTGCCTCCACTGAACTGGCAGACCGAAGGACCTTGCTATCACACCGTCCCTCAAACACTGGTGTGCCGCCCCCAGGCTTGTCTCTAGCAAGCCTGGTTTTATCCCCTTCCCCCTTCCATACTAGTTTAAAGCTCTTTCAATGAGCCCTGCTATACTCCTCCGCATAGATCCTTTTTCCGCTTTGAGACAGGTGCACCCCATCTGCATCCAGCAGGCCTGGTGTCATGTAGATGGACCCATGATCAAAGAACCCAAAATCGTGCCGGTAACACCAGTCCCAGAGCCAGGCATTGATCTCCTGGCTCTTCCTGTTTCTTCCTTCATCATACACTGCAACTGGAGGGATAGAGGAGAACACTACTTGTGCCCCTGACCCCTTAACCAGTCGACCCAAGGCCCTGAAGTCTCCCTTAATTGCCTTCTGACTTCTCATAGCTACTTCCTCGCTGCCAACCTGAAATATCAATAACGGATAACAGTCTGAGGGCCTCACCAGGGTGGGAAGCTTCCTCTTCACATCTTTAACCCGGGCCCCAGGGAGGCAGCAGACTTCGGTCTGCATATTGGGCCTTCTGTTCCCTTCAGGATGGAGTCTCCCAAGACAATGACCCGTCTTTTTTTCTTTGTGGATGCTGTTTTGACGCAGGCCTTAGGTCGACTTAACCTTGGCAACACCTCCAAGCTAGTTGAACCATCCTCCTCGTTACTGTCCTGGTCCCCTTGCAGAGCCTCACACCTATTACTCAGGGGCACCAGGGATGGTGGGGCAGTCATGGAGGTGACGCGCCTGCTGTACCTGCTGCGGCAGGCAGGAACTTGCTGCCATTACCCCTTATCCCTTAAGTCCCTCTGTCCAGACATGTGGAGAGAGGACCGGGAATCCGCACTGTCATGTATCCTGTCTGCCTATCGGGACTGTCCCAGGGAAGATAGGGTGCAATTCCCATAGTGTGTGTCTCTCTCTCTCTCTCTCTCTCTCTCTCTCACTCCCTGATCATCCTACTCATCTCCTCTCGTAGCTCGTGCACCTCCCACCGGTGTACTCACTGCTGCCGTCCGGTGCTGGCATGAGAGCAGGGCAGGCACCGCAGCCTGACACCTGGGTGGCAGCGTGTTCCCCCCGGAGCTCTGTCTGGGGAGCTGCATCGGTTGTGGCAGGTGCAGACCTTAGAGAGGCCGTGGCTCTCTGCCAGGCGGAAACCATTGCTCCCTGGTAGAGTTGGCAGATCTTTAGCAGATCTTTAGCAGATCTTTAGCACCCTTCCTGCACGCCCTTCCATGCAAACTGCCGCGCAAACTGCCGCACCACTCCCTGTTTGCCCGCCCTCTTTGCGGCGCTCCTATTATAGGGTAATGCTAGTGAAATAGAGTAAAAGTTCATATATGAGTTCTCTCTGTTGATGGGGAGAGAGATGTCAGTAATACATACCAGAGGGAATTACGTCTAACCATTGCTTTGCCATCCCTGGCAGCAGTTTTGGAGAAAATGTCACATAAAAAGGCTTCTGAAATTTTTGTATCATTTGTCACATATCCCCAGCTAGTGCTCAAAATTATGATTCTTGGTAAGTTTCCAAAAAAATCTACATAATTCTGCTTCATCAGTTATAATTGAAACATACTAATTAATAGCTCTTGGAATACCCCAACTGCTTAATTGATTTGGAACGCAGTTGTTATGAGAAAACAAAAAAACACCATGGTTTTATAATGTGGCTTTTGTTCTTCTTCATTAGAAAACTATAATTTAGACAAAAATAAAAAATCTTAAACAGTCTAAATTGGAACGTGGTAGAAATTAAGTAATCAGTGTGGTATGAGTTAAGGTCTCTCTTTCTGTAGAAAGAGCTTACCAACTATGAGAGTCTTCACAGAGTGGTGATACTGGTGCACTGGAGATCAGAAGAACTAAGCGGAACTTAAGCCTCTTCTCTGTTCCTGGAGAGCCGCTTTAGCATCAAACAAGAAACTTAGCTATGCAGTAAGTCATCAGAATGAATCTTGCCTTCCACTGAAGGACACTGTCACTCCCATTTGATAGCACTTTCTTCCAAAGGACAAATCTTGTGGGAATCTTCTCCAGTTTCTACTGTCCATACTACCAGAGTGTCACTGCTTCTATTTAGTTACGTAGCAAGTGCCTGACTGAAATCAAGTACCTGGCTATCTGGTCTCCATGACAATGTATTATTTGGTTTAGGTGGCAAAGTGTTGGTAGAAGGGTGGCTACAGTGGTGCTCTCTGTGGGAGAAGGCCAGGGGCTGCCCCATGCCGGACACAGCCAGGTCCTGCTGACTCCAACAGACCCATCGCAGGACACAGCGGAGCCTATCAGTGAAGCTGGCAGCACCTCTGTGAAAGCATAGTTAAAAAAGGGAAAAATGTTGTGCAGGCAGTGAGGAATGAGGGCAAAAAGTGTGAGAAACAATCCTGAAGACACCAAGGTCAGTGAAGGAGAAAGAAGTGCTCCAGGAGCTGTAGGAGATATTCTCCTGCAGCCTGTGCAAGTTTTGGAAGAGACCACAGTGGAGCAGGTGTTTCCCTGCAGCCCATGGAAGGGATCACACCAAAGCAGATATCCACATTGCAGCATGTGGAGGACCCTGGACCAAAGCAGGCTTATATTTCCTAAAGGACTGCAGACCATGGGAAGGACCCATGCTGGAGCAAGGGAAAAGTGTGAGGAGGAAGATGCAGCCTAGAGGAACTGTTATGAACTCACCACAATCCCCCATTCCCTATCCCCCCTGTACCATGTGGGGTGGGGAAGAGGAAGAGGAGTCAGGAATGAAGGAGTGAAGTTGGGCCTAGGAAAAAAAATAAAGGAGGGGAGAAGGCATTTTAACCTCTGTCTTTGTTTCTCACCATCCAAATCTATTTTAAAAGGCAACAAATTAAATTAATTTTCCCCAAGTTGAGCCTGGTTTGCCCATGATGGTAATTACTAAGTGATCTCCCTGTCTTTATCTGGACCCTCAAACTTTACCGTCTTATTTTCTCCCCCTCTCCTGTTGAAGAGGAGGAGTGAGAGAGTGGCTGGGTGGACATCTGGCAGCCAGCCAAGGTCAACCCACCAGAGACAGTTTGCACAGGGGCAATAAAGATGAGGCCACAACTCAGACTGTATTGTTCAGCACTGATTTCCCTCTGAGTCTCACCAGTCACAGAGTGCATATGGATTTTGGTGAAAAAGTCATCAGTCCATTACAATCATGCCCTAAGAATATCAATGTATAGATCAGGACTTAAACTACAGTGATGAACACGAGTTAGCTACAGAGAGAGCAAGCAGCCTTCCAACATTAATGCCTTTTTTCACTCTCTACTGGAGTTGGGTCAATATGGAACAAAAACATCCATTTGTCTTGTTGAGTGGATTTGCCTTTTTCACTTTTTATCATCTTTCATTCTCATTTTTCCTTCACACACATAAGCATTTTATTTCACTCATTTTCTATACACATTTAAGAAAATGGATGTTAGTAACATACATTTTCACATAAAGCTAAATGTCAAATTCATTAAATATTTCATTCTGGCAGGAAGTGCATACACTTAACAAATGAAGGAAAAGCAGCAATACAATGTGATATCTCTGACCGACAATTTTTAAAAATATAAGAAAATCATGATCTGCTTGTAGATGTTAAATAGTTAGAAATTGGGTGCTGGGTAAACTTGACTGGTTGGATTACTTATTAATCTAGTTGTGATTAGTTCAACAAGTCTGTAAAAGATGAAAAAGTCTATGCAATTACCATTCCTCTGAGCTATGCCATGTCCCTTTTCTTTGTTTTCAATGGATTTTGTGAGGCTGTTGAAAGGCTCTCTGGTATTCTGTCATTTCACTTTAGCAATTCTGAACCTAGTCTCCCTAAAGAGATAGAAAAGAAGTATGTACAAGCTAATTTAATTTTAGTCAAGGAAGTATAGTAAGAAAGAGAGGAGGGTCTGAATACCATTTTTATACTTATTGCATGTCTGAAAGATGCTGCCATTTCTAATTGTAAATTCTTTAAAGCACAGAAGAATGGCAGTTCAAGCATCCATCTCACAAGGAGCTTTCAAAGCCAGGAAAGAGAAAACTCAGAATGGCTCCTTAGGAAAACAAAAAGTCACAGAATCACAGAATCACAGAATCACAGAATCACAGAATCAACCAGGTTGGAAGAGACCTCAGGGATCATCGAGTCCAACCGTTGCCCTGACACCACCATGTCAACTAGACCATGGCACTAAGTGCCATGTCCAGTCTTTTCTTAAACACATCCAGAGATGGTGACTCCACCACCTCCCTGGGCAGCCCATTCCAATGTCTAATAACCCTTTCTGAAAAGAAATTCTTCCTAATGTCCAACCTGAACCTCCCCTGGCGAAGCTTGAGGCTGTGTCCTCTTGTCCTATCACTAGTTGCCCGGGAGAAGAGGCCAACTCCCACTTCACTACAACCTCCCTTCAGGTAGCTGTAGACTGCAATAAGGTCACCTCTGAGCCTCCTCTTCTCCAGGCTAAACAACCCCAGCTCCCTCAGCCGTTCCTCGTAGGTCAGACCCTCCAGACCCTTCACCAGCTTGGTCGCCCTCCTCTGGACTCGCTCCAACACCTCAACATCTTTCTTGAAGTGCAGGGCCCAGAACTGGACACAGTATTCAAGGTGCGGCCTCAGCAGTGCTGAGTAGAGAGGGACGATCACTTCCCTAGACCGGCTGGCTACACTATTCCTAATAGAGGCCAGGATGCCATTGGCCTTCTTGGCCACGAAGTCTGCAGGACTAAAATCTCAGTGCCTTTAACCATATAAAAAACAGAAAATCTCACTATGCAAACAAATCCAGTCTTAAATCAGTTTTTGTATATGTCCTTACTAATAGTTACATATTATAATTATTTATTTCACAGCGAATAAACTCTTCAGAACAGGGGCCCTAACATCAACAGTGTTTAGAACAGGCATGTCACTGCCTTGAATATATTACAATAGCAATAATTACCATATATCACTGTCTTTCAAATCATTCTGGAAAAACCTGATGCTGGAGAACAATAATTTTCCTTAATCTTTCATGTGAGGAACTCAAAAGTATTTTTAGGCTTCTTCTTGAAGACTAATCCTCATTAAGATCTGCACAGAAACCACGTTCGAGACAAGAAAAGCTGAGTAGCTTTGTTAGCATAGTGCTGACCTTCTGGTGATAGGCCTAGCCACTTAGCAGGACATATTTGGTTCAAAACAGTGCTGTACCAGGTAGGTTCAAGTTCACAGTTTCCTCGGGCTGGCCTAGTTCAGACAGCAGTGTTCAACTCTCCTGGGTACAACTGTGTAGGTATAGCCTAAACAAAAAAGAAATTGCTTAACCAAGATCACACAACAAACGATAAGTCTGGAGTAGAAATCCACTCTCCTGCTCCCAGACTTGTGTGTTTTAAGACCTACCCAAAAAGAGCCACTCCTATTTTGGACATCTGTACTTCATTTCTTTAACTTTATGTCCATTTTTGGCTTCTGCACAACCTTTCATATGACTGCATATAGTTAGCAACCAGTGAAGATGAAGATATGTTTTTCTTTCTTTAGGCTAATAGAAAAGAGAAGCAAACTCTGAATGGCACAGACAAGCCTGCTCTATTCAATATCTTTCTCCGCTACACTTATCACCCAAATATTGAATGGTGACTAAATACTGACGTGCTTCATTATAACTGATTGCTAAGAGTACAGCAATATAGAAGGAGGGAATAAGCTAGCAAACTGCAGGAGGCAAACACTGGATCTGTATTTAAAGAATATTGGAAATATCAATCTTTTCCTTCAATCAGTTTTGACTGATCTCTTATCTTGGTTTGAACCACAGTAAATGTAACTCTACCACATATTCAAATGTCATTTGTCCGTTACACAAAATTATTATCAACACAGTCATCTTTTCAACATCCCACTTCGATTTTCATTGCAACTTTCCAAAGTTTTATCTTAATATAAATGAAAATGCTGTTCAGACTAAGTGTAAAAATGTGAACTGTAGTGTCACAAATGAAAATAAGACACTGACTAACTGAAGACTGTCATGAATTCTTCCCTAGATCCCTTAAGAATAGGGCAAGAAATAACTGATCAATCTGTACCAAGGAAGTAGGGGATTATATACTAGGAAAAAGTCTAGCCACAAGGATAGCTAAGCATGGGAACAGCCATTGAGATATTGAAATCTCCTTAATTGGAAGTATCTAAGAACAGGACATCAAATCATCTGCCAGAAATCATTTAGGTCAGTGTTTTCAATCTGTGCCTCGCATACTCCTATGGACCCAAGAAGAAAAGCTGTCACTGAAGGGTAACAAAGAAAAACAGCCTAATGTTGTATGCTTGTATTCATCATCTAGGATCTGTAAACAAACTGGTGAAATGTTAAGGGTATTTAAAAAAAACCCAAACCATTCATCTTGATATTCTAGTCCTGACTCACAGCAGGAAAATGCTCTTGAAATCCTTTCCCTCCCCTTCTGTGTAAGACAGTCAAACACATCTCAACATTCCTCTTTGCATCAGTTGTGCCAAGTCTGTAATAATCTTTCACGATTATCGAAATGTCTCAAAGCATTTCACAAATAATAGATAAACCCCTGTGACACTGAGAAAAAACAATGCTCTATGTGTTCACAGTTTGTCTCATAAACACTGCCACAGAGATGTTAGCAAATTAATTAAATTCAAGAGTAAGTTCAAAAGTTGATTCAAACAAGGTCTTTGTCATACGTGCATCAAGCAGGTACAATGATTTGTCATCAATGCATCAGCAAATCTTCAAGTTCTTTCAGGGCACATGCTCTTTTCCACTATACATGACAAAATGCTGGTCTGCCTATTACAAGATTAATAGACAGACATAAATCAGGCTCCTTTCTTTTGTTGGTTATAAAGGAAAAAATATGATACCCATGTGTAAGCTGCTCTTGCTGATTATTTACAAGAACTTCCAGATTCTGACACAGCCTCTCTGCTATCAGAACCCCAGTCAGAGCCTGCCCAGGAACCTAAACTGGACTGCCCAAGAGTTACTCTCTTGCAAACACAGCCTTAGAGCTCCTTCCTACTCAGGCTATGCAAATGGCAGGGAAGCAACAGGAAGCCTAAGGCTGGCTTGTGCAGGTATCAGCCAGAACTTATCCACTGACATTAAAAAAATCTCTGCAAAAGTCACGGTCATGGGATGCTGGGATACTTTCCCCTCCCTCCTCCCTCTCCCAGGCACTGCACTTTTCTAAGGCATGCGTGACAGCTCACTGGTCAAAAGAATGGATGTGCTAAGGCAGGACATGAACTCCAGGAATAGCTGAAACCATCTTTTTTTTTTTCTTTCTGGTTTGGCTTCAGGACAGCAGTCCTCGGGGGGTTCCTAGCTAACGCTTATTGGCATTAACATGAAGATGCACTGCTACTGACACCATTTGTAGCACTACTTACAGAGCTGCCAAGTCCAGACGAATACTTGAGGGAGATTTGTCTTGTGCTGGAGTCAGATTCTACACTGCTGGAGGGCAGTTCGAATTTTGTTTCCCTTACTTTGCTTTCTCTCTCTCCTGACCTCTCTTCCACCCTTCCCTCCTCCAAATCCATCCATCTGCTCTTGTCCCTCACTTCTCTCCAAACGTGCTGGCAGTGTGGGAGGCAACATACCCGTAAACTCTCTGCTCAATTCCTCTTCCGGGCACTCGTTACTCAGCTACCCTCCCCATTGTCTCTAACGCTTAAGCCCAGAGCAAGGAGCCAAGCACGTGCTCGCATGTGACGGGACTCATCAATGAACTTCAGGTATTGGAAAACAGAAAATAGAGCAGAAGAACATTACAGTGAGGAGCAGGAAGAGTTGAGGGGAGAATAGAAGTGACTGACAGGGGCAAGTCCCAAATAAGGAGCCCTCCTGCTTCAAGGCTGGTGACTGTGTTTGTTCCAACACACCCCCTGGCAGCAGTGTTATCATCAGGTTTATGAAGCTATTTATAGAGAAACTGAATACAGAGAAACTCAAGAAAAATTCTCACTTTTCCCTTTCTGAAATAAAACTAAAACAAATAGATCACTGCTAAAACCTGTTTCCCCAGCATTAGATCACTATTTCTTGCTCTTGCTAAAACTGGGAGTTCTAGTTCATGCAGGTCTCTGCTCTGGCAAGAGCCAAATAGGAAGCAAGTGCTTTTGGCTCAAGATCTTGGGGTAGAGAGATGACTTTGTGAAAAAGAGTTCCTGTCAGAAGAGATGACCATACCACCGTTTTTCCTTATTAGGTATTATATAGAAAAACTGCATTCTTGTCAGTATGTCACGAGCCTCAAGTACAAGCACGAAGAAATAAATAGCTGCTCTCTGGTTCTCTGCAGACTTTACCCTTCGATGAACAACAGATTGAAGCAGTGATGCTGCTGCTTATCCATAATCTTCTTTTTAAAGACTAATAAAAATTGCCATTGCACCATGACATGCCATTGGATGAAACAAGTTGATGACTTTTCCACACCAGGAAGTGTCCCAGGATTCCAGTAACATTTAGGAAGAGTCTGTATCTCCCACCACAGGAGTTCAAGGTGTTCTGCTTCAAAGTGCTCATAGAATGATGCAGGGTCAGGGTTTTAGCTGGTGTCCTTCTGCTAGCACAGCTGGACTGGGATCTTCCAAATATCCTATCACAAGGATTCACAAAAGAAATTCAGCCAATGGTCTCATGGCCAGACCAACCAAGGAAGGAAACCTAAGGCTTGCAACGTAGCATAACAAGGCCTGTGTACAAAGGCAAGAACATTCTTATCGACAGACACCTAGTGGTAAGACAAAGAAGTAGAGGAGAGGAATAACAAAGCAAAGATTCATGCTGGCCTTCCTAGCAGGAAGCTATCTAATCTACATTTGAAATGTGGTTGATCCTGGCTCTCTGCCAGGGCTACAGCATATCAGTGAAGTAAAGGAATCTCTTGATCACCTCAGTCACTCGAAGGGGACTTTAGCAGCACCACTGACTATAGTATAGACTGGAACTGTGAGACGCCAATACATCGCTCAGCTGGGGCAGTACAATATCTCCTGCAGGACTCTCTTAGCCAAGGAAAAGATCCTTCACATATGAGCAAGGCCAGAAAAACAGGTTCAATATAACCTCTAACCCCAGAATAAGAATAGTGTCAGCATTAATTGTTTCCCTTCAAAGATTTCTTTCTTGGGGCATCCTTACGGATGTATCTGCACATTACTGACCACGCCTAAAGAGCTCATACTGATGCTCCTCTGTAAAAACAAGAAGTAAGAATTTCTGCATCAGTCTAGTGGTGTCTTTTGCAATCTGGCTAATGATTGGAATCTACAGCAAAATACTTTGAATTCAAGCAAATCTCATTAACGATCCCCCACTTCAATTAAGTGATAATTTCTCAAATTTTCTGGGCAACAGCAATACAAGTGGATCTTTCATCATGTGGTAATGGTCAGAAATCTTGTAAGAAGCACATCTATTGGGCTATTTTTCAGTTCACTATCAAATATACTATTTGCATATCCTGAGGATCCAGTCCATTTAGCCATCTGCAGTTTCTATAACAGTCTTAGTTAAAGTGAACGAAGGCTTTTAGATAGTTTGTAAACCTATTCTGGGGCCGAACAAAGAATACATATAATAGAAGATAGCTATTACAAAATTACTCTGTGCAGAAAAGATCTTTCACAAGGAAGAGAAAGTTGCTGTTTGAAATGCACTTGTTCAGCACAACCATTTTTATTTTCTCTTATTCTAAATTATTTATAGCATACACATTTTTCTTTTACACTTCCAGTGTGTAAGTTGCACCAGTAAAGCTGCCACAGTCAGAAAGATTTACGTGTCCAGTCTGCATGTAAGACAATTACTAGAAAGTGACTGTGAATCAAAGAGAGCTCAGGTAAGCAAAAGGAAGTAGGTTAAAGAGACTTCAGACCCATTATGCTGCTCACAGCAGTATATAATAAACAGAATAGATTAACAGTGTCACTGGGAGGCTGGTCGGGCTCACAGAGCTCCAGGTCAATGCCAGGCTGATTCTGGCTGCACAAAGTTGGCTTGGAGTTTGCTATATAGTAAAAAATTTAGGGTATCTTAGATGATAAGGAGTCTGCTACAACAACTGAATTACACAAGACTTTTCTGATCTCATGCTCAGGTTCTATTCAGATAATACTGTAGAAATACAGTTGTAATTTGAACTATGATAAAACTTTATAGCTACACAAGGATGGCATCTGCTGATATGGTATGGTTTCTAACATCTCACAGTACTTCACAGTGTTGCCATACTGCATCACTGACATGCAGCTACATGCATTTACAGATCAGACTTAAGAAAGAGACAGCTGTGGCCCCCTAATCAGTTTTGCCCACAATTAAGCTTCACCTAAGCAAAAGTATGCCTGCACAGTGTATAGCAAGTGGACATGAACTCATTCTCCTGCACTCAGCTGGTGAAAACAAATACAATCACTGCTGATAATGCCAAGCTCAAAGCAGTATTTTATAACTTTCAGCAGAGCAGCACTAACCATGACAGTGTAACTTCTTGTAACCTCAAAGCATGTGCAAATTGAGAATTAACCCACCAGGAAAAAGTGGTGTATACCTGCCCTAAATCCTCCTAGTGAGAAGCTACCCAAAGTCATTTGAGCTGAACTTCAGAATATGAGCAGGAACAACCCTTGTCTTGTTTCTTTCCTTTGCTGTAACTTGGAATACATCCCATTAGAGTCAATACAGATGTGGTCAAATTGGTCAATGCAGCCTGGAGAGTGATTCTGCTGCCCCTAAATCAGACATCTACTGAAAGTTCTCCAGGCTATATGAACCATACTTGACTATATCTCCCTTAACCATAGCAGGTCCTTAGAAACCTATAATACCTCTGCATTTCAGATACCTGCCTATATTTAGGTGTTTTATTCTCCAAATAAGTCACACTCAAATGGCGTAATTCAGTTGCCCATCCATAATATATAGTACCAAGTGAGAGGTCCTAGGACATCCTAATTGGCCTTAAGCTGTTGCTCCAGAAGGGCAGAGGTGTCCCTTAAGTCCATTATCACGTATACTAGGCCTATGCAAATGTCTCAGCTGCCTTACAGTCCCTTAAATGGCAGCAGATGCCTATTTTTGGGAAACTGAATCAACAAATAATGTCTGCTAGCAATGAGAAACTCAGGTCGCAAGGTTGTATGTCAGTATATCACTGTAACCCAGTAATGAACTCTGCTTCTCATGAATGCAAATTAGTATGGTGGCTGTAGCATCATGAAGAGGTGGCTCTGGTGTTGTTTCTGTAGCTGTCATGATTGCTGCTATCCAAGGCCTCTCTGCACAACCCTTTCTTGTGCAATCCAAACTTAGCAGTCTTAACATTTAAGTAATCAGTGGTAGACCTGAGTTAACTTAGAGGAATGTCTTTGCGATGTGTGAACTGCTTCCTTCATTTCAGCTGGGAGTTTCTGCAGTACCATTGCTTTTGTAATCCTTTCATCATTGCAGTCTTTCACACACAGTAGCTAGTGACTGTCTTTTGTTTCTCTAAAATGAAAAGCTGAAATTTGAGAGGATAAAAGCCCTGGACAAGCTGTCAGTATGTATTTGCTGTTTTCAAACCATGCCAGTACTGTTATATTACAGTATCGAGTAAGATATCCAAGCACCCTTTAACAGCATATCACTGAATCTTTAGAATCTCAGTGGCACAAGTTTAAGGTGACAAAATCCAAAATCCTCATGCAGTAATGTCAGTAACGTGCTGTTTTTCTTCCTAGGGAAGAAAAGATTAGTCAGTCCTGCTGAGATATGAACATATGGCTCTAGCAAATGTAGGTACTCAAAGCTTGATGCTTAAAGCACTGTGATGATCCTGTAGGATAGTGATACCAAAATAACTTGTATTGCTTTGTAAGATGTTTTTTAGGGTGTTAACTTTTGTTATCCCCTACTGTTTAAACAGTCGAATGTCTTCAGCAAACAACAGTTACACAGTCATGCATAATCTATGGGTTATCAGAAAGACAGAGAACTGACGCAATTTAAAGACCTATTGAATGCATCTCTTTGGGGGCAGTATTGAGGAACAAACAGAAGAAACATAAGCATGTTTCTCCAATGAAGGACTAGCCAAATAAACAGATAATCATCTATTAAAGATACTTACTTCATGAGATGAAGACATTTTGCAATACGTCCATAAGATGATTCATACTGTGCTTTAGTTTTGCTCACAGAGGAGGAATCTGATACATACTTGAGGAACCAATGGATAAATAAAGACACTTAATTTTTTTTTAAATATGCCCTAAGTTACATGCTTACATCTAAAAGGTAGAAAGAACATCATGTGCTTGAAAACAGTGAATTCTAGTTGGAGGCTGCCAAACCAAGGGCTTCACTAAGGGCAAATCACGCCTGACAAATTTGGTGGCCTTCTACAACGGTGTTACAGCGCTGGTGGATAGGGGAGGAGCAACTGATGTAATCTACCTGGACTTGTGCAAAGCATTTGATACTGTCCCACATGACGTCCTTGTCTCTAAATTGGAGAGACATGGACTTGATGGATGGACCACTCAGTGGATAAAGAATTGGCTGGATAGTCGCACTCAAAGAGTTGTGGTCAATGACTCGATGTCCAAGTTGATACCGGTGATGAGTGGTGTTCGTCAAGGGACAGTATTGAGACCAGTCCTGTTTAACATCTTTGTCAGCGACATGGACAGTGAGATTGAGTGCACCCTCAGCAAGTTTGCCGACGACACCAAGCTGTGTGGTGCGGTTGACATGCTAGAGGGAAGGGATGCCATCCAGAGGGACCTTGACAGGCTTGAGAGCTGGGCCTGTGCTAACTGCATGAAGCTCAACAAGGCCCAGTGCAAGGTCCTGCACGTGTGTCGGAGCAATCCCAAGCACAAATACAGGCTGGGCAGAGAATGGATTGAGAGCAGCCCTGAGGAGAAGGACTTGGGGGTGATGGTTGACGAGAAGCTCAACATGAGCTGGCAATGTGTGCTTGCGGTCCAGAAGGCCAACCGCATCCTGGGCTGCATCAAAAGCAGCGTGGCCAGCAGGTCGAGGGAGGTGATACTGCCCCTTTACTCTGCTCTCATGAGACCCCACCTGGAGTACTGCATCCAGCTCTGGGGCCCCCAACATAAGAAGGACATGGAGCTGTTGGAATGAGTCCAGAGGAAGTCCACGAAGATGATCAGAGGGCTGGAGCACCTCTCCTATGAAGACAGGCTGAGAGAGTTGGGGCTGTTCAGCCTGGAGAAGAGAAGGCTCCAGAGGGACCTTATAGCAGTCTTACAGTACCTGAAGGGGGCCTACAGGAAAGCGGGAGAGGGGTTTTTACAAGGGCGTGTAGTGACAGGACGAGGGGGACCAGTTTTAAACTGAAAGAGGGTAGATTTAGATTAGATATTAGGAAGAAATTCTTTATTGTGAGGGTGGTGAGACACTGGAACAGGTTTCCCAGAGAAGTTGTGGCTGCCCCCTCCCTGGCAGTGTTCACGGCCAGATTGGATGAGGCTTTGAGCAACCTGGTCTAGTGGAAAGGTATCCCTGCCCGTGGCAGGGGTATTGGAACTAGATGATCTTTAAGGTCGCTTCCAACCCAAATCATTCTATGATTCTATGAAACTTGTCTTCATGTCCACCTGTTTTTTTTTCCAGAGCATTTTTAGCCTTACCACAGGTACACTCTTTTCATTCTTCATTTTCTGCACCTTTGGCAGCAGATCTGAGCCTGTCACACTTTGGGTCCATTTTTTGTAATCTACATTACCTGAAGCAGCTTTCCTTTGTCTCTCCTTGGTAGGTCTTTATTTCTTTCCAAATGTCCTCTAAAATTTCAAATAGTAAACTCAAACAAAATGCTAGACCTGACTATGTCTGGACTTTTTAAAAAAAATGAACCCACACCCAGACTTTGCAGGTAATCACTACCCTTATTCAGGAATCCAGATCCTAAATGCAACAAGTTTCAATCCATTTCATCCCCCTTGTCACAACTCCAGCTTTCAGCAGGATGTTCCCCATCCATTTTAAAAACAGAAGAATAAAACGAAGCCAGGCTTGTGTATTCTCTCCCAACTTTTTTTTCCCTCTATACAAGTTTTGATAACAGATTCTGACACCTTACTGGCTTTCATTTCCACTTCCAACACCAAGATATACTGAAATTTCCACTCTTACCTCAAAATCCTACCAGTGATCCCCTACGCTTGTATTTGGGACATCTGAATAACACATAATAATACATGCATTTGGGACTCCTTGCCAATAATAAGATTTGTAATAGCATAAGAATTGTATCAGCAGTTAAAGAAAAAGATGAAATCTGAATTCTTGGTCTCAGCATTCTCAGACCAAGGAAATATCCCCTAAATTCTGTGGTTCATTAATATGGTAAGAGATTCATAGTTCACTTCTGAAATATTGTTTTGTTTAAATAATCTCAGTTAATGTTTGATTGTAACTGTGAAAAGCAGCCCAGAAAGCATGTTGGGAGAATGACAATGGTCCATGGACTAAAAAGGATTGGTACTACCACCCTGAAGTACAAGGGTACATGATATGTGCTGTTCTCACTTGTTGTTTTATCTCATTGGGATAACCAGTGAGAACTGCATGGCTCATTATTTATGAAAGTCAGCGGGTTCATCTTAGAGCACATATTCCATTGTAGTTAAAATGTTTTTCATATACATGCTTTACAGACAAACAATAACAATGTCTCAGGAACTAGAATATAAGCAGCCTCTGTCTGACAATGGCCAGATCCCAGGATATTTTCAATTTCTTACAGAAAACAAAAACCAGAGATATTCCGATTAAAAAGGTATTAAAAACGTAGTATTTAGCCTTTTGCTGAATGACACTTCTTTTACATAAAAACTCTGTAAAAAACAGACAGCTGTTCAGCATTTGTATTCTCTACTTTGACTTTTGCTATTACACTGAGATTACTACAAAATAAAGGTTAGGCATTCCCATCACACTGAATTTGGTAATACTCTACCTGTTGAATACTAGTGTGTGTGTTACACCTTTCTTATCTTGACCTCCTCATTGTTGCCTCCCTGTTTCACTCCAGGTACTTACCCTATTTACAACACAACATCTAGGGCCCCTGTTCTCCCAGTGGTTCGAAGCACTCCTTCACTTTTAACTCAGTAAAGCCTGCAGGGACAACACAGTCCTGATACTTTTAAAATTAAGAATATCATGTTGCTTGCACTGAAGTGAGTGGTAAAATTCCTAGCTCTGGATTAAATCAAGAGAGTAAGAATTAAACTGTATCACCATATATATGCACTCTTCTGTCTGAAGCTGATATAGTCCACATGCTAGCTACATAAATCCACATAAACACCAAAAGCTGAACCAAAACCTACCCAATTACAACTGATATCAGATACCTTTCTCCCAAAAGCAAACTCCATCACTGCAGGTATCATCAGTTTTCAAGAGTTGCCCAAGGGACTTTTCAGTCCAAATGTCTATTAATGGATTACTCTTGTACAGATGTGGCAAAAAATAGCATTGGTAGTCTTCACTGAAATAATAATTCTATCTTAACCTCTCCCACTGCTGACGACGCTACTGCTCTCCCTGTCTTAGACTTACAGCTTCATATTGCCTTTGATTCTTTTCATTACCTTTTTCTTACAGTACAGATGACATCTTAATGATACCCTACCCTTCATCTTCCTTAGCTTGACTAGAGTTCAGTCTTTCCTCACTAAGAAAGCCGCTGTCCAGTCTTTCACCCTGCCACTTTCTTATTACTAATTTTACTTTTCTGAATCTTCAGTTTTTCCATTTCCAGGATTTCCTAAACACGACAATGATGAAACTAATAGCTCTCTGCTGTCTTTCTTCCTCTCCTGCTAATTCAGTCATATATTCCTATCTCCTACCACATTAGGGTCCACACTATTCATCTGCCTCCCCTGCAGACTCCACATAGCCTTTAGTAAAATTCTGATTTCTTCGTTCTCTTTTATTTGCTTTCCAAACTCTTCAAATTTTCCACCTTACTGTATTTGGCACTATTGTGCTTACACCATGCACTGACAGGAGTGTGCTCCTGTTTATCCAATTTCTATTCTCCTTCAAACCTCTCTTTAAAATAAACTCCTTACAGTTGTTCTGCCACCCATGCTTGTTAGGCACAGCAGAGTCCTGGTCTATCAGATGAGTCCGTTGTCAATACGATTTTGTGATACATGTAGCACATGGTCAGTACTCTGCTGACCATGGGTTATTTGCTGGGATCAGAGCTACTTTTTTACATATTATAGCTTTCCATAGCCTTCTTACACTGAGCTACTAATAACTGACTTACTAGTGCAGAAAAATATTGTCTAGCTCACAGTTGCACTTCACTTCTTTTCATACATCTTCTTGAAAACAGAGGACAGAAATGAACACCCTCATTCTCCTCATCTATGCCTTTATAATCAAGTTTGCCTTCTGCATATTGGTCTATGAATGAAAGGACAGAAAAGCAGGAACTGCAGCAGTTTGTAAAACACTGCTGGCAGTGTCAGTTTCAGTTTTACTGAGTAGCTGATCCTCAAGATTTTTCCAACAGTCATCAAGGAATGATCCAGTCCTGATACCTGCATGAAGGCATTTGAGACTCAGCTCAGTTGTCCCACATATAGGTGTCCAGTGCTGCTTGAGGCATCTCATGTGAAGTGAGAAATCCCATGGCTGGTGACACAGGATCTATAGAAGACTTGAGCCCCTCTGGAGCAGCAGCTGGGGAATATCAAAGGTCTCTAGATGCCTCTAATAGGAAACTCAGTTGAGTCTTCAGTGTCTGTAAAGAAGCGCAAGTAATACTAGTTTCCTGTAGTTGTAAAGTGCAGCGATGATAACCTTATTTCTTAATTGATGCGATCTGTGTCTGATGATAGACTGTTTTGCTCCCTCCTAATCATTTTAGCATTTGATTGCAATACATATGCTCTTCTTTCAATAGCAGATCTTAGACTGCTCTAAACAAGTTAATTATATTTCACAACACCCTTGTGCATGAGGGAAGTATTAATATTCCCATTTTGCAGTCAAGGAAAAAGGGTGGAAAAGAAAGGCTAAGTGGCTAGCAGAATCTCAACCCTGGACTTCAGGAGGGCCAACTTTGGCCTTTTCAAGCAATTACTAGGGGAAATCCCATGGGACAGGGTACTAGAAGGTAAGGGGGCCCAAGATAGTTGGTTAGCATTCAAGGACTGCTTCTTCCAAGCTCAAGATCAGAGCATCCCAGCAGGTAGGAAGTCAAGAAAGGGTAGCAGGAGACCTGCATGGTTAAACAGGGAACTGCTGGGCAAACTCAAGTGGAAGAAGAGAGTGTACAGATCATGGAAGGAGGGGCTGGCCACTTGGGAGGAATATAAGTCTGTTGTCAGAGGATGTAGGGAGGCAACTAGGAAAGCTAAGGCCTCCTTGGAATTAAACCTTGCAAGAGAGGTCAAGGACAACAGAAAGGGCTTCTTCAAATACATTGCAGGTAAAGCCAACACTAGAGGCAATGTAGGCCCACTGATGAATGAGGTGGGGGCCCTGGAGACAGAGGATAAAAAGAAGGGAGAGTTACTGAATGCCTTCTTTGCCTCTGTCTATGCTGCTGGAGGCTGTCCTGAGGAGCCCTGGTCCCCTGAGGCCCCAGTGGAAGTCAGGATAGAGGAGGAGTCTGTCTCGGTTGATGAGGGCTGGGTCAGGGACCAATTAAGCAACCTGGACGTCCATAAATCCATGGGCCCTGATGGGATGCACCTGCGGGTGCTGAGGGAGCTGGCGGAAGTCATTGCTAGGCCACTCTCCATCATCTTTGCTAAGTCGTGGGGGATGGGAGAAGTGCCTGAGGACTGGAGAAAAGCGAATGTCACTCCAGTCTTCAAAAAGGGCAAGAAGGAGGACCCGGGTAACTATAGACCGGTCAGCCTCACCTCCATCCCTGGAAAGGTAATGGAACAACTTGTCCTTGGTGCTGTCTCTAGGCACATCAAGGATAGGGGGATCATTAGGGGCACTCAACATGGCTTCACCAACGGGAAGTCATGCTTAACCAACTTGATAGCCTTTTATGAGGATGTTACCCCGTGGATAGATGATGGTAAAGCTGTGGATGTGGTCTATCTCGATTTCAGTAAAGCGTTTGACATGGTCTCCCACAGTATCCTCGCAGCTAAACTGAGGAAGTGTGGTCTGGATGATTGGGTAGTGAGGTGGATTGTGAACTGGCTGAAGGAAAGAAGCCAGAGAGTGGTGGCCAATGGGACAGAGTCCAGTTGGAGGTCTGTGTCTAGCGGAGTCCCTCAAGGGTCGGTACTGGGACCAGTACTATTCAATATATTCATTAATGACTTGGATGAGGGAATAGAGTGCACTGTCAGCAAGTTCGCTGATGACACAAAACTGGGAGGAGTGGCTGACACACCGGAAGGCTGCGCAGCCATTCAGAGGGACCTGGACAGGCTGGAGAGTTGGGCGGGGAGAAATTTAATGAAATATAACGAGGGCAAGTGTAGAGTCCTGCATCTGGGCAAGAACAACCCCATGTACCAGTACAAGTTGGGGGCAGAGCTGTTGGAGACCAGCGTAGGGGAAAGGGACCTGGGGGTCCTAGTGGACAACAGGATGACCATGAGCCAGCAGTGTGCCCTTGTGGCCAAGAAGGCCAATGGCATCCTGGGGTGTATTAGAAGGGGTGTGGTTAGCAGGTCAAGAGAGGTTCTCCTCCCCCTCTACTCTGCCCTGGTGAGGCCGCATCTGGAATATTGTGTCCAGTTCTGGGCCCCTCAGTTCAAGAAGGACAGGGAACTGCTAGAGAGAGTCCAGCGCAGAGCCACGAAGATGATTAAGGGAGTGGAACATCTCCCTTATGAGGAGAGGCTGAGGGAGCTGGGTCTCTTTAGCTTGGAAAAGAGGAGACTGAGGGGTGACCTCATTAATGTTTATAAATATGTAAAGGGCAAGTGTCACGAGAATGGAACCAGGCTCTTCTCAGTGACATCCATTGACAGGACAAGGGGCAACAGGTGCAAGCTGGAACACAGGAGGTTCCACTTAAATATGAGGAAAAACTTCTTTACGGTGAGGGTGACCGAACACTGGAACAGGCTGCCCAGAGAGGTTGTGGAGTCTCCTTCTCTGGAGACATTCAAAACCCGCCTGGACGCGTTCCTGCGTGATAAGATCTAGGTAATCCTGCTCCGGCAGGGGGATTGGACTAGATGATCTTTCGAGGTCCCTTCCAATCCCTATCATTCTGTGATTCTGTGATTCTGTGGCTTACAGAAGGTTAAACAGTAAGTCAGTGTCAAAATCTGAAGAGGAACTCCAGTCTCTCAACCACAGTTTGTATTCCCCACAGACCACTAACTCCCATGCTAAATCATAGAATCACAGAATTGTTTTGGTTGGAAAGGACCTTTAAGATCATCGAGTTCAACCATTAACCTAACACTACAAAGTCCACCACTAAACCATATCCCTAAGCACCACAACTACTTGTCTTTTAAATTCCTCCAGGGATGGTGACTCCACCGCTTCCCTGGGCAGTCTGTTCCACTGCTCGATAACTCTTTCAGTGAAGAAATTTTTCCTAATATCCAATCTAAACCTGCCCTGGTGCAACTTGAGGCCATTTCCTCTCGTCCTATTGCTTGTTACCCGGGAGAAGAAACTAACATCCACCCCGCTACAACCTCCTTTCAGGCAGTTGTAGAGAGTGATAAGGTCTCCCCTGAGCCTCCTTTTCTCCAGACTAAACAACCCCAGTTCCCTCAGCCACTCCTCATAAGACTTGTTTTCCAGACCCTTCACCAGCTTCGTTGCCCTTCTTTGGACCCTCTCTAGCACCTCAATGTCTTTCTTGTAGTAAGGGGCCCAAAACTGAACACAGTATTCAAGGTGTGGCCTCACCAGTGCCAAGTACAGAGGGATGATCACTTCCCTTGTCCTGCTGGCCATGCTGTTTTTGATACAAGCCAGGATGCTGTTGGCTTTCTTGGCCACCTGGGCACACTGCTGGCTCATATTCAGCCAGCCAAGGATCAAAACCCCCAGGTCCTTTTCTGCCAGGGAGCTTCTACTGCTCTCCCTGTCATGTAAGGATGACAATAAATGCATGATTTTATGGTTCCAAACTGCAGAAAGCCATTCTACACAAATGATGTCTTTGTGAAAGGATGCGGGAACTTGTATCAAAACTTCAGAGTTTCAAAAGGTCAGTGTAGAGATAAACATCTACTTAGAAATTCAAAAGGCTTTGACAATCCATATCACTGTAATGACAGCAAAAAACTGCAGGCACAAAGGATGGAACAAGACTGAACTCCATTTTCTGCCAACTAAGAGCATCACCAAGATAGAAAGCCTTCCCTTGGAAAAGAGATCTCACCATCACTTTGCAAGACAGTCATGCTTGGGGATAATTTCTGAGCATGCTGGAAATGGTCTCATCTACCCTTCTTTTTTACAAAGAAACAGCAATTTTAAGTAGATAATTCATAGGAAAAAAAAATTATATTGCTGTAACATCCAGATGTCTCAGTCAGGATGAGGGACCCACTGTGTTTTAGATACTGTACAAAAATATATGTGCAAAGAGATTATAAGCCAATTTAAGCACAGACAACAGGTGGGTGTAACAAACAGCAGGAGGAATACAGGAAAGAGGAGAGATGAGAACAACAATTACAAGAACTAATGTCTTCATATGCTGCTATAAACCCAATCTTATATTCTGAAAAGTATAGATGGGAAGTTGTATGAGGTATGAAACTAAAAATCTGGTCTTTCACTAATTTCAGTTATTATTGCTTTACCTGAATTGCACCAAATGGGAGAAGCAAAAAATCAGTGATAGGCAGATCAAATGTTTTATCATTGTGTATATCCAGGCTGATTCCACCAGTAACACAAATGGCAGGCTTGTTTTTTAAAATGTAAGGCCAGGTAGTGTGAGATCCTGTACCCCTACTCAATGTGTCCAACTCTTCCTAAAATGTTCTTGAGGTGCCTGCTTGGGTTTTTTACTCATTTCTTACTCCATTCATTCACTGTATATGAATAGTATGGTTTTTAATCAATATATATGAGATTCTAGGACATATTTTACATTGGATTGTTAGGGACAAGTCCCAGTGACTTTTGGGATGGAGTTTGATCTGTTTGTTAATGGGATTATGTAGTTTGATTGCCTGGGATAGTAGGGGACTTCACTGGAGGAATCTGGACCCTATATACTTCCAGGTTTATGAAACATTTGGTTTATCTAGAAAACACACTCTGCATTTACAGGGAACACACAGATGTACTCTATACCCAAGACAAGTGAAGATACTACACAACAGGATAAAAGCACAGTTCAGCCTCCATGCCCTGTTCTTTCCAGTTTAATGGCTGAAAAATCAGCCTCCCATTAGTTATCTGTCAGGCACCATCCCTCATGTCAATTCTATTCTTTTAAACCTGTCCACTCCACAAAGTCTTTCTATGGTATATTGATCTTTGCTGATGTGAACTGAGAGTACCAGTTTTATGCCAGATGAAAGCTACCAGCAGACTCTAATCTATTTATCTATGTAAATATTTATAGTTCAGTCAGCATTATGGAGTTTGAGCGTTAATTCATTTCAATGACTATCATTCTGACCTGGGTTCAAACCAGCAACATCATCAGTCCCAAGCCAGCCATATCTCCACAAGGGCCCTAGCCTTTGGAACTGTATATAGTTTCTAGAAAATATTGCCTGGAATAATCAGATCTAAACAATCTTTGAGATACCATAGCTCTCACTTACATCATTAGACTGCTAGCTTGCCTGCCAGGAACATCAGTTGATGTATTTCGAGTACTGTTACCACAAGTTAGCACAATTCCTACTAGACAAAACTGTGGAAACTGCGCGTTCTCTGTCTGACGACCAGAACAGGGCACGATCATACAATACTCACTGAAATTAACTGCTATTTGAGTGTGAACATTAACTGGACACGAGCTCTGCTATTAATACTTAGGACTCCTTGTATCCTTGCACCACCAGCTTTCTACATGTTGATCTTTGTATCTGAGAAAAGCTACTTCAGTTAACTCCAAGGATATCACATAGGAAGTAAGACATAACATTATTCTTCACATGTAAATGCAGAGAACAGACTACATATTGACTGTAAATCACATTTATTTTAGGGCTTTAAGTGATTTTGTGTAGGTCTTTGCTAACATTGATACCCACATAAATATATTTTCATTTCAAAAAGAAAGGAACTCTGATCTACCTTGTCTTCTACCCACATCACTAATTCTTCAGTGGGACTATGTGAGTACAATGTCATTGCACTGTTCCCCTATTGGTTAAACGATTGGGCCTTAGACAACTTTTCTTTACCAATTTGCCTTTTTCCATTCCACCAAATTTTATCTATTTCCTGAGTCCCTTGAAGAATTAGAAATTAACACTTTTTGCTTCCTTCCTGGCTATACATTAGCATCTTTGCTGCCTGGCTAATAAAGTCAATACACTGAGGGGAAATATAACTGGTAGGATTCTGCAGTCCTCAGCAGGGATTCAGCTTGGCAGAGAAGAAACCTGCTGAGTTTGAGGTCTTTTACCTGTTACAGTACTCTACGGTTTTGGACACAGTAGTAAACTGTGACCAACCACCTGTTGGATCCATATGCTTTAAAGCTGATTGCCAAGCAAAGAAGCTGCATACAGAATGCCATCAGTACAGCCTCCTGTGTGCCTTGTCAGGGGAAGGAAGGAAAGGGCTTTCTGCATTAAAAGGCATTTTGCAATACATAAAATTAATTAAAATGAAGCAACAGCAAACACACATTCAGAAAAGCACCTGGCAAGAGCAAGTTTTCACCGCACAGAATTTTGACCCTAGGATAAGGAATATACTGTTATTAAAATAATCAAATCTCTGTAAGCGCTACTATCCATGTGTTCGTTGTGAAGCTGAGGGCAGAGGAGGCTGATGTGTCGATTGCAGCTTTCACCTAATTAAAGATGTAGTAAGGCTTAAACTAAAGCTTTATTGTGTATACTATTCAAAAAGCAGATCAGAGCTTCTCAGCAGAACGATATCTGTTCTGCTGTATTCCTTCTACACCAGGAGAAACTGTTTCTAACATTTAATTTTGCAGATGTGAGGGCATGGAGGATGACAGACAAATTGACCACTAAAACCAAACCTGTGGAATAAAGATGAATAATCAAAGCCCGTGCTATCGCTTCATACTTCCTGCAAGCACTGCTGTACAGCGACTGGCTGCCAGCAGTTCTGCTGCAAACCTGATCATATGGCTTCAAGTTGCTCTGCTCCTGCACGGATACACAGAAATATGACAAACCAGTATACAAATTTCCAGTAGGGTTTTTTTCAGTCAGTTCTTCTGTAGGTTGCATATGAACCTCCTCCCCATGCCAGGAAAGCAGAGCATTTCATTATGATTTATTTTAAAACACCACTTGGATCATTTTATTGAAAACCACTGCACTGGCGTAAATCTCCTTCCACCATCACACAAACACACTCCTCAAGACAGACTCCAAACCTAACTATAGAGTTAATCAAACTATCCACTTGGGCTGATCAATTGTTAACTGGACAGAGTAAAGAGTCTAAAGGTCCCTTTGGGCTCCATTATTTAATGTGTCTTTTTGTACCGTCCACACTACGGGTTATATTGCAGCAGCATTTTGCTCCAGTTGCTTGCCAACAAACATTTGCCATCAAGGAGCCCTGAGCAAGCAGTCACATCTGTGTCCACTCCTGTACCACCCATTTAGCAGAGACAATGATCACTAGAAACAACAAAGGAGCCACAGATAAAACAAACAATGCTGTGAGCCAGAGATCACTGTCATCCTAGGCAAGTTTCCCATGAAAATACTCAAGAAAAAGGGAGGGCAGGAGAGGGAAGAGAGATATCAAATATAGAACTATAAAACTTACACCTAGAAGAGGTTTTACCCACACACCCACCCAACCCCACATCTGAGGAGCATTTTCTAATGCACTGCTAGGACTGAGCAAGAAAGACTGAGCAGTGCACACGGGAAGCAGACAAGAATCCAATGCCTCCTCCCATTTGGAGTCAAATAGTCTCCTACGAGTCACTAGACACAAGGAATTATAATAATTGTTATTATTATAGTAATGATAGTAATAGAGAATCACCAACCTTGAGGATCCCAGTTCACCTGTTTTCTTGGAGTCTCGATTGGAAATTTCATCGCTTCCTTTTTGCACAGGGAGGAAAAAGAATTAAATAAATTCCCAACCTTCCTGTCTCAATGCTGCAGTCAAACAAATTAATTTCAAATTATAGGGAGCCTGCACTGTTTGACTGAGGGGAACTGGTGGTTGCCAAGGAAGGAAATACACAAATAAATCAAAGAAGGTGGGGAGGGGCGGGGAGGGGAGTGGAGTGGAGGGGTTTGTACTGGCGAGGTAAGAGGGGGTGCAGGCACCCCAGCAGAGAGAGGGGGAGAAGAGATGGAGTGAGGACCGGAGAGGGTCTGGGAGGGAGCAGGAGCGGAGCAGGCTGAGATGGGCAGCAGGTCCAGGGTGCTGCTGGCTCCTGGGGAGGCTCCCGCAGCTGGCTCGCCCAGTCCACCTGCGGATGCCGGGGTGGCGGGTCCCCGCTGCCACCCGGCCCCTCTCTGGCGCCCACCCGAGGGGGCACCCGGGCTGGCGAGCCCGCGGGCTCGCAAGGATCGGGGAGTCAGCCAGCCCCCCCGCCCCCAGGGACACCTCCCACAAGCGCACACACTCTCTAGCCTCAGCCAGTCCCCAAAACGAGCCCACCTCAGTTCAGCCCCGGGCACTGGGGGGTAACAAAAGTCAGCCATGGGGGGTGAGCCGCAGCGGCATGGCTGGGGCGAGGCTGGGGACCACCACGGCTGAATGCAGCAGCAGCCTGGCTCGCCGAGCAGAGCCGGAGCAGGAAGAGAAGAAGAAGAAGGACGAGGAGGAGGAGGAGGGAGCCACCCTATAGCTTTGGAGGGAATTCACGGAGCCCCTCTCTGCTCTGGCTTAAAAAGGGGGTGGGGAGAGGAAGCGAGGGGAAGAGGCTGCGAGTCCCTTTGTAAGAGGCGGTGGCGGGGTGCCCTAGGGAGCCGGCAGGCTCCGGCTGGTACTTACTGGGTATCCTTCCCCGCAGGAGGATGCAGGCTTGTTTGGCGGAGTTTGCAGCCGGAGACACGCTCGGCTAAGCTACGAGCAGCAGCAGCGGCGGCGGCAGCACATGGCAGGAGTACGGCAGCATCCAGAGCCTCTGCAGCGCAGGGGGAGGGGAAGGGCAGGGGATCGTCCGAGCCCCCGCAGGCTCCAGTGGACCAGGACCGGGCACCCCGAAAGCCAGGGGCCTCCTGCTCCCCTTTCTGTCCCCGCTGCGCTCCGCGCTGTGCTCAGGGATAGACACCTGGCGTCAAGGCAAAGGCTGGCACGGCAGAGATGAAAGATGGGGCCAGGCTGCGGGGAGGGGGCAGGAAGGCTGGGCAGGAGGCTGGAGGCCTCTCGGAGCCACTCTAAGCTCTCAGAGGGCTTCGGGGAAATGAGCCCTTGGCATTACCTTTTGTAATTACCAGACACTCGCTGCTTTCCAAGTCTGCATTCTCCCTCCTCTCCCTCCTGCTCCAGGCTTTCCCTCAAACCCAAAACAGGCTGGTAACACCAGAAAGGACTCCAGTTCCGGTTACAATACATGCCCCAGCTCCCCTCCCTTAGCCAGGAAAACAAAACCCCAGCCCCTCTGGGGGCCTGAAGAAAGACTGTGCGAGGTTAACCCTGTCCTGCCTCCTCTCTTCCACAGTGGAAATCAACTCCTTGTGTGAAGGGATTATTCACTGGGGATAGTTTAGGGGAGAGATCCACAAATTCACACGGGTCATGGGTCAGAGACCTGTAGCAGAATCAGTCCTGAGGTCCATAGCCAGGACGTTCTGAATTTTCAGGAAATGTGGTTGTGATCTAAACCTGGTGCCTGAGACAGTTTGTCCCCTGCTTTTTGCTCTGTACTTCTTTTTGCTCAACTGCCCTCTCTGTCTTGCTTTCCTATCTGTTGCTCAGATATTAGCTAACCTTGTAAGACGAAAGGGAGAAATATGCCTTGGTGAAAAAAAAAAAAAGCAGTCTGAAATGTGTGGCTCTCCTCAGGAAACTCAATACTGTGGAGGTTGGCAGACTCTTTCCACATCCACATTCAGAAGCTAAATAAATACACACATTCATGCTTGTCCCCAGTCTTTGTTCAGCCCTAAACAGGAAGGGGGAATCAATATTTGTGAATCCACACCTTAATTTGGTGGTGGTGTGCAAGGTCCCATAAAGCAGTATGCAGTTTGAAGAAACTAGATGGAAGTAATGCAGCAAGTTTCCTTGGGGGGAGGTGCTGGGTGTCTCTCCTTTCCCTAATCCAAGCACCCCTGTGGCTCTTGTTTTGTGCTGTACAGGAGGAGGCAGGAGAGGCTGCTCTAAGGGAGGACATGGCGAGAATGATAATGAGTCTGCTCAGTCAGACTTGAATTTGAGATGATTGCAATGATGACATCAGGAGCACAAGGTATTTCCTTTGCCAGCAAACCACGATGCATTCTGAACAGGCTTCGGGATTCCTATTGACGTTACTTCTGCAAACTGAATGGAAATAAAAGTGAGGGTAGGCTTTGCAAATTGTGCTGTGTGATTGCTTGGATCATGGGTGGGAAATCGTTTAATGATTCCAATAACCAAAAAGAAGGCTTATGAACCCCCAATACTTTCACTTATCAAATATGTATCAATAAAGAACTATTTATGTATTAATGCACACACACATATATATAACATATATATGTATGTATATAACTTTTCCTCAGCATTCAAAACAGTTTCCAGTTTACTGGCATCTTCCTTGTATATTACTGGGAAAAACTAACATACAGACATATATTACTCAGTTGTGACACTAACCCAAGCACTACTCTGTCTTTGTGCCATAACTATCAGCAGTTAACTGATGAGGTGAGTATTGTGCCACAAACATCTGTCCACTGAGAACTCACCTAAGATCACCAAACTCAAATAGGCCACTGAAAGGCCAACAGGATTAAGTTCCTGCTAACATACACAGGAAGTCTATAGTCTAGAGGTGAAATCTTCAGGTAGTTCATTACCAGAAATACATCCTGATTGTTACTGTCTAAAGAAGAGGAATTTTCATGTGGCCATAGGAAACCTTTATTATTAAACTGACCTCAGACAGACGTCTCATATTTGTTTGACCTAGAGTAACACTAAGTAGATAATAATGACACAATACCATATTCCTGTTTCTTGTGCCCTCTTAAAGTTACCATA
Organism: Nyctibius grandis; assembly: GCF_013368605.1. Classification (NCBI taxonomy): domain Eukaryota; kingdom Metazoa; phylum Chordata; class Aves; order Nyctibiiformes; family Nyctibiidae; genus Nyctibius; species Nyctibius grandis. The sequence continues at coordinate 53,388,235 of NC_090661.1, forward strand.
TTCCACAAAAAATGTCTGTAAGCTCTACATAAACATTTGCTCTAGCTATATGGTTTTAAAACCTTGTGGCAAGTCAATTGTGATCTCTCAGGTACATAAATGCATGACATCATGTAATTGTTTTGCAACTTTTTACCATGTTATGATCATGGACATCTTGCTCAATTATATCAGTGCCTCAGACCTGCAGTTTTATCTAGTGGGCCAATTTATTCCCAAAGTAACTCATTTAAAATCAATGGGGTTACTCCAGAGATGGATTTGGCACAATGTGCGCATCTTTCACTGACAGCACAGCTGTTGCATAGAAACATAACTATTATCTTATGCAAATAAAAGGCCTTTCACCCCTCAGTGATGTCAAATTCTCATGACAGGGAACTGGTGCCTTGAAGCTATGGTGTTTCAAGCTGTTACTCTGTCAACTGTTATAAGATAAGTGGATCAGTAATGTTTAATATTTAAATAAAAGACCACCAAGAAAAAAAACCTAAGTTTAGCATGATCAATCTAGTTTAGTATCTGCATAAGAATTTTCAGGACTCGACTTTATATCAGTAGTTTATCAAACTGGTCTGCCTAAATTCCTCCTTTTCATTTAGGGCTCATTGTTCACGTTTAATGTCCTCAGAGCTGGTGTTAATTGAGAATCAGTGCCTTACAGGAGTCGGCCTGTGACAGTCACAACACAATAGACAAGAGGCTTTTTATTACAAGCAATCTCATTGAAAGAAAAATAAAATGCTAAGTGCCCTTTCACTGTTCGTTAGTAATATGGCATGGGTGATTTAGAAGCTGTTCTGATGTAACTCAAAAAAAGCCATAGCAGAACAGATGAATAAATAGTTCTTATACCTACTTAAATCCAGTGAGCAGGAATGGAAAAATGCATCAATAGTAGATAGAAACCATCTGTAACTTGCATGTTCCATTTCTTGGATGCACTGAAGAGATGAGACATGGCTAGATGAAAGTCTAGACAGTCTTTGTGTCATCACTTTGCAATATGCTCATTTGTGTGTATAACTATTCGGTTTATAGTTAACTATATGGTGGTTTGAAATTTGGTATTTCTGATCGTGAAGATCATTCTTCATTCAATTTATTGCCACAGGAGTGCTGTTATTTACAGTCAGATCAAAAGAGCCAGAGAATAACCCAAGCGAAGTGCATCCTGTTCTTTATATTCTATTCACCCACCCTTTAGCAGTATGAATTTGGACAGGATCCAGTGCAGAATCCTTTTATAACTTCTTTATTCTCTAGGAAGCCTTCTGTCTAGGAGGACAGTTAAAGCCTTCTCTCTAGGGTAACCTGAAGACCTTTTTTTCAGATGGTTTTCAGAAGCTTTAGTGTAGTTAGGAATCAAGAAGTTAACTAAAGGATTAGGACTACTATGTACTGTGCAAGGAAAAGCAACATACTGTTTTTATTGTCTTCTACTGCATGCAGTTTATTACCACTTTTTAAGTTGTAGCATGCAGTGCTGTGTCTTCATTCATTCAGGGATGAATTCCACAGAACAGAAAATTTATTTATTGGCAGGAATGGTTTCAATGAAGTCAGTCTACCTGAGGCAACTACAACCCAGTAATAACCTTTGCCAGAATGGTATCTTCTCAGATCTGACCTGTTTGAGTTACCACAGCCTGTCTGCATGTTCCTTTGGCCAGTGACCGTAAACAGAATACACTATGGATCCTGCCTCTCATATCCTAACATATCATTCATATCCTCAGACCCACTTTAAGCATCCACCCTTTAAATGACAGAATAGGAGAGGGGGTACCTGGTTCACAGTTTGTAATCTTCTTCTTAATTCTCAGTTCTTTTCTGGTAACCATTCCTCCAATGGCCTTACAGAAAGCCAAACTCCAGCTTTCAGACATCTGTTACATCAGTCCTTTTTTATGGCCAGCAAGGACTACAGTGGAGTAGTTACCTCACTTTTTTGTTCTATCTGAAAAAGTACATGCACGTTATTAGTGTAATAGTATATTGTAGCCTTTTTTTCAGTAAAAGATCTGCCATGTAAAAAAGTATTAACTCAAGCTGCATAGTATTGAGTCTCTGTCTGAACCCACTTACATCTGTTTCACATTAGTTTAATTTGACTTCAGCACAATTACTCCTGAATCATAGTCATGGGAGAATTACAATCTGGCTCTTAGCCTTTCCATGATGTCCCTGAAGAATCCTCATAAGATCAAAGGCTGATATCTGACAAAAATAGCAAGCCTGATTAATAAAAACAAGCCACCAAATTCATTTTATAGCTGTATTATTCTCTTCCCTCATGTATTTTTTTTAAAGATTTCTTACTAGATAGATATATGATGCTTTACCTTAGCAGGTTGATAACTTTCCTCTATATTAAACAGGAAATTTGGGGGTTAGCTTTCGGAGATACCTGTGTTTCTTTGACATTCACACCAGCAGCAGTCACGCAAGGAAGGGTACACGCAAACGTCAGCCCAGCCTGCTGGCGGCTTCAGGACCCTGGACAGTGACGCGCTGGCGGGCAGCCCTCTGCCACCCGCCCGTCCGTTCACACACCGCTCTCACGGGCACCGGCGGGGCTGGGCGGACCCCTGGGGCCGGTCGTGGGGGAGAAACAAGCGATGCAAGGAAACATGGGTATGAGCCTGCCTGGTGCATGAGCTTCCTGGCCCCATGTGAGAGTATGGCCTGCCAAGGCACTGCAGTGTCAATGCAGTGGCAATGCAGACTTTGTGAAAGAACGTAGCAGCAGGCACAGGGGAGGAGCAGCGCACAAAATATCCGGAGCAGGAAAATGAGGGGTAGCGGATGAAGGGCAGTCAACATCAGGAACATACTGACAGAAGTACGGGCAGCCATGCTAGTGATGAGGTAAAAAGGGAATGGGAAAACCACAAAGCCTGTGACACAAATGAAGGATTGGTGAATAGATGGCCTTGACGTGAAAAGGGTAAGGACAAATGGGTGGGACACAGACTCTTTATCTTGAAGGCAGAATTAGGGGATAAATGAGTGGAAGTGTTTAATGCACTACAGAAATATCTTAAATCACACCTGCACATATAGGAGTGATTCAAGGAGTAGCATAATATTGCACTACTTGAGTAGATCAAGGAAAAAGAGCCAAATAACATAGTTTTATGTGTATGCTTGCTGCTCTAATGCTTTTTTGTTTAATACCTTCAAATGTAAAAAATACACTTACAAAGCTTTGTACTTAGAACACACAGGGATCTTGGGCAAGACTTCAGATTATTTTCTGTATTGATGCATAGCCTGACTATTTCCTTCTTAATCTGCAAGGACTCATAGAACTAATTCAGCTACATGGAAGAATGCTTACTCTGTACTCTGACCTTCCTTCCAGCAGACATGACAGCAGCCTTGTCAGCCAGTAGGGCAGGGTCAGGGGCCATACACACCAAAGACGTTAATGCTCGTGTCAGAAGCATTGTCTTACCACCCATTTTACTGAAAACTTTCATCATTTCTCAAAATCAAGCATGCCAGAAATTGCAGCTGTTCCTTTCAGTGTTTTTCAATACAGTATATCATCTCAGCAGCCTATTAATGTGGGGATTAATGCAGCTATAGAATAGTTAAAGTAGGGAGGAACAGTCTGCACAGACACATTCACTGTGACCAGTCCTCCTATAGCTTTCAGTTGTGACTGTTTCTTTTCTGCTCTGAACAGCAGGGGAAGAAAGAATATACTGAGCATTTAAAGGGCTGACTACAACTCTTACATTAATCATCATCACTTTTATAGTACTTAAAAGAGCTTTACTACTTTCTAAATTAGGTAACATCTTTCTCACATGGCTCATAGAGTAAGAAGTTGTTCCCAAAATATGAAAGCAATGGTATTTAGTATGGAGCTGTGGAATAAGGAATGAGATGAGGCTCCCTCTTCAGTTTCACTCCCAGCACTCTCCCACACCTTCCCTCAACTTTGTAGCCCAGGACAGGCGTCTTTTCAGCCACACAGATGTAGAACTTTTGCAACCCATAGTTTAACCATTGTTTGAAAGGCTAACACTCTGAATTGCCTGGGTCTCTGTATCTGCACACCACTGGCACCTTCAGTGCTGGATGTCTCAGAGGAAAATGGCTTTGAAATAGGATGATATTTCAAGCAAAGTCGAATCAATAAATTATTCTTCTGTTGTAGGAAGAGTGGGGGCTATGTTCTGAGTGTAAATTAGAAATTATTAATATCAATTATAGGAACAGTGTGCAGGCACTATAATAGCAATCAGGAAAACAGCTCATAACTGAATGTCTTAATATGCTAGGAAGGAAAAAGCTATTCCTGCATTTCTGAAGATGCGTAGCCTAATAGTAGGTGCATCCCAGTTTGAGTTTCTACACAAATTGTACATGCACACACATATATAGTCATGAATAAGAAATAAAAATACAAAGCCGTGAGTGGAATCTAGTGGACTTGATAAAAAAGAAAGCAATGAAAAGACTAGATTCATCCTAGTATATAACATCACCTTCTACAACTACCATTCTCCATTTCATTAACTGTTTCATAGTATTTTGTGTGAGAAGATATAGTGGAATTACAACAGTTTAGATGCAACATGGCAAGAGACTGTAGTGTTATTCACACATGGCATACTCTCAGCAAAGTGAGAAACTCACTGTGAATCAACCCATAGGCAGTGGCTTCTCACAGTTAGCAGATCTGCTACAGCCTACAGACCAACAGGTGACATGCATTTCTTTCTGCTACCCATGAAAAGAAATGTGTCACCACATGTAGTTATAGCAAGCTTCTGGACTATACGTAGTCTGGGAATATAAAGGCAATGAAGAGGTTAAATGAGTTGGGAATTGTACTGAGATATCTTTTTGCTGAAGAAGGGAAAAATATAATGTGCATAAACTTTCTAAGCTAATGGTTACAGGTTGTCTACAAGCAGCCTCCTTCATCCATTTACACTTTGAATGCACACATTCTTTAAGCCTTTTATGGAGTAACTCAGGAACACATCCTCACAGCTCTAAAACGGCTGCACTTACTTCTCTATGCAATACAGAGAAAAGACTTGGGATCTTCTGTTTAAAAGGAATGATACAAACCACTATATATTTCTTACATCTTTACGTCATATTTGTCTATAAAGATACCATTTAGTAGTTCTAATCTGCTTCCTTACTATACAAAACAATGGGATGCAGGTAATCTCTAGTTCCCAGTGACTTAACATGGTTGTTGAATAGTCAGATCAAAATTACTTGTACTAAAAAATGCATGTACAAGTCAGATAAGCACTCTGGGGTTTTTTTTCTTTTTTTTTATTATCACAAAGAAATAGTTTCACAAGGCTGTCTATTAAAGGAAAGACCTCCCCCTCATTTAGAAGACTTCTTTGAAATACTAAAGAGTATTGGGGTTTGGTCACTGTTTTATTCAGCAGCTGTCAACAAAAGCTTTCAAAAGCGGCAAGTGATTTTCCATCCCCAGCTGAAGACACCTTGAAAAAAACAGTTTTCAGACAGTGCTAAGTATTCATTCTGAGAAAAAGATGCCTCTTTAAATAATCTCCTGTTGACCATTCAAGAACTCAAGGATCCAAAACAATTAGTCCTGATTCATAGTTATAAATTACTATAGCACAGGTTCCCAAAGGTATTTAGGCAAGCAACTCTGAGTTAATGGCAGTTAAGCATGTAAATATCTTGTGGATCTCATTTTAGGCACACACCACCCAATCCATCAGTACTGTAACCATGCTAATGGACTTAAAGAAGAAAAGAATTTAGCACAGAACTATATTGTTGAGCATTTGGGGTGAAGGAAGGAGACGGAATGAATGAAGGCTGTCACCATCCTAATTAGCTATCCACACAGACAGCAATAAAAATGGACTCCATTGTAGAGTTCAGAAGTAGTGCAAAAGTGTACATTTATGGTGCAAGTTTTCTGAATGTCAAGTTGGAACTCAGAGCAGCTATGGTTATAAAAATGTTGACAGAAATTTGACTCCACTAACATTAGATGCTGCTAAATATACAAACAGGTGTGGAAGTTTGCTATTACAGGTCCTTGCTAGATGGATCAATAACTTGCCTTTGTCAATGCCTGTACTTGATATTTCAAGGAGAAACATAATGCAGCTAATTCTATTTTCTTTATCATCTTCCAGATGAGTATCTGAAAACACTCTACTAGCAAAAGTGAATCATGGAAACCTTTTAGAATAAACATTATTATGGCCATTTACAGATGAGGTAATTGGTGTATAGAATGGTTTAGCATCTCATCTAATTTCATGAGAATCCTGAATACAGTCAAAAATGAAAATGAGATTTTCCAAATCCCAACTACTCAATCAGAAAAAAAAAAAAAAAGGTTAATTTTACGATGTAAGAACCCAGACTGGTATACTGAAAAATACTGTTGTTAAAGAAATAATATAAGAATCAAGACATATACATATCTGTTACTATCATTTTGCTTGGTAAAAATATACCTCTTATTCCAGCAGTTTATTTCATACAAAATCTTCGCATAAACCCACCCTCCCTCTCAATTACCACAAACATCTATAAATTATACATGCTGGCTATTTGGGTTATAAATCAGCATTTCATATTACTTTCTGGCAATATAGCATCATCCTTTAATTATAATAAATATCTCATTCTTGACATTGCACTCCAAAAAGAACAAATCACAAAGGCTCTTTAATTTTTCATTTTCTGGAATCACAGAAATCTATACCTGTCAATTTATCCTTGTATGTCAACTTCCTCTTTCTCACTCCCATAATTCTCTTTGTCTTTTCAATCTTTATTCTGCTGTCTTTAAAAGCAGTGGCCAAAACTAAATGAAACACAGATACGTTCATTAAAGATCTATTGCAAATCTATTCCATTACAAAGCAAACATTTTTTTTTTGCACTATTTTCAATGCTTTTCAACATTGTAATGCATTTTGTTTCTCTCATAACTGGGTAAAGACATATACTCAAGGCAAACTAGAGAAATGCTGGGATCCTATTGTTTCCTTGTTTCATGTAGGAAACTCACTGAAACACTGAAATCAGTACTCACTTAAGCTGTGACAAGCCCTAAAACAAATGAGGTGGCATCTGGTATTTGACTCTTCAACATGTTTTTTTCTGCTTCAGAGGTGTGGCATCTTCATGGCAGTTTGGTTCTGCTTCAGTCTGATTTGGGATGGATATTTAAACAAGTCAGTTTTTTTCTTTGTTTGTGCAATAAACACAAAACCGTAAGTTTTGAGATATAGTGAACAGGTGCTTTGTGCATGAAAATTCTCTAAGATTGTGGCTCTTTGTCATGAAATTTTCCAAAATGAATAATATTTCAGTTTTGGCTTTAGGAATTATGTCATTAAAACAAACATCTATTTTTGGCCTACTTTATCCTCTACCAGGACATTCATTATTCATTAATCACGGGTTAGTAATAAAAGGCAGTCAACTTCCTTTTGTTAGCAGTTGTTTCTGATTCACACATAGTGGTAGGAGGAAATCCAGCTGTTGCAAACATTGGATACACAACAGACTGACAGCCCATAGCACCATTAGAGCTGGAGAGGCTGCCATGGGAACTGACAAAAGTAACCCAATACAGCTATACGTTTCATTATTTTGGAGAATCAAGTTTTCAGATCAGTAACACTGCAGCAGCCAGAACACAGCAAACATGAGATAGTTACCAGTAATGTAATCCTCAAAACCTACTGAGATCCAAAAGAAATGGTCACCGAAATCTTCAATTGAAAAGAAAATTATCAGTAGACAAAAAAAAAAAGGCAGTCTAGCTCTCTTTTCAGCAAATGAAATTACATTTTTTCTTACGCACCAAGAAAAAAAAGCAGAATTGACATGACTGAACTACCCCCATCCCCATTTGTACTTCATAAATCAAAGATTTTTGCTACTGTCTTGACTTCTACTAAAAGAACCAATTTTTCTTCGGTCATTTCCAAAGCAACAAGGAAAATATATCTCCATTTTTACAAATCTAAAGACAATGGTCTTACAAGGAGCCTTGCGTTCACTTCCATTTTGTTTTGACCATGAGTATTTTGTTTCATACGTGTCATCTTCCTTCTTAGGTATTTTATTCCACCTAAAAAATTGTTAATGTTGTTAAGGCCAAGAACAACTGAGGCTATTTAAAACTTGCATTAAGCTTTAATCAGTCAAGTAACTTGTGTCTTAAATTGCTATATCTCCTTAATCCCTAGACTTAGAGATATGATTAACAAACACCATTAAGAATCAAATCATGACACGTCCAGTAAAGTGAATAGAAATTCCTTCCCCATAACTTCTGCTGAGGTGGAAAGAACCTACTAATATTTTCTAACTCATGGTATTAACATATAGTTTACTGAGTACTTACTGAAGAGCTTGTTGCCTTACCATTGTCAGGTGTCTCAGTCCTTTATGGATGAAGGACACTGGTCCTTATGTATCAGACAGTGTGAGCTTATGAAGTTTCACAACACAATGAAGTTTCTCCAGAAATCCTTCCATATTTCTGAGAAAACTGAAAAAAGGAGAAGAGAATTGTACGAGGGAGAGGAACATGACTAACCATAACCAAGCTACCAAGCTCAAGGTGATAACAAATAACTGGAAAATTGTGAACATAATATCTCTAATCTAGAAAGGATCCAGGTAGTGACAGGCCTGCTAGTTTGACCTCAACACTCTTCAAGAATATATTTTAAAGAAAGCAGAAACCAAGGGCCTGTGGAAGTAATTAGTAAATGCAGTCAAACCTTATAGGTTTTACTAACCAAATAGAACCTGAGAGGTTCTTGAGGTGCACTCAGCTAAAAGACAGACAAAAAGGGTTTTCTTTATAGGTAAACTACAAGGACTGGAGAGAGGTTACTGGTGATGATCCTAGAAGACCAGTCTTGGAAGACTTTTGATACGTTCACAGTACCTTTTGTAAAATAGCTAATTATGCATATTTATAATGTATGGGATATAGGAATGACAGAAATTGGAAGGTATTGCCAATACTGAGAAGGAACAGATTATAATTTGAAAGTATTAATTGATACTGGGAGTTTGTGCGGTACAGATTAGAATAGAATTAGTATTAGCAGCACCAAGTGTGAAGGCATGCATTGGAGGACAAAGAATAATTGTTATTATGAACAGTAGATGACACAGGAGGAAAGAGGCACAGGAATATTAACTGAACATGGGAAGTCTTGGAAAACAAAATTCATATGAATCAGGTAAATGTTTCTAGCATAGATCTTACTAGAACAGATGAAGAAAAACATGAATTGGGGGAATGGGAATCCTAACTTCTGAAAAGTGAATTGAAGAGCATGAGACTAATACTGGTACAACATTAACTGAGTATACACTGATCATGAATTTAAAGTTTTCTAGCTAGCTAAGGAATTGAATTTTTGAGCAAACTTTTAAAGAGGGCTGCAAGAATAAAAGCATACGACTTTTAAGACAGAGATTGAACAGCTTGTGGAAGAGATTTACATGATGTTGTCTGTCACTGAAGAAACCATTGTAACACATAAGACTGCTTCCTATCCTAGTCCTATTTTCCTTTATTTCTACATTGTATAACTGATTTGCTTACTCAGAATAAATTCAATCCCTCCTAGTCTTGTGTGGAATTGCTATACTCCATTATGCTACCTTCTTAACAACCACAGATCTTCATGTTTAATATTGAAAATCACTGGCCCTACTGGCTTCTATGACATTAGATTAGGGATAAATATTATTCTATGTTTAGGTCTCATCCATATCATATGCAGTTTTGATATTTATTATTGAAAGGATAGACGTCATTTCTGCTTCTATTGATGATAAGCACAGTGCAAAAAGACTCATCCCAAAAATGCAGACAAGTGCAGTAACTCTAAGTGTCTTAATTTTTACAACCAACAATGAATCACATTAAGGTGATTTAGACTGCAGCCTACTCAGGAATTGGTGTACACAAGGTCACACAAGTCACTGACAGAGCTATAAACAGACTCTGAGCATCCTGACTCTTGGGCCTGTGAAACTTCCATCAAACTGAAGTCCCTTTCTTTTCTGATGCATGTACATATTTATGGCAAGGGGAGAAAAAAAAAAAGGTTTTATACCAAATTTTAAAACAGTAAAATTCAGGTCTGTATAAATCTGAACATGGATATTCCTGAAGTCTTATGTCAGTATCAACATACAAATTTAGTAAGTAGGAGATGTTTTCCTTGGAATATAACTTTTAGCTGAAGGGAAGTCCTAGATAACGTAACAGAAAATACTTATGGTAATTCTTCCTAAGATTGTTTTTACTATTAATTAATCCATAGAAAAATTCATCTTAGAGGATTTCATTGCAACACTTAAACTTCACACCCTCCTTTTTGATTCCTGTTATTTTCTTGCGCTTTCTTTCACACATAATTACAAGTGGTTAACATGACTGAAATTGCTATTACTTATGAAACACAGCATGCACGAGATTTTCTCAGTCTGTTTTCCTCATCTTCCAGTATGCATAAGCACAGAGGCAATGTCATTACAGTACCTTTTTAAAGCAAAATAAAGCCCTCAAATTCCTCCAGTTGGGAATTTCAGCCTTTATTTCACATTCATGCAGATACTGAAAATGTATCAAAGTGGAAAATGAGAATACATCCGTATTCTCTTTTGTAGGCAATTCTAAAGCTGTCCTCAAGAATTGCTAGACTTGACCTTGGCAAAGCTGAAGGAACTCTCTTCAGCACAGAGGATCCCATTTGTTCAAGCATGTGTGTGAATTAATACATGGCTAGGCAAGCATGAGCATGCTGCAATAGCTGTGTAGGAGGTGGATGGGCCACACAAAATGCCACACATTCTTCTGTCTGCCTGCCATGGGGTGGGTAGACATAGATGATCCATTTCAGCCTAAACAGGAATAGGTTCGCCGTATTTAATGGCATTGTATCATTTATAGGTGTCTAATCTGAGTCCTAAGTTTCTGATATTGACTGAAATAGTAAAATTATGTTTCCATCCTGTTTCTCTTTAATTACTATGGGTAAACATTTCCATGTGGTACAATAGAAACATAGAATCATTTCGGTTGGAAAAGGCCTTTGACCACAAAACCATGTCCCTAAGCACCACATCTACACGTCTTTTAAATACCTCCAGGGATGGTGACTCCACCACTTCCCTGGGCAGCATGTTCCAATGTTTGATAACCCTTTTGGTGAAGAAATTTTTCCTAATATCCAATCTAAACCTCCACTGAAGCAACTGGAGGTCATTTCCTCCCGTCCTATAACTTGTTACCTGGGAGAAGAGACTGACACCCACCTCACTACGACCTCCTTTCAGGTGGTTGTAGAGAGCAACAAGGTCTCCCCTGAGCCTCCTTTTCTGCAGACTAAACAAACCCAGTTCCCTCAGCCGCTCCTCATAAGACTTGTGCTCTAGACCCTTCACCTTTGTTAATAAAGCATTTCTTATGGTCTAGACAACAGGGTTATGACATTTACATAGTTTTTTCCCTTTAAAATTCCAATTACTCCATTAGTTACTGCAGTCTGCATTCTTTAATACCTAATAGTTCAAGTAAAGTAATGAGAAAAGAAGAGCTCTCAGCAGTCAGCCCTAATGAAGGACAGTTTTTAATGTACAAGCCTCCTGTCTGCAAACTTTCATGGGAACACTAAACAGAAAATGACACAGTGTAAGAATAAATATAAGCAGATCTTGAGTCACCCCAGCTGCTAGGTTTTATGTTACAGCTGAGAATAACATCTTATACAATTTATAGAGGTTTCTTCCTTGCCACATTTAAAAATACTCTTACATCATGGGGATAGATGCATTATAAGACTCTGTATAGATCTGAAGAGAAAGAATAGTTGTATAGAGTACCTCTGCACAGCAGCTTCCTGAAGGGGTTTTGGTAGTAGTTATTCATACTACAGGGAGACTGTCTTCTAAGCTGATAAATAGTATGGCAGTTTAACACTGTGTTCATAGAATCCTTGTCATTATATATTCCTATAGTTCCCCTCATCCTCCTTATCACATTCCTTCTTACTTTAAGTTAGCTCCCTTATTGCATTTTAAATTGCAGGATATTAAAAGCTGCAGTTTCTCAGGTATGGACCATCTCCTCTGAATTGTTTCTGCATGATCTTCCCCACTGGAGCCCTAGCTTTACAAAACCCTCTGACTACTGCTGGCATACAAACAATAACAAAACAACTAAATGTGTTGCCGTGAAGAAAGAGAAAGAGTCTCCAGCCCTGCCAGAACACGTAACTTTCTATCATCTAGAAAGTTACAATGATATTTCAAGACTGTACATGATTTTAAATAACTCGAAGAACCATATGACCAAAGAACATGCAGCAAGCATGAGGCAGAAAAGAACCTACCATTCCTCCTGGAAAACTATGCTTAAAAAAAAACCCTATTTCAGTAGTTATTAAGACTTTTCTTTTTTCCCCTCACACCAGCTGTGTGAGAGCTACTCCAATTGTTTGACACAAGAATTTCCTAAGTAGGTAGCAAAAAAACCTGCTCAGTCAGTCTGTTTAAATGCATTTAGAAAGCACTGCCGTCTCTCATCTTTCAGGGGAACGTTTTTCTTTCCAGATAGTTGTAGAGGAATGGATTGCAAAGTTAATGGTCTGAATGCGCCGGCTGGGGATTGCTGCAAGTCAGCGGCAGCCTGCTGCAAGCAGCAGCGAGGGGCTTGGAACGCTGACACCCAGAGCCACGGGAAGGTGACAAACCCGTACTGAGAAAGGGCACTGCTGCCAAATAAAACCCCAACTAAACCCGGGAGATTTATTTCCATCATAAAGTACACAGTGTGATGAATTTAGGGTTTTTCCAGAATACTCTGTTAATATGGTGTGCAGCTCTGGTTGTTGGGATGTTTTCTGCCTGTGTATGTAGGCTTACTTTGATAGACAGCTGTAAGGAAAAGCAAGCATGGGCTTGAAATGAGCAAAGACTCTCCAAAAAAAACGCTAATTTGAATTTTCCAGTGTACATACAAACAATTTTTTCCAAGAAAGCCAAATCCCACAAATGCATAGTTCTGACATTATGAACAGATCTCTGTCCCAAGTGAGCAGGTAGCTGTTTAGGTCCTGCCAGACATGCAGTCTTTTTCAGAGGAAACTCGGCCTGTCTATGGGCTAAGTGTGCAAAAGAAAGTGGGCATCATATGGGGTATTTCCTTTTTTTGAAATCTTTTTCTCTTACGACTTCATTTCTTCCACAAAAAGAAACACTGCCCTGGTCTAAAAAATGATGTTTTGTTGCTGAATACTATTAACTGTACATTTTCACAGCAGTTAGGTGTCTACTTTGGATTATACACAGGGCAGAGGTAGTAGACAAGAAAGTGACAGTTCTGTAAGTCCGTGTCTGGGTAGGGACAGATGCCCATCTACACTTGCAAATGGGACTCTCGTAACATATTCCTGCTGCTTTCATTCCCACACAGTGTAGGCACGTGTTAAAACCATATTCTGTTGTAACGCAAGGAAAAGGGGAAAATGCCCTGCTGAAAAAGACAGCCAACAACATTCAGTTCTGTGTTTCCACTTTTCAAATTGGGAAAGGACAAATCTCACAGGGTTTGTCATGTTATTGCTTCTTTGACAATGGCAGGCTCTCTGCAGCGATCTTATTTATTTCTGTACTTGTTTGGATGGATCAAAGTCCAGGACTGATACAATTTGTTAAGGCTTATTTTTATTTAGTACATGTTACAGGACTTAATGTCTTAGCACATTGCTGTACATCTGGGTTACTTTTTAATTACATTTAGAATATATATAGTCTCACAGACCAAAGGGAGCCAAAGGCCAAAGGACCAGAAGTCAGACCAATTAGAAATACATAAAACTTTGGTATGTGTTGCCATTGGAGGTCAAAAATTTCAGAGCCAGTACATCTCTAGGATGCTGTGGCTGCTGATTGAGAGGGAACTAGTGGAAATCCGCTACATTCCTTCAGCGTTGCCTAGAAACCATGGGAATAGTTGTGATATGTTTCTAAAAACGCTCACTTACATTTGGGTGTTTTAATTATCTACGTGGTGGAAAAAAGAACAGGAACAATAGGGAGGAGACTATGAGAAATCCATCATTTGGGTTGGACTGAACAGCCTACTTACTGCACATTGCGTACCACACACTGAGAATTTGGGAACCTGAAATTCCGAATTCAGATAGTGAAACAAAAGAAGCATTTAAAAAGTATAAAAATATTACTATGAGCAGCTCATTTGAAAAAAAAAAAAGAAAGGAAAACAGAGAAGAGTGTTTTCTGTAGCATGATCTCTGCAGCCAACAGAGAGTATTACAGCTAACGGTTAGGATACCATGTAGAGGTAAGAATCTCATGCACTTATCTTCTCTCTAGTATCTTCAGGTATTTGAAATGGAAAGTTTTAAGACTATCTCTACCTCTACAACCTACAGATTTAACTATTTGGATTATATCAAAGTCTAAATCAGAGACCCTGAAACACAAGAACTATGGTAACTAATTTCCTGAAGCCCTTTCCCCAAATCTCTAATTTCACACACAATAAAAATCTGTGTTAGAGAAAAAGAAAAAAAAAAACCCGCTGGGTTTTTGTTGTAGGTTTTGCATGGAGGAGTGCGGAGAACAGATACTCTCCATGACATTGCCCTCACATGCAAGAGACATAAGAGAAAATAACAAAATGCTATCCAATTACTTTGTTTTGACAAAAAGGTATTTGTGGCATCACAGTTGACGGTAGTTGAAATGCCACAGGAATAGACACTTCATAAAAAAAGCAGTCAGAAAGACATAGGCCTGAGGACCGATGGGTTTCCAAGGCACATATTCCCTCTCCTGACCTCTCCCAGACAAATTTAGCACCAGCTACATTTATAGATGACTTTACAGAAAGCAATTAGACTGCCAAGATGATCTCAACGTCTTGAAGCACAAGAACTAAGGCCATATCCAAAGAGTACTTCATATAGCTAATGGAAGTATCTAAAATTATAAGGGAAGTCACATGCTGACCACCAACAACTAGGGGTTTGCAAGACATTTCAGCTAACATTCAATAGTCGACTACTGAAGATTTTTCCTAAGTATTTGGTAGAGTCTACACAAAGTTCTGGGGTAGATAAAATACAGGTTTCATCCAGCATGAATGTTTGTGTGACTTACTGGTAGCTTTGTATAAGGCAGAAATAAGGAAGAAAAATTGTTTTAAAATACCATCCCCTTGATTTTGCTATGATTTTGAACTACATTCAAACTATTTTTCCTAGCATGTAAAGAAGGGTAGCAAATCACACAAAAAACTGTATGTAGCCTATAATTAATAATAATTTCTAGACAGTGAAGGAGAATGTCCCTCCAGCTGGGATGACACGTAGCCTTTTTTGAGGTGTCTGGCTATGGAGGTGACCGCAGTAACCCTGGCTGAACAGTGAGAAAAATCTTCACACAAAATGTACACACAAAGGGTTTTCTTGCAAAAATTCTCGAGATTTCACATCAAGGAAAATACCAGCCTGCCTGACAAAAACTAAATACGAGCCTATCACTTCTGCAAAAAGTTAAAATCCAACACATCAGCATGAACACATTCATCAGTGATGGGATCAAATGCTGCTTTTCAAAAGTTTACTTTTGTGGCTCATTTCTAAGGTGTTGTTTATTTTGAAAGATACTGAAAATTAATTTCTCTAGTGTAATGCACTGGGAATGCTTTAGGCTCTCGATTTGTCATTCGCTCCTCTGAAATATGAGCAATTTGCCTTAAATCACTCCCTGGCAACCATTATTCTTCGACTTCCTGTCAAGTTACAAGAAAAAGGCGTAAGTAATTAGGGCACCTTTCACCGACGGGACAAAACTGTCCTTTGGGTGCAATGCACGGCTTGGAGAGGCATTTGGGGATGAGCCCGAGGAGCGAGGGCGCATCCGCAGCGCCCTGGGACTCCTCCACGCTGCCAACGCGGGCCTGGGGCTGCGAGAGGGGGCTCCCCTCACGGCGGGGCCCGGCGGCCGCGGGCGGCAGGCCGCCCCGCCCGCCGCCGCCCGGCACCGCCCTCCTGTGGCCATGGCAACGCCGGAGGCGGCCGAGCCAGGCCGCGGCTGGCGAGGCCCAGCGCCCCGCCCCGCCCGCCCGCAGCGACGGCTGAGCCACCGTCGCTGCTGAGCCGAAACGCCGGCCTGCGCCGCCCCTCCGGGCTCGGTCGGGAGCATGGGGCTGAGGATGGAGAGCGGCAGAAGGCGGAGCCAAGGTGCGGGGGGCTTGATGGCGGCTCTGCGGCCGCGAGGGGGGCGCGGGAGGCGGCAGGGCGGGAGCTGCATGCCGGCGGGGCGCGCTGCCGCCCGGCCTCTCCCCTCCCTGCCGGGCGCGGGGTGCCGGGCGCGGCCCTTCTCCCCGTCTCCCGCCCGGGGCTGGGGGCGGGCGGTGCTTCCCCTTCCCGGCCGGCGTGTGGCGGCAGGCATGGCGGGGGCCGGGCAGGGAGCCGGGCGGGGAGCCTGCCCCGGGGCTGCGGTCACCCCCTCGAGGCGCTGTGGCTCTGAGGGGGCTCGGGGCTTGCCCCTGTCACACTCGGCTGCCCTTGCCTGTGCCACACTGTTTGTCATGCGTGGGGAGCTGGCCCGGGGCCGGGAAGGGGGAGGTTATAATCCTCCTGGAAACGTGTCCTTAAATTGTCCAGCTTACAGCCATCGTCACGAGTGTGCATAAGTATTTTAACGGCATTTAGTGCTGCTGTGGTGAGTGTTTCAGGCTGCCAGGAGCAGCCGCTTCGTTTTCAGGGCCTAAATTTCTGTGCTCTTTGGAGTCAACACTTTTCTTCTCCAAAGCTGGTATTCATGGATTATAGTGGATTTTACCCTGTGTGTAGAACATCACTTACATGGAATTTGGATGTACATCCAAGTTTTTTGGTTTGGTGGGATTTTAATGCGACTGTAGTTGAAAAATAAAAGACTCAAAAGCTTTGAAACTCTTATAAAGTGATTCCTTACCCAGATTTAACCAGCTGTGGGCTGCTGTTATTCTCTATTCCTGTGAATAATCTTAGGGGCATTTGTCATTCATGACTTTCATGTTTGCATGAGCCAACTTTGGAAAATACCTAAAATATTTTTAGATCTGAACTGGATGACATGCATAATATAAAACAATGGTAGGAATTGTTCAGTGCTGCGCTGTAATGTCAAAATCATACATAAGGTCAGATCCTCTGAGATAACGTTCTGCTTTCATGTTGCGTGTCAGTGTCGGTTCCAGTCTTTGGAGATAGTGACGGATGTCACTCCAGAAGATGTCTGATATCAAAGTAGAGTTTGAACATGAATTCTAATACTACATGGGAATATGAAATTCAGAGCAAAAACTAGTATCTTGTGCATCCAATTTTTATGCTCTCTTATGTAGTGTGAACGCAATTTTATTACAAATTTATCCTTTTTCTGACTGTTCTTATTTTTTATTCTCAATATATTTTTATAGACTATCAGAAAGCATGCTGATTGTCTGTTGACCATAAAATGAGAATAAATAGCATGCAAGATCTAAATTTCATTCAGGTTGCAGCAGGCTCTGCGTGAATGACTCCTGTTTTTAAAAAAATGTTCAAAAGTAGGAAAGAATGAACGTGTGTCTGTTTACATGGGAAGCTATTGCTTGTCTACATGGGAGGTTATCACAGAGTCAGTAGTATGTGAATGGACAGCCCAGTATCTAGTTTCACAGACACACAGGAAGAATCCTAACGGACAACAGGGATTAGCAAAGGCTGAGATGCTAATTCCTTAGGGTGAGCTAACCTAGAAATCTGTGTGCCTGAGCAAACTTGGCAGAGCAGCCATTGAATTGCTTGCAGACCGGTTACGAAAGAGGCAGAACACATCATATTTGTGGTTTCTCTATAAGACAGTTATATCCACACACTGTCTATCTAGAATGTTAATACAGAAGAGGTGGGATACCCCGTTTTATGTCCTGGTGTACTCCGTTCAGAGTTTCTTGTTCAGACCTGGCATTGTCATTGTAAAGAAAGAACCAAAATTTTATACTTGTTTTGTTCTGTTTTTTCTAGAGAGAATACTGAGGAAAAAGAAAATTATTTTTTTTTTAATATATTGGACTATATAGGATTTGCTTGTATGTCTTTTCAGGGTTCAAAAGGCTGAGGTTTTTTTCCCCATAAAAATATTGAAGAATTAATCCCTTATGTTTTTGCCTAATTCCAGGTATAAATCTCCAAGTTATTTACT
The DNA here is from genome assembly GCF_013368605.1 of Nyctibius grandis. Lineage (NCBI taxonomy): Eukaryota > Metazoa > Chordata > Aves > Nyctibiiformes > Nyctibiidae > Nyctibius > Nyctibius grandis. Next base: position 53,406,520 of record NC_090661.1, read on the forward strand.
GTAGTAATTTCAGGAGTCAGTTAGTACAGTCACAGATTTATAGTATAATCTCAAATAATATGAATACTGTAATTCTAAACCAGCTTTGTTGTTCAAATCCAGTCTTCTGCATTGGGCTGTGTAATTCCCACAGGCAGTGATTGGCACATATCTGAACAGTAATGAAATCATATGCTTATTGTTAATCAATGACACGTATTTGTGTCACGTTACAGTGATGGAGAAGTCGCCATCATTGCTGCATGGAGGCTTCTGTTAGGTTTAGACAGTTTGCACAGGCTTCAAAGATTCTAAAATAAAATTAAAATGCTTTGCATATTTACAGAGAACATCATCCTATTTAGATGTTTCCTGCATTGCAGGAAATCCTTGCACTAATCTGACTGGAGCTGGAAGGGTGTTAACACACCTCTGTGACTTGTGAGCTTCTTTCTTTTTCCTCTGTATTCCTTCATTTGGCACTTGAACAAACGGGTTTTTAAACTCAAGCATTAGTTTGATAATACCAGTTCGATTTTTCAGAAGCTGAAGTTGCCTTTGACCAGCAGGGAAGTCGAGAATCTATTCGTATCTTCAAGGAAGGAAGGGTGTTTAGAAGTTATATTTGAAACATAATCATACATTTTAACTGAAATTGGGAAATATTAATCACCATCCTTAACTTTTCACCAAATTAAAACCTTGGCTCAGGAAATCACTTAAACCTGTCCTTAATTTGACCATTAGTCAAATAGTCTATTAAGTGAGTTTTAGTCACTTAATGTGACCAATCCCATCTCAGTTCAGCAAATTTAAATTTGTAATAGGACTTAAGTACCTGAGTGGTCCCATTTCATTGAAGATTTCTTGCATGCTTCAAGTGAAATATGTGCTAAAGTGAACACAATTCAAATCATTAACCCTACTAGCTATTTTCCAGTGATCTCAAGTTAGTAACCTTTTAAGCCAGAAGTTTCTAAACTGTGATGTGAGTATTGATAGTTGTACACGTAACACTTAAAAGTAGCATAAGGTCACTGCTGGAACACCGTCTCTCACACACCCTTCTAGAAAATCGAAAACTGGTGGTGCCGCTGCTAACTCTAGAGGTGAGGCCCAGGCAAATGATGATGGGACTGACTTATGTTCATTTGCTTCTGCCAGCAATTAGTATCACAAACTGTGCTGCTGGCACACACAGCCATTGTTTGTTTCTGCTTTTAGGGTATGAATAGAGCAATAACCTGCATCCAAAAGTTCCCTTACTGGCCATGTGAAGCCTGTACGTAGGAAAATTTTAACAAACATTTTTCAAGAATTATTTCATCAAATATAACTCAATTAGCATGTTTTAAGGCTACTGTACACTACTATTTCATTAGATTCCTTAAATTTATCAGAGGAGGGTTTGACTCTTGAAACTGAGATACAATTTTGGTTGCATGGTTTTAATTTATGCAGAATACTATTAGATTATTAGTTATAAAGGACTGAGGGGCCTAACTCTTTAAGCATTAGGAGTAGGTGTAAAGAAGAGCTTTTGTGTAATCCAGCATAGCAGGTATATAAATAGCACCCATCTAATTAATGGCTTAGAAGATTATGTATGGTGCATATGTCAGGGAGTGATACATTGTATCACTTTCATCATATTTTGCCTCTGACACAAATGATCCTGTGCAAAATTCAGATGGAACATTTGGGACTTTATTTCAAAATCGAGGTGTTGTAGCTTCTTGGGGCTTTATTCATCAAGGTTTGCTTCAGAAAATTTAGAAAATAATGACTGTATTTTTTCCTCTGGTGGATTCTGCCATTTCTTAACAAATCTTAAAAGTGATTCTGTTAAAGCCGGCTTCACATCTAAGACTTTATATTTGCAGAATTGATACGAGTTTTGTTATCACTGAAACCAAAAATGGGTCAAAGAGGCTTCTGTTTCACTTGCATGAACAGGAGAAAAATACAGGTGTGATTATGAAGTGCTCAGTTTTGCCCCACTGTAACTTTCAAATAAAATGGAACACTATATGCATTCAGTAACCAGTTAAATCTAAAGCCGTGGGTGAAGGTCTCTTGTGATTGCATAGGTGCTGCAGAAAAGCAGCGGAGACTTGCCATGTTATAACCTGTTCTCCTAAAGAAGGAGTCTGTGGGTTGGTCACTGCTCTCTGCTGGCCTTTTCCTCTTTCCAGTTCTGCATCTATTAGCCAGCTTCACCCACTTGTGAGTAAGAAGTAGGAGTCTTAGTGGTACAAATGTCAGTGGCTGGGTAGGAGAAAACCCGATAAATTAACGTACATTTTTTAGAGAAAGTCATTCTGTTCCGTGTTCATTCCCAGATATGCAACTAGAGGATAAGGACTAAGGATTAGTCAGGGATAAGCAACCAGAGAAGCTTAAACTAGATGACCAATTATAACACCTATAGTGGCTCATCAGCCACAGCTGAGCAAGAAGGGGATGTTAGAGTGAGGGGGAGAATGACTGCAGGTGAGGAAAAGGCAGTAAATTGTGGAAATTGAAAGGAGTTTAGAGGATATGGCAGGAAGATGTAAGCCGCATCGATAGGAAAGCAGGCCTCTATTAGTAGTACTACTAATAGAGCATCCTATTATTCTTTTTTCAAAGTATATCATCAAGTTAATATAAAAGAAAAATAATTAAAAATGTAAAAATTATTTTCTTATTTAAATAAAGTTTAAATCCAATGTGGATTTTCATAATCAGGTTAATCTCTTAATGTACTTTGAGATAGTAGTGTTTACTCTGTATTTCTGTGTTGTATTCATATGCACAATAATTTTTGTAGCATAAAGAGTTAATGGATACTTTGATTCAGAAATTCTCATAGTACCAAAAAGAGAGGAACCTATATTTCAGGTCCTAATGTCATTCGTTTAAATATGACTTTTCAGATATGTTAGATTAGATGCTTGAAGGGGTTTCCATCACTACTGCTGAGTCATTTAGGATTTCATGGACATTATTGAAACCACTTCTGTTCCTTCCTCAGCATGTGTAAAGCATTAGTGCTGTAGTGTCCTGTTAGTGTGGACAGAGTTAGAAGAATGAATTCATATCAGGAAGCCAACTGAAAAGTCACTAACCTAGTCAGTAGAACAAGGGTGGTAGTGGTAGAGCATCCTTGCCTTGTATTAAATTCACGGTATAAACCCTTTTCTGCATGTAGTTGCCTGAATTACCCACTTGGACAAAGATGTCTCACTAACTATTTTTGGTTTAGAGCATTGAGGTATTGGGGAAGAAGAGAAGAAAAGGAGCTGGTGGTGGAAGAGGCAACAACAGCAAACCTTTATAAATTAGTGTAGTGGCTAGAGTGTTTGCAAAGCATTTGTCAACTTGGGTTGAGTGTCCTTATCAGCCTCAGGTAGATCGAATCCTCACATCTCATGGAAATAATGCAATTCTAGTCCATTAGAGATAGAGGTGCTGCCTACATTTCCAGCTGAGAGGTGGCCACTGTGCAGCCAGGAATGCAAGAGTCCTGGAGCCAACAAAAAAACAGTGCACAAAAGGTGCATATTTCTCTGCGACAGCTGAGGAGACCTGAAGTCTAACTCCACCTGGGGCTGTGTGTTGTTTGAACCTAAGCTAAGGTCTAGGAGCTGCTCTTTGGAAAATACAGTGTTAGTACATCTCTACGCAATTAAGTGGAGGTTTTGTGGCTTGTAGTGCTGGATTTAGATGCCTATCCAATATCCCACCTAAGGTCTCTGTATTTTTTATGGATTATCTTTTAAGTAACAAGTCTTGGTGGCTAAGGGCAGCCTGATTGATTTTTTTCAGTATTTTTTATTTGCTATGTCTGAAGTAGTTTTGTTGTAAAAATAGTAAGTCTAATACTTGTGTTTAAGATCCTTCCTACGAGAACATTGTGATGGAAGACTGGGCTTCTTTCCAGTACATGTTCACGTTCCAAACCTGAAATGGCTTTGTAGAAAAATAATTTCCATCAATTCTGCATATCCACTAACAACTAGGAAACAAAGTAACAAATAGAAACCACCATTTTCCATAATTTTTACACTGTAAAATTAGAAATAAAGATAGGATACATTTTAAATGAAAATGAAAAGATAATTTAAACAAAATATCTTAAAAATCTCTTCAGAATAATATAATTATTACTTACTGTAGATACCAGCTGTAAAGAATTATAGAGAAATTTTAATTTTTTCTCCTCTTTCTTATGTAGTGTCACACACTTGCAGGGGAAGCTTACAAAAAGCAAAGGGAGGCACTAATAAGGAAGTAAAAGATCGAATTAATTTTTAGAAATACTTGTTTGCTCTCTGTACTTTAGGAGAACACCCGGTGTGAGAATTGGTTTTTATATTCAGTGTGGACAATCCATACTGTTTAGATCACAGTTACAGGTATAGTATATCAAAGATAGGAGTCCATTATACGTCTCAGTTTCTGAGGTTTAAATCTCAGAAAATAATTTATTAAACAAAATGAAATTGTCTTGAAGAGTTTCCAGTCCAGTTCAGGAAATAGATTTACATAGTCCTTCAATTTGTGACTGAAAGTTTTTATTGTAAGAAGTAGAAAGTGTGCATTTTAGTCAGGAAACCTGCCATAGTACTGCAAGTACTGCAAGATCAGTTCTGCTAAGTCCAGTTCAGACAAGTGCTCCTATTCCCAAATAATTTATTATTTAAGAAGCATCAAAATCAGTAGAAAATTTTTCACTGAAAAAATTCTTGCTCACAGTTTTGGAAAAAAAGAGGCAAAGTAGCCAAAACGCATACTACTTTCACTCTGCTCACAGTCCTAAACCAATACAGCTTCCATCACTCCTGTAGCTATCCAGGTGCTCAAATTACTGTGCTTTGTAGTTACTGTCTTTTTATCAGGTTTATATTTGGTTACTAAGTGATTTGATGAAAATCCCACCTTCTCCTTTAAAATTCTCTTCACATATCTAAGCCTTCAATTTAGGTTCAGTTTCTGCTACTGTGCAAATAACTTTGAAAACACAGACTGAATCTAAACAAATACCTGTTCAAGTCAGTAAACAACCTGAAATTATAGTTGCGAAACATTTGAACATTAGCAATTTCTACCTCACTTCAGTCGTTCTGTAGAAACAGTTAAAGACATCACATATCCTCCACATACCAAATCCTCCAGTTTGTCCTCTGACATTAGCAACGTACATCTTCATTGTAAATATTTGACACTATAATAAGCGGTTTTGAGTTTCAGACTGAAGATACAGAGAGGGTATTATAAGTCGAATTCAGTGTAGAAAAGATACATTTGATGGAACATCTACGTAAAACAGCCTGGGATCCTAAGAAAACAAAGGTTTACTTGTTACTGTTCTTTGCCTCTTCTGTTTTCAATAGTGCTAAGCATTATTTCAGCCGACTTAGTGTCTTTGACCCTTTTTCTGTGATAAATTTTTGACATGTTTTGTGAAAACAGGTGGTTCACAGAGGGCGAGCCTCAAATGCCTTCATTGATGAGCAGGTTACAAAGATGTCTTAGTCCCTTTATTTGGCACGAGAGTCGGAGCGTGTAGGAGCAAGCACCATGGGATACCATGGGAGGACCATAGGAAGCCTTCATCACCAGTTCTGCTGTTTATGGAAATATTTTTAAGTTAAAGATGGTTCTGTTCTTTAATTGAATCTATAAGTAAATGTACAGTTTGCCAGGATAGAGCCCCCAGAATCCAACTAGATATTAAAAAAAAAAAAAAAAAAAGCTGTTCAGCATAAACTTTTGCTCGGCAAGGAAATATTCTAAACAGCAAGAAAATGTCATTTGTTAATAGCATGAAAGGTTTCAACAGGTCCAGAAACTAGTGGGGCTGCAACCCTGGCGTTTCAAAGTTATCCTAAAATCAGAGCAGTCAGGAGCACTTTTATTCCAGGTCCTCCGCTTCCTGGAAAATGGGTCAATATTGTAATGGCATAGGTACTTCCTAGGGGGGTTCAGAGATAGCTGTGAAAGCACCGAGCGGTGGTGTTACCCTGCAGTTAGCAAGAGCTGGGTTGCAAATCCAGCTGGTTGGATTAGGGACTTGAAACTTGTCCCCTGTGGCACAGAAGTTACGGCACGCAGGAGGAACTGAGGTTTGGGAACATAGCGCCGGGGACACGAGCGCCTGCGCAACGACCGTGACTTCTTGACAAATGGTGTTGTGTTTCCATTGCCTTTGGGACTTCTGCAAATAGGGTGGTTTCTGCATGGATTACAAGTGATTTCTGTGCTCTCCATGTGTCCATAATCAAAATTAAAAAAGGGACTGAAATATTTAACTTTTCCCTCCTGGCCCTTTCTGACAGTTTTTCTTGCCTATGAAATAATCAGGCTGGGTGGGCGGCGGGGGGGGAAACTGACTTTTTTTTTTCCCTCTCCCCGCCTGATACAGATTAATTGTAAAGCACGAGACCAGGAGAGCGCCGTTGTTTCGCTGGCGCTGGTCCGGGTGCCATCTGCCGGGGGTGCACAGCAAGTGAACGTTTCACAACCGTCTGGTTTTCCTGTCCTGCTGAACAGATGCGCCTCCAGCTGAAGACAGTAAAAGCAACAAGTTTCTGAGCGTCTCTGATCATCTCTAACTCAGGGCAAAGGCATTTAGGTTACCTGAAGAGAATCAACTGTAGTTGTAACGTCTCTGCATTTTTGAGATGCCCATGCTTACCTCTCTGTGATTCTGTCACATAAAAATGAGTTAGAGGTGGTCTTAAAAGCGTTTATCTAACAATGTGTGTCTTCTGGAATTATAACTTAACTCTGAAATACAGAAAATACTGGAATATTTAGGTTATTTTGAACAACTGTGAATGAAACCGTTCTGATTCTCAGGTTCTGCTATATTCTAGATTTCTGGTGTATACATTGCTTTTTTATCATTAGGACAAACTTTTATCTACTAAAATATTATAATCTAACACTCGAGTCCTCTTGAAGAGTTGCATTCTTCAAACACATGAGCTTTGTAACTTAAGGAAATCATGAGTTTCAGGGTGGGTATCCAGCTAGACGCTGAATACTACTCATACCTAATAGTGTATGGAAGAGAAATATAATATCTTAAGAAAGAAGGCCATTATTGACAAAGGTTTGCAACCATTGCAGAGACAGTCATTCTAAATTAAAAAGTTCTTGCTGTATTTTTGGAAATTTAATATTCTAAAAATAATTTAGCGTTGTTTGTCCCTATGTATGTTTAAATCACAAATAGAGATTAGGAAGAATTGTACCACAAGGGGAATTTAAAATGAACCATTTGAAATTGATACAGATTGAGCAGGAATGTTGTCCTTTGGCTGTAAAGAAAACAGTATAAAGATAAAACAATTGCAGGATGGGGTTGAAAAAATCTACAGTAGCGTTTTCTTTTTTTTTTTCTTGTCTCTTTCCTACTACTGGTCTGGCAACTTCATAGCAAAGAGTAGTGGGAGCACTATTATTGCAGACCCTGCCTCTAATACTGTAAAGCTGCAGAATCCTGTATTGTATAAAGGCTGGCTTTTTTAAGTGTGAAATCCTCATACTAATTCGAAGTTGTCTTGATATTTGTTGGGCTTCATAAGAGTGAAGATTGAGTTTATTGATCCAGATTTAGTGTAATTTCATGACAGAGTCCCAAGAAAGTACTCTGCAAATTTCCACATATGCTAATTATTTTCATTTTATTTATTTTCTCAAGACACATTTTGTTGCTTCCCCAACTAATCCTAGTCACTTGAAATTTATAAGGCCTTTTTATAAGGCCGTTGCGGAAATGATATTAAAACATTATTAAAGGAACTATTTGTTTTGCTGCAATCTTTACTAATTAGTAGTCAGACACTGTGTTAACCATCTTGTGCAGCATGCTGTTGCACTTAAAGTAGAGCTACGGAATGTAATAGTTACATACATAGTTGCAATAGTACTCTTAACAGTCATTGTATGACAGTGGGAAATAGAAAATAAAACCCCTGGAAAGCCAGGTACTGGGCATGGAGGAGGTAGGAAGCCATGAGAGGTAGAATTAAGGGGCTTTTAACATGTGTGGCATGGCTTTCAGCGTGGCTTCTTGCACCCCCCCGGTCAGTTTGTGATTATGTCAGCCTTTGTCGACCCAGCTGAAGGACACTGAGAAGAGATTCCCACTCATCTTGGGTAGGTCCAGCACACTGCCTTATCCCATGAAGGCTGGAAAGCTGGAGGTGGCCAGTAAGTGTAGAGTGGTAGAGTTACTGCCCCAGAGCTGTAGTGCCTCCCATTGCTAGGAAACGCTTACGTGGCAATTGCAGGCTCTTGAGTTGACAGATGAGAAGTAGGACGGGAATGAGAAGACCATATGGACCTTGATAGTAATAATAAATTTGTAGAAATTGGCTGCACAGTTTTGTAAGTGATGTTAAGTAAGCGTGGTGTATTTACTCTGTTAGAGAAATCGCGTTTGTTTTGCTTTACATTTTAAGCAGGGTCTTGGAAACCTTAAAGGAATGCTTTGTATACACTAGTATTTGTAGTAATAGGATATCTCCTGCTAAAATTTGCTCAAAAAATGGTTCAGATTCGTAATTAATCCAGGTGCAGATTTTTAAATCGTAGGTTACGTAACAGACAGTGGTTGTGAGCCTGACAGTACAGCATTTATTTTCAAGGAGGAGATGTAGAGCTTTTAGTTCACATTCCTTCATTTTACAGAACAACCGGTTATTTAAGTTTTGTCAGCATCCACACTTGTCTATAGAGTTCCCAGTCTTATCGAACTGCCAGAAGATTGAATGGCAAACCAAATTCCTCTTACATTAATAATAGATTTTTGAAGTAATGTGTTTTCACTGATAGGATGATTTTCACACAAGCATAATTCCTTCAGTCTATTAAACTTGCATTTTAGTGTAATACTACAATCATTGTCTACGTACAGAATGTTTTTCACACTAGTTATTTGATATAATGATAAAATTCGATCAATAAAAGTGTAAAACAAATGGGAGGTTAGCGTAGGTACAAAACTGTGGCCGTATCTCTGTGCAGTTTAATGACCAATGTAAGATTCAGACTGAAGTGATCTAATGGTTTCTTCCGCTGTTTAGCTCCGTGAACCAGTGAAAGCACTACCATTGTTTCTTGGTGTTTATAAAGTTACTTAACTACACTGTTGTATTTCAGTAATAGTATAACGTTTAAATGCGATTTTTTTTCTCTATGAAAAAGATCCACTGCAGTCATTTGTGAGCTCTTTGGGGAAAGATTTTCTGCTTTATCTTGTCTGTCAAAATACGTGTTTTCTTTTTTACTAACATCTGTTTTGTTTTGTTTGACACTTTGTTAAAGTGAGTGAATACCCAGCTGTTGGCATTCCCAGATGTGGTCCAGAAAGTCCATTTAAAGGACAGTTGAGTACTAAGAGTAATGGTAAGTAACATATGTGCTTTCATCTGAAGGTTGACATAGTTCTTTTTATGTGAATTCATTGATTTTATGATTAAAATGTTTTTATAATTAAAACCTTTGCATTGAGCTCAATTGGTGAAGTTTAATAGTACTTACATTTAGTATGCGTTACTGAAAATGCTTTTGAGGAATGAGTTTTGCCTTAACTGTACTGCTAGCTAGAAACAGTTAACAAGATACCCAAATATATCTGTATGTCACATCTGTATTAGCTGGAATAGAGATATGGTTACTGCTTTAAAGAACGCTTGAGGTTAAACGTACTCCTTTACAGTCAGTAGTTTACATGGGCTAGTATATGTTTCTGTGCCATACTGCCACCTCAGACACTTTTTTCAAAAGAACATAGAAGTCAGAAACGGGAAGTTTCCATGCTGATGTTTTCATAGTCCAACTTCAGCCACTTCTGTAGCTATTTGTGGAGTTAATGGCTCAGTGGGGAAAAAAAAACAAAGGAGACCGGATGATTTCATGTGATAGTAGCTGCTAAAGAAAAATGACTGCCATTGGGCAAAGAAGCTAAACACACTAATTTAAAGTTTGTGACTTTGAATTTCAGTTAATAACTTTAAAATTTTAGTATTCTTGTGCCTGCCTTTATAATGTTTAAATATATTTTAATCTTACAGCTTTCTGCATTGACTCCTCCCAAAGTCTAACTAGCCAGTACCTGATCAGAGATCACATGGTGTTTCATTATAACAAAATCCTTTCAGCCAAAGGTAAAAATGTGCATATATGAATGAACTTTCTACTCCCAGATGTAGCTCATTCTTTCAGAATAGGTTTATATCAAGAGGGAATGAATTGGATTATAGGAAGAGTAGTTTTCTTCCTGTTTCATACTCAGGACTGATGTCAGCAAGGAGATATGGCTACTACTTAATAATAGTTTTGTATTATTGGAATGGGAAGTTTTGTATGAAAACATTTTCCTTAAATGCTAGCAAAGATACTACTTTAATTTTAGGGTACTTTGTGCTGTATTCTGTTCATTTTGCTTTTGGTGAAATAATGAATTATGAAATTATATATCATGCACAGAGCTAAGAAAAAGTCTGTAGATAGTTGTTAATGTTGTTTACAGCTCACAGCGTATTTTCATTCTTCATGGCATAAACTTGTCTTGGGGATCTCAGTCCTAGAAATATTAATGCTAGGGCTTGGCAGGATGTCCTGAGTATTATTTGAATTAAATGCATGAAAGTTAGCAGGATATGAGTTACAAGAGAAATGTTTTTTAATGCCTCCCAAAACACTGTGCATTCTTTTTCTAGGTATTTTCAGAAATAGGGTTTTGGAGGTGGTTCTGCTGATTCTCTTAATCATCACTCCTTTTCTTAATGTCTACCTTAAAGGAAGGTACATTGGGGCTTTGAATTCTGCCAGAGCCCATGCTCACAAACATACTGTCATCTCTCTACCATGTAACATACTCTGTATCCTCAGGTGTGCAGTTAAATGCCATCAGCACAAAGTGTATAGAAACCTTTTGTAAGGAATCTTCATTTAAATTATGATTCTTCATTCAAATATATATTTTACTTTAACATAATCTTGAAAATTCTCTGACTGTATTAATCTCAATCTAATACTTTGAATACACAGTAACTAGCATATTTTAAAATAGAGAAAAATTGCTATTCTAAAGTAGTCTTTGTTCTGTGTTGTTTTATTGCTACTTTTTTTTCTAACCACCACAAATACTAAGTAAATATTGAATCACTCACAATTATTTTTTTATTTCCAGCAGCTGTAGACTGTTCAGTGCCCAAAAGTAGGTTGACCAGCATCAAATGTAAGTATTTGTAATATGTTAATTCTGCAACAGCTTCTGTAAAACTAATTTAGCAAAACAAAAGAGCCAGAGGAATAGAAGAGTAATAATAGAATATAACCCTTAATAAGGCATTCGTGTATCTGCTTGTTTCTTCAGCTTTTTGTATACTGCTCCAGCTATTTGTAGGACTCTGCAGTGAATGTAATGCTAGTGAGATGGACCTAGTCTGTTAGTGATTAGTTGTGCTTAGGATCACAATTAATTTTGCTTAGGATTCTTTTCATACACACAGTTAATGGAGCACATAAGGAGAATTTCAGCATTTTCTCTCTCCTTTCTTCTGATATGATGTGAGCTTGAACTTTCAAGAAGAGAGCTTATTAGAGCCAGGTCAAGAGGAATTTTGGGAATGTGAGTGCCTGGGGACTGGGATTGAAACTTGTTCCATTTCACAGAAAACAGAGTGCACAGCCCCACAGCCTGGATTAAACTGCAGTTACTTTTTCTGGGAGTTGTCTCATTTCTTAACACAGTTTAAAGATGCCAGTACAGTAGCCTTACTTCATAGTGTTAGCTGAAGAGCAATACTTTCAAATCATTGAAAGTAAAAGAAGTGCTTAGTCAAAGGGGATAAATAGCAGCTGTTTGTTAAAGTAACAAAGGTATATTTCTGTTATCTATATGTATTTTTCAGTACTGTAATGAGATGAATTGGAGAAAAAAGAAATTTAATATTTAGTTACAACTGCTGAAGTACCGGAAAAACAAAGTATTCTTTTAGGATGGAAAGATAAATCTTCTGAGGACAGAATACTTTGTGGTTAGTCTCAAATCCAGTCAAACCAGAGTGATATTGCCTTGTAAAATGAACAGAGTAACTAGAGCCGATGCAGGAAATCAGTCATCCTTTTGGCAGAAGGGCTCAATTTGCTTAGAATTTTTTTCAGTACTTCTGCATAATGGGTTGAATTAAGCAACAAGCTGCACCAGGATCAAAGATACTGTGTGTTGGCCTTGCCTTTTCCTGCTTTCAAAAGGTGCAGCACAAGCAGGAACAGTATTGCAGGGATATCTAGAGTCTGCAGATTGCAGTAGGAATTTCAGATCACCTGTTCTGCAAAGTCATCTGAAAAAAGTCTTCCTTCTCATGCTCCAGTTCTGCCAAGATTTGCTTTGAAACAAGCATGAAAATACGTGGTTGGCGTAAGAAGAAGAATTACACCTACATGTTTTTGTAATAAAACCCTCATGTAGCTTTTCTTTCTGCATCTGCTAGAATCTTTCTTAGGTTCCCTAATTAACAATTATTCTCCCGTACCTTTTCAGGTCTTGGGTATTTCTTGACACCAACAAATGCCCATTTATTTTAGAGTCTGCTGTCTTTACAGATAAAATGCTTCTGAGCTGATAGCTTGTGTGTTTCACACCAGAATGAGTTTCCCTGAATAATGAATTCATTTTGGGAGACAGTGACAGTGCTTTAACCTTAACAGATAATTGTCATGACGCTGGCAGATGTGCTCTGTAGTGAGGAAATTTCCATTTTAGATAGCAAGGCTTTGTGCAATATGTTTCTGTTTCAGTTCATCTTACTCAGACCTGTGTCTGACTATGTAACTCTGTCCTGGTCACAGACAGAACATTAATCTCCTATACAGGGTGTGACAGAAACATTTCACCTTTGTTGCTGCTTTTGTTTTTACCCATCTGTTTGATGAAATTGGTACACTAAATCCTCGCTAAATTGCTCTTTCACCTATTTTCAAACTGGGCTGGAAAAAGCTGCTGTGTGTCCTATCTTATTAGAACATGCATACAACCAACGCAGCCCTCGAAGATGTTTCCTGTTCACAAAGGAAAGAAACGTAAAGCTAGGGAAAAAGAAAAGCCTTTGATTACAAAAAAAAAAATCCTTGTTTACCTACTGTTATTCTAGCCTAAGACTTGGGAGTGCAAATTGTTACTTAGTTGAAATTTGTTATATTCACAAAAAAGAGCTAGCTCATAAAGTGAAGCTAAGCATCATAGCTCAAGGATCAGGATCCTAGTCAGTAGCACAGGATTCATTTGGAAGAAATGTTGAACTGACTTCTTGGTCTCCCAGAGCTGAGCACCCAGTGTGGCTAGAGCTTTTTATCCTTAGATTAGCTAAGTTTTAAAACAGTTTGCTTGATGTTCTGCACTGAGAGGAATTGTGCAGTTATAAAGTGACAAAGAATTTGACATTTTTAAGAATCTGTTTAACAAAGCAATAAATAATGTTGTATTTTTTCCCCTAAAAGTGGCTTCTCAAAACAGTATTATGTCTCTGCCCCAGTTTTCAGGTTTTATTTTGTGAGGTGCTTCATGTTCTCTAATAAAAATGAGAGTGCAGAGTGAAAGAGAGCAAAGTAGTAAAGCAAACTTATGGAAACAACATCTTTTTATTAGAATATTCCTCAACTTAGTGTTTTTATTTTGCAATGCTGAAAAATGTTCCAAATTACATTTTCATCTTAAATTGTCTGAGTAAAGTGCTACAAACACTTTATTTTTCTTGCAGTAGAAGGTTCCCAATTTTCTTTTCTGCAAGAGTGAGAGACATGTCTCAACATCTGATTTCACTGGAGTTCGGCACTTGCCCCAGACACAAGGCTAGAAGTTATATAGCTTGCTTTCTGGTTCTGTGTAGCACTTCAGAAGAGGATCTTTCTACCCGATAGAGATGAGGGACACTGGTTCATAGATTTCCTCTCTAGTGATTTCAACAGCTCAATCTGTATGCATTGTCCTTTCTCCTAATGTTTTGGAAGCTCAACTTCTGTCACATACTTGCCTTCGTGGAATCACAGAAATGTTGGTTTTAAGGGACCTTCGGAGGTCATTTAGTCCACCTTGAGCTTCCTGCTCAAGATAGGACTTCTGCCAACACTGGATCAGTCAGCCAAATCCTGGAAACCACCAGGGATGGAGATTCTGCAACCTGAGTAACCTGTTCCAATGTTGCAATATCTGTGTAGCTAAAAGATTTTTTCCAGATGTCCAATTCAAACACTGTCAGGATTAGAACTGAATTTACTTGAAAGCATTTATCCTGGTAATTCCGGTTTTAAAAGGCAAATTTTGGATGGTGGAATATAAAGGTTTTAGATACCATAGCTGAAATTGTTGTTTCATGATGGTCAGTGGCAAAAGTGTCTCAGCTGCAACAGGTCCAGGATTTTCGTGTATGCGTTTGTACCGGATACTTAAGATTATCCTTTCTTAATAAAACCTTTGAGGATTAATATCTATACTCAATGTGTGCATGTAACTGATACTTTTTTCTGACCTGCTTTCTTCATGTTTTGTCACCTGACTGAGATAACTTTATAAACAGATAAGAAACTCTGCCATACAGGCTGAAAGTTGTGTGGAGTTAGCAAAGGGATAATTCCATGGGGCACATCTACATTCAAATTCTTCATTATTGATCTCACTGCCTTCAAGGTATTTAAGGTTACAAGTACTCAGGCATCCATTGTCCAGTATCTGCACTATTCTTATAAACTCTAGATGTTTAGAATGAAACTGAAAATTATTTCAATTTCTTTGTTGTTCCTACTGTTCTGTGCATTGTTCCTCAAGAATTACAAATTTCTGTACTGTAATAATAGCACAACCAAGTGTTACATGTTCAGGTGTAAAGCTCAGTGCAAGGTATCATTTGTAGTGTCTCTGGCAATCCACCGGAGAATATTCTTCCTCTGTCTTTTATGAAACAGATTATGTGGAGATGACAGCCAATAGCTCGGGCAGTAAGAATATTGAAAATGTACTGAGGAAGAAAGTAAGGAAGAGGGATTTTTAGACTATTTTAAAACCAGTTTCGTTCTTCTTGATGGAGATGGGACACACAATTTGTCCAGGCACAGCTGCAACACCAGTATGACTGAATATTGGGGAAATTTCTACAGTTGAGGGTTTACAGCTTTATTCTTCCAGTAGTTCTGTGCCTGTCATTGCCTCAACTGAAGCATAATATTACTTTTTTCTTTTTGTATTCCTTGTCTTACTACTTATTGCATCCCAAATAAGGTTTCCGTTCCTTCTCTATTTCAAAAGAGGTCTGGGAAGGAGGATAAATTTTCAGTTTGAAATGCTAAGATTTATTAATAGCATAGAGTTACAAAACAGAATTCCTGCAGATAGATAGTGTTAAAAAACATCCCCTGAAAATGTGCTTCATGTACTGCTGAAATAGCAGGTGAGTATTTCCCTTTGGGGTTGTTGCCATGAATCAGTCATTAGTGTTTAAGAATTAAACATGATACTGTAGTTGGCATTCTCCCTGGCCAACTGAATGTGTTCTGTCCTTAAAGTGGATTTAGTTTCCACTGTTCTTTTCCTGGTATCTTAGCTGGCAGCAAAGTAGGCAAGCTGCCATGCCACTGGGCTAGCAGTGAGCATGTTCTTGTGTATTAGATCAGCCTTATTGACTTAAAATAGTTGTTAAAATGTGAAACTTCTTGAAATGTGAAACTTCTATGTTCAGAATTAGTCCAAGCATGTTGATTGATACCAGTGGCCATTAGAAGTCTGTGGTTGTGGAATTTGCGCCAGAAAACTTGACAAAAGCTATGCCAAGTAAGACAGCTGCTGCTACACATGCCTGGATTCTAACAGTACTAACTTTTCAACCCATATGTTTAGAGGTTTTTCCACAGGGCATATTGATAGTACAGCCTGAACCCAGTGATTAGTGTGCTTGGGAATGCAGGTCTCTCTGATACCCGGGGGGGGAGGTGCAGAAAGAAGGAAAAAAAAAAAGTATGCTGAGAAGTTACCCACCAGAAGTCTATTTTAGCCTGATGGAACTTGCATACTAGGATGGAGGTTGAGAGGTGGGGAGAGATACCAATTCAGACTGATCAGTAATGTTGTTTTTCTACTTTTTAGGGGGTTAGGTTGAAGTAAAAATATCAAGAAATATATATTCTTATATAATTCTGTATTTTAATTTTTTATATGATCACATATTTTACATTATTATCTGTCTACCCTTGATGCTATGAAAAGCAGGGACCTATGAAAAGCTGTCTTATGTGTTTTGTTGTTGCAACTGTTTTATAGGAAGCTTTCACAAAATCTCCCCATCTTTGATTCTTAACTTTTCTGTTGAGTGTTGTCCTTACATATTCATTTCTGAAAATAAAAGTTATAAGCAACTAATATACGGTCTTTAAAGTCAAACACTCAGCTAATTCTAACATGTTTTTAGAGTTCAAGTATGTCTTTGGAAAGATGTTCTATTGTATTTATCAAGTCTGAATTTTTGGAGAGCAGGAAAGCCCACTGTGTAAAAAAACTTCATGAACCTGTACTTTTAACTGTAGTAATTTTACTTTCTTTTTGCAGAAGTTATTTACTTTAAAGTTTCTTCTACAGAAAGGTTTTCTTTCTTTTTTTATGAGAGGTAATTAATTTTAGATTTGTATTCAGTACATCAAAAAAGCACGTTTTTCCCAGAGTTTGTAGTTGCAAAAAGACATTAGGTCTAGTCTGACATTGTGAGTTAAGCAGAACAAAACTTGCATCCACTTGTGCTAATATGGAACTCAAAAACCGTACTGAATATGGTAAATAAGGCACATAAACAAGAAAGGCCTGCAGTCTTGACCTGTAAAGGTCAAGTAATAGAGAAAACATAATTTCCTTTTGTAGTTGTTTCAGTAGTTAATCATCGTTGTTATTGAAAATGTGTTCCTGACTTTTTAATCGAATTTACACAGCTTTACCATCAGTCCACTGGGGAGTTTGTTCGTTTTATACCGTTTCCCACTATTACTGAGGATCACAAAATAGCAATAACATACCAGAGAACAGGAATAAAATTATGCTTTCCACTTATTCTCAGCATTAGCTCAGCACAATATGTCTAAATTGTCCTTGGGGGCTGTCCCAGTGGTACCCTGAGACAAAATCCACTGTCCAAGCCCACCTAGAAGTCGGATGGACCTCTGACTAGGGTACATGAATGGAGGTTTACCTGAGCAGGCTCAGAAGTTTTCTTCAGCATTGGTGCAGCTTTTCACAATTTCCATATAGTAGGCTGTGCCCAGGCTGCTGTATTCTTCATACAGCTGACAGAAGTATCTACAAGATGTCTTGTCAGATGAGGACCCCATACGAGGATCAGAGGTGGATGGATTTGGGATAATCCTGTGCTTCTAGCCTCTCCTGAAATTCCTCTGAAGGATTCATGTCTCGCTGTTAGGCTTTATTTCCAAGCTTTAGCAATGGTCAGATTTTGCCATTAGTAGCTTTGCCAAGCGGTATCACATTTCTGAAGTACATACCCTGATACAGACATTACTTTCTATTTGATACAAGCAAGGCTGTAGTATCAAGCCCTTAATAAATCCTTTGTCCCCTTTTTATGGTGATTCCTCCCTTACTTGACTAAACAGTGCTACTGACAATGAATATGAAGGACTGAAGAATCATCTCTTAGAGTTATGAAAATTAAAATTTCTGTTTTAAGAAATTTGGATTTAGACTTATGAGAAACCCAAACTTCACACCCAATGGCAAAATTCAGTTTGCTTTGATGAGATCTCCCCCCAGGTGATTAAATCATGGTGTATTGGGGATTTGTGTAGTGCTAGGAAGCTGATAGTAAAAATTCTTACAGAAGGAAGAGCTTGCTTGCAGAAGTAATATCACCAACTGATATGCTGAACACTTTAATTACGGTCACTGCAGGCACTTCAAGCTCAGCAGAAATGCGGTTGATGTTTGCATTGTTTATCTAAGAGAATTCATAAGGGAAATAATAACCAGAAGTGTGTTACTGCAAAAATAGCTGATACAAAAACACAACGGAGAAATGCTCAGTGTTGGACAATTCTTTTGAGATATATTGTTCTGCAAGCTGAACTCAATTTAAATCTAACTTAATATTTCATTGTCTGCCGTGGATTATTTACATCAAAAATGAAATGACTTGAAGGTTAACTGCTATTTGTGTCGTGATGTGACATATGATAAATTTAGAGATTGGAAATTCAGAGCAAAGGACAGCCGCTGGCATTCCAAATCGTACTGTCCTTATCAGCTCAGAGCTTTCAAGCTGCTTAGGAGTGTGGTATGTATGATTATTTTGTTTCTTCCAGGTTTATGACATTTGTTCCATAACTCTAAACATGTGTCTAGAAATGCTGCTGCAGCTTAGGCTTAAGAAAAAAAGAATCCAGCCTACAGAGGGAGTGCTCTAACAGGGAAATATAATGATGCGATCTCTGCTTTGGAAGTGGGGTGTACTCTTTGCAAAAAGGGTATTTGCCTAGGCAAGAGGGTTTCTTCTATGATGGGTTGATCAGCGTTTTACAGGTAGCTCTTTATGGAGAATGCTACAGTTCAACTTCTAAAATTCATGGTCTTTCTTGTGCTTCCTCTCATTTACAACAGAATTAAGAGAACAGATTCATGGGGTGGGTGCAATGTTATGGAATTTAGTTTCACAGACCCTGAATTTATGTGATATACAAAAATCACTACTTTGTTTATATTCTAATACATTTTCTCTTTACTATAAATCTTTGTGGTGGTTTTGAGCGCAGCAGTTAATGAGATATAATTAATCTCAAACTCTCTAATAAGGCTTTAAAAAGGACTCATGTTTTTTGGATCTATAGACTGTATATTTTTTATTCCAAAACATCTAGTTTTCCCTTTTTAAAGAGATGAAAAAAAACCACAGCGGTTTTCTTTTTTGTTTGTCTCAAGCTAGTTATTGTCTTGAGCTTTTCGCATATTTAACTCTACAAATGTGATATGTTTCTGGAGCCGATATACAGTAAAAGCTACTTGCAGTGAAATTATTAAGTATCTGTTAACAAATGCAGTCAATGTTTACTTCCCACTAGTCTATGACAGTATGCCAAGGGCACTCTTGTCAAATTTAGTTTATTAACCTCACTGAAAACTAAAGAAGCTATATCTGTGATTGATTTGAAGCAGAAGATATCTTCCACAGTGAGTAACCTTTTCAATTAACAGATAAATCTCCCTTTTAAAGCTGCATGTTTCTTCCTGAATGCTGGTCTCATTCTCTCTGCATTTAATATATTCACAGCTGCAGGACAGGTGGTTACGTATGGCAGCCTTAAGTATCTTCAGCTCCCATCAGTTCTAACATTGTAATTAGTGCCTCGAAGATTCAGGCCATTTGTTTGACACCATTTTCTGTCTGCCTAAAGTCAAATGGAAAGACTGGATTCTCTAGTCCCTGCTTGGGGAAAGGACATGGGAAGTAAGGGGAGGGAGACAGCGTGCATGTCTTTCTGTCTGTACCCGTACCCTTGTCTGTGTTACTTGCTGACTGCCTCAGGGCTATCCTAACTTACGTCTAGGTGTCTGTTTACATCTACATTAACTCTTTTCAAGAAGGATTTACCTCTTGCTTTGCTGGTTTTACACTTCCCAGCTTTTACTGCTGAAAATCTAGGCTGAAAATTCCCTAATTTGGCAACAAGACAGGTACACTGCTGGGATTTTCTGCCATTCTGTTTTGCATATGTCTGCTCTGCCTTTCAGTATGCATGAGTGACTTTATAGCTTTTGGAATGCACTTAATGGATTAGCTGAGCTAAGCTCACTATATGACTGGTGCAAGGCAAAGACTTTACATTTCCCATGCAGGTGACAGTAGTCCCAATGGGTCACTCTGACATCCAAAGATAGCCTTAGCTGGCATACGTACTGTTCTTTCTGTCTTTACTCATGGGCACAAGCCGTGCTTTGGCTGAGAAAAGTCATAGCACACGGTCCTGGAGGATGTTTGTAGTAGTTGGCTTTTATAGCTTTGAACACCAGTAGTAAAGGCAGAGTCTTTATCCTGTAAAGAGCAGAATAAGGACAACACGAGAAGTGAATTTTGTAATAATATTCACAGTGCTTTGCACTTTGCCCAGAAACTCCTGTTAAGCCATGGTGTGCAGGCAGAACATGCAGTAAAGTGATTAATCCTGTATTGTCTTAGACAAACCCACTTTCCACCTGAGCACTTGAGTGTAAGGAAATCTCTGTTTCAGGCATCTGCTAGCACTTACAAAATGAGACACCCATACTTCTGTATGATTTGCATTTTTGCTCTGTAGAGCTCTTGTTCATTCATTGTTTCCCTAGATATTTATTCAACACTCATTTCAGCCATCACTATTTTACCTGAGCAGTAGGCACGACTTGAGTTTTTACAGCTTCCATGCATGTGCACACACAGACACACTCTGTTGGCCCAGCATGAGTAATTATTTCTCTCAAACATATAAAACTTCTGACCTGTAGCTAATTTTTGAGTGCTGGTCTGTAACTTTTAAGACAAACACAATTAGAAATAATAGTAATTTAGAATAGCCACATAATAATAATTAGTGTAGGAAGAAAAATACTGAGTTTTAATTATTTAATGATACAGTATATTTTTTCCTTCTGTTACAAGGCATGTTTTTAATTCCGAGTTGCAGAATTTAGAATATCATAACTTCAGCTAATGTTTTTCCAGTAATAAAAGCAACTTCATATTGTAAGTACTCTAATGGAATATGCTGAATAAATCAGCAGCCACAAAAGAAATTACTTTGTATTTTACATATCAATTGTAAGAATTGAAAGAAAAAGAAGGATTTCTCTGAGGAATGAGAGCAAGGATTTTGCATCTGAAAGAATCATTTCTAGTTTAAAAGAGGACTAAAATGTTCCATAAAATAAATACATGTACTTAAATAGTTCCTAGAGATTAACGTGTGTTGGGTTAATGTACACAGATGAGTGTATTTTAGAGGCTGATTAAATGTCCTCAGATTGCTGTAGTTCTCAGCTGTCTAGAAAAATGTACTACACCAATCCATGAAGTTATTTACATTTCCATGCGTTAAGTATAGTAGTGTGTATGAAGATTGGGGTCTACCAGAGTATGATATAAATACATTAAGAAACTGAAGAAGAAGTCGGCAAAGGCCTTTCTGTCTGTGTGTCTGTATCAAATTCCTACACTTGGGTCGGTGTTAAGTGAATGAGAAACGTAGTCAACTTAAAACAGGTTTCATTGTGTATGCAGTCTTCAAAAGTGTGCTTGCTTATATAAACACTCTTCTTTCCCATCTGGAAATGAAATTATTAATGTTTTTCATCAGCCTTATTTGGATTTTCATTCAAATCTGATGAAACATCTGGTGAACATCATCTGTGGCACCTGGGTGCTAACAGTGTACAAAAACTTTGGACTGCATATGCAGGGTATCAGATGTAGGTGACTGGTAGCAAACTCAAATACAGCAAATTCACCCATCTTTTGGGCTCCTCTATCTGATGGCATAGATGCCTAACTCATCTTCTGCGCTGCATGGACACTGTGAACAAGGTCTTGGACTGCAGACCAATGTAGACTGATAACAATTTCCCCTCCTGATCTCACAGTGGCCCTTTCACAGTGTTTGCCTTCATTTTTTATGTTCTGGACACGAACATGCTTGTTTTGCAGTGGATTTCTGTACTGGAGACTACTCACTGTTTTTCCATGGTGTGAGCATGGATTTTTTTACGTGTTAAATTTACTAAAAATAAACATGTTTTTTTCCTGAAATACTGGATGAGGGTACAGTCAAAGGAGTTCTAGCAATAAAAAAATGAGAGCAAACTTGTGAGTTTTTGAGCAGAGTGCTCTGTCAGCAATACTGATCTTGGAATTCCTGCATAGTGGTGTATTAGTTGTGAGATGAGAATACTTCAGGGAAGCTAAGGTACAGCTTTAGCTAAGATACAGCTTCGGCTTCCAGCATACTCTTAATATTTTTCTTCTTAAAATAGAGGTAATTTTTTATCATTGCTGTGTGTTGGAAGTGGAATGTATCTCAATAGTCTGACTTTGCTGAGCAATTGGAAACTCCTATGATGTTTTCAAAGCACTTAGGACAAAAAAAGAATAATATTTCAGTTTGGATCTGACAAACTTTGTCTCTTTCCTAAGTTGCTGACCAGCAAAGAAGACAGAAACTGAAAAAGAAGATAGCCAGGTGTGAAGAGGAAATGAGTGTGGGTAAAACTGCCTCCCGATCCAGCTCAAGAGGGAGTGGAAGGCTGCTGCCATCTTCTTTTGGAAAGGTAGATATTTTAATTTTGTTCAGTAGATATCGTAGTCTACTTGCCTCCCATAGTAACAGCTGATCACTGCTGTGCAGCAGCTCTAGAAGGAGGGCTGGCATATTTCAAGCAGCAGAAAATAGACAAGGGTCTTTCTGGCATGTGCCCAACACCAAATGCACGTCTCAGCCTTCTGACAAAGATGGCAGGTATCTGGATGAAGAGTGCTTGTGGTAAATTCAAGCTCTAGTTACTCTTGAATTCTCTCGCTTTCATCTCAGCTGAAATTCCCGTCTCCTCTCTGTCACTCCAGAGCTTTCTACCATTTCCTAAGGCAGAACTCTAGTTACCACTAACCTTCCTAGCAGAAGAATTGAGGATCTTCTATTTTTTTTCCGTATCCAAAGTCCTACTTTGGAAATACATTTCATATCTAACAGTATACTACATGCTCAAACTGCAGTTATTGAAAGTGAAAATAGTACTTAAGCCATCAAAGTGCTTTTCTGTCTATATACATAGGTTCACTTATTTTGACTGGCATTTAATCCAGATGTGTGGTGTATATTTCCGAATAATAAATAAATAGCCTAATAAATTACACATATTGTGTATGATGTTTTATCTCTGTTGATTTTAACAGCAAATGCTTCATATGTTGTTTAAATATCCGTAGAGCTGGAGAATATTTCCAAGTAGTACAGAAAACTCACCATTAGTTTCTTTCTGTTAGACGGTTTTTGCAGCAGGCAGTCTGAGTGTGACCTTATTGCAGGGCAGAGAAATAATGCTTTGAAATTCAGTACATGGCTCTTAGTTATGGATAAAAGTGCAGGCATGCATAAGAAAAGGGAGAAATGTCATATTTAAAATATAAATTTTATTTTCTATTAATAACATTTTTGTCCCTCCGTGTTGTTTTCTGCAAACTGGGGGCAGAAGAAGTTCCTTAAATTATTTCATTGTGAAACCAATTGAAGTGTGCTTAAAATGTATCTCCAATTACTGCAGAAATTCTCAGTTTTAAAATGAAAGGATGCACTTGTGGTCTTTAATATAGCATTATAACAGACTCTCACTTTTTTCCTTTGTTTTAATCTTTTGCAAAACAAGATCTTTCTAAAATAATGTATGTCCCAGTTCTTCTAATTACTTACAGGTATCTTCCCACTAACATTTGTCTTGAAAGTGTAGTCTGTATTATGCCAATGGAAACTGCAGCTTTCCTTATGTTTGCTAGCCTCAGGGTGTAATTCAGCAAACTGTCTGAGTCTGAATTTCAAGTTATCAATCAACTGAAAAGTATATTTTAGAAAGTTATGTTGGGAGACTTGCCAATTAATGTTTAACCACACATAAAAAGTAATTTTTAGATATGATACTTTTTTTGCCTTTAGGTTTTTTCTTTTTAACTTTACAAATGCAAAGAGTAATCTTCGCTAAAATGCTATTTGGCACTTTGTTAATCAAATCATGGATTGCTGGACTTACAAAATATGTTTCGCTGTAGTATAAATGAGCACCAGTGAGTCAGTAGGAAGTGAAATCTCTAAGTGAGCCTTCTGGTAGAAGGGTAGGCAGTGAAGGTAATGGGGCTGTCATATTTTTGTGCTAAAAATGAAGCCATATTTAAACTTTACTTCATTTGCCAAAATATACATTGATTTCCTGTGCTTGTTTGTACACCAAGGGAGGATTCTTCTACTTCAATGATTAGATGTCCTCTAATGCATTGTGAGGATGGTTAGCTGTTCTAATTGTATTTCTCTACCTATCAGGATATATCAATAGGTGACAGTTGGAAAACAAATTCTAAGGATGCCTATTAAAGCATATGATAATGTAGAGGATTTTTGCCACACCATAGTTACATTATTGCTGTTACTATTGCTATTAGGAAAAAGCTGATTATACATCCTCTATTTGTGGAACTGCTGCAAAAATTGTTGTGTTGAATTAGGATATTCCTGGGTTGGGATGAGATTCAGCACAAATTTAAAGCAATCAACCTTGGAATACTCCAGGTTTCCAAGGAGGTAATAGCAAGAGTAGAATGTGGTCCCATGGTTAATAAGCATCTTACAACATCACAGGAGGAATGTAAGAAAAAGAGACAAGTAGAATTCTCCTGGCTTTTTCACTGTTACATTTAAGTGTAAGAATACAGAAGTTAAAGAAATTACTTTCATAATGCATAATTTCCTGTCTAATAAAATGTGGCTCCTGTAAAATGTATATCAATTTAATAGTAACATACATACATATATATGTATATAAAAATATAACAACCCTTGTAACTCCGACAAGGTCAATGTCGGAGTTACATGCTAACTGTCAGAGTTAAAATACATGCTAACTGGCTTTGATGTATGCATGTGACTTTTCTGTTTTCAAAAGGCTTCATTCATTAGCATTCACTTTTTATGCATTCTGGTAAGTCTGGTGCCTTTATTACATCATTTTAGTTTTTCATGTAGCTGCATTTATTATTATTCAATGCTGCAATAGAGTGTAGAAACTGTTTTCAATTGGGACTGTGCTTTGTGCATGGTAAAACCAAAAAGAAGTAAAAATAATTCCTCTAAATCATATAATACATATTATACATTTCTTAAAAACTCTGTGATTTAGTCAGTGTATTTTATTATACACTGAGGTGACTGTGAAACTGAATAGCTATATAATGTGTCTTGAACCTGACTGGCCTGCTCTTTGACTGTTTTGTACAAGGGTTTAAATGCACAAGAATAGCAAATTCTTTATCTGTTATATCTAGTTATAAACGTAAAGTTACTGTAATGTCAGAATCTACTATGATATGTAATGAACTGAGAAAGTTACTTCTGTTGTGGTTACCTAGATTTCATTGCTGCCTTTTTGAAATAATCAGTGATTTTAATGAAAGAGTATTTTGATAAAAGAGATGAAAGAGATAAAAATATTCTATCTAGAGCCATGGGTTAAGAGATAAAAGAGAGAAAAATATTGCATCTAGAGCCGTGGGTTAAGAGATAAAAGAGAGAAAAATATTCTGTCTAGAGCCGTGGGTTGAGATGTGATAGATGTTTGTGGTGCATCATGCATTTCTCTACTTTTAGCAGAAGACCTAAGTGAGAAGCTAAGGAGCAGGCTCGTTTTCAAATGGCACAATGAAGCAGTCTTTGGATGGCATCACTAGCAACTGAATTACTTCAAGGACAGTAGTTTATTTCTCACAGTCAAGTAGAGGGGCAGGGAAAGCATAAGAAGTGCTGGGGACAGCTGTACTTCTGCTCCTCTCTTTTCATGTAGCTTAATAATGATGGTTGACACCATATATAAAAGTTAAAACAGGATGATAAACTACAGATACGGATGCTGAAAGGGCTGCTAACTTTGTGTGTCTTTGTGAATATGTAATTTTAAAGCGAGTATTTAGAGACTTATTTAGACTGAAAAGCTTGAGGATGGATAAGCAGCACATTTGTTGGTATCCACTCATTTATCTGTCAGCAAATTACTTACTTACACTTCTTGAATGACTTTTAAGTTTTTTCACAATAGAAAAGGCTGTTTGACAGAGTCAGGAAAATACTGTGATGTCTATGCATAGAACGCCACTACCATGTAGTCTTTCCAACTGCTGCTGGGGATGGAAAGCTATATCCTAGTGAAATGCTGAGATTTTTAATTTTTATTTTTCTGTACGAAACTGATTTGGGTTTTTAAACATTCATCTGAGAAATTCAGCAGGTCAAACTGCGTGAAGCTCAATATGACTTATCTCTGAAGCAAGAAAACCTCAATTGAGCTGGCCATGAGTAAAATCTCTGATTTGACCAAGATTTGGTATTTCATATCCCATGTTCAAATAATCCTATTAATAGGCATTTCTGGCTGCTAACGAATTTTTTTAAAGAAATTAATCCATGCCAAAAGTTAGTTGGAGGAAGGCTGCTCCATAGGAGGGTAAATTTTCTCTTTTAACCGTTTGAAGCATAGTTGCCATTGCCTTTATGTTTCAAGATCCTTTTCAGCCTGTTTTTTCATTTCTTAAGAGTGACGGTTATGACCATGTGCTTGTGCATATGAAATACAGATTAGGAAACACCATTAACTGTTTCTTATCTCTCTTGTTAATTTTGTGTGCAGCACACATGCGTGGCTATGTGAATTGCCTACTCAAATGCTTTATATTTAAAATTTATTATACTGTTATGATATTAACAGTCTGGAGATGTATTGTGCTTGAATTAGTTCTGTCAGAATGAGAGATGTGACTAAAAAAAAGCAGAAGAACCTTCTGAGCATCAAAGATGTTTTCATCAGGAATGTTCAGTACAGGTTTCCTTTCAGGCTTCATAGTGACAATTGCCTCCCATGCTGGTTGTTTGAATTAATACATTTCCATGTGCACATTCAGTAATACCCCTTATTAATAACATCACAGTATTTGATGAAAGTAGGAACATACCACATTATACAATTGAATACAACGCACACATAAAAGGAAACAATGTAACAGGGACATAGTTTTGAATGAGAGAAATGGTTATTGATGATGCCAGTATGCAGACTGATTGTATTCATACAGGTCTTATTTGTTCACATATTTGTGTGAGGCTTCTCTCTTGCCTTTCTCAATTCTTAGCTAATTATTGAAGTGTGTAGTGAAATGAACAGATGACATACAAGGAGGTTATGAGAGCACCAACTGTAAAGGCAGCTTGTCCCTTAGTACGGGAGACTTTTACTCTGTCTGGGCAGCAGAGAGCAGACACACAGCCCACTTACAGCAATATTAAAGTGGCTTATAAATGGCGCTGTCTCAAGTTAAAAGAGTCAGACACTCATTTATTACAAAATTGCAGCTTCTGTATCTTGACAGTGCAGTTCATAAAGTGTCTCTCTGATCTCTTTGTGATGGTAGATGAACTATTGGAAGACCTTTTCATACAAGAACAATTTAATTTCCACACTTAAATTCATCTTGGTGTGACCCCAGTGAGAGGTGCCTTTGGACATTTTATGTAAAAATAGATTTAGCAAGCTTTCTTTTCAAAGTTTGGTTTTTGTAAGGCAGCTGATACCTCAGTAGCTTTTGAGTTGAGAAACTGAACTTCTTTTAGGAAGTAAAAGTAACTTAGAGGGAAATCTGGATTCCTTCTCTGTGTTACTTCTGTTGCCCTTCAGATGACAGCGGTATGCTTTGATCTGTTTTTACTGAACTTTCTCTTCCACAGAGTCAGTGAAGATTCAGGGGTCCTCTCTATACAAGCTTGCTGCAAGTAATATTCCATTTACCCCAGTTTTGTGACTAACACAATTGAAGCAAAAATATGTAATTTATGAAACCTTTTTAAGGGGGTTATTTTTGCTGAAATATATCATTGAGTAAATATGTAACTTTCAAAACAAATTACAGTTGGTTGAATCAATAAAATAGGAACATATATTGGTAAGCAAGATAGGCATCAAGATTCTTGACTCCAAATTACGTCAGTTCTTCATACTGCTAATGTCCAAAGCTGTGATACTTCCATGGAATATTTTTTTTAATTGTATCTGAAGAATAGAGCTAAATATCTTTCAATCAGTGTGTTACTGCATATTTGTAGACAAGTTTTTGTCTTCTTTTTTTTTTCCAGCTAAACATCTGATGTTTTTATAGATACTGATTAGAGAAGAAAATGAACATACTTGCTTACAGTTAACTTGCCTATACCAACACAGGTGTACAAATAATTTTCTGAAATCTTGGTGACAAATTGCAGACAAACAGCATTCTTTGACACTCCTTAAAATCTTTCTGAAGTCACCAACATAGTTCCTTGTTCCTGATATCATTTCTTTCTGTATCCAAAGGCTGAACCTGCCTACCTGTTCGGGCAGTAAAGGTTTACCCCAGGATAAGGGCTTCAAAAGACATTCTTCTTTCTCAGTACTTGAATGAGTACATCTCAAGACTGACAAAAATACGGTGTGGGTTTGCAGTTCTATCCAGTCACTACCTTAGCTGCTTGGTCTGTTCTACTTACGATATGTTTGAGGTGGAGAAGAAGAGAACTGCCCTAAGCTTCCTCATAAATAAGGAATGCTTAAATTTAAGATATCGCTGCTTTTACCTTGTACCTTTGTCTTGTTTCAGGATCAGCTCAACTTGGCCAATGGCATCCTGGCCTCTATTAGGAATAGTGTAGCCAGCCGGTCTAGGGGAGTGATCGTCCCTCTGTACTCAGCACCGGTGAGGCCGCACCTTGAATACTGTGTCCAGTTCTGGGCCCTGCACTTCAAGAAAGATGTTGAGGTGTTGGAGCGAGTCCAGAGGAGGGCGACCAAGCTGGTGAAGGGTCTGGAGGGTCTGACCTATGAGGAATGGCTGAGGGAGCTGGGGTTGTTTAGCCTGGAGAAGAGGAGGCTCAGAGGTGACCTTATTGCAGTCTACAACTACCTGAAGGGAGGTTGTAGCAGAGTGGGAGTCGGCCTCTTCTCCCGGGCAACTAGCGATAGGACAAGAGGACATAGCCTCAAGCTTCGCCAGGGGAGGTTCAGGTTGGACATTAGGAAACATTTCTTCTCAGAAAGGGTCATTAGACATTGGAACGGGCTGCCCAGGGAGGTGGTGGAGTCACCATCTCTGGATGTGTTTAAGAAAAGACTGGACATGGCACTCAGTGCCATGGTCTAGTTGACATGGTGAGTCAAGGCAATGGTTGGACTCGATGATCCCTGAGGTCTCTTCCAACCTGGTTGATTCTGTGATTCTGTGATTCAACTGCTTCCAAGGAATAGAACATGTGGCTTTCATGAGGTGTAGTTGTGTAATTGGCTAATATCACAATGTAATTTTTTTATTATTATTTTGTATATTGCAGGGCACCAATCATCGTACGTTCACAAATGCTTCTACAATCTGATTTATATTGCAGCTCCATGAACTGTTTTAATCACTGAGAGTAAAAAGTATACAAGAAAAATTAAACTGTTTATAATACATACTGAAGGGTATGGAGTTAGCTTTTCAAAACACCTGTATAGATGGATTCTGAAACTTTCCAGTCTTATCTGTTTTCTATAGCGCTGAGCTACTACTGCAAGTACTTTATATGCAAACAATCACACTGGTAAGCCGTATTATACTGCTTGCTAACACAGGCATTTGCTTGGCATTGTTACTGCATGTTATCAGTTCAGCATTTAATTATGCTGTAGTAGTAAAATAAAGTTGGCTCACGTGAGACACAATCAAGAAGGGCTTCTTTTGGCTCAGCTAACAAAAAAAAATACCACTTTGCATTAGGCATCAGCAACTACTGAAATTTTGGGGTACAGGCATAGCATAGGTAGGTCTTACTGATGTGGGAGAAAATTGTTGCATGGAATTGTTGTGAAGGAAATATATGGTAGGACAGCAGTGTGATCTGTGACTTAATTTTGATGGTAAACTATATGCATTTTTTAATATTCCTCTAAATAGCATTTACTATGTGCCACAAAATGTATATTTGGGATCTTGAGTTTTAATTTAAAATATTAAGTGGTTCTGAAAGCAAAAAAATGGAATAGTGTAGATTCAAAGCAATAACAGTAGCAGTGTTATAAGAAAATGCAGCATTTACACAGTAAGAGTCATATTGCTTAGAACTTTTAAGAACACCTTTTTTACGATTTGAATGATAAAATAGAAAATCTGTGTATATTTACAAGCTATACTATGAATTACATAGGTTACTATACTATATATTACTAGCTTACTAGGAATACATTACTATCCTATACTATATATTAGTAGGTTACAATGTCATGAATTTTCAACAAATGTATAAGGATTTCCAAGTTTGGTTGGTTGGTTTTTTATCCCTCCCTACCTCCCCCAGTAGAGACTTCAAAAGTCTCACAACAAGTATTGATTATCTTGCAGAATTCCCACGGCTACTTTCTTTTAGAGTTGATTTTGCTACTTTCGTTGGCATTCAGTCTATTGTCACATACTGGTGGGGAAAATCCAACCTGCAATCCACATCTTAATCATCTGATTATTTTCAAAAAGTGAAGTGTTTTTGAGGATTTTCTCAAGGTTTATATTGTCCTCAGGCAATGAAGCACCATTGGAAATCCACTGAATCCATGCTTCAGTGTTAGTCTCTCAAAATAATTTCCACATGGATTAATTGTAAGATCAGGATAGGCTGCTGGGTGAATCTGTGCATCTTCTCAACTGACAGTTAGGGTTGTGTGTCATAAATAAATGCATATCAGCATATATTTAAGTCATATCATACTGGATCCACTCTTTCTCAGGCTTTCTATAGGGGAGCTATTCCTTCAGTGACTTCAGTAAGGTAATGCTTCTACTTAGTAGGTTTTACTTGCTTGATAGAAGCATAATAGAAATTAATGGAACACATATGGAAATCAACTTCCCTTTCTCCCTTTTTTCACTGCAGAGCTTTATGGCCTGTACAGGTCTCTCCTTATAATCCTGTTCTTTGTTCAGATGGTGGAGGTTCATCAACAAGTTAATCTCTGTGTTAGCCTATGTGAACCTAAACTTCAGGTTTATTAAAAATATGGTCCTTAATTGGCCTTAGAAATTGAATTTTCTTCTTAGGAAACACAGAATCACAGAATCACAGAATGTTCGGGATTGGAAGGGACCTCGAAAGATCATCTAGTCCAATCCCCCTGCCGGAGCAGGATTACCTAGACGATATGACATAGGAATGCGTCCAGGCGAGTTTTGAATGTCTCCAGAGAAGCAGACTCCACAACCTCTCTGGGCAGCCTGTTCCAGTGTTCGGTCACCCTCACCGTAAAGAAGTTTTTCCTCATATTTAAGTGGAACCTCCTGTGTTCCAGCTTGCACCCATTGCCCCTTGTCCTGTCAAGGGATGTCACTGAGAAGAGCCTGGCTCCATCCTCATGACACTTGCCCTTTACATATTTATAAACATTAATGAGGTCACCCCTCAGTCTCCTCTAAGCTAAAGAGACCCAGCTCCCTCAGCCTCTCCTCATAAGGGAGGTGTTTCACTCCCTTAATCATCTTCGTGGCTCTGCGCTGGACTCTCTCTAGCAGTTCCCTGTCCTTCTTGAACTGAGGGGCCCAGAACTGGACACAATATTCCAGATACGGCCTCACCAGGGCAGAGCAGAGGGGGAGGAGAACCTCTCTTGACCTGCTAACCACACCCCTTCTAATACACCCCAGGATGCCATTGGCCTTCTTGGCCACAAGGGCACACTGCTGGCTCATGGTCATCCTGCTGTCCTCTAGGACCCCCAGGTCCCTTTCCCCTACGCTGCTCTCCAACAGGTCTGTCCCCAACTTGTCCTGGTACATGGGGTTGTTCTTGCCCAAATGCAGGACTCTACACTTGCTCTTGTTATATTTCATTAAATTTCTCCCCGCCCAACTCTCCAGCCTGTCCAGGTCTCTCTGAATGGCTGCGCAGCCTTCCGGTGTGTCAGCCACTCCTCCTAGTTTTGTGTCATCAGCGAACTTGCTGACAGTGCACTCTATTCCCTCATCCAAGTCATTAATGAATATATTGAATAGTACTGGTCCCAGTACCGACCCTTGAGGGACTCCGCTAGACACAGGCCTCCAACTGGACTCTGTCCCATTGACCACCACTCTCTGGCTTCCTTCCTTCAGCCAGTTCACAATCCACCTCACTACCCGATCATCCAGACCACACTTCCTCAGTTTAGCTGCAAGGATGCTGTGGGAGACAGTGTCAAACGCTTTACTGAAATCGAGATAGACCACATCCACAGCTTTACCATCATCTATCCACCGGGTTATGTCCTCATAAAAGGCTATCAAGTTGGTTAAGCATGACTTCCCGTTGGTGAAGCCATGTTGAGTGCCCCTAATATTCCTCCTATCCTTGATGTGCCTAGAGACAGCACCAAGGACAAGTTGCTCCATCACCTTTCCGGAGATGGAGGTGAGGCTGACCGGTCTATAGTTACCCGGGTCCTCCTTCTTGCCCTTTTTGAAGACTGGAGTGACATTCGTTTTCCTCCAGTCCTCAGGCACCTCTCCCGTTGCCCACGACTTAGCAAAGATGATGGAGAGTGGCCTAGCAATGACTTCCGCCAGCTCCCTCAGCACCTGCAGGTGCATCCCATCAGGGCCCATGGATTTATGGATGTCCAGACTGCTTAATTGGTCCCTGACCCAGCCCTCATCTACCAAGACAGATTCCTCCTCTATCCTGACTTCTTCTGGGGCCTCAGGGGTCCGGGGCTCCTCAGGACAGCCTCCAGCAGTATAGACAGAGGCAAAGAAGGCATTCAGTAACTCCGCCTTCTTTTTATCCTCTGTCTCCAGGACCCCCACCTCATTCATCAGTGGGCCTACATTGCCTCTAGTGTTGGTTTTACCTGCAATGTATTTGAAGAAGCCCTTTCTGTTGTCCTTGACCTCTCTTGCAAGGTTTAATTCCAAGGAGGCCTTAGCTTTCCTAGTTGCCTCCCTACATCCTCTGACAACAGACTTATATTCCTCCCAAGTGGCCAGCCCCTCCTTCCACGATCTGTACACCCTCTTCTTCCACTTGAGTTTGCCCAGCAGTTCTCTGTTTAACCATGCAGGTCTCCTGGTACCCTTCCTTGACTTCTTACCTGCTGGGATGCTCTGATCTTGAGCTTGGAAGAAGCAGTCCTTGAATGCTAACCAACTATCTTGGGCCCCCTTACCTTCTAGTACCCTGTCCCATGGGATTTCCCCTAGTAATTGCTTGAAAAGGCCAAAGTTGGCCCTGCTGAAGTCCAGGGTTGTGATTCTGCTAGCTATTCTGTTCCTGCCACATGAGATCCTGAACTCTACCATCTCATGGTCACTACAACCAAGGCTGCCCTCAAACTTCACCGCTTCAACCAGACCCTCCTTGTTAGTGAGGATAAGATCCAGCAGCGCTCCTCTCCTAGTTGGCTCATCCACCATTTGCATCAGAAAGCTATCATCAATGCACTGGAGGAACCTCCTGGACTGAGGATGGCTGGCTGAGTAGGCCTCCCAGCAAATATCAGGGTAGTTGAAATCCCCCACGACAGCCAGGCCCTGCAATTGCGAGACTGCTCTCAGCTGCCTGTAGAAGGCCTCATCACCCTCCTCATCCTGATCCGGTGGCCTGTAATAGACACCCACAACAGTATCACCCCTGCCAGCCTGCCCCTTAATTCGCACCCACAAACTCTCAACTCGCTCCTGATCCGCCCCTGGACAGAACTCAATACATTCTAGCTGCTCACTCACATAAAGAGCAACTCCACCACCTCTCCTTAGTGGCCTGTCTTTCCTGAACAGGACATAGCCATCCATGACCACATTCCAGTCATGCGAGGCATCCCACCAAGTCTCTGTAATTGCCACTAGATCATAGCCCCCCGACCGAACACGGATTTCCAACTCCTCCTGTTTATTCCCCATGCTGCGTGCATTGGTGTACAGGCATTTCAGGGAGCAAGCTGAGCACACCGGTTTCACCCCAGGGGGATGGGAGGCCTCCTGGTCTACCTCAACACTAGAGCATTGCCCCAGTGGTGCAAGCCCAGCTACTACCCCATCCCCCTTCGAATCTAGTTTAAAGCTCTCCGAATGAGTCCTGCTAATTCCTCTCCCAGAACCCTTTTGCCCCTACGACATAAACCTTTCCCATGTATTACTGTCACGCCTGGTGTCTTATAAAACCAGCCATTATCAAAGAACCCAAAGCCCTGCCTGTAGCACCAGTCTCGTAGCCAGGCATTAATAGAGAGAATCCTACTATTCCATCCCACGTCATCACCTGAAAATGGAAGGAGGGAGGAGAAAACAACTTGTGCCCCAGACTCTTTCACCAACCGTCCTAGGGCCTTGTAGTCTTTCTTCATCCCCCTCAGACTATGGGATGCAGCTTCTTCCCCACCTGTCTGGAAGATCAGCAGGGGGTAGTAGTCTGTGGCCTTCACCAGGTTGGGGAGTTTCCTGGTGATATCCCTAATTCGGGCTCCAGGCAGACTGCAGACCTCCCTGTGATGGGGGTCAGCTCTGCATATTGGGCCCTCAGATCCCTTTAGGAAGGAGTCTCCAACCACTAAAACTCCTCTCTTCTTCCTTGTGGAGGAGGTAGCTATACGCCTGTCAGGTTTTTGTGACTGTGGTGGGACCTCTGATATAGGTTGTCTCTCCACCACATCCCCATTGGACCGGCTGTATTCCACTAGGGCTTCATATCTATTTCTCAGAGGCATCTGTGGAGGCAAGGCAGGCAAGGAGGGCACTCGCCTTTTGCCACAGCCATAGACTTGCCTCCACTCACTCCTCTCCTCTAGGTTATTGTTTTCCACCTGAGAGGGGCAGAGTACAGGTGTCCCTCAATCCTGGGAGCTCTCCGGCAGGTGCTCCCATTTTTGTTGCAGGGAGGGCAGAGCCTGGCTCCACCAGTCTATCTCCATTTCAGCCTCCCGAATGCTCCTAAGCCTTTCTACTTCGGCTTGAAGACTTTCAACCTGGCTTTGCAGCTGTGCTGCTCGGCCGAGCAGATCATCTACCTGCTCACAGCGCACACAGCCCCCTGACACCACAGAGACGCTGTAGCATTCCCTGCAGCCTGCGACCTGCACAATTGCCTCCTTCCGTGGGAGCTCTGTCTGGGTTCCCACATCCATTTTGGTCTTCTTCCACCGGGTGGAGACCATTGTTCTTTCACTGAGCTGGGAAATGCCTGTTGGTGACACCCCTGGTTCACAGCTCCTTGGCGCCTTCACAGCTTGGCTGGTTCACAGCTCCTTGGCGCCTTCCTCGCCTTGTGCACTGGGAGGGATTCAGCGCCCTCCCCAACGAGCTGCAAACGGCTGTGGCCTCCCCCGCCCTGAGACACACACAGTCACTGCTGATTCCCCCTCTCCCCTCTGGGCAGGGACTAGTCCCTGTCCTCCCAGAGGCTCTTTATCACCCGATCACAGGGGGTGGTGCTACGCCCCCTCCTCTCCTGACTCGTTGCCGGTATCTTCCGGGTCCGGGGGGGGCGGGGAAGCAGCTCGGGGGTGCTGCTCGGGGGGGCCAGAGTATGAAAACCGCCCGGTACAGCCCGATCTCGCCCCTTGCCCCGCACTCACCTCAGTCGCTGCCGCTGCTGTCGCTGCTGCCGTCGACTCAACACCTCTACTTATGTACATTCTCTTAAATCTTGCTGTTGATGTGGAGCTATATGAACTGCCTGAGTGTAAGGAAAGTAAAATAATTATTTTTAAAAATCTGGCTAGTTAGTTAAAACTGAATTAATTTGGGTTTGTTAGCTGTTATCATAAATACCATTTCCAGGTATTTATGCTTTGAAGTTGAAAATTATTGAAAAGTCTGTCTATGACAGAAATAAAATTTCTATGTCATTGTTCTTTCTCATTTGACAGAAAAAAAAAAGCTCAAGATGTCACTTAGATTTACTTGTCTTTGCCACAGTGTCGTAATACAATTCAGGAATAATGCTGAATTTTTAAGCAATAAGGGGTTTTTTTTCAGAAAGCAGAAAAAATAGCATGGTCTTTTCAAATAACTCATTCTTTAACCTTTCTCAATAACAGACTTAGTTTTCAAATTTTGATTTTAGGTTATCAAGTGTTGTCATATCCCTGGCATTAAAATGATGTTTCTGATAAGACTCAGCCCTTCTAAAATTGAATGTGTTGGAAAATTCCCCATCACCTTCCGTAAGACAGATTTGTGTTCATGGTCATCACTAGTCTCTGGTGTACTTGGCTTCCTCCTTATTAACTACTCTTAATATTTGTTGCAGTGCTTCACTAACTTTTTAACTTACTCAAGACTTAAAAATAACCTTACAGATCTCAAAGAGAAAGAGACGCATAGATGAGCTTTTGCTGTAATATTTCCTATTTTGTTGTGATTGTCCTCCTCATCGAGGAGATTTGTTTGGCTAGATTCTATACAAAATAGATGGTTACTGAAAACCGCAATTAGGCATTCTTACTAACTAAAGTTGGCACCTGCACTTCAACCTGTATATAAAATAGACTCACATTGTGCTTCTTTGGGTGAGGAGTGAGTTAGGTGACCATAATTTTAGTCTGAACCACACACTGCCTACATCTTACCTTAGCCACACCACCAGGTACTACTGATTTGTCTCTGTTGGTTTGTTGTCTAACTACTAGCCTTTTAACTGTATCCTTTTAAAGTAACATTGAATGTGAGTTTGCTTCTGAGAACTGAAGCACATTTTTAAACTCTAATGTGTTGAACAGTTAAGAAGCAGGAGCAGTAATACCATTTCTCTACCATCACCTGAAATCGAGTATATCTATTCATGAACTCAGCAAATTGTTCTCTGTCCTGTTCAACTGTAGTAAGCTAACTACTTTCACTGTTGGCTTTCTGTAGTGTTAGAGGGAAAGTTTCACAGCTGCCTATGTACCTGCTGGGTTGAGAAACCCAAAGGAGAGCAGGATAGAAACTTGACTATGTCTGCTGGAGAACATTATGATTGTATTATCATAGCTATACATTTCTCATGGAGCAGGATGCCCTTACACATCACATGTAACATCCTGTGTTTGTACAGCCCTACAGAAGATGTGCATCTCCCACTTACAGGAAGAAAAGTGTCACACATGGAATAAACAATTACAGTTTTCTTATTCTGTGTCTTAAACTACATTCAGTATTTTCCATGTTGGTCTAAGTTGAATCAGTGTGCAGTGCCCCTTACAGAATAACATCTGATAAAGATAGCCAGTGTGTGATAGGTTTTGAAGCTAATAGGATTTGGAGAGAGAGGCAACTCCACAATTGAAGAGAATATGTACTATGAACTAGTCAGAGGGATAATTATGGCAACTGTCTACCTTACCTTGCCTGGGTGGTATGAACAGAGCGTACCCAGATAAAATAATTTGCCTCAATGCAATGATTCCTTGACTTTTAAAAATGCATTGAGCCTTTGGACTAAAATGATTAAAATTCTTGGTTTGATGTAGCCGTCAATACACTGTAACAAAGCACCAATGTTTTGCTACTGAGGCAAACCATTTTCTTATTACTCTGTTATTTCCAATGACTAGGTTTTAAAATGTGTTAGCACTGGGGCTGCTCTGAAACCAGTTTGATTTTACAAAAATGTAAAGTTTTTACTTACAAAATACCTCCAAGTTGGTAACAGTCATAGCTGGGAGTAACAACTTGAGCAAAGCTGATAACTTGCAAAGCAATCAGATCTTGTTTTAATTTTTTCTAGAGTTTCTTGGAAGCAGAAGACAAAGATGGTCTCTTCCCCTGTGCTCGGCAGGCACAGTACCTATCAAGAGTGCTGTCTCCTTACAGCAAGCATGGCTTGGTTCACGCCAGTCCAGTAACATATGCCAGAAATGATTCTCGGAATACATCTAACGCATCTAACTCAAACTCAAGTGTCAGTACATCAAGTACACCAAGAAAGTGCTCTGGACTTTCATGCAGTTGCTCCACTGATAGTTTTGTGAGCATTAGTCGTTCCCAGAGATGTCAAGGAAGCAACTCCAAAACATACAGTGGGGATCTTCTAGACAGGCACTCTGAATTCTTTACTGATAGACGAAAACCTTTTACTCCACGCACCTTAATATCAGATGCTAAATCTTTCCTGTCAGAGTACAGATATTACACTCCTGCTCGAAGGAAAAGGAAAAATCACTGCAAGCAGCATGTGGAATCTCAAAAGCAGACTGATGTGATCAGGTACAGAGATTAAAACTTTATTTTGAAACTGTGGAATTTAGATGTTATCATAACAGTATCTTCATAAAAGCAACACGTTTTGCCCTCATTTACATTTCTATAAAACCAAAATAATTATTCTGAAATTCTTCTAGACATGCCTTAGCAAAAGCTAGAACAGAATGGGATTTTCCTTTTTTCACCGGCCTATTTTGTTACCTGCTCATTGGAGCAACTGGTTTCAGCTATACAAATTGGATACAAAGTGCCATTAAATCCAAACTGTGGGATCTCACATCTGCTGGGGATAGTTGTTCCTCTCTCTTTTCTTTGCTTTCTCTGATATATAGTTGTGCTTTCTGTCTTCTACAGAATTAACCACTATTAGCAAGTAGTTCACCACTGTTGCCCCTGTAGTCTCATACTTTCTAAGTTGCTAATTAATACATCGTGCAAAGATCCTTTTTTTTTATAAACTCTTGAATGCAGCTCTTCATTGTCGTTTTATCATTTTAATTTAAATGCCTTCAGATGTATCCTGTATAAAATATTTTATACAAAATTAATGTCCTTCTCTTGCATTGAACTCCTTCTTAGCAAATTAAACAGTTTTGATTTAGTTTTGTTTTTACTGATACTACCTCATAAATCTACTACAGCTATCCCGTGTAAATATGCAGCCAAATAATGGATTTGGATCACCTATATATGACTGTCATCATCCTTCAAAATGAACTATAACTTAGTTTTGTTATGTGAATGGAAGTCTGGCAGGAATCTTCTAAACTGTCCAAGACATCAGTACTAGGTCCCAATCAGATTGATGGGAAATTTCCACAGTGGCACTGGTATTCTCATCCTGCATATTTTTAAAGTAGCCTTCTCGGAAATCTGATACATCTCTAAATTTTGTAGCTTTCCATCTGCAGACAAAGCGTCCGAGAGAAAAGTTATGACTGAACAGCAGAAGATCACATTGAAGGTAATACATCATCATTTTGAAGTATATACTTCATCTCTGCCCCAGCAGTATACAGCTGCTTTGTTTCATTCTCTTTATTGCCATGAGATAAATTAGTTCTGTAGATGAGAGAGAGTTTCAGAAGAATGAGTGGAAACAGTAAGAAAAAATATTGAGGCATGTGAAGAGATCTTAGGATATTACAAAATTTAAAATCTTTTTTTTCAACAGTTTTTAGAAGTGCACTATCACTTAAATATCTGTTAAGGACATAGATAATTGGTATATTATTTTTCAGCAGAAGAAGGTAGCTCTTTTTCAAGGATTTTTTTTCTTCATTTTTACGTTGGATAACATATTCCAAAAAGCCCTCAACAGAAGAATTGGAACCAAGGAGTCCCTTCCTCTGAGAAGTACCCAAAACAGCGGGTGGTGAAGTTTTCCTTGATACCGTTTGCTTTCTATCTTGCTCAACGTATCTGGAATGCTTTAATTTCAGATTAAAGCACTTCAAATTCTACCAGCTCCTAGTACTTTTTTCTTGTAGTCACAGAAATGTCTGCATCCATCATTTTGATTTGAATTGCTAAGTGTTTGTGACAGTTGAACTTAGTTTTCTGGTTATTTGGTCTTTCAGAAATTGCCTTAGTGTGTGGTGGTTTAAGATTATTAAATTTTAAAGATGAAATGGAATACCAGCATCTTTGGGAGGCAGAGGGAAGCAGGCAAAAGACCTAAAATATTTCTTAAGACTTCAC
This sequence comes from Nyctibius grandis, assembly GCF_013368605.1. Lineage (NCBI taxonomy): Eukaryota > Metazoa > Chordata > Aves > Nyctibiiformes > Nyctibiidae > Nyctibius > Nyctibius grandis. The sequence goes on from NC_090661.1 coordinate 53,446,221, forward strand.
ATCTGAAGTTACTTTGTCTTAATTTGTACCAATATTTGAATGGAAGAGTCTGATCAGAAGTTAGGTTCTTACTTTGTGCTTTATCTTGTAGCCACTATACAGACAAGTCCTTAAATAAACAGCCCTGTCAAACGTAAGAGAACTACTTGAGTAACTGTGGACTTTCTTCCTGAATAAAGGCTGCAGGGTCAGACTTTTTATGTCTCTAGCTTAACAAGGCAAATAATTATGCTTTATTCATTGGAGGAGAGCAGTGAGAGAGCATATTTATAGCTTTACTGAAAACAGAAGAGAGAGTACCTGAATTGATCTGCATGTGACCTCATTAAGAAAAGGTTAAATGACTATTCAGAAGGCTTCACTCCAGTTCCATGAAGAGCTTCTGATTTCATTTCAAAAATATCATATCTGGCTTTTTCTTTGGCTGTTGTAAAAGTGACAATAATAAGTCATGTAGCTTTACAGTGGCCCTTTCAAAGTATTATCATTTAAAATGCAGGTAGTTCGCAACTTTACTTCCCATCAGTTTTGTGCAAGCAGCTCAAGAGATGTGATTTAGAGTGCTGGTTCCTGTTTTTGCATACCAAATTTTACTCCTATTGGTGACATCAACCCCCTCTGGCTTTTAGAGAATTCATCTTTGACATACTTGTCAGGGGAGAAATGTTCCACATCTCCTGTTGCCCCTGATTAAAATTTTGCATGTCAAAGCTGATGACCCTTTGATGCCATATGTCTCAGTTTACCCAAAGTTTCTCAGAAAAGACATAAAATTTGTAGGGCTGCTTAATCACAGGTAGTTATTAGGTTCATTTTAATGGTAAAATTTGCTGTGCATTTGCACTGATAATAAAGATTTTTATCTCTGTGTTGTAGGCTGAAGATAGAAGATATACTGTGGATGAGCCTGAGAAAGAAATAGCTGCTTTTCCATACTCCTTCCTGAGGTGCCTGATTTACAGCAGGAAGGAATATTTGAAGTATTCCTTCTTGCTTTCTGTACAGTTGCTTCTTAGGCCATAAGCCTTCACTACCATTTTTCTTTTTAAGTCTCTTCTCACAGTATTTTCGTTTGATTGGGTTTTTTAGATCAATGGCCTTCCCCAACTTCAAAATCCATGATTTTGTTATTAAAGTTCCACTGAGAAGCCAATTCAGAAAGAGAGCTCTGAAATGTATGAGTATTTTTGTCAGGAGTGAGAGCGATGACATGTTCATACAGCTGTTAGTTCTGTACATCCAAGCATACAGACTATATATGTCTTATACAATACTACAACCAATTACTGGGTTGGTATTCCAATTGGTGTTTCCTTTCAGCAAAAAGGATCTCCAGACATCCAGCCGTTTGAATCTATGATCTGCAAGAATTGCAGACCGGAGGCATTTCCCACATCTTTTTCTGAAAATGTAATACTGAGATTTAGAATATTGTCTACAAGAACAGTGTTGGAAATCAGACCAGAACCCAAGGGCTCCCAGCTGATTCTCCTCATTGCTGACCTAAGTATCATGCATGACTTGCTGATTTGCTCTCTGGGTTTTTCATACAAAGGCATTTTTACCTTAGGAAAAAATTGTACTCTGAGTAAAAAAAAGCACTCATGGGTAGCGGAGGTCTGTGTAATACTGAGGTGTTTTGAGGTATTAGAGCACTGCATCTAGTGGGGTGTTATAATACTTGAACCATAGTCTTTCAGGCTTCAGTGTAAGCAGTGGATTTTGCTACTGGAGCAGGGTTTGGGGGTGTTCTGGTGGGTGTTTTTCCAAGAGGAAGTGGGATAATGGCACAGCTCCAGAAGAAAGTGAAATGCAAGGTAGTGTAAAGGGGTTTTAGAATGTTGCTTTCTTTCTTACCCTCTGATTTTCTGATTAGAGAGACATCGTTGTATTCTCAGCAGTCTTCAGCAAGGAGGACTATCGAGGCTCAGTAAGTATGCTTAAACCGTTTTTCTGCTAATTTGCAACATTAAACTAGAAACTCTTCCTCAAAACTGATGAAACAGTAAATGAGGACTCAGAATAAACTGTTGTTCACAATTTACAGTAGAATTGACATGACTATGAATTGTTATATAATACTTAAAAATTTCCGTGTGAATCTAAAAATGAAGAAAATTCATTGTAACTTCGGAAAAACGATAGACTTTTCTTCTCCAGTGGCTATACTTTAAACCCGGTTCTTTTTTTTTGGTCTATAATCTCTGAAGCAAATGTTGGCAAAATGAAGTATCAAGTTGAAGGGCATTCTTAACACACTTCTGCTCTGAAATTTGATGAGAATTAGAAGAGGTTTGAGTTATATTCAGAAACACTGCCAATCCTCTATCGTGTGACCTTGGGAAAGTCATTTAAATCTTTGTGCTTTAGGAGAGGTTTGTTCTTGCCTAACTTTAAGGATGTAATATAGGTATCAAAGATCAGCTATAGAGATCTTTCTTGACTATAGCGGGAACCAAAATGACAATCTTGAGGCTGGATGACAAATTTTAAATAATGAAAGTCATGCAAGATGTATCCCATTTTTTATTTTCTGTATTAAGACTGGAGGATGATTCAATAGAGCTTGATTGGATACTTGAGGATATCCTCCATCCTTTAGAAGGATGCTATGAAAGAGAAGCAGCACTGAAATCTTTTCTTCTGGGGTTTTCTTTTTTTGTTGTTTTCCAAAGAGAACTCCAGACTTTTGGAGAGTCTCCCATTTAGAGCGATTGGCATCAATAAGGCTTTAAGAGGTATTAAACTAGAGAGAAATTTGATCAAAGAGGTGAAAGCCACATCTCACACTAACAAGGATTTTGTACATCAAAGAGTTGGTGTTTGAAAGGAATGGAGACTGTCAAATAAGCACTTACATTTTTCTGAGCTTCCACTGAGGACTAGCAATTTTCAGGTGCAGTGAGATTCTGTAGAAGCTCCTTTGGAAGCCTTTACTCAGAGCATGAAACTGCAATTTTACACTTTCTTCCCAGTTAGCACCCCTTTCTTCTTGAGCGCAAAGCAGGTTGTGAACGCTTTCCAAGATTTGGTAATTTCCTTACTGAGGTTCTCTCTGCTAATCTATACCACAACAGAAAGTTAACATAAACACGAAGCACCATAGCGACCTTTCTAACAGTCTGATATTTTTCACAGGGTTTTTTATTATTATTCAAAGTGAATGAAAGGCTTAGTTTGTCCTGATAGAATTACCTTTTTGAAAAATAGCAGCTGGTGCCAAGAACTATACAATCTTCTTAATGGCATTTCCCATAAAGGTGATTGGACCTATTGCATGTGTAATATGTGTCTCTATTTTAAAGCATTTAACATTGTGTTTTCTATTCTCCCTGAAGAGAAGAAGAGCTTTTATATTTAGCTTTCCTTGAAGATGTAACAAATGAAATTCTTAGCCTTGGGCTATTTTCTAACAGGTAGGTTACGGTTCTTTTCAAATTTGTAATGGTGTGTCAGAAGCACATGGGCTCTGTAAGAAAGGGAAGTAGTGTTTAGTAATCATTTCCTTGCCTTTAAGAATATATAGATACATAGTTCCCCCTTGCTTTTGTTTTGTTTCCTTTTCTTTTTTGCTTTAGGTAAGAAAGGGGAACTAGGAAAGATGTGTGTGTCATCTACTTTAATCTGCTATGTACTGTGAGATAAACCCTCTGTTAGAAACTGACCTGGAACCCTAGGTGGACTAATGCTAAGAAGAAATCATTTTACTCTGCAACATCTGTTTTGCTAAATAAACCAAGTTATTAATCTTCCACACAACAGATCCTCCATTTTCCTTCTGTCCTTGTTCCTGTTCCAATATGAATTCAGGCTTCAGCATGGGTTGTCAGGATTACGTACTGTTTTAGATAAGGGTTCACCAGTTGCTAAATCAGATTTTTTTCAATAATTAAACAATAAGTTATGATACAATTAATGTATTTGAGTAGTACTCCCGAATTCTTTTCTGTGCCAGTTCTTTCTGATAAAGAACTCTCTGTTTATAGCAAAAAAAACAACAAAACACTGCAGTATTTCTGATACAGAATTTTAACCCGTTTTTGTAATTCTATTTTCAAGGCAGTCCAGCATAATATTCCGATCTTCCTCTGATAATGTTCCCAGCTGTTTTTCTATTCTGTGCACTCCCATTTTTTTTCCTCGTGTCAAGGCTATCAATGAGAATGTTAAGTACACTAAATGAAAAAAATTAATCTTTGAGAAATTTCAAGAGCAATGTCCCTCTGGTTCTTTTTTACAGTAACGTTGTCTTCCCTTAAAGCCCTTCTTACACTGTTTGGTTTTTTTTCTTTAATAATTTCTCATGTAAGCTAGATTAAATTCACTTGACCTTCTGGAAATCTGTTCCAGTGACTGTGTACCTTAGTTGTCACAGAACACTTCCTCTGTGCTGAAATTTTTTCTCATCCTGCTTAAGCAATGGAAGAGAGTTCTCAGGACTGAGGACTTTTCTCTGGACTTTTTTCTGAAGCTGGATTTCATTCCTTCCCTTTATTTACACTTGTGTATATTGGCCACTATGGTGCACCTAAGAGATTCTGGATACTTCAGCATGCCAGCAGAACCACCACTAGATTGTTGGTTTCTCCCACCGCATAGATCCAACAGACCAAACACACCCCAAGTTGTGCTACAAATCACCCCATGGTTACTGTCTGCTTCCCAAAGCTGGGTCTGCGTGCTGAGCACGTGTCCGGTGGGATACCGACTCCAGGTAGCCCTCTTTGTGACAGAGCAGAATTGAAACAATCTTAGTGGTCTCATTCAGCTAAGAAATGAAAATAAAAAACTAAGGTCATTAATTTATGTAGATTTGTTTAAAGTTGGTTTTCTTCCCGTGAAATCATTTAATTGTTCATTTGTAGAGTTCTGGAACAACTGTTTGAGTGTCATATTCAAGAAAATAAGAACCGTTTGGATGAGGTACGTGCTGCCCCCCTAATATTCTCCCTCTCTGCATATTACTTCAGCGAAGTTTCCAAAGTACGGTGGAAATGCACTGGTATATTTGCAGGTAAAGGTAACCAGAGTGCTCAGTGGGGAGCATCTCTCTTCATAAATGAGATTTGCAGACTCACGGATCATGGTAGATCAGGAGTCACAGGTACAGTCACAGAAAAGGGACAATAGCCAGCTCAGTTTGGTGACACTTGCTGTATAATTTAGTCACTTGACTGCAAGCAGCCTGCCTTTCCTTAGGTCAGAATTAAGCCCTGAGTTCTGGGCAGATAGGTGCCGTGCGGCTGGAGGAGTGTCACGCCTTTCTTCTTTCACCCCTAGAGCAAAATGCGCCACTTGTTGGATGTACTGAAAGCAGACCTCGGCTGCAGCCCGGGCAGCGAGGCAGAGCAAACCCACGCAGGCTGGGAAGCCTTTGACTCGCTGGATCTGCAAGAGTTTGATACAATGGAAGAGCTTGAGTTTACCAGTAAAAGTCAGCAGCAAAAAAAAGCTACAAAAAGTGAAGAATTCTTTGGGACTATGGACTTATCATTAAAGGAACCAAACAAATGTGAATCACTAGTATGCAGGGAAAGTCCAAAGGAGACACAGAGCAAGGATTACTTTTCAGAAGATGTTGCGGAAATGGTGAACGCTGGGACAGAGTCTGATTCTTGTGTAAAATCTGAAGAAGACCCAGACGCTTCACCCTCATGTGAAGCAACTTTAAACTTGATTACTTGTGACAGTGATTTGGAAGCCAGCAAGCAACTTGATGATCTCGAGGAAAGCTTTGCAGAGGCCCTTCACGTCTCACATGACTATCCGTAACAGTAGCCAAAACTTAGCTGTTAAATAGGGATAGAGCTAATTCTGTAGAGAATTGCCATTTGTTAAATAGTAGTAAATTATTTGTTTTATTTTCAGTTTATTTCTGTTTAAATACTGCTAAAATCTCTCTAGCAGCATGTTGTTAATTGGGCATTAATTAATCTCTGTATTAATGTAGACTCTAAAGGGCAGTGTCAGTTATCAAAAAAAATTTGTATATTTTGTCTGTAATTGTATAAATGGAACTAACTTTTGAGAATATTAAAATTAGATGTATATTTTTAGAAAGCTGTAAGTTATGAAATATTTATTGTTTTTTATTTATAATAAATTCATTGCTAGTGCAGTTGTGGTCCTTCTATAAAGATCTAAGATTTTGTAGTCTGCAAGAATTCAATGTATCCAACATCAAAACATGGTATACTACATACCTGCAGAGCAGAGATGGAACTGTTTGTCCATCCTGGAAGAGCGCATTGTTTGATGTTAAATCCCATTGAGGCATGAAGGTGTTATAATCAACTTTTTTCCTTTTACAGTAACTGTAGAACATAAGAAACATACCTTTTCCTTGCACTACCTAGGGTGAAATGGGAATGAGTGTGGATAGGCAGCTTTCCGAACATAAGAATTTATTTCTTTTGGTGCAGGTGGATGATCATTCCTTCTTCAGCCCTCAACCATGAACTCAATTGTCTTATTCCTTGTACCAACAGGTATAAAGAGCCATTTTGCAGTATGAGCTGCTCTCAGTCTTTGCCTAACCTCCTGTCAGCTTTCTGGCCTGAAAATGACATTTATCTCTAGCTACTGCTTATGACAGCTCTTGAGCTGTTTCATCCTCGCTGTCCGTGATTCAGCTGATATTTCTGGAAAGCAAAGACTGCAACAATTTTTAAACTGAACAACACTAAAATAAACAGTTCAATTTCTTGCGTTAACAACAACCTTGGTATAACATTCTGCATCAAACTTTGGTTTTGAAAAAAGATTGAGTTGGGTACTGGTTGATGACTAAGACTATCTAGTAGAAGACACATCAGGCATCTTGTACAGCAAACGGAGAAAAGGTGGTCGATCTGATGATTAAAGTTTAAATTGAAGTTAGCGCATGCACTGCACAATTTCTTTTGTCTAATCAGAGTACAGCTGTTACCTGGCATTCACGGTACTGCAGAATGAGCTCAATAGGTTCTGAGGAAATGCTGGGAAGTTACATTGTCTTGCTGTAGGTGAGGAACTATAAGCAGCCTTAGGAACCAGATAAAGCCTGTCCCCAAATACCTCTTAGGATTGGCCTTAATCTCCTTCCTCCAAGGACAAACCCAAGTGGTTACAGTTCATACATACAACTACTACCACCTGCCTCCCCTGTGGCTCATGAGTGTCTACCAAAGACTATTGATTCTGTAAGCTAGAAGACTGATTGCAGCTATAAGTAGCTCCGATAGACGTAGACCACTGCTTCACGTGTGAAGCATAAAATTTTTTGGGGGGAAAAAAAAAATTCAAAAAAACTCTAGAGAAAGCCAAACAAAAGCAAAATTTCTGGCACAGTCATCAGCATTGCAGTGCAGAACATAATTTCCCAAAACAGCAAAAGGCACTTTCTGGGCTGCCTTGGCCACAATAATAAATTACACTTGTTGACAATGACAGCAGACTAGGGTTTATTTTAGCCACGTACATGCGGTGGTGCAGAAGGGCACTACCCTTTCATCTGCTGCGCTCAGCTGGCTGTCTTGTAAATCTGGGCTGCAGTTTGAGTGCTCTGGCTCACTGGAAAGTAGGTAAGATAATGTGAGGATTTTGCATCCCTCTATCAATCAGAGCTTGTCTGGTTGAAAAGACACACACACACCCCCCACCCACCCACCCACCCCATCCCCCCACACACACACACACACCTCCCCCCCAGGGCTGATGATTCAGTACAGTTCGGGGATGGTTTGTCCTCGATCAGGAGTGATCAAAGACCTCCCATCCCCAAGGAAGATCCCTCTCTATTCCTTACCCCACAGAGCTGAAGGGCAGAACGCACCTAGGGAACTATTGTTGGAACAGTTTTAACACAGAGGGACGCGTTAGAAAACGAAAGAGTGTGGTTAGGTGTATCCAAGTATAAAGCCTCTTTGCTCCTCAGCCAGGACTTCACCCACTCCTGGGGCCCTGCATTCCGAGTTCTCCAATCTCAGTCAATAATGGAATTTAGGGGTTTGTTTTTTTTTTCCCTGCCTATCACTACACTGTATAACTTCCATGTCATAAAAAAAGATGATTCAAAAGAGACTTTGGCTTGGTCAACACAAGTCTGATTAAAGATTAAAAATAATTTCACTTTTAAATTCTGCAAATAAAAAAACTTAAACACCACAACAGTGAAAGTGGTCATGACATCACCTTGCAGAAAAGTGCAAATAATGACACACTCATTTCCCGTAGTATGAGTAACACAAAAATAAACAAAAACAGTTCCTTGACCATATTTCCTGTTGATGAGCTGTCTGAACATCAATGACATTTTTTCTGGGTAGATGGAACTTAAAAGAGTAAATAAATCCATTAAAAAAGACTTTTCACAAAGAAAGCATCTGTCTGCCTAAACCACAACCGTGAATATTTCTTGGATCCAGAGTGAAATTTCTGGTACAGAACCAGAAGATCACGCACTCCAGTATCCTAGCAGCTGGAGCAGTCAGCCCAGTCCAAGGAACTGGTTTCTCACTGTACAGCCACTCCCACAAGACAGCAGGGAAAAAGCATTCTAGATGAATGTTATCTATATGCAATCAATTACTTTATCTACAGATCCAAAAGCAAATTCGGGCTACTCGGGGCTTAAAACTTTCTCCCTTTTATTCACATTTACTTTAAGGTCGTGCTTCAAACATAAGTTGTTTAAGCAGCTTGACATGCAAGCCTGACCCACATCACTGATAAGATTAATCAACAGTGCAAGCTTTGGGTTTTTGGTCTCGTCACCTTTTACTTGGTGATATACTCAGGTCTCGGCACAAGCAACAGCAGAACAAGGCAGTCGCAACACCATTACAAATCTGAATGCTTCAGAAGCAACAAACTTAGGAGCAGTCGGCATCTGTGATCTGCAATGTAAAGACATATTTCTGCCCGGATTTATGTGGGTGATGAGCACATGCATAACAACATCAATGTTTACTTCAATCGGACAAAAGCGCGCTATTGTTACTTGCTCTCTTACAAACCGGTGTCTTATCTTTAAAGCCTACAGTTTTGTTGTCACTGCTCTTGTTTTCAAAGGTAGGATTCTGTTTATTTACAAAGCAAAGTGAGGCTTTTGGTTATTTGAAGTAAAGATTAATGTGATGAAAGAAAAAGGTGCTTAGATGTCTTAGGGTTAACCAGAAAACAAAAACCTGCAAGCAAAACCCAAGCTATCATTTTATCCCTGATCAACCCTGTGTCTAGGACACCTACACATTTTTCATTTAGGCTTAGTGGCAGAATGACTCCAGGGTCCTGTTTCTCTGCATTTCTGTACATTTTCACATCATTTATAGCTATGAAACAGTAGATACAGAATGATGCAGCTCAACTGATAACGTTTCATAATTTGCGTACAAATGGCTCCACCAGACAGTGGGGAAAAGAAGGGCTGCTTTTTCCTGTGCAAAGAGTATGAACAAGAGTACTGAAACATCAGCATAAATAAAAATCAGGCCCAGGAGTTTCATTTGTAGCACCTAACACAGGCTGTTTCAATGTGGTGACAGCACAGCTTCTAACCAACAAGACATCCCAGTAACACCTTTCACTGCTACCGTTCCTCTGTGCCTGAGCACCAGTGAAGGGAAAGGTAGCAGTCGCAGGCCACAGCCTGGGGGAAGGAGAAAGAGCAATGGAAAATGAATGTTAAAGGGAATGTAGGAAGAAAGGAAAGGGGAAGGGGAAATCATTATTTATTCCATTTTTTAAAAAATGGTGAGACCTATTATCGGGTAGAACACAGGTACAGAGTAGAAATTTAGATGCCCCTTGTTAATATGTCTTCAAACATATTTTAGACCTCCCTCAATTTTTCCACCTCTGTATTGTAGCATTTGTATTTCAGTATTTGTGACATAAAAATTAATGACAAAGGGAAAAAAAACACAAAACTGTAACTCAGGGTGTGCTTCAGGGAGCTATGGGAAACTCCAGCATCCCACTTTAGTTTCTGAACACCCAAGGCAGGAGCATACTCTGATAAGCAAGTGCAGGGCACTGCAGCTGCATGATGTCTCTAAAGCCACCCAGACCTTTCTCTCTGGCATTCCTAGGAGCTCACACCTGGGATGCACACAGATTACAAGGAACAGAACAGCAACCAGTGATTTTAATAAAAACAATTTCTCACTCTCCAAAACAACCAAACCATATACTCAAGCAGTCCCATCTTCCTGATTCCTTTATCAATCGTGAATTCTGCTTCATTCAGAAACAACCATCTTCACATTCTATTCCAAGTAGCAAAGCAAGTGATACGCAAACAGGTGAGTGGTAAATTAATCTCCCGCACCAGCCACTGCACCAGCATGGGTCACAACCAGCACAACCAGTCAAGGGATCCAGTTTCAAAGCCTGTAGCGGGTCGTGGGCCAGCGGAAGCTGAGCATGTCACAGGGATAAAGCATTGCTGGGAAGGGAAAGGAGAATCAGCAGTTATCACTGGCATGACAAATCATCAGGCGAGCTGTAGAGCACCCGTAGCTCACGTCCATCTCAATCACCTTAAAGAAAACCTAGGAGGACTCCAGGATGTCAGGCAGTCCATGAGTAGCAACAAGAAGAGTTAATTCAAGTGAAGGGACCCAAAATCAGGAATGCTGTGTCTACTGTGCACAGGAGTTTCTGTTCTCTGCAGAAAGCCTCCAGAGCAGCTGGGTTTTCTCTTCAGGGCTCCTAAAGGGTCTGATCCTTTTAGCTCACCCACTAAGCTAATTCCTGCAGACAGCAAAGGGCAGGAGGTGCACCTGACACCCAGGTGACAACACACAAGGTACATTTGCATTCATCTTTTAAACTGTGAGACTGGCCTGCAAAAGGTGTGGGCTCTCAGCCCAGAGCCACATTTTGGGCTGGAGGAGTGCCGGAGGGGCTGAACACCCATCCCCACTGGGCACAGGCACGGGCTGCTGCGGTGCCCTCGCTGCTCCTGTGCATCACAAGCTTCAGCACACATAGTCTCCCCTGCAGTCCTTCCAGCCCTACTGCATCAGGGGAATGAAATTAGACCTTGAGAAGGGCAAGTAAAGGCTACATAAATGGAGCAGGAAGGCATATGAAACTTGAGAGAGAGAGAAACTCGAACACAGCCTCAGCCTGGCAGGCCACAGAGCTATGCTGTCCCATTCTCACAGAGGACAGGCAGCGTGATCTGTAGCACGAGGTGCAGAGCTCTCTGCAGTTATCCCAAGAATTCAGCAAGCCCGCAGGACTCCCCTTACAGTATCTGCGCGAGGGCTGCAGCATACCTCACATCTCACAGCAGCCAGAGCCTGGTTCCAGAAGATGAGTAACAGAACTATGAGGTGACCCCAGCTCTTCCCAGCTATCTGTTTCACTCATAAGCATGCTCACATGCCAAATAAGACGTGAAGCAACGTGTCAAAGGCCACCAGCTCTCCTGTCAGCCTGAGAATTCCTTGCAGAACCTCAGAGGTGTAGCCTCTCCAACCAGACATTCAGCTCAGAGGCATTTGGCACCATGCTTTTTCCCAACGTTTGACACAAGCAAGACCAGAGATGATAGCATAGGTTTGGGAGCTGGCTATGAGGCTTCCCAAATGCTGGGCACAGCCATCTCAGATAACAGTGGATTGCAAGAGAAAGATAGAAGAGCTCGAGTTCTCATCTCAGTTTCCCTTTGCCCAGAAACAAGCTTGCATGATGGGTCCTCCCCTCCCACCTTGAGAGTGTTAAGCCTTACACAGGGTCTTTCAGCTTAAACATAGGTCTTTCAAAGGCCCTCGCTGTAGCTTTCCATAGCATGTGTTTTCTCCATGGCTGTTGCTCAATATTTGAACTTCTTAGAGCCTCTGTTCAGTTCACTTCATGGTGCAATCAGATCTCTCCAAAGGGTTCTTGGGCACATCTCCACAACCAGCTCCTTGTTGTCCATCCCTTTACCCAAAAAAGCAACTGACAGGTGAGAGCACACCGCTGCCATAAAGCGCCCATGATGCAGTCTCAGGCACACTCCAGTAACAAAGCTACGGGGCAGGTGAGCAATGGGACGGGCCAGCCCATGGCCAAAGCTAGCTTCACAGGTATCAGGACAATGCAGCCTATAGTATTAGTGCAGTATTTCCAGTTTCTTTCAACAGAGAATGTAAATTAGCCTCAGTTCTGCTTATTTGTCATTATTTAAACACCAGCATTGTGCAGAGGCATAAGGCTGACCTTTTGTCCTGAAAACAGGCTCAAACAGAGCATTTTACAGAATCACAGAATCAACCAGGTTGGAAGAGACCTCAGGGATCATCGAGTCCAACCCTTGCCCTGACACCACCATGTCAACTAGACCATGGCACTAAGTGCCATGTCAAGTCTTTTCTTAAACACATCCAGAGATGGTGACTCCACCACCTCCCTGGGCAGCCCATTCCAATGTCTAATGACCCTTTCTGAAAAGAAATTCTTCCTGATGTCCAACCTGAACCTCCCCTGGCGAAGCTTGAGGCTGTGCCCTCTTGTCCTATCACTAGTTGCCCGGGAGAAGAGGCCAACTCCCACTTCACTACAACCTCCCTTCAGGTAGTTGTAGACTGCAATAAGGTCACCTCTGAGCCTCCTCTTCTCCAGGCTAAACAACCCCAGCTCCCTCAGCCATTCCTCATAGGTCAGACCTTCCAGACCCTTCACCAGCTTGGTCGCCCTCCTCTGGACTCGCTCCAACACCTCAATATCTTCCTTGAAGTGCGGGGCCCAGAACTGGACACAGTATTCAAGGTGCGGCCTCACCAGTGCCGAGTACAGAGGGACGATCACTCCCCTAGACTGGCTGGCTACACTATTCCTAATAGAGGCCAGGATGCCATTGGCCTTCTTGGCCACCTGGGCACACTGCTGGCTCATGTTTAGCCGGCTGTCCATCAGCACCCCCAGGTCTCTTTCCACTGGGCCGCTTTCACCACTCTTCCCCCAGCCTGTAGCGCTGCATGGGGTTGTTGTGGCCCAAGTGTAAGACCCGGCACTTGTTCTTGTTGAACCTCATGCCGTTGGTCTTGGCCCATCTATCTACCCTGTCCAGATCCCTCTGTAGGGCCTTCCTACCCTCCAGCAGATCGACACTCCCACCCAGCTTGGTGTCATCTGCAAATTTGCTGAGGGTGCACTCAATCCCCACGTCTAGACCATCTATAAAGATATTGAACAGCACCGGCCCCAGAACTGAGCCCTGGGGAACACCGCTAGTGACCGGCCGCCAGTTGGACTTTGTCCCATTCACCACCACTCTCTGGGCTCGGCCATCCAGCCAGTTTTTAACCCATTGAAGAGTCCACCCATCCAAGCCCCGGGCAGCCAGTTTGTCTAGGAGGATGCTGTGGGAGACAGTGTTGAATGCCTTACTGAAGTCTAGATAGACTACATCCACAGCCCTGCCCTCATCTACTAAGCGGGTCACTTGGTCACTTATTTCCAGCTTGATGGCATAAATGCACTGAAAGTGCTAAACTCACCTTGGCAGCCCTCCTAACTAACACCATGGCACTAAAGATAAATTTTGCTCTGACTGCAGGGAGTGCATATACTCAGCAATGCTCCTTATTTTAGGTAGATGATTGTTTTATCTGCAGTGCATCCAAGCTACTGCATCTAATACCTGTCATTTGGATTCCTATCACTCTTCTGATTGAGGTGACTGTGGAACAGCTCCTTCTGCTCTTTATACCTAAGGAACTTGGGAAGAAAACAAATCCTTCATCAACCATCTACATTTGTTTTTATTTTTGGTGAACAATTGCACTTTTCTCCTCCTTCCTAATTACATTTTGATCCTGACTACTAACATAATGCAGTGTTTCCCTTCTCCTTATGAAGGAGAAAACAGATGTCCTCATTTGGACAAGGCATTGCTACAGGAACCCATGCACTCTAGCAAGAGTCACAGTGCATCTACAGAAGGTGGTAGGGATCATTTTCAGGTAAGGCTGAAAGAGCCATCCAGCAGGACAGAGGAAGAATCAATCACCCACCAGCACCCTGGAAGGAATAAGTCCTTGGGCTCAGCGTCCCAGGGGGATATTTCACCAGAACAAGTGGGATCAACAGGCCAGCTGTCTCAGACTGGCTGAGCCACTGTGTTGCATGTGATTTTCTCCTTAATCCTTCTGGAGCTGCTGTCAGGAACTGAATCAAACCTGGAGTTTTGATAGACTTGATTCTTGTCTATATACTTCTCTTTTTCAAGCCAGAAGTTGCCCCCAAAGACAATCTAATCAGATTTACTGATTATCATAGCTGGCCTACCTCTGCAAGATAGCTTTCAGGACCACAAGAATCAGGAAACAAAAATAATGCCATATTTTTAGTGTGTCAGTGAAAGGATGGCTTAAACAGAAAAACTGAGGCAGTACAATTCCCCAAGATTTATAGTTTCAAATTAAATTGCTTCTCCTAATTCAGGGAAAGAAGTAAACATTTGCAACTGATGGAATTTAAAGTGATAGAGACCTACAGCTTCTGGTCTTCAGGAGACAACTCATTTTTGAAACACAGAGTGAGCACTTGCTATTTCTGGAGGCTCAGAGACAGTCACTACAGAACAAATGAATATATTTCTATACTGCTATGGTGCAGAAAACTCAATAAACCCTGATAAATCTGCTAAAATAATATCTTCCACATTATCAAACTAAAAACAAACTATCTTCTATTTTTCTGAAGTCTTTTGCTAAAGATTTTGTCAATGGAAAGACATTTTCAGCTTCAATCAGTCACGAATAGCACAGCATGCAGACAGAAGAAATCAGATACACACATGCACACATGAGGTATGCAGTTCGTTTGAATCACTGATTATCAGTATTAGCCAGGCTTGACAGAGGCTTTCTTCATAGGTACTTAACACCAGTGAAAATTCTTCATTCGCCTCTGGGTATGTTAATTCGGGGTCTGTTCGTGGAAGGATTTGATGTCCTTCTAAATTTACGTAAGGCACATGATTGTCATTTTAGAAATGGCTAATAATAATAATCATCTGAACCTCATCTGCAAGCCCTCCAAGTCTTTTCCGGTTGTTTTGTTTATTACAACAGATATTTTAAATCCATAGAATAAGCAGGGCAGCAAATAATACTGGTTTGGTATGCTGGCGATGGCAGATGTTTGGTTTAAACTTAGGTGCCCGTCTGAAAGATTGACACGTAGATCAGTTTGGGACACGTGGTGATTGATCAGAAATGGGACAGAATTTTTCTAAGCTCTACCCCTTCTAGCTCCCACAACTATGTTGTACCGTTTTGCAGGCAGAGAGCCCAAGAACACCCATGTGCCCTGAAGTCCTTGCTTCAGAAAAGCTCCCAAAGAATGTAATGAAGTCAAATGTTACAGCGTGTCTTCAAACTTGTGCAACTCTGAAAGATAAAGAAGTTCTGTGGTAAAATAGTCCCAGGCTCACCCATCTCCTACTTATGCTTTGTTTCATTTTGAATTAATGAGGCTAGTTTAAAGCAATTATAATAACAACAGAAATAGTTTTTAAGTAACAGAACCACCGTTTCCATACGCATTATGTTCCACTGGAGCTACAGAACTGCCATCACTCAAACACAAGTGCTGATGGCAGAAGGTTCAGCTTGCCCAAGAGCCAGATCAAGCCGATGGGATATACAGCGATATGAAGTCACTTGCTTGGTTCAGAGGTGATGAGCATTCACCTATCACGCAGTCCTCACTCAGCTCCAACTCTCCTGCAACACCATTCTCCAGTCAATACCTGTGTAAGTGACTTTCCCATCATGCCCACAAATTGTGATCATCCACGAGTAGTTCTCAGGCTGCAGGATGTAAACTGGCAACGTTTCTGTGGCACTGGGCAGCTTCTGTCTCCATGCAGCAGAGTCCAGCCTTCCAGAGGATGCTCATAAAAATAGCAGAGAGAGAGAACACACATTTATATGCTGCCATTGACCCCTCAGGGAAAAGGAATGGGTGTAAAAAGAATCCTATCAGATCCTAAAGAGAGCAACTGTCACATGTAAAACTTCCAGCTAGGTACCTAGCATTGCTGAGTTTCATGTAACCTTCATCTATCCACAACCATTCCAGATTTAAACAACCCTAACAGCTGAATGAGAGCTAACTTTGGTTCCCCTAATCAAGGCACTAGGCTAGGAACCTCTCTCATCAGCTCCCCTAAGTTTCTGTTGTACAAAGTCCTGAAGCTCTTGCCCAGGAGAGCTACTGGCCAGCTGTGCCAGACCCAAGAATCAAGCTGCTTCCCTGCCAGCCAGCTCTGGCCACCAGAAGGCTCTAATGGGGATCTTACAGTGGCTGCAAAAGAACAGCTACACTTTAGAGCAATTTGGATTTAGGGGAAATTTAGGTTTCTGAAGAGACCTTTGCCTCAGGTCTAAAACCAGTATAAATAGTAAGTCTGATCAGAACTGCTGGGTGTTCTTACGATGTGCTTAAGACCCCAAGAAGTCATATTTCCCTCTTCTGACTTTCAATCTATGTCAAATAAGGGAGCTTTGCCCACACTGAACATCGCACAGGACATTCCCCAGGATTTGGGAACTGATCAGACAAATACATAGATAGCTGGTATGTTACTGTCTTACCTTAAGCTGATTAATGCCATCGAACTGAGCATACCTAGAATAAAAATTTTTGTTAAAAGCCTGTTCGTTTCACATAGTTAACTGGGCAGTGCACTAGGCATTTAGCAAAGACAAGGGAAATGCAATTGTCCAGTGTGAAATCGCGATGTCTGGGGTGCAATTCATTTATCATGACGTTATGAGGTCTTGTGCTGCCCCAGGTGTTATACAGCAAGCCTTTTGCACCACCTCCCTTACTTCAGTGTTAGTTATTGGTAGCAGCTCCACTGATAGTAAGTAAGTATACAATCAACTGTTTCTTCTCTCACATGCTTTTGGAAAGGGTTTTTTAACTTTCAAAACCTTTTTATCCCTCCTCCAACTTAAAGGTTACAGGCAAATTGAATGTTCAATACTGAAAATAGCTTTAGAAAATGCAAAACATTATAAACAATAATGACAGGGCAGCAGGCACAAGACTTCGCTGCCACAGAGATTGTAGCTATTAGTATTTGACAGTACAAGTTTTATATTCGTACTGAGATGCAGGACAGTACTTGCAGCACTTTAGAACAGAGATAGCACCTTTGTGTTCAGAAGGTAAAGTCCCAACCTAGGACTACACATGAAAAGTTCTCTGATTTTTCTTTTAATAATGGAACAATAAAAACTCATAGTTGCTTCAAATATTTATTTCCATGGCAAAAATAGACTATAATATATTCATTTCACATATATTACATTCAGTAATACAAGCTTTTCTGTCTATGAAACACAATTTGTACATTGTTTTACAAACCAATTTCAGTTTTACAAGAATTAAAGCTGTTTTGATTATACATTTTTACAGTATTGGTGGCAAGACAGCAAAAAATAGACATGTTAACCACTAGCTTACTACTAGAAAATAATACTTCATGTTTGCTACTGTTTAAACAAAGTCCCACTTAAATCCTTGCATACTGGCTCAAATGAAAATGGAAGAAAATGGAGCCAGATCCTGCATTCCTCTGACATTAAGGCCTCAATCCTGTGAAACTGCTGAAAGGACTTCAAACACCCATTTGCTTTAACTGAATGAAGAGATTTCAGCCATGTGCAGGAGTGTACATACTTACTGACTTGCCAGGTCAAGCCTCTAAAATTTCCATCCAAGTCCCCCCTGATCAGCCAAAGAAGACAGATATGTTGGGTATTTCAAAGCAATTTAAGAAAGTATCTTTGTGAAGAGCATATACACCTTGTCTGCCAGAATTATCCAGGATTAGCAAGGTGACAGACTGGAGGATTTTACATTATTTTTCCCCCATCAAGTTTCCTACCATTCTAAAAATTAATGGCATTTGCAAAGTCTTTAAAGTATTTTAAAAGTCTCCTAATTTTACTTAAATATTTCCAAATGGAAAAACAGCATTTAAATTCCCTTTATAAAAGTTAGGCACCTTCTGAAACTGTGCTCATAAAATTAATAATTTGGTAGTTTTGATTGCTGCTTATCTGAAACAAAATAACGTTACGGTATCTACAGACTTCTCTCTAACTTGCCACAGGATGGATCTGTTGTAAACTCTGTTCATTAGATTCTTTGCATTTGATTTCTATCTTCTTTCCCTAATTAGAGACAAAGAATAGACTTCTAAAGAACAAATACACTGGAGGTTATACTTCACCACTGAATGCAGCATCGTGGAAAATGGCAAAGAATAGAACCAAAGGCCGTTTAGTAACTGTTTTTTGAAATGCTTACTGAAGTTAATAAATCCTTTTTTTTTTTTTCAGCTCCTGTAGACCTTAAAGTAACATACATGATGCCAACAGAATGTACCAAGGTAGCTGGTCCCCAACAGGATCTTACTAAGAAATGTTTTGGTTTGGGTTTGTTTTTTTTTAACAGACGTGTTTGCAACAGCTGTTAAAAGTTAAAGATTTTTTCCCTTACCTACCTCAGCACAGTATTATATTATTTTAATATCACTGTATTGCAAATGCTGCACTGCAACATAATTCCTAAGCACATGTTAAACTCGACATTTCAAGGGCATGATTCTCAGCCCAGCCTTAACCTGGTGCAATTCACACCTACTGTAAATACCTGCCTGCATTCATAAAAGTATTTAGACTTTCAAATCATCTAACGTGCATCCATTAGAAATTATCACTGCAAAATTGCATGTATGCCTACTCCCCCTGCATTTTGCATGTGTAAAACCAGAGACCACAGTTTGAAAAATCTGACCTTTAATAAGTAAACAGAAACTGAGCTGACAGATTGCATTAAATACATTTGGAAAGGAAGATATGTAAAAATAACAGAGCCTCTGAAAAAAAATATTTGGGGTTTCAAAAATTACATTTTAAAAAGCCAGTAAAAATAACACCTATGACTACATATTCACTTACCCTATCATGCCATGAAAAACATACTATATGAATCAAACCCTTCTAGCAGCTCTGCTGTGGATACAAAACTTTCCAAATCCCCTTCCAAATGCCTTCAGCCGTTCCTCAGACCCTCACCCTCTACATCCAACATTTTGTACTTTCACAAGAGAATTTCTTCTGAACTACCTCAGCTACCTTTCCTTTGAATGCCGTAGCTTCATGGATGCACATTCCTGTTACATTCTTTTGGTTAATTCTTCTAATCTGCATTTAAATTTAAACCAGACATGAGTATTCATGCTTTAAGGGTTTTCATTGGCATTAAGCCCATTTGAATTCCTACAGTATCAGGAAGAACTGCAGGAATTTTGCATCTTGCAGGACTGGACTCTGGCTTTGCATGACTTTGCAGTATTGAAAAAAACCCCAAACCCTAAACTCTAAAGCACAGAGTTCTTAGCAACTGAAGTGTTGTTTCTTTTAAGTTAATAATTTGAACTAACTATTGAAATATAGTAATGAATCCACTATTTTTAAGTCCAGGATGTTAGTAACACTACTGATATTAAAACTGAGGTCTCATTACACAGCTAGCTTGTATGATAAACGACCCTGCAGTTCCCAAGTTTGGTCCAGAGGCCATTGAAATCTGTGAGCCACTCAACTTTTAACAGTTGCTCCAACAAGAGAAATGTAGCAGCAGCCTCAGGTAGTCCTACTTATTAAAATTAAGAAGGTATTTTTGGAGAAAATTGCTCCAAACGTCATCCACTTCAAAAAGAGATACACAGGATTACAAGAGGAGCCAAAAATACATTTCTCAAAATGCCAAGAGTTTTTTCCATTTTAGTACACATTTCTTTTATTTGTTATTACTTTATTTTACTTTTTTCCTAAATGTTGATGATAACTTAGAGCAGCTTTTCATCCTCAGAAATTACAGGAACTCTGCCTTGCTCACCTGCTTTGAATTAAATGTATTTCTAGATATAAACCTGCACTTGTAGTTTTTACCGTTAACTTGTGCAAAAGGTATCACAATCACAGCAATACTAAGGCATAAAACTTTTTCCTGCTCATCATGAGGGACAGCAGAAAAAGGAGAGCACTGCTGTGCAGGCTGCAGAAAAGCGATGCAAAGCTCCCCTGCGTACCATGGAGCTTCTCCCTCACAGAACAGGGCGAGGAGTGATTTGCAGCCCACAGCTAAGCCTGCAGAGTCAGTGACATCTTTGCAACAAACAGGGCTCTGACTTCTGTTCTTATAGAAGGGCTGCTAGCCCAAGACTACAAAGATTCACCAGCCATAAAATCTCTCATCAGAGCAACCAAGAAATCAAACGTGCAGAAGCCCTTACCACAATTTTTAAGTATATTACAAATATACTCTTCTCCTTACTGTTCATACAATTTGATCCTTAAAAGTATTTTCCACCTAGCCCACAAAAGACAGTCAAATCTGTCTCTTGACAGTATATAGCACCTTTATTTATCCCTGAGAGCTCTGACATCCCTAGAGATCAGCATCATCTTTGCCATTTGCAGCAAGAGTGTCTTCATACAACTTTTCTTACTAAAAAAAGTCAGCTCAAATCTTGCATAATAATCTGGTTTCATCCCCATAAAAACAGAAGCACATTTGGCAAAATGGGCAGGGTTATAGTGGAATTTTAAGCTTCTGACAGATAACTCCACCTCCAATTCACATTGTGACTGGATTTGGGCAGTGGCTGTTCTTACAATGTCCAACAGTTCATGAAGCACTCAGAGCAACATGTAAAAAAGCATCCCTTTGCCAGGCTCAGAACAAAGTGCTAAAAACTGAATTTTCTTTTAAAAGTTAACTCAAAATCTAAACAATAGTTTTAAAATTAATTTTGTTACAGGAGGTTGTGGAGTTTATTTTCATTTGGTATCTTTAGAAGAGAAACTGCTCATTTTCAATGCTCACTTGGAGCCAGAAGCTTACATACAAAAGCAATCCTGCTAACTTCAGTAGAAGAACTCACATAAAGTCAATGCTATTAATGCAAAAATGGACTGCTGATGGACAGAACTGAAAGCTGAAATGGAGGAGGTAGCGCTATTATGCTTAAAAAAAATAAATCAAGACTGTGACTACCAGATTAGAGAGCAACTGCCTTTAAAAGTGAACACAACTTCTTTCAGCAAAACAGAAAAGAAAGCAAGACAACACACATTTGCTCACCCACCGTAGATAATCCTGTAAATTTTGGGTTAAATTGCTGGTTTTAGCTGTGCCTTTTAATGTCTTTCAGCTGATGTTCTGTCCCAGTAACTGCTGAACAGCTAAAAATTGTTGCTTGAAGTTGTGGTTGGATATAATTTCATTAAAAGTTGCTCGTATCAGGTTATGAAGATCACAGTCCAAAGTTTAGAAATGGAAATGGTACAAGCTACACTTTAGAGAATACCTTCCCATTCAAAAATATTTCTGAAGATAGAAGTGAACTGTGGCAAAAAGTAGCAATGTTTTTAAAGCACAGCATGACACAAATAGCTAAGTATGTTTGTTTCTTTCAATACCTCTGTTAACACAGAAATGTCAAATTGGTTTGTTTGAAGACTGATTTTTTATATAGAAATCTTACAGCAACTGGTTTCCTCTACACTTCCAGTTTTACATTTGGCAGTCAATACTTCCTAGGCAGTTTACAGTTACAAAAAGAACAATTTTTTCGCCATCTGAAATATTCAATCTTACTTCTACTGAGAGTAGAATAATTCAGACCACCTGAAAGCAGACCAAATGCTCTAGATTAAGACAGTGTACTTTAAAGTAATATATTTTGTATAGAATGACATATTAGCACAATGTCATTTGGATCATGTCTTTTTCTTTGTGGAAGTAACATTACGGAGGAAATTGAGGCAACCTATTTATTACTCTTAATGTTTTGGGAGACAATTATTGTTTTGAAGGGTTTTTATTTATTCATAATAGTTTCCAAACCCTTGTTACACCTCAGAAAAATAACATAATTTCCCCAGTAATAAAAATTACTTTCAGTCTTATTTCATTTTGCTAAGTGGGTATGAAGGGAAATGGACACTTAAACATGCCTGCAGATTGGTCTACCATAGGGGTTTTTTTAAATTAAACCAGGTATCTACAAACTAATAGCTCACTTTTGAATAGGGTTTACAACTCAGCATCTCAAAACACTTGGAAAGGCAGGTAAAACCACACTGTCCCCATTTGAAAACCACATACAGAGGATTATTTAGGGATACTGTTATTAGACCAGACCCATGAGACAAAACTGAAACTACCAAAGGTATGACTGATCTTCAGGTCCATGCCACAGCCATTGACTCAGCCACCTACACAGCTCCTAAAACACCCACATCGCCCACATTACCTCTAAGAGCTCTTACATTCTGCAGGTGTTTTCAAACGGCTTCTGTGGATATTCTTCATTGCAACGCTGCACAGCATTAGCAAAATCTGTTCTAGTACTGACAAAATAATCTGGAGGATTCTACAGAAACTTCCAGTGCTTTAAAGGCTTTCCTGACTGCGAACATAAGCATTTTTAATGGTCATCTCTGCACTGTGTAAGCCAGCAATCACAGCTGCCATGCCTCCTCCATTATGTTTTATACGATCATTTCCGCTTCGCCACTATGCACCTTCTTACTCCAATTTTGGTTCTCTCACTTCATCAACTTAAAAGGCTCTTCCTAAAATAACAGGTTAGTAATGGTATATTACCATATGAAACAATGCATGATTATAGTTTCTATGTTTAACTACATAAATAACAGAGCAAAATAAGTGCTTAAAACATTTGCATCCACTTTGATTTCAGCCAGTAAAATCAAACTGTCCTCTAAATATATGAATAATACTGAATATGTACTCTCTCTCATCCATTTGTTTTCAATAACCTTGTAGATAATTAGAATATTTTTCCCCTGCTTGTTGCAGATAAACATGCCTCTGCTCAAATGGAAGTTATCAACAGTTAACATCATCTTTCACTTGTCAGTTCTATTCCACGGCATTACAACTACCAATAGCTTCCCCTGGTACTTTCTGCCTGATTTTTGAAAAGTTAGTTCAAACATTGTCAGTCTTCTCTGAAAACATTATGCTGTTTAAAAAGTTTTGGATTGTGGTGGTTTGTTGTTTTTTTTTTAATTAAAAAATGCTGAATATAAAAATAACTGTCCTTAAAGCAACAGCTTAAAATATCTAAGAGCTGCTAACTTTGCTGAGTAAACCAGAGGAAACCAAAAGTTCATTTTAAAAATTATAGATGTATTGTTCTAAATATAAAATTGAAAGCAGAATGAAAATGCATAAGCCCTTAACATTCCCAAGGAGCAGGTTTCTCGCCCCACGCGCATCTACAGATTTTACCTTTTGCACAGTAACAATTATGTTTTAAAACATAATGTTAGTAAAATTGTGCCGTGTACTTCTGTTCCATAAGATACTTATTTTGCTCAGAGTAACACCACTCTAAAGAACGTATTCAAGTACTACAGACCAGTACAAGTAAAATCATTCCCCAATATGACTGCAGCTGAACATGGGAAGAATTTAGTCCAGAGAAGATCCTGCTTTGCAGGGACTGTTACACTGACTTGCATTAATAGTCACATACCAGCCCTAAAAGGTAACTGTGATTCATCATATGAAGAAAACACCAGTGAGAGCAGGTCTGCCTGGACAACTGTAATTTTCTTTCTGTAAACTCTTGCAGTGTCCCTTAGGAAGTGACAGGGATTATATAAGCCTAGAACTTTTAAGAAACTGAATGAGAACTCCATAGACGAAAGTGTACTGTGAAAGAGTCTGCACCATCATCATTCTCTGCTGCCTCAACATGTCCAGTACTCGTGGGATGTCCAGCATCTGGAGGAAGAGAACAAATCATTACAAGTGACTGGTGAGCAAGGAGACTGGCTTGCACTTTCTCAGCAGGAGGTTCAGAGCAGTACCAGTGATCTAAGGGCAGATTCAGCTGCTCTAATTTCAGCTCTGACACTTCATTGCCCACACCTGAAGTATGGACTGCACTACACCACTGACCATGGCTACCTCCTCATCTGTCAAATATGCATTAATGTTAAACTTGCCTGTCTCATGGAGGGTATGTGTCTTCACAAATCTAATGGCTGCAAAAGTCTGTCACAGTGTTAGGACAGGGATACACAATGAAACAATAAGTTTGTGAGTCTCAGCTGGCATATTATATTATTCATAAAAGCTTTACAGCTGTTCACTTGTGGCTAAGAGCTGATAGAATGAGGTTTTATTCTATAAAAATTCCGCTTTGTCCTCTGCTGAGCCTGATACTGCAAATACACTACACTTAGGAACAAAATACTTAATAACAAGCACAGAGACTAGCTATAAAGCATGTTCTTGAATATCATCCATTAAAACTAAAGCATGAAGTGGTAAAGTCAGGGTGAAATCCTGAAATATGCTTAGTAGCCTAGAGCATACCTTGTTCCACTCAGTGACTCAACATCTTACAGAGTCAAGAATACAAATGAGCATTCCAGTACCCAGTGTGTAAGTGGGCAACTCTAGAAGATTATTAACTTCTGCTGAATTGCCAAGAGCTCTTTCAACCATAGTTGTAAGGGCCCTTCCAAAGGCCACATCTTGGAAAAGCTCAGATGAACAGCCATAAAATATTTATTAGGCAGCTTATTTACTGTTCCACTACCTAACATTATTTAAAGCACAAGAAAGAAAAAGAGATCACCTCATTGTGTTCCAAGCAAGCGATCATGATCTCTGACAGTATGACCACTCCTGTTCGTCCTACTCCTGCACTGCAATGTACCAGTACAGGAGGATTAGAGTTTTTAGGATCCGCAGTGCTGTTCGTATGGCGCCGCACTGACTGTATCTCTTCCAAGTATGCTATTAAGTTCAACAAGATAAGAATAATAAATTTAGGAGATGAAGCCCCATAAGCCATGCTATTACACTGTATGATCACCAGAAAAGTAGTAATTTAACAAATGACATCCCACAAAAAAATGACACAGTGTATAAATCACAAGTCATATCCCAACCAAATCAATACAGATCTATAAAGATCATCTAATTTCTGTACGGCTTTCCTTGCCTTGTTCCCCTGTTCCCCACCAAAGGTGGCTCATGGCCATCTTGCTACTGCTGGAACATACTCAAACATGTAGTATGTGATGCAATTATGTTTTAATCTATATGAACTTTTAGTAAATGATATATTTGGCTTTAAACATAAACAGTCACTTTAACAAACTCGCACGTATATTCCTGCCAAAAATATAATTCAGTATCTCTTGCTGGTGTGAAAAACCTTTTACAGCAGAATGCTTGGCACACTTATTAAAAGCTAATTCACGTATAGCAGCCATTTTAGGAGGTATTTAAAAAAAAAAAACACCAACCCCAAAACAAAGCTATTAAATACAACTTACAGAGAAATCCCTTTAAATCCTCTGGACAGCCATGCTCTGGCCAGTCAGTATACTGCAGATGCCAAACTGTTCTCTCCTGTCCTGTGAGAAGATGTTTAATCTTCAAACCCGTAGTTGCATAGCAGCCTGAGTCAGTACGGAATCGTGTGGTAATCTTAAATCTTCCATATGTTACAGTGTTGTGTCTTGAACCAAGACGTGGCCAGTATCTGAAGCTTTTTTCTCGCCCACTTTCCTTAAAAGTAAAACACTTGCTTAACAAGAAACATAAGAACACTCATACAACTAATGCTCCTGTAACAACTGTATCTCTCCCCTATTAAGTACTACTACAGTGTTATGGTTTCACACTGAGTAAACCAACTTTTCAGCAGAAAGAGTGCAAATTTACATCTTTCTGCCAAGGAAAGCACGACAGAATGGCACAGGGGTTACTAGAAATTTATCTTTGATGATTGGTCATCTTTTTGGAACAAAGATCTCCTTCCTCTAACGGATCATAGCAAAATCATTGCGGAATTTCTGGGAGAAACCTGACTCAGTTTATACTCACTTCCTCTGCTGTCACCATAGCTATGATGGCAATCCCTTGTTCCCAGATCATCTGCCAGAAATCCTGACATGTATTCTGCAAGGGGCCCTGCGTAGCAATGTAATCCCACTCTATGCCGCCAACAGAGATCTGTAAAAAGAAAGACATTAGATTAGTAATTATTGAAAACTCTCTTTCCCCAATTATTAAGTCAGCCATTTGAAGACGCACAAACTGAAAAAGACAGCAACACTGCAGAAGTAGGAGCCCATTGTGAGTTATATCTGCCTTCCATTTTTTAGCTGCATCTTGTCACATTAGATGCAGAAGAGACACTATGTTTAAAATTGTATAGGCACATAACTAAATAAATGTATTTTACATCATAAGCATAATGTAAAAGTGAGTAAATAAAATTGTATTTGTCTTCTGTGTATTTAAGGTATTCTAGACAATTCGGGTTTAGAGAAGCTTTCATACCCTGGTGCTGTAAATGCTATTACACGGACTAAAAAGTCAGAATTAGCTGATGTTCCCTCAAAAAATATTATCTTGTTTGAAAAGGGTCAGAAGAGTTACTCAACATTTGTGAATGAGTTGAAGTATAGAAACTATGGTACCATGTCAATGTAGAAACAGATTTATTAAAAAAAGACAGCAACACAACTACAGCTGCTGCTTTGACGACCTCAAATCTTTTCAGAGAAAGCACAAAGCCACTTGTAGTTACACTTTAAGTAGGTAAATGCATTGAAAATGAACAAACTGCCTTGAAGGTTCTTGAGGTCACCCTGCAATTTCTTCACTTTTTTAAACAGAGTTTAAAGAGCTAAGGCTGGGGAAAGGGGGCAACTGAAGGTTATGAAAGACCAGACTTCCCCCAGCTCCATCTGTTCCTCTAACCATCCAGAAAAGCTTAAGCTGGGAGCTAGCTTACTGCCTGTCGTGGATCTAATCTGAGAGTACAGAAAAGGAAGAAATAATGATTGTCACTGCAGTTCAAAAATATCATAATCATTGCCAAGGACCCCAGTTTGTTATAAAGCTGTTTGTCTTCTTAACTGTGGGAAGAATGGACATGCCTTCTGTTAGCACCAATCCACAGAGAGACCAAAGAGAGAGAAAGGAGACAGTAGATCAATACAGAAGCGAAATGCAGAAGACCTCCCCAATAATTAACCCTCCATTATTCTAGGTAACGAGGAAAAACAGGTTCCTCCTTTCCCCAAAGAAACCTCTGCAGAAGAAGGGAAAGAGAGAGAGATGGAGGGATTCTCACTCATCTGACCAAACCAAAATCGATAGCCAAATCCACTTTTAGTTACCACATGAACTGGAAAATAGTTCTCCAACAGTATTTCTCTCACCTTGATATGAGATGCATTGATGTAACCCGTGTTATTTTCTTTGGTTGGGACTAGCTCTACTCTGGTATCATCATAAGGAAGGACGTCCTGGAACCGGTTTCTTTCAGCATTTTCAGGAAGCCGAGCTATTGAGCACTCACCATCTACAAGTCTTTTTTTCTGAATGCGCTCGTATTCAGTAAACACCATCCCCTGCTCTAACCGTTGTTCCAGAACTTTAGACTGAAAGACAGAACGCGGATAACCATACAAAGTCACATGCTAAGGCGAGTCTACTTTAACAGAGAATTCACGAAGGATAAAATTCATCTATTTTCCTCTCCTACATACTTTTTCAATGCTTTTCCAGCTATTAATGTTTACATACCAGAATAAATTAGAAGCAACCCTAACCAGCAGGAATTTTGTTCAAGTGAAAACTAAGCCTGTTATACTTCATGAGGTCACAAAGACTGTGGATATCACTGGTGAAAGAAAAATTACTTCGTAGTATCTATAAAGACAACCCAGTTAAGCAAAAAAATATTTGGCCAAACCAGATAGCTGTGCTATACTACAAACCACCTCAAATACCTTTGAACAAGAAATACTCATTGATCCTCCTGCTCAATATAACATGTTAGATTACATAATTTGAAAAGGTTTCCTTTAACCTTGTAATAAAAAAAATTAAGTCAACTTCTTCATTTGAATGGAAAATAACTCTAAAAATGTGAAACAAAACACTTGCCTCAGTCAATGAGCTAAAAATTCACTACCAATATTCCACATTTGCTTAGGCTGAAGATACTAAACTTTGCATACAGCAGCAAAGCCTTCTTAGAACCTCTTGCTGCAGCTGAGGTATAAGCCCAGGAATTTTTCTACTAGTAAAATTCAATCTGTTTTATTTAATAAGCTGTTCCCTTCCCCCCACTCCCGATTTATTCTTTTGAAACCAAGTTCTTTCTAAATCATAAGACACTTCTGGAATTTCAGCATCTCTTTGCCAACAATAATTAGAGGAATAATATGTAAGATTTCAGCCAGAAAATTTCATCTATGTCACATGTCCCCAGTCTCTCACAGCAACTGCTCTGTGGTATCAGGTCAGAAAACTGTCTTATATCAAATAACCGTAATGCCAAATATTGCAGAGGAAGGTGTAAAACCTCAATCATATGCAATTTTCACATCAATACATCAACTGTACAAACTCCTTTATTATCTTTAGGCTAAATTCCCTCATTTAAACTGATAATAACATGAAGCTGAGCAATAAAACAGGCATTGAATCAACTTTAAAGTAATCTTCTAAAATATCTGCAGTCTGGGCTTCCTTTCATGTCACATGTCTGCTTTGCATTGCCTCTTCTCAACTGTTTTAGGAACTACTCCAATTTCATGGTATCTATTCTGCCTCTAAGTGACTGCCTGAAGAGAAAGCATAGTGACACGTCTTTTTCATAAACTTGACTTTATGGATTCTTCTTTTACCTCGACACTTTGGGCAGAGCTAACTGAATAATAATATGTCTGAATTGAATAATGGTGAATCCAGGAAGAGACAATGGCTGTAAGTAAGAGGAAATAACCAGCACAGGTACTAAATGTAGAACTGTATCTCAGTAACACAATATTAATTTTTGTCCCTTAGCACCTTTAAGGAGTGTATATA
The DNA here is from genome assembly GCF_013368605.1 of Nyctibius grandis. NCBI lineage: Eukaryota > Metazoa > Chordata > Aves > Nyctibiiformes > Nyctibiidae > Nyctibius > Nyctibius grandis. Next base: position 53,475,168 of record NC_090661.1, read on the forward strand.
TAGTTCAAAAAGAACTTCAGCTGTGTTGAAATGGAACAGTCAAATCTCCCTTCTGTGGATCTCACTCCAAGCCTTCAAACTCTAAGACTGAATTTCTACTTTGTGACCTGCAATTAGTTTTCTTGGCCTATTCCTTAAAACTGCACTGGTGAGAGCAGGACTGTTCCTTCAGGTTCAATCCCTGCCTAGTGACTGTCAATACACTGAGCTAGAGGGGGTCTGCAGCTGAGGATGCCCAATCATGCTCAGAAATGGATTCTAAAGAGACCACTGGTTGCAGAATGCACAATAATCACCATAGACCTTGGTGTGTCTAGTTGGTCCCTGGTGAGATGTGTGATGACAGCACTGTTCTACACAGACCTTCACAGGCTGGATATTGACTGTATTTCACTTTCCTGCACCTATTTAATGATATGTGATGCAGGCTGAAGTATATTTACTGATGTTGTTTACCCTGACACAAGCAGATGGAGTCTTATATTTCTCAAAGAATGATCCTCAAATTCTAGAACTTGATGTCCTCTCAGTGATCTGAGATCTTTTACAGAATTTAAAATTTCTGCAGATCACACAAGTTCCATCTATATTTTCAGGGATCTACCTGAGGAAAACAGATAAATAGAATCTGCACAAGCTGTACCCTGGGGATGCAATTTAACTACAAAATTTATTGTAAAAATTGTATGAATTACTAATAATTCAACATCTAAGTTCAATCTCACACTCAGAATTTTAATTTTCATACATTTTCAGTCTGGAAAACCCCAAAATTAAGAGAGAAAATGGAAAGACTTGGCACAAAAATGTATCAGTAGGTACTGGTTAATTTGCTTCCTTTATGTTCAAAGCGTAAAGTAGAATCTGAATCACTGTCATCTTAAATCTTAAAGAAAAATCTGAGTTACACCCAATACTTCTAGCAATGCCTTATCAATCAGATGTCTCATTCTTTATTTTGTTCCTATTCTCAGCATTTGAGTTGCTTTGAATCTGAAGGATTTTAAAGTCAACCCAAAGCACCATTCATAAGCATTTCATTTTGAAAAATCACTAGTGTAAAAGAGAAATCAAGCATTAAAAAACTTCAACATACCCGTTCATCATTTGTTGCTCTTGTTGATTCCTCCTTCCCCTCATCTGGCAGAGGCATTCTAGTCAAAGCTAGTCCATTTAGGGCAGCTAGCTTTAGAGGCCCTATTTTTTTTGCATCATTTTTATTCTTTTTCATACCCTGCAAAAGAAAAGCTAAAACTTGTAAATATTCTTAATTATCTGATTAAGTTATAAAGCAGAAACCTGATGAGTTCAATTAAGCAAAGGATACTTCTTTGACCCCTCCAGCAAAGAGCTCTGACTTTTTTTTTTTTTGATAAGCACTGCAGTGAGAGATTAGGCTGGTGGGACTACATTCCACCAAGGACAAGTCTGCCTTCATTCCAGACAGGTTAATGAAACTGCATGAGAATGACAAATATTTTTCCCTACAAAGCTCACAACTGAGGGTGTGAGGTGACAACTCTGGATAATTAACATTCTTGGACAGAACTGAAATCACTTTCCAACCCCAAATACATAAAAAAAGATTCCTTACTAGACTATTCAGCTTGCAGGTACTTTTTTTCCCCAGAAGCGGGCATAACAATGAGCACATATCTTTAAAATACTTGAATATAGTTAAATGTTTGACTAAGTTTTCAACAAACTGCACATACAAAACATGAACGCAGAACTGCAGACAGATCTGAGCCCTGAACCAGGCCACAAATCTAAATTATTGAAGTTACCACTCATTATTTGAGAAACCAAAGGGGGATTTTTATGAAAGAATAAATTCAAATGATTCTTTTAAAAAGTGCACAAGAAAACTTCATCATTCCTGCAGTTGCTAAGTTTGATTGTTGACAAAATACACTGAAAATGTGAGTGTATATGCTGCTGGAATGATAATCAATGCTTTCAAAAGCTAAATAGTAGTAAGGAATAGGAAGACAAAGCTAAGAGAATGAGACCACATTTAAAAGTGAAGTGAACACAAACATGACAGTAAGAGTTCATTGAAAAGCAAAACATGCAAACATTGGTACAGGCCAGATTCATTACCAGAATATTCATCTCATATTGAATACAGAAAGTAATATTCTCTATTATGCAATGGCACTCTTAAATGTTAAGGAACTAGAAAGTATTTTATTGAACACTTCCAGTGAAAAAGTTTTAATATCAATTTCATTTAAAAGGTTGACTTGAACATTTACATAGCTATCAGAAGGAAAAGGCAGGGCATGATTTTGGTAGACACATCAGTGCCTGAAAATGTGTCTTTTGGAGAACAAAATACTAAGTGACTATCTAAATGTGAACACTAGGAGAAAGGTAACACCTTTTTTTCCTATGTCCACATAACAAACAGGAGGAATGAGATTTCGAAAAACATAGACAGTTATAAAATTAATTGAAGCTGCTGAAGGTTCATTTCATTGTGTTCAGCTCCATGTATAGCAAGTCTGATGAATTAAAAATTGTGAGAGCAGTAACTATTTAAATACATAGCTTTGGCATAGGTTAGGTTTTGCAGCATCAGCTGTAACAGTTACTACAGCAGTAGAAGTTAATACGGTAGTTCCACTGCAGTCCAATTTGTGCAGAAAACTGACACTAACTCAGGCTGGCAAAGTTAACAACAATCAATTTTAAAAGGCAAAATAATAATAAAAATGGTCGTCTTCCATCAGCACCTGAAATATGCCACAGACTACATAAAACTGAACAAAAGTTTAAAACAAAATGAGTGGTAAGGACTGTCAGTGAAATTGTACAGTCCCACACAGACCTTGACGTTTCTATGAGGTGGGAATTACAGAGAAGGTGAAACTTGCAGTTGTTCACTATTTATGGCTTCATAAGATTGGAGCAGCAGAAACAGACACGGCAAGCAAGAAATACCTTTAGTGGGATAAAAACAGCTTGAAGAGAAGGCAAAAGGGAAAGGATATGAAAAGGGGAAGCGACGGAGGAAAGAAGAGAATGCAAGGAAAGAATTTATTGCCTAATGCGTCAGGTCCCCCTCTTAGGTCAGAAGAAGAAAGCAAACAAATCAAAAAAAAGTAAACATTCAGCTACATCCGATTTTTCAGGGAAAGGAAGATTAGAAAGCTGGTAATGGAATGGAAAGAGTTGTTTCTGTTCCATACAAGGACAGGTAGGGCAGAATTTGGGATCCAGAACTGACTTTAAATTAGCTCATTCTATAGTTGCTAGCCAGGTTAGGTGTATCAAATGGATGGAGGCTGCACAGCTAGATTTGTGGTGGAGGACTATACAAAGCGGCAGAGAAGGGGATAAAAGATAGCTAAGCAAAGTTAATCAGGGAAAAACAGAAAAATAAAGGTCAAGCTTAAGGTATCTTTTAATTCACATTTTAAAAGCATCTCAGGTTGATAAAAAAAACCAAACAAACCTCAAACAAAAACCCCACACAACTCCCGCTACAGAACAACCCAAAACAAGAGGAATAGTATCCACTTACACCTAGTGGGGGAAGGCCTTCCACAATATTCTTCTTCCCAGACAAAAGATCGGACACAGGTCTCTTCTTTACTGAATCTTTCCTTACTCTGTATCTCCCTGATGTTGTAAGATCAGATTCCGACATAGATGGAGTAAGCAGTCCTTCCCCTCTTCTCTGTACCTGGCTTTCCACTAGTAAATGAACGGGGCTCATATCTTTCATTCTCTTTTCTGTCTCTGTAATATGTAATTTAGGCTCAAGAATATGCAAAGGGCCAGCAGATGAAGCAACAGAGCTATAAGGGTAGTTCAGTACTGAATCATGACAATAACCACCCATGACAGATGAGAGTTGGGTTTGATCTTCAGGGAGAGGAGAAAGAGTTGTACTAGCCTTGTTTTCTTCTTCAAATTCTTCTTCTTCCTCACTACTGTGAATCAGCATAGTGGCATCTGAAAGGGTTTTCTTATGATCACAGTTCACACTTTCTTCTTGCTCAGTTTCTTTTTGCTTTGTTCTCTCCATCAGAATGTTGGGCTGTGACCCTTCTGAGATAACTCTTGGAAGAGCCACATCTGCTGCAGAAGCTGACATGGTCCTCTCTTTAATTCTCATTCCTTCAAAGCTGGGAGTCAAGCCTGCTATTTCAATACTGTTCCTTTTCTGCAGCTGAGCATGGCGAGCCGATGTTAGAGGTTCACTGACTTCCTGAAGAGAATGTGCCACAGGCAGGCTGTCTTCCTGAAATGTCTGGACAGAATGGTGCACTCGCCTTGTGATAAGATCTGGATTGCTGCTGCTAATGTAGATATGCCGTGAAAGGTCTGGAGTACTATTTGCAGGTCTTGGGTATGGGTACGGGGGAGGTGGTCGATAGACTTGGGTCTTCATTATATTTGGTGCTGGATAGTCCTGAGCCTGGAGCTGCACATTTGTCAACTCAGGCACACTGACTGCCCCAACAACTGGGCGCTTTTCAGGAGGATAGGGATAGGGGGATTGGCTATGAAAACTGTAGTTTAGGTTAAATGGATAATGGTTAGATTGTGGGGAAGCGAAGTGAGCATGTTCTCGTATTTCAGGTTGACTGTAAACTAAGGCATCAGGCCTGCTGTAAGCATATGAATTGCTGATGTTAAGATTTCTCATTGAATGACTCTGCCTATCTGTGTGCACCATTCCCCTGTTGAGCTGTCTCATCACAGTTTCATAGTCTGGTGTGGGACGATAAGAAGGTGGTATTAGTGCACTATGTCTATGCGATGGGACATAATCAGTTCTGAGAACATCACTTCCAGTAATGCTTGGGTTAGAGGACATGGGGGACGGCTGCAAGTAATGCTGCGGATTGTTCAAGGAGTTTGTGCTATGTGCACTATAGACACTACCATTGCGGATCCGACCACTGTAGTCATGAGGGGCTCTATCCAAGCTAGTCTGAGAGTGACAGTAGTATCCATTCTGATTGCTCACAAAGAGGTTATCTGAAAGCAAAGTTCAAGAACAATCTTTACAGCCAAGACATCAAACAAAGATATCTTCTATTAAGATGTAGCTAACCAATGTTTGAGATGTTCAAAATCTCAGTTATTCTTAGATATGTATTGAAATGGAAAGGAAAAAAAAAAAAACCACAACCCCAGCTCTTTTGTTGTTGATACCTAATGTACGTATATCAGGCTAACCTATTATGTTCATTTAGATGATGCAAATTCCTAGTGGAAAACATTGCCTCAGTTTAAGAATAGCTTTCTTCTGTTTAGGACAGGTTTGGTAAGTTTCAGTCTAAGTTAAACAAAATCCACATCAGTCTTAAACCACACTAATTGAAAGAAAGAACGTCTACACCAGAGTTTGCACTAATGTAATGAGATCAGTTTAAACAGCAAGAAAGAAAAAAAAAAAGCAAACAAAAAAAGCATTAAAACCCTAAAAACACCCCCACAACAACCAAATAAAAAAACCCTCACTCTTCTTCTCCCCTCTAAGGCCATAAGTAGATATAGTACCACAAGACCTTTAAAAAAAAAAAAAATAGATAAATTAACTTTTCTCCAGAAATTTTGAAGACAGTTTAAACCACCACCATATATTGTTTGCACATTAACATATACCCACTCTGATGGGCAAAGAAAATGATCTAACAGTTTATACATCCAATATACATTTAATAATTTAACCATTACTTGGATGTGCAATTTGCCAAGCTCCGGAAGAGAACAATTCAGTCATTGCTTTAGATGCATTTCATGATTTAACTCTTCAGGTTCAACAAAATAATTGCCAAATTTATGTTAATGAGTTTGCTGACAATCAAAAATTCTTTTATTTGTGAAAAAAAAGTTTAAAAATAGGATGTGTGCAGTAGCAAGTATCCAGCAATAATTCCAACACTACATTGGAAAGAATTCAGCTACATTCTTAATTTATATACCTGTACATTCATGAATACTTGTGTAACTCTATTTAGACAGAAAACTGCTTATTCCCTTACCAGTGAGTTGTTAGTACTTTTTTTATCCATTTGACTTGTAGGAGTGGAAGTTCCCTATCAAAACTGAGGCATCTTTGCAAGAGATTAGATTAAGCCCTTCAGGGCAGCAACTTTGTTAATTAAAGACACAATGTCTAACAATCGAAAAAAAAGGAGAGAAAGCAGACATGACTCCACCATAAACTGCTTAGATTAGGAGTGCGCATTCCTTGAGAATTCTAATTAGAGTTTTGCATTTTTTTCTTTCCTTGTTTTTTAATCAAATGTATACCAATTCCATAACTGGCAGACTTCCTTAGCCTTTGAATTCCCCTCCACCCTGTAGTCTAGCAAACTCTGAGAGAAACTTCTCTCTTCCTGCATCCTGGGTTTAATTATTTTTTAATTTATTTTTTAATTGTCTGAATTGTCTGGGGGCTCAGAATTTTGAAGACAGTTTAAACCACCACCATATATTGTTTGCACATTAACATATACCCACTCTGATGGGCAAAGAAAATGATCTAACAGTTTATACATCCAATATACATTTAATAATTTAACCACACAAGGGACCACAGTCTATAGTTGCTGTATATGCTAGCATAACTAACTTTGCTCATATCACATAGGAGAGGATATGAGGATGAGCAGCTGAAGGAACTGGGGTTGTTTAGTCTGGAGAAAAGGAGGCTCAGGGGAGACCTTATCGCTCTCTACAACTACCTGAAAGGAGGTTGTAGCGAGGTGGGTATAGGTCTCTTCTCCCAAGTAACAAGTGCTAGGATGAGAGGAAATGACCTCAAGTTGCACCAGGGGAGGTTCTGATCAGCTATTGGGAAAAATTTCTTCACCAAAAGCATTGTCAAGCATTGGAACAGGCTGCCCAGGGAAGTAGTGGAGTCACCATCCTTGGAGGTATTTAAAAGAGGTGTTGATATGGTGCTTAGGGACATGGTTTAGTGGTGGACTTGGCAATGTTAGGTTAACAGTTGAACTTGATGATCTTAAAGGTCTTTTCCAACCTACACAATTCTATGATTCTGTGATTCTATTTCAGACTAGTCTATATGCCTAAATAGCAGCAAGCACTTCAATGAGTGTTGTAGTACAAACCTATCCCATGTTCACCCTATGAATTTATTCCACTCTAGCTAAAGTATCTATAAATGCAAATTATAGCTTTTGCCTTCTACAGTTGTGTAGTGTGACCTTGGATTTAATGAACTTACCTTGGGAGGATGCATATGGTTCAGTATAATGACCATTGTAATGCAGCTGAGGTGGTGGAGGCATCATATAAGGCTGAGGCTTGGGCTAAGAAAGCAAGCGTCTTATTGTTAGTTAAAAACTCATGATTTATTTTAAAAATAAGTCTTGAAGATTTTTTAATATTTTAATATTATATTACATATAACATATAATATACACACACACATACACAAAGCCTTAGTCTTAAACCATTTCTCTAAATCTGCAATGTAAGTTTCTCCTGTGAGGTCATACAAGAAATAATAAAAAAAAAAGGAAACAAAACCAAAACCATACACCACCAACCCAAAGACTGTATCTTGCCATCTGACATCTAGGAGAGTCTCCTAGATGAGTCTCCTAGAGACAGAGCAATCAAACTAAAAAAGAAGTGTTTAAAATATTTTTCATCGCAATTCTTTTAATGCCATTATTCAGGTATTACATTGCAACTTTTTCTACAAGTCCAAAACTGTTCCTCACGTACTAAACTAATCTTTTTCACTGCCCATTTTATTTCACTGAAGGAAACTAATGTCAGATATAAAGGCAATTGAAATCCATACAAATGGAAATATAAAACTATTTGCTCTCCTTACCATAGACATCCTGGATGAAGACCGCCTTCTAACAGGATTCACTGTAATGGGCTGGGTTTGTCTACAGAAGGAATTTTATGGTGAGAAATTATTCTTAACAACACCAAGACCTATTTGAAAACTTGGAAAGTTCAGTTAAAAATCACTCTAAATTTCTTGGAGCCAGGCCCTGTGTTAAATAGTCCTCCCCAACAGTCTCAAAATGAAAGAGCTCTGTGCAAAAACCACCATCGCAGACAAACCAGGATCAAAATATCTCAGTTATTTCTTTGCCTCTTTTCTATGAGACATAAAAAGGAGGCGTCCCTGAAGCACTGCAGCAGGGCAGAAAAAGCAGCAGAGTAACTGGGAACTAGATCCAAATTTGAACCCCATGTAAAATCTCATATTGTAAGTCACCTGTTCTACAAGACCAGACATAAAATTGTTTACAGAATGTAATGTTACAGACGTTACAGGAACTGGAAAGCATGACTACACTGCATGAGCATTTGTATGTTCTAACATTCAAGCTAACGGTAATAAATTTTCATAGTTTGTTGGATTGTCTCCAGGATGTAAGGTTCAGAAGCCTTAAGCTCCTTTTTCCCCACCCCTACACTGCACCTGCACTCTGCATCTTGCAGCAGAGTGAGGGTGGTGAGACACTGGAACAGGTTGCCCAGAGAAGTTGTGGCTGCCCCCTCCCTGGTAGTGTTTAAGGCCAGGCTGGATGAGGCTTTGAGCAACCTGGTCTAGAGGAAAGGTGTCCCTGCCTGTGGCAGGGGGGTTGGAACTAGATGATCTTTAAGGTCCCTTCCAACCTAAACCATTCTATGATTCTAAGACAGAGGTCAAAAGACAGCAGAATAATACAAATGCATGAACTGCCAGATTTCAGAGAGAAAGATGATTTTTAAGCTCACCCTTTGGGAAGTGAAGGACGAGAAAGGATTGGAAAGCGTGGAAGGGAAAGAATGAGGGAAGATTTCTGAGAGCCCTCCTCAGGTGGAGAGTCCATGGAGTCTCTAAAGACAAGGTACATACAGATAAAGAAAAAAACCCCCTGAACTTAATACAGGCATGCATAAGACAGTTTTCAGCAGCAGGACCAGATGACAAGGAATCTTAGAGATAATCAGAAAAGTTCTTTTGAGGACTTCACCTATTAATAAATCCATGTTGTGGTGAAAGGGTTAAAATAAGTAATCCTAGAGACTGACATTTGATACAGAACTATGGAACTGACATTATTCAGATAGCAATGCACAAGTCCCACAAATGCAATACTTCTACCAATATTTCTTATCCCTCTCAAAAGGTTGCCACATTTACAAGCTTAGAGGCCTGAGGTCTACTCTGTTCCAAATTAATCTTACTCTTCTAGAATAAATTAGCATTAAATACACTAGCGAGTCATCTCTGGTACAAAATATTCCATTATCTTTCCACTGACCTCAGCAAATTTTGCACCAACCCCTCCATAGCTACCTTCTCGTGTACAAAGAAGAAAGAGGAAAGGAACATTTGGGAATCATGCTTTTTTATGACAGACTATTCACTGGGTCTAATTGTCTGTTCTTTGACTGAAGTAACTTAACTGAAGAAAAGCTGTACCAGTGGAGTAGCCCAAATTCCAGCCCTTGATTTACAAGTTGGAGAGCAGCCCATTTAAATTTAATTTGATGAATTATATTAAATTTACTTTGCACTGGTGCTACTTGAGCTACACAGATTCCATGGATATCCAAAGGACCACATACCTCTCAGCTGTCAATCCAGCACATTTCAGGAGTGCTTCACATACACTTCCCGCCCTTCTAAAGGCCTCTAGAGTGTTCCCTTTCAGAGCAGTTCACCCAAACCCAGGCCAAAATCCCAGTGATTCCAGCAGCTCGCAAACATTCTAGCAATAGTAGCCCCCAAAGCAACTAAAGTCTGTCACAGCACTGAGATCCAGCAGCAGGGGCCAAACACTATTACTTTTGGTAATATTTCAGTGTTTAATATTGTCCTCTGTTATAAAACAGAACATGTTTGAGAAACTGGTGATAAGTATTTTCTCAAAACGGATTAAGAAAAAATACCTAACTCATTAATTACTACCATCTAAAAAGGACAGTAAAGACATTACAGAGGTTATAAAAGGTTTCACTTCCCAATGGAAGCTTCAAGGGCAGCAAGAGTTCTGCTAATGCATTCTACTTACAGGCTGCATTTATTTAATCTGTAAAATTTGTGTCTAGCCACACACATCCTCCACACATATTTTGCTGTTTCCATATCTTCCTGCCAAAAAACAAAAACAAAATTTGCATATTAGGCCAAATATGCGTACCCTTCACTTGCTTTCAGACAAGCCATTGAAACTTTTAAGATTAAGTTAGTATTGACCCATTTTGTTTTAATATAACTTCATTAATGTCACCAGGTTTTCCATGAAACTGTACTTTGCAGGCCTGAACATGCACTCTAGCCTAACAATTTTATTAGATTTAGGAAAGTTGAAACTAGAAGCCTTTTGTTGAAGACACTCTTATCAGCTATAACACTAACACAATTTACAGTGTATATATATATATATATCATGCCATAAGATTGTCAACAGCTGCCTTATTGACAAAGGCAACTGGCAGATGATACATAAAATTAATTTGGCAAGGAATGCCATAGCCCATTCTAGCAAAGCTCTAAGACCATGTTCATCTTTAAATGCCACTGATTTAAAAGTCAAAAAAACATGCTAGAAATTTTACTGGAGTGAATGAAAAGATTTATGACCACCTGAACCAAAATTGTCAATGTACTCAAGATAAAAGGTCACATTTTTAATGCCTTCCCGTAGAAAGCCAGCCAGCAACAGTATTATTACTTTTGACTCACTCATACAGTTCAAAGTTGCTAAATACATAAAAAGTAGTTTTTATCCTTTGAGTTAAATTAGCATTCTTATTTTGTGTTTTTATTTACTGCTGCCTTAGTGAAAAAACAAAAATCTACTCACAGTTTGGAATTGGATTGTCTCTTCTTTGTTTGCCAGCTCTAACGTGAAAAAGGATTTGTTGTGGGACATGTTGGCAATATCATGCCACCTGCAGACAAAAGGGATAGAACATGACTGGCAAGGTCTGATTTTCAAACCACAGAAAATGCAACTGAAGAACAGAACCACCACCAAGAATATGGATAAAGAACTGAGGACAAATAAAAAGTTCATCAATCTATCTGAACAAGTTGCAGATCATCACTTCCATATCCATTAAATGACTGCTGAAAGGAAAATATGTATGTGACTCACTCTTCTGAAGATGCATAACTGTTCAGTAATAAGTTTATTACTTTTCTTCCACTTGAAATTCTTTCAAGGTTGTTTTTTTTTTTTTTTAAAATCAAATTTAGACAAATTTAGTTATCAGTAAATTATACCGTCCTGACTGCTTGAAAGCAAACCATACATTCTAGGAAAAAAAGAATCTACACTAAACAAAGCCATTAAGTCATTATTACACATATTTTCTAGAAGTCTCTTTCATATTGACAGATGAGAAAAAGTTAGATTGTGAGAAATATAATACCATATATTTATTCAACTTCTTGTTAAATATAAATGTAGTTTGATCCATTAGTATTATGTTAGTGTAAATAAAGCCTATATCAATGATTTATTAAAAGATTATTCTGCAGTGCACAAACACAGGGAAAAAAGCATGATCTACATACAGGACTCTCTCTAAACGTATTTATATGACTTCTGTTTTCATTATATAGAAGTGGCTGATAGCATTTTCTATAGCTACTCACCATCATATGCATGAGGCAGAGAAACATTAATGTCCCCATTTTGACGTAGAACAAAGACCCCTCAAATTTAAGGCCTTGGTTCATGGACATTTACAGATGCAATTATAATGAAATTATGTGAACCAATCTGAAGCATAATCCAGCCTTTGTAAATTGTACTAGTGGGTCATTTGTCTATGCTTTTTTGCCACCCAAATACCATGATGTATCTATTCCCAGTAGAGCTGCCCATAGTCATACAACAAATAAGCAAGCAATAAAGCAGAAAACTGGATCCTGAAATTGGAATATGAATACTTTCTGATGCTCTCCAATGTGCAAATTTTTTCTTACTTTTACACAGACACTGCAACCACAATTCTTTGGGAAATTATGTGAAATGCATGGACAAAGCTTTATTCCTCTCCCCTGTGTGCTTAGAAAGTCAGACAGATTGTTGGTTTTGCTTCATTCTGCACGAAAGCAGAGTAGGGCACTTCTACCACTCTACACAATCAAAAAGAACTTTGCATCAGCTCTCCTATCAGCAGCAGAGAGAGAGATTTTTGTGAAGGACAGTTAACAGTACTGAGTTTATAAATTCTATTAACCAAAACCGCTAACACAAAGAAGCAGAGTTGCTACCTTTTCTAACCCCAGAAATTCACCACAAGTTCCAGCACCTGTTGGACCACAGGGTTTCAAGATTCTGTTCATGTTCAGTGAAAAATTCAATTCTAGAAGACTAAAGTTCACTAAGAATAAAACCTTTCTTGCTCTAGCGATAACTACAGATTACTAAGATTCATTTAAAAAAAATCTTAATATGTATTTTTTTTAAATTTATTCCAAATTCCGTTCAAAGATGCCCAAGCAACCCCTCTTGAAGTAAGTGAGAACCAGGCCATTTCACATGAAGACTGAATTTTAACTGTTAGGTAAATTGCAGACACGCCTATGTCTACAATTTAACAATCAGAACATTAAATAATAAACTAAAACAATGTATGAATCCAAAATAACGAAACAAATGTTATCATGTGACTCTCCTCTATTTCTTTTATATGTAATATATGAAAGGAACTCCTGGATAATTTTACAATTTAATATTTCTAAGTAAATTGATGTGCCCATCTCAGGACTTAAGATGTTCTATATGCAGAGAATTGCTCCTTTTTGACTCAATAAACATTTTGCAATGGAATGTATATTAAATGTTCATCTCTTAGAATTAACCTGGCTTAAAGAGATACATCCTGCAGTCAATATACTGAAAAATTCCCATGGACTTCAGTATTCACTGTAGCATGATGACTACAAGACTATGTTCAGGTTTATCAGATTAATAAGTACACACCATATCTAAGAGTCATTCATGCTAGTGCAGAACACACATAAAATGTGAAGTGAACAAAGATAGCTTAAGAAAGAAAGAACAATACTAACCTAAATACAACAGGAGGACGACCATTTTTGTGTTTCACAAAGATACCATCAAGGCATGCTCCAATGAATATGTCACTTCCTTGGCTGTCCTGTAAGAAGTTACAAAAAATTATGCAAATACAGAAAAAAGTCTTTGAAAGCAAAGTTACATGAGAAGCAACTACTTTTACAATCCTGGGAGAGAAAAGGGGTGATGTGGTTTTTGGTTTTTATTTTTTTTTGGCAGGAAGCAACCCTTTATACATAGGGCAAAAAAAGCAACTGAGACAAAGATCCTGTTTACCTTTGCAGGATAGGTCTCTTCACCATAGCCCTCCATTCTCTCTACTTCTTGCATATATAACATTTCCGCATCAGGAGGAGTAAGGCCTCTACAAATGAAAACAAGGATCAGCTAGTACTGTCAGTAAGAAAAAATCATATTTGTTTTACTCTGAATGACACCATCAAAGCTTGAAAAGTATCCCCAAGACATCCAGGCAACCATCAAATCATGCTGTTTTCATCTGTACCAATGGCTAATACATTTGTCTCAGCCTTTTCGCATTGATTCTAGTAACTTCTTTCTCTCTAGGGGTAAACGGCAACAAAAAAACCCAGTTAAAATTATTATCTCTGCTAAAGGCAGACAATTATCACATTCTTCGTCAAATTCATCATTGTCACCATATTTTCTCACTTTATTAGAATGATTATTCTGGCACACTTGTTCAAGTTCTGAATTTCTCCTATTGCAGTATACGTGTTTAGGACCAATATGAAGTTTGATGCTTCACATTTCAGGTGCTGTCAGCTAAATGCTGACAGAATTTCAACTGTAATGGTTTGAAAACATGAGAAGGACAAGATCTGCAGGTAAAGGTAATATTTTTTTTAGTTAGACAAACTGGCAAAGACAGTTTTCTCCCAGACTTGCAGTAGTGTCACAGGGATTAAAAACTTGGGTTGCCCTACCTACCTCAGTTGATCTCATAGAAGACATCATCTCTACCTGCAAAATCCTCTCATGCTCATCCTTATGTCTCTCAATACTTTTTCAATCATCAATCTCTCTGTTTTTTCACTTTTTCCTAATGACATGCAGATTAAGTTTTCTTTGCTGAACCTTAACCATGCACTCTTGTTACAAAAGCATTTCAAATGTAAATGGATTTGAAATCTTCAAACTGTTGTTTTAAGACGATACAGGAAAAAATAATCATTATTACTCATATAGTCACAAACATTTTTCACTGATGAACTGACAACAGAGAACTTGACTTTCCTTTGTCTTGGACTACTGCATCCTAGCTACCTTTTACTTAAGATCATAAGCATTCTGGCACAGTGACTGTCTCTACATTTCTACTACCCTCAGTATCTGCCAATGTTGTTTATCAAGAAACATCCTTACTGGGGTTACAACTTCATATAAACAAGTTTCAGAAACATTATACAGGTGAAGTTACACTATTTAATTTTGTCCTGTATTCCTAATTTTCAAGTAGAATACTCTCATTTATGTTAATGGCCATTTTGTTCTCTTTTCACTTTCATTCAGCAAAAATTCTTGTAATTTTAATGCAGATGTATCAGTGAAAAACTCATTTAAATGGGAAGTGAAATTAGTTCAACTGTCTTCTGAGATTCCCAACTTCCTGAGCTACTGAAGCAATCACATCAAAATTGAGAAATAGTGTTTTAGAAATGTTACCTGTACTTCTGATGTAGCAAGGCAACTTTCTGTGTCGCTTCTTCCAATATTTTTTCTTCTTGTAGCCAACCCTTAACGTAAGATAGCATTTATAGCATGAAATACAAAAAAATCTACAAAATTAAATGGTTATAGTTTCTCTACAAAGGTGAATCAACCCTCCCTTCTAGTCTTGGAGCTTAGATGCTGTAATATGAACACAAACAAAACCAAAAAGCATAAACACTGTTTTGAAGTGGTTTTACTCACTTTCCCATCTCCACCTCACCCTTCTTTTCAGTGTAATATACAATGAAATGGAAAAAATCTTGCAACATCTTTGCTTCTGTATAATATAAAGTATCATGTCTCACTCCAGTCTCAAAGAAAACCTTTACTGAATTTGACAATCTAGGGAGCAGTAAGCTAGATGGATCATGGAGTCTTTAATAATGATTTGCATTTACCAACCTAAAGAAAGATTTAAAGTCAAATTTATCAATTTAAGAATTTAAATGTATCAATTTAAAGTAAATACTTACCACTGGAAACAAAGCAAATCTTTGTAGAAACTCCTGAGATTCATATTGATCATAGTCTCCAAAATCAGCTAAAAAATAAAAAATTTCTTGGATTCAAACATTTGTAACAAAATGATTCAATACCCAATTAATTGCAGCAGGATCTCCAAGCAGCAAATCTCCATCCTATTGAACTATGATCTGAAAGTAAAACAATGGAGCAAACTAACCAGTAATGTTTTTGAAGAGGAAAAGTAAAAACACATCCCATCTTTTTTACCTTGTTCAAAAAAATTGATAACGCTCCTTGGGGATAGGAAAGTAGCAGAAATGATAAAACATTGATATTTCAATCTGTGCCTATTACCTGAGAAGAGTCTGCCTCCATCTTCTTTCTTTACTCCCTCCTGTCAGACACTTAATTACTTGCAGCATAGCACTGGCAGATTGCTCTAACTTGCAGTTGGACTCAAACTGCACAGAGCAGTTGGAGCACCCTTCTGCTCTCAAGCCTTCTCCACCTCTCTGCACCCAGACATGCAGAAAATGGGACCTAGAAGCCTTTCCAGACTCAGGGGGATGCTCAGAAGGAACTTAATAACAGTTTTGATTGTAATAACAGTTATGATTTTACGTCATGCCAAAGGGCATCCCAAGGAATTTGCCTCTTTTTCTGTTTCCAGGAAAAAAACTAGCCAACATATCAAAGAGAAATAAAACAGTCTGAATTGGAAAAGTTATACACCAGTCTCACAGGAAACCATGGAACAGCAGTCTGTACAGAACAGCTGCTCCCAGAAATATAAACACAATCTCCAAGTATACAGATCCTATTTACATTACCACAGATTGTCATCCATAATGGTATAATTTTAGAGACATTTAGGAACCTAATTTGTATTAAGCATTAACAATTAATATGCAAGTTATTTATGACGAAAGGGGAGAACTTCTGACATGCTACACCAACACAGCACTTGAGATAAAGCAGTGTTTAGAATTAGCCTATTGTAATTATTTCAAATACAGATCATTCTTGAAACCAGTTCACTCAAAACAGCAAACAACTGCTTCTGTTCGTTCACCAGCTAAAATTAACTAACCTACCTGGTATAAGCTACTTCAGTCATTGGAGCACATTACTTTAGAACCTGCATTTTTTTCTGATTCGTTTTTTCACTGTGTTATCAACACATACAGTTTCTCTCTTATACAAGACTGAAAAAGGAATGTGAAAGATAAAGGATAAATATTTTCCATCTGGAAAGAGGATTATATTGAAAGTTTTCTATAAACAACTCACTGAGCAGAGAGACATTTACACTGTCCAAAGATATGAAAATAACAAAGCAAGATTTTGTCAGTTGAAGACCGTTAAATCCTGGCTTGGATTAAACAGATTCAGTGTTATATAAAAAGGGACTAATACAATTCACCCTACTCCACTGGCAACCACATTTTCAGAAACATAATCATCGTCTTTAATGTGATGCTACCAACATATACAACTACAAAGAGACAAAAAAACTTTAAGTTGTATGTACTGCCAATGATTTTAAGTCCCTTTCAATTCTGGCAGATTTACAATTGCAGTTAGATATACTGGAGTGGCATTTACCGTGAAGCAATATATAAACACACTAAACAAAGCTGTTGCCATTATAAACTTTTACTTTGAGAGATTTAAGATCGAACAAGCATGTTAGCAGGGTACACCAGACACGATCAGTGCAGACAGACTTAGGACTGGTGGTTCTCTAGTGTATACTCTATCCCATCTGACCCCAGTTAGGAAAAATAAACCAGCCATTTTCATGTTGGTATTACACAAATGGGTCTTCAGGAGCAATTTGAACACAGGAATTGTTAACAGTCTTGGATACTAACTTGAAATAATCTTAGGTGTTAGGATATCTAGGAGAAAAAGTGGAGATACCAGTACTACTGTACATTCAAATTTGCTTATTTATTAAAACCTGTCTCTTTCTCTTGTTACCATGTCAGAATAAAGAGTCTTCATCAACAGAAACAGATGAAAGGTCTGTCAGTGTAAGCAGACGACTAAAGCCTTTGCCCCCAAAGGAACTCTGATGTCTAATTCAAACCCAGCTCCTGAAAATATATGTTAGATAACCAGGTACACTTCTGAGGACTGCACAGAAATACCAGCAAGTTCAGGGACACTGATCCCACTGTTCCCCCTCCTCAGCCCATAGGACGAAGTTCTAAGGAGCAAGCCTTTCTTAACTTACTGAATTGGGTCTTTAAGCAATAAATAGAAAATATGCAATAGAAAATATATCACCAAAGTTTCTAACGCAACATCAGCTAATCGGCACAATTGCCTTACTTACCCTGAACAGCTAAACCAGCCAGATGTATTGCTTGTTCCAGTGTGCAAGGAATGTTGCCCTCCAAGATATCTTTCTTCAATTGCAAATAATACTGATACCTACATGGGAAAAAAAAGAAAAAGCTAACATGGGCTTCTTTAGATTAAAGAGAGTGCAGATGAATATGCCTGCATTTCCTATTCCTCTCTGCATTCCCCAGTTTGTGTGGAAGGTAGTCTTCCTCGTTGTTCGGACCCACTATTTCACATATCTCTGCAGAATCAAATACTGCTACCTCTTAAAACAAAGAATCTCCACAATTTCTATCTACTACCATACCCTCAAATTTTCTATTTTTACCGCTTCCTTCCTTAATATTCTTATCATCTCCTCTTCACAATATTCAGTACACTGCTGCTATATTCTCTTCTAACAGATCTACATTGCACATGCCTTTAATCACAATAGTGACTTTCATTTCTGCATTACAACCTCTGAGTACATTTTGTTCTCACTTTCAAGGCATCATTTTTTTTCCTTTTATCTGACCTTTTCCTGAGTCATCTCTGTACATGCAACCACTACTAGCTGTACCATTTGTCCACAGTCTGAACCACTATTTTCTTGAATTCTTCTGCCCCTTTCAGACACCCATGGAACACCCTATCTTGAGTCCAAAGCACCTCAAAACTCAAAAATGCAATTATAGCTACACAGACTTTGCCAAGAAGGACATTTGTCTTCTATAAGTCTAGTTTTAAAAGCTTCTTAACTTCCTCATATTGTATGTTAACTCTTGTGAAGTAAGGCTTTAATACTGAGAAAATGGAAGCATGTGCTGCAATTCATTCAGTGATTAGAAAGCTCAGGTAAACTCCACACAAGTTCTCATCAGGCTAAAAAACAGCTCTCTTGCCTCACTATTTAACAGCCTGTTAAATAGACTGGCATTTTAAAATATTGTTTAGACTCTTCTGGATCCTACTACAAAAAAGCAGTACACCATACGACAGCAGGTAACATCCTTACACAACACATACAAGAATAGCTGAGACTAAACCCAGGCCTCAAAAAAAAGGAAAGGAAAAAGCCACCGTATATCAAGGCACTTGGGGAAATAAATCTTCCCAGTCAAGCAGTAAAACATAAGCTCTTCCCATAGAAATACTGTTAAAAGTAAACACACAGACGAAGAATCTTGACGCTACCTCATAATAGTACAAATACCATCTCTTTTGTCTATGACATTTCCATTTCCTGGTATACATTAAGCATGTAATTTGCTTAAACACGTTCATTCTCATTTATATTGAAAAGGCATGAAAAAATCCACAGATTTCTGAAACGAATCCAGACTCTCACTATTGCACATCAAAGCAAGTACCACCCTCTAGGACTTGAGTATAAGGTTGGCACATAAATTCCTGCTTTCTACATGGCAACACACTGTAAAATTGCTGTAAAGTTCCAGCATAAACATCATATTCTTTAAATAAATGCCAGAGAAGAATGTTCAAGGTTTTTCAGTCAATTTAACTATTCAACGCAACACCATGACATTTAGTTTAATGCATCCTAGTGCACCAACAAGCACAGAATCTGAACCAAAGATTTATTAAAAAAAAAAAAAAAGAAAAATAAAGACCACTAGAATGACCTTTTAAGCAAGTAAAATTGCTGAGAAAAAGCTCAGAACTTCAGAGTTTTCAGCAAGAAAATAATCTTACAGAAGTTATACATAAAATAAAAGCTAAAGCTGCCAGGCATTGAGCAATACATTACACCACCAGTGTCTGCACCAAGACACTTATCTCCCTGAAAAGCTTTCACCTACAATTAGTGGGAAAGCTGTCCGGCAAGGTATTTTAGCACCAGAGTTTCATGTAACCACAGAATAAATTAAGCTGGAAAGGACCTCTGAGTGATCATCTGGTTCAACTCCCCACTCAAAGCAGGGCCAACTTGAAGTTACCAGCTTAAACGGATTAATTAATGCAAGTAGATATATCTGAAATAACAAATATACGTTTGTAATCCAGTTAGTGGTTTTGTACTCATTTGCCTGTTAAAAATAATAATTGAATCAGAACAACTGTATGCATTAAGACACTAAAAGCCAATTTATAGGCCCATAGGAATGACTGGCCAGTATATATACTCAGTTTTACTTTTCCCCTGCAGTCAGCAGCACTTATGTGATGTTCCCCAGATTCACAGTAGAAATGGATATATGATATCAAAGCTAACATCCATCTTCATTGCCCAGGAATACATAAAAAAATCACAAGCTGAGCTTTGTCTGTAGTTTGCCAATGTGCTATACTGAAAACACAGAAAGTACTGAAAGCAAAATAAAGGAAAGCATAGCTCAATATCAACATCCTGCATGTGCTTTGTGCAGGATGGAGCAATATATGGCTATTCAAAACAAAAAAAAAAAGAGACAAACATGAAGGGACTAAAACAATTAAAAGTCTGACCATGCAAGTATGCCTATTACTGAAAACAGGTTTGAACAGATTCCTTAGATCACCAAAAAGTTAGTTCTTTGCTTAGTTTATCATGTTTTAAATATTCAAAAGGGAAACAAATACACAGTTTGAACATAAATTCTGCCTAAAGTAATAATTTCCATTTCTATAGAGGTGGGGGAGGGGAAAGCAGCCAATTTTTAAATAAACCATACATTCCAGAATGCTGAAAGCAAAGTTATAGACACATGTTTGAAGTTTACCTGGTAATCTCCTGTTGAAGCTGAGAAACAGTAGGCACATAGAACACTACTCCAAAATACACAGTTGGCTCCAAGGCATATTTGTCCAGCTGCTTTTTCAGAGGCTTGTCCAAATCTACCCATCTGCGCTGATTCTGCTTATTATAATACCACAGACTGAAATATGTAATCTGAAAAAGAGGCATTTCAATGATGAAAAAAAGTTAATATTGTGATATTATATAAAATATATTGTATGAAAGTCTTGCTACTTAGAAATAAAGGTTTTAAAACAATGACTAAGGCTATAGGTTATTGAAAACTTAGAGAACTGGAGAGACATTTAATATCAAAAGCAGACATTACTTCCAGATAAGCAATCCACATATGTAAGGTCCCTCACCTAAAACATTACCAAATCTACTCTTTATTTGCAAACAGTCCCTGACCCTGTTGTGGCAACTCACAGACGTTAGTAGTAAGCATTTATGTGTAACAGGAAAACTAAGGGAAGTGAGGAATGCAAATAGAAAATGACACTGGACAGCAGAAGAGCAAAGTACAGCTTCTCTGGGGAACTGGCAGGCAGGCTCATGTGGGATGCTGAAGGACAAAAGAGCACAGGACAGCTCGTCAGTCAAAGACAAGCTCGTTAAAGCACATGTATGGTCATCCCATGAGCAAGAAAATGACCAGGTACAGCAGCAAGCTACGCAGGCAACTCTTGACCAAGCCAAAACACAAAACACAGTATGCACTGGAACACATTGCCCCGAGAGGCTGAGGGATGCCCATCCTTGGAATGTCAAAATCCCACTGGACAACATCTTGAGCAACACAATCTAACTTTGATTAGATCTCCTCTGAGAAGGAGTTTGGACCAGAATGTTTTTCTGTCACTCCACAGTATAGTTCTAAATTCACACTGCAGAGCCACTCATTCAAATTTAAATTTCTCCACTATGTTTAAACTGTTTAAAGTCTGCTCCTGCAGTACTTATTTCATTCAGTTGCGGAGCAGCAAACAGATGTGGACTGGAAAATATTCATGTCACTATCATAGCAAAACTAGAAAACATAATTACAAGTTTTTTAATTGAGGGAGGGAGATAACAGAATGCTATGAATTACCAATTACATCTGTAGGTATTTACATGGAAAATCTCCAAGTCCTTGCTACATGCACATTATTATATGTAGAAATGGCAGAAATACCAACACCTTTAATCCAACACTTTTCTTTATATGTTTTCATATGCTTTTAACTTATACAAAATAGAGCTATTAAGGATTAAGTTTTATAAAACAAAGGACTACTCACCATAATTTTTTTTTACATCAATAATTTCTGTGAATTAGACTTAGAAAAATTGTCTACCTAACAAACAAAGTGTTTACTGCTGTTTTCTCAGAAGCTCTAGCATTTTGATGCTTTGGAGCACAGATTTGAAATTCACTGGGGAGCATCAGCTGGTAGTAGAGAAAGGCCACTTCAGTACTTTCCTGTGAAAATGCACCTATATACACATCTGAAAATTCATACACATACATCTTCTTAGTTTATAGTCTAAATAGGATGAAGAGTCTACCCGCATGGGATTCTGGCTATCCCTTACAGCTCTGACAGGCTGACTATGCGCGTAACAACCATGGCATGGGCAGGTATGCTACATCCCAAAATTCAAGGACAGCAGTGAAGTCAATGCTCCTGAGCAGCAGAGATCATTAAGTAATTTTGGGCACAAAAGTTAAGGTGTAGCATTAAATTAATAAAACCATCTATTCCATAAAAGCATTTCTCTGGGAAATTAGCAAAACTGGGAAATTAGAGTCAATTCTAAGGTATAATGTTCCTTTGACGTCGCATACTGGCCAAATGTACTACTTTGCCCCCTCTAAATTAGCATCAACACAGTTTTAAGTAGATTGTTGGTGGGTTTTGTGGGGGGGGTTTCCCAATGTTTAAAAAAAATCCTCTAAATTAAAATTACTGTTACCATCTAATTGCAAAACCAGTATTCAGAAGATTAAAAAAATGTTAGGATGAAGTCTACCCATTTAACCTTAATTAAGATCCCTTCTGCAAACTCCAAGACAACTCTGCTCCTATTTGATACAAAGGCAGACTGTAATACAAAAATTAAATTGAATTAGAACTGTTCATAGAAGAAAAAGGCAGTTTTTCAATAGAGTGGAAGATATCTGGAGAAAAGGCATAATGCTGATATATACAAAATAGTTTCATGGTTGGGAAAGTTTAAAAGTCACCACAGATAAACAGACTGTATTCCCACATCAGAAACAGAGTTCTCTTGTAAAGCAAATCCTATAAACCAAATTTTTCAGAGGTGGACACCATGTGCTCTTCACTTCTGAATTCTGAAAACCAAGAGTCAAATTTAAGAGGTTATAAATACTTCCAGTTTCAGGAGGACAAAAGAAATATGGCTCTGAATACAAATAAACAGCACTGTTTTCTCATTTTTCAGTCCAGGCACACAAAGTTTTCTGATACCTTAGACAACATTTGCTTTTATTTCTGTGCTTCAACCCCCCAACCATAAGATATAGTGTGCGGTGACCTCGGCCACCCCACAAGGATATTGACAAGAAAGTATCTTAAGATTCCATAAGATGTTAGGAATTATAACAGTAGTACTACACAAACGCCATTAAGAAATAAATATTATGTTCACTGCAACATCACACACTGAAAAGGATAAAATGTACTGAATGACTGCTCTTCAATCCTTCCTGCAGACTGAATGAGAAAAGGAACACAAGTGAAAAGCTGTATTTCTCTTTCATTACAAGACTGCTAACACCATGTGCACACTCACAGAAGCCAAAGTCAGACTGTGATGCTGACATCCTGCAACTTCCGAGTGTTATAAATGTAACGTATATATAATGCACAACAGTAAGTGAACTAGAGGACTGAAAAATTAAAATAACAGTTAGAGTTCAACTATATTCCATGAGCTACTTGATCTCTCTTGCTAGCAAGGGCTCAAAAAAGAAAGCCTACCATGCTGGCCCAGCCCACCTGCCCAACAGGTCAACCTCATCGGCCCTGGGCTGAGTATGACACAAAATGCCGAACCACCACCTTCTGGGGGAGAGCAGAGGCCAAGGCAGAGACTGAAACCGAAGGGTAACAGCTACAGGACCACAGAAGCACACCAACAAAGTTGAAAGACTTCTATAAAAGATACCACACAAACACTCTTGGAAACCTACTAAAAGTGTATGCAAAAATTTCTACACAACTGTTTGAATAACTTTCATCTGCACCCTTGGTGTATTTAAGCCTCAGAGAAGCAAAGACGTGTAACAGAAAGTTAAGGAGAGAAAGTTCACAAACTTCTGTTAACACCACCACCGTTTCAAACTCTCTGATGTAAGACACTCCTGGTTCCACACCCTGAAGTCTAAACTGAATGTATAGCCTATTTTTAAGGCATGATGATCACTTGCACTGGTCTCTTTCTTTAAAACACTGACCACTTTTTCTTGCAATGCACAGAACCAAGTAGTTACTGGCACAACAGACTAAGAAAAATGTTTCTGCGTTCTAAAATATTCTCTGGAATCCAGCATATCTTTAAATAAGATTTTTCTGCCATGGTATTTTCCCTTACAAACTCCTCCAATCTGGACTATCAAAAATAAAATGAAAGCCAAGCAAAACACTACGGCCCAAAGCCTGTCTTCTGACTTGTATGCAAACCTTTCACTTGACTTCAAGGGCAGAATTTGATCCTGTGAATTTTCAGAGGAGCTTATGCACCCTGGAATATTCGCACTGATTAAAATAGAATCCATTTTTATTCATGGCTAAAACGTTTTATTATTAGCAGCTCAGGACAACACCCAATTCTAAAAAGAATGTCATGACATAATTCTTAAAATATGTTAAGCTGTTAAGATTAACACTACTTTGAGGTTCATTTATTTTAGTGACTTATTCGTGACCCAATCCCCTTGAAGAAAATCAAATAGAAATAAAAAGAACATATAATTGCTGCACAGTTACTTTCTACCTAGCTGCTTTCTGCCACTACGGACAGGAATAGTAAGCATTTTTGCATAAAAATTCAAGAGTTGTCAAGAACTCAAAAGTGCCGAAAGCCCAACAGAGTATGACAGCTCACAAGTTGGTGGGAGTGGAGTGACTTCATCTATGAAGTCAACCAGACTTCCTAAGCTAAGCAGAGGAGCTTCGTCAGGTACGAGTGCCACGAAACTACATTACTGTAGGTGACTATATTACATCTTTTGGCATGATGTATGATGAGAGTCAGAAAAGTGGGGCTGATCAGTCTTAAGAAGAGACTGAAGTAAAATCTTACAGTGGACTTCAATTGTCTAAGAGTAGGGTATAGAGAAGACAGAGCCAGACTCTTGTTAATGCTCACTACAAGTATGAGAAGTGCTGGGCACAAGCTGAAACGTCGGAAATTCCAATTAGATCAGGAAAAAAATTTCACAACAAGACTAGCCAAACACTGGAACAGGTAGCCCAAAAAGGTGTCAACCCTCTATCCTTGGAGGCACTCAAACTCACCCTGGTAACCCCTGAGCCACCTGATCCAAGCTGGCCTTCCTGGGCAGAGGGTGGGATCATGCAACAACAAAGAGAAACAGCTTACTGAGAAATTCTTGGATGCAAATTAAACAACACCTTTTTTTTAAAAAAAAAAAAAAAGTGTTATCTTTTACAAACCCATTAAAAACTGAGCTTTAAATCTTAAAATTCTCAACAGTTTCCACATCTATGGAACATACTTTGCTGTTCCTCATCTGTTTTACAATTTGAAATGGAATCAATGCGATAGTCCTTCTTCCCTGTACCAACTGTCTGATACTAGTTAGCTACAACTAACTGCTGCATTTCATTTTATTTTCCTTAATATGGATCAGTCTCATCCCTAATACAATTCCACTTTGGCTTCAATCTAAACATCATTTGTATATATCAGTTACTCTGATTAGTAGTATAAAAAAAAGTGTTTTAATATAGAATCTCGGGGTCTATTTTGGTCACAGTTTACACTACCTAGAAAAGAAATAAAAATGACAAATGTATATGCCAGATATCAAAAGTGTGTAATCTTCTCACTTGAATTTAACAGCACCTATTATGATCCCCAAACTCGACTGTGCCTTCCATTTTTTGGCAATATAATATAAAGAAAAACTTATGTTCCCTAGGATTTTGACATAACACTGTTATTGCCATCTTTAAAAAAAAAAAAAAAGAAAAAAAGGAAAAAATCATTCTCTATAAAACCTCAGAATAAAGAAAAAAAAAAACAACCACTTTTTTTGGATGGAAGCAGGGAGGACAAATACACTTTGCTACACATTCCCCTGAGGCATAGCAGTGTTCAAAGTTTACTTCGGACTTATGTATTTAATTATATGTTTCCCAGCTAATTTCCATATCCTATATTATAATTCTTACAGAATATCTCACAGGTTACAAACAGACTGGAAAAGATAATTGTTTTCTAATTTTTAATACAGTGCCTTCTAATTAATGCAATCTGCTACCTGCCTCAAAGGTACAGTGACCTGAGGAATCACCATCCTAAGATGTGAGGCAAAAAAATTAAGAAAAAGAAAACAATAACCGGGTTTACAGAAGTATGCAATCAAAATATATTTTCAGGCTTTTCCTCTTTTACACTGGTACATACAAATACAACAAGCCACAAGACTTTCCTGAACAGAGTGCTGAAAACACCTTCTCGTCATTGAAGGATAAGCACTGCAGTTGGATTTACAAAATCCCAGTTAGCCCAAGGGCTCCACTGCATCTAGCTTTATTATATACTTGGACACAAAACAGCTCCTGCCATCAGGATATCACAGTTTAAATAAACTTCATGCAGGAGAACTGGGTCAATAATCTTGTACTATGCACGACTGACAGATACCAAGTGAAAGCTTTACCCTACGCCCAACATTAAGAACTACGGAAGGAGACAAGAGGCCCTGAAAATTATCCAGAAACTCCACTCTTATCACAGCAGACAACCTCCTCCACAAATCTTCCCAGTCTCTAGGGGAGAAAGGATTTGGAGCAGCCTGGACTGGCCAGTGTACAAGATCCAAGACTTCCTGGAAGTGGTGGAGAAAAAACCTGTGAGCCTTGCCATGTACCAGCCACCGAGTGGAAAGTTGCACTCCTCTCCATACTACCATGGCCAAATCTTCTTGAAGAAAAAGGAGGACCGCTGGCTAGACTTAGAAAAATCCCTCCCTTTTCCCCATCTTGAAGCTACTCACTTCAGGGTACTTTTGCTTATACTATTTTTGTTGTTCTAGTACTGACAAGATCTTCAACTGTAGCTGCAGGAGGGAGTATTTAGCAGGGTAGCTATACGAATAGAGAGAGAAGTCAGTCTCAAGTCTCATTTCTTTCATAATGGAAACCTTTTTTCCAACACACACACACAATTATTTTCTCCTAACTATTCCAATATGGGTTTCACAAATGCTATTTACACAAAGCAACTGCCAACTACAGCTTAAAGCAAAACAGCAGGGATAAGAAATAAACAAAATCAATACTTTGCAAGGTAATCTGACATATTCTAATTTATTCAAATTAAAACACTGCACAAATCACAATACACTGTGTTTTACAACCTTCAAATATCATGAATAAACGGTCTTCTGACAGGCAAGGCAGATTCTGCTCATCAGTACATTAGACAAAGGTAAACTGGCTAATCTACGAACTAAATAGCAATATCTTCATAGTGCACAGAAGACAGTATATCCAAGACATGTTTTAACTTCTTGCCGAAACAGGTCAGTTATCAACATGACCAAGAAATGTAGAAACATACTTTTGTTAAAATTATGTTGCTTTTTCACACCACTGTCCAAGGCTCCAAGAAGGATGGACTCACATATTTGCTTTTGACTCACACCCTACGCAGCACTGACATTAAAAGGAGTATCACGTTCCCATTCATCAGAGGCTTAAATTCGGATTGCT
Organism: Nyctibius grandis; assembly: GCF_013368605.1. Classification (NCBI taxonomy): domain Eukaryota; kingdom Metazoa; phylum Chordata; class Aves; order Nyctibiiformes; family Nyctibiidae; genus Nyctibius; species Nyctibius grandis. Next base: position 53,502,458 of record NC_090661.1, read on the forward strand.
TTACAACAGGGAAAAGCAAAATTTCAAAGTAGTCTAAAAATACTAAACAATAAACTTATGTCTTTGCTTCAGAAGTAAAGAAGAACTCCTCTGTCAAAATTAGTGTAAAAACTGTAAAGCAATTCACAGACATCGTGACAGTGAAAAAAACACAATTAAGTGATATATTCAAATTATGACCTAACTTTATAAAAAAAAGCTAAAGAAATCAGGGGCAAGTCTTCCTAATTGCCACTACTGCTTTCATGGAAAAACCTTAATTTTGTGCTGCTCAGTGTAATAAGACTTGAGTGCAAATCCTACACCTGAATGAATAGCCTTTTACCTTCAGAAAAAAGAACTACAGTAATTGCACTGAGGCAATTACTGATTTCTGGATGACTGCTCTGTCAATTTATCTTGGTTCCTAAATTACAATTACAGCATATTTATAATTAATATATGTTCTAGATGGAGTGAAGCTTGTTTTTCAATAAAGTAGCATCTTTTGAATTAATTGGATTACGCACTGAAGGTCTGCATTTTTACATACATTCCTCCATGACAAATTCTCCTTTCCTAATTTTAAGGCAAATTTTGTTCAGAGAGGCAACCATAGCAGTTCAGCTATGAGCACTGCTTCTCCTCTTATTTCTCCAAGCATTAGCTGAAATTCTATCAGACTTTGATACAAGGCATAAACATAATTATGTTAGTGACCCCTCTGTCATGACTTGGCCCAACTTTTATTTGCCTGTCAATATGTTTACTAATACGTATACGTGTAAGAATATTTATAGTTGCACTTGGTCTTACTTTAAAAACATTCTTTATGTATGCAAAACACACATTTAAGAAACGACCACACTGAATTAAAGGTATTTTTTTGTGTTTTCTCCAAACAAGAGCTGATACTTTAGGATTCAGAGCAAAGTTTTACAGCATAGCTCCAGCATTTCTGAAGCACTGCTTCAGAACTTCAAAGTTATTCAGGATCCGGATAACCTTAATTCTTTCTTTCCTATTCATGTCCAAAACAAACACAGGAACTTGCATACGCACAACACAAACTCTCTACAGAAGTTCCCTACTCTTAGTTCTTGCACTTGGGCCCAAATCCCTACCATGTATCTGCAGTTACTTCAGACTCTGCTTGTACACAGTAGCAGAATTTGCCCCTTCATTCTGGTTTAGAACTGCTATTAGAAAACAGAAATAAAAGAAGATGCGTCAAGAGAGGTAAATCAGTCTTAACATCTCCTGCCAAACATCCTATAGATATCTAGCTGTATTAACATTAAAAAAAAAAATCCATATTTTCAAGTATTTAATTTGTATACTCATGCCCTAGATGCAACATGAGCAGTGTTGCACATACTTTTTAAGGTAGTTAACAATCAGAGCTATCAGCAGTTTTTCAAAACTTGTAATTCCAGAATGGTTTTCCACAGCATAAATCAAGTTTGGTTATAGTTCTCCCACAGGATAAAAGACAGGCTGTGCCACAAAGGGTAAGTAACTTATGTTCCCTGTTCCCTTTGGCTTTTTTCCCCAGTTCCTCAGTTTAAGAGAGCTGGATTACATTCCCATTGCTGATGAGTCACATTCTGGGAACACCAAAAGATCTTCCTAGTTTAAAGCATTCATTTAACTTTTCTGTGAAGTCTATCATTCAGTAAAAAAATAAAATTGTCAACATACTTAAGACTTCCTAAACCCTAACTATGTATCCATACTAGTATACAACTTGGAAACTGAGAAGTATTAATTAGAAAATTAAAAGAAAACCAGTGTTTACCCACACAAAGCATAATTTGAGGATTGCTCATTTACATAAAGTTCTGTTAAAAAAAAATCTTAAAAGATGGCACAGCATTAAAAATAAGCCGTTCAATTCACTGTCCAAATTCAGTAGTTGCAGAATACACCAGAGAGAAAGAGATACTTACAAATTTTACCATTCAGTGTGTAAAAAGGTAGAGATTCCCCTCACACCTCCTGTAATAAATTGTTTTGAAGGTACATGGGAACCACATGTCCTAACTGTGTAGCCCATATACAGTAATCTGAAACTGATGCCTCGGTTTTCATAACTGTGTTAAGACTCAGTATTCAAATAAACAGTCATACTTTCATGTTTAACACTTTGAATTCACCCTCACGCATTAAGGGTGCTTAGTGCATTAACAATATACAACATCTTATAGAAAGTACTTAGTATTTTATAGTATCAAGGACTAATGTTTTTGCAGATTTAAGGAAAGTGCTGAGCAAATTTTTCTTTCCAAAAACTTTCTACTAAGCAAGCAGTCAGGAATGATCCAGTATGTGCTTGGCAAATCTGGTTACTTAAAGGCAGAACCACATTTTTTGAATGCAAGCTCTGGAAAGTAATTTATATCCCTATTTTCCATTCCCTTTTATTGCAACACATTTTCCTGCCAAAATAATCCATGCAAGAATGCATGACTGAAGGAATCCACTCGGAGTTCAATAGTGTACGTCAACTCCCTTAGTCTGATACATGACTCTTAATTGAGGGAATTGCCATCTTTCTCTTTTTTTTTTTTTAAAACAGATTTTTAGGAGTAGCTCCAAAGAAAAGAGATAATGAAGAACAGTTAAAAAAATCTGCATCTCCGACACTCTGTGACTAGTTCAATAAAAGCTAGCAGTCATCGTTCAGGAAGACAAAGCCTTTGCGTTTTGCAAACCAAATATAGTTACAATTCTTAACCTTCTGTTGAGTTAGCAGTGACATCTGCAAGTGGAAAGATAAAATTGACAAACTATTCACACAACAATAACTGAATTCTAAATATAGGATATCTGATGTGTTCTAAGTAAACACTAAGGCTACAACAATAGTTAGATTCTCCCTTTGCCAGAAGAAACAAGATAAAAAAAAAGTCATACTGTTGCACAAAATTGCATTTTTCCAAAATAACTGTACACTAAAAAAATATTTGGAGAATCTACAAGAATGCATATTGGGATTGAAATCAACCACAGTAAACAAACAGTTAGGGATTAATGGATTCATATCTATTTCATTTATTTATTATTCTTCAAACAGAAAAAAATACTTCTGAAAACAACTGACTATATATAGCATTTCCTACTGAGAAATCCTAGAGTAATGCATGCTGTGTACAGTAATAAATGTTTGTAGGATTAAGTCCTACATTTATTTGCTCAATATTTGAGCAAGGTTATAAGCAGTTGCCATTGTTTGACAATGAAAATATACTATTTCCAAAAACTCATAGTTAGTAGACAACAATTATTTTCACGATTACACTTATTATGGTTACCTAAGTCTAGGGTTTTCATTCATTATTTGAATCCCATAGTCAAAACACCATTATAGGGCAGACCACGTAACAGAGAAAAAGCATCTTTTTCAGAACAATGTTAGCAACACTAAACTTGTTATAAAAGTTTTCTCTCTGCTGCCCCCCAAAAGTGCACATGCTGTCACCGTTTAATGACTACAAAATTAACTAAACCTTTTGAGACTCTAGTGGGAAATATCAGTTTACACAGGATCAAGAGCATTCAACTACTGCAATCAAATCCACCTGTGTTCAACAAAATTACAAAACAATGACATTAGTTCATATGTTGGTAATCTATGCAGATTTCTATAAACAACATTTTGCAGCTCATCATTTCAGAAGTAATACACTCAATACAGATGTATAAATAATCACTAAATGCATGGGAGAAGAGTAAATTTCAGTTGCAAAACTATCCTTCAAAATATCAAGTAAGGACTTTTTGGGGGAAAAGGCAGGTTACACAGATCTATACAGATTCAACTAGTGCAAACCATGTTTCCCCGTGAGGCCAGCACTCGATCTAAATGACTATATGCTTGCTCCAAGACAGTGTCTGCAAACATGTTTGTGGTATTTGAACAAGCAATACAAACAATTTGTCACTGGTACACTTATCACATTTTGTGCTTTAGGTTCTTTTCACAGGACTAATCCATCAGAAAAAAATACATGCACACAAATAACACTCATATCCTCAGCTAAAAGTTGTCTCGAGTCCTGCAGTAATTCTTAACCACGTTGCTTAGGCAGAATTTTTTTTTGTTGCTTTGCGGGTTTTTTTAAACAGCATTTTCAGCATTGTCAGGTTTAAAAAAACAGTAGCTTTGTTTATCACTCTAAGCTTCTATTCAATGCCACTTCTCACGTGTCCTCCCCTTGGGCATTCCCCTAGCTCCGTAACACACGTTTTGCAACTGTTTTGGAGCAATCCCCATCAAGACCAGAAGGTAAACAAACAAGGGGAACACAGGATAGCTGCTCCAGTCAATAAACTGACTGCCTCAAATGGTAAGGATTCACCACAATGGTCATCTAGCACCAGAGACAAAAATCTTGCCTTCACTCATGGTAAGGTTCGCTTACCTCCCGCAATTCAAGCCTCTGAGCCACTGCTTCCAGACTTTCCTGGCCCGTGCTTTCCACCGACAGCGTGAACTCCACAAATTCATTGTTGAGCAGCTGGATACGAGCCACCAAGCAACTCTTGCTGGATACTGTGTAACGTCGAGTTCGTTTCAATTTTAACCCAAAAGGTAGAGGCATCTTCTTTTTCTCCAACAGATGGTTACTGATAAAAAGCTACTACCACCAGGACCTTGAGAGGGGACAAGTAGCTATCTCCTCTCAAAAGGTAAGGAGCTGTAAAGTCTCCAGAGATCAACCAGCAGCAGCAGCATCCATTAAAGACAAGCAAGTTTTCCACCAAGAGACAAGGAGAAGGGGCATCCACTGGAATCCTAGTAAGGAGCAAAAGAGAAAGAGAATCAGAAATACTTTGACTGAAGGAGAATGGTAATATGGGAAAAATAACATGTATATTTTTTCTAAATCTAAATAATCAGTCTACTTTTCCAAAATGCAGAGCTGTTACGCATTCAAATAATGAAATAAGCACCAGAGTTTCTGTTTTTCCACAGACAACACTGGTCTTCGGCAAGTTGATTTTTTTTTTAAACTCGCAAGTGAATAATGAGTCTTAATCAAATGTGGCTGCAATGTCTTAAAATAAGTATTTCTAAAATGAATCAGTATTTAAATGAAATACCTCTACGAAGTCCGAGTTTCCTAAGGTATTTCTAACACTGAACAAAGCCATTTTCTTTGAGAGCAAATCCAGCAATCTGGCTTGTTTTTCAGAGTGGCGTGCAGCCCCAACCGCTATCTGTTGGATTAAACACAAAACCAAGCCCCATAAACGATTAAGAAATAAAAAAAAGAAAGGCAGGAAGAGAGGCATTAAAGCTCACACCTTGGCCATTTCCTACCAGACAATTAAAATCCAATTCCTCTAATTTTCCCTGAATTACAGCTAGCTGTACCCATTATTTCTTATACTAAACTGCTGTACAATGTTTCACGTTACGCTTTACCTCGCCAAGGGAGTATGCGAATTCTGAGAACCGTTTGTTTTCTAATTTTTCCTTGAAAAACATACTTATTCCCTGTCTAATGGTAGCCACCCATTTCCCCACCTTCTGCAAACGCCTTCGCGCCTCCTCTCCTGTCAACTCCGTAACATACAAGCTTCGCCTTTCTCCTCTTTCAAGTGTTCTCTTACCACGCACCCTAGCCTAAGAAATTTGTCACTCTTACTAGTGCTGGTTTTCAGTACGACGCGTAAAACATTCTCTAAATAAAGAGGGGTTTATTCTGCAGAAGCGCGTGTGTTGAGAGCAGCCGCTGCAGCGAGGCTGTGTGCTGCGGTACCACCGAAGTGAAAGCGCTTCACACACTCGAGATAAAGCCACCATCGCCTCGGGGGTGCGGGGGGAGTTGCACCGCCCCCCTCACAGCGACGGGCCGCGGGGCTGGGGGCGAGGCACCCCCCGGGCCCCGCGTAACACCCCCGGGACGGGGCAGAGCTGCCGTGGGGCGGGGCGGCGGCCCCCGGGACGGAGCAAGCGCCGTGAGGCCGCGGCCGTTGCCGTGCCCGCGCCGCGCCAAGCCGAGCCGAGCCGAGCCGAGCCGTCAGCCGCGCCCAGGCCCGCGCTGCCCGCAGCCCCTGCGCTGTGCCGCGCTGCGCCGCACCTGAGGGCCGGGCCGCGCCTGAGGGGAAGCTGCGCTCCCTCCTCTCCCTGTGAGGTGCCGTTGGCGGGACGAGCTCCGCCTGGGGACCTCCAGCGGCAGCGCCGCACCGCCTGAAAGGAAAACAGAAAACAACCACCTACGTGTTTTTCAGGCTGGTATGTATTAGTAGCACGTTTTGAAAGGCATAATTTGATTTCTTAAGGCTCTTAGAATTGTCAGACAGGAATAACGCGAAGACATCCATTTATTTGGAGTGGGGGAATCGGGAGGAATCGTGTTCCTAGCACACCTGTTTTTAAACCCAAAGGTATAGCTATAAACAAATAGATAGCCACATACTACTTGTACATTTATATACATACCTAGAAATTTAATGTTACTCAACACAACCACAAACTCTTTAGGTTGAAAACCTCATCAGACTCCCTGCTCCCTTGTGAACAGCACAGCAGAGAAAAAAGGGAGGCGGAAAGCTGCTAAAGGCCTAAAACAGGGAGAAAGAGGAGGCAGCACGGCGTTTTTCCTCAAAGACATCTTTGCAACCCTACTCCAAAGGATGACCATAAGCATATTTCATGACTGTGTTTCTAATAATCTGGAAGCTGGTCTACCATCCTACACAATCCCCATCCTCAACAGATACCAGCTAAAATCTTAATTGAATCAAAAAACCCTGACCCAAACATCAACTAATTTATTTTTGTGTGCAGCCACAGAATAAATAACAGCTGATAGCAACAGGTTTCCCTCAAAAAATTAGGGATACACAGGGACTCCTCACTTCATTACTCACTCTGTGCTTTGATCCTCCAAATCCTGCCCCCCTGGAGCAGCATGCAGCGAATGCTCTACAGACAGAAGCTTTTAGTTTCCTGTCCACTGCCAGCAGAATCTTGCACTGGATTTATTCCTGGCAGAGTAATTTTTGGCTGACTGACCTCAGCTCACATCCCTGGGGCCTGTTTTCCAATACATTCTTTTCACAGTTATGCACTTTCTTCGATGCTACAGCAATGAGAGAAACCAACTTACTCATCTTTTTGAAAGCTGCACTCAGAAGTACAGTGCTGTTCTAATCTCAGTTTTTATGTAGTACCACTGAACATGACAGACTTTCAAACTTTTATGCCCCCATCAGGCCCTTAGAAAAGTATTCTAAGAGCATGGAAAAAAAAAATTTAAAAAATCACTAACCAGAGGCTGACTTGACAGGTGAAATTTCCAAACCGTCTAATACTGACATTAGGCAATCTCAGACTTTCAGTTATTTCACTATGGAGACAGGTAGCAATGCAAGCATAGGAAAGAAGTTTAGAGCAGAATTTTCTGAACATGCCAGGAGTGCTCTTCGGGATATGATCTGTTGTTTGCATTTATTGCTCTACTGAGCATTTACCCTAAACAATTTCATTTTATCTCAGTATATGTCTCACATAATCTTCATTACTTCTGAAACATATTTATAAGAAGGAAAATTTAAGTATCTAACTTCCAGTCCATGTCACAAATGACCAACTCAAAAAAAAATTCCTGACATATAATAAATATTGTAGAATAAAGGCAAGTTTGATGAATAACACTGAGATATCATTCAGTAACTTCTACTGCTAGCCATGTGTACTTCTTCCAAACACAGCTGTGCTGTTTCTATTCAGCAATGCTAGGTGCTCTCATATTTGCCTCTGCATTACTTTAAATTCGGACACATCGGCATTGTTACAAAGCTACTTTAGCAAAAAATGAACTACATACTGCCAGGAGTTACAAATCCAACTGATGACCTCTACAATAACAAGCCTTTATTTAGCAAGCCTGGAATTTTCATGCAACAGCTAAAAATGTCTTTAGTGGCCAAACTTTGTACATCTATATCTCAACACAAACATGTAGTTTCAAAATGTTATATTAGAATTTCAGCAACATGGCCGTGACTGGCGCACAATTACTGAGCTCTGTGGTATCTTTCCCCTTTACCTACACATCCCACTCCCCCCTCAATAATTAGCATTTTACTTTACAAAGGTTTTTTAAACAGCCTGCATGAATGACAGCGTGCAAAATAAAGCTGCAATATATGATGGTGAATAAGGGTTCCTATTATTTCAAATGCTTAAAATAAATATGTTTATTTGAGGAGTCACAAAAATCAGAATACTTCACTCTCCCCTTGTTTTACCAGTTAATCTTTGACATGACTCTTGGACTGAGAGCACAGCAATAAGTGCACATCTCAAACCTCCCCTACCTCCAGAAGTACACTTCTACAGCCTTTACTTTTCAAAAAGTAAATGCTTGAAACTCCTCAGTCTTACAGTACACAGCAGAGAAGATCACCCGCTATTTTTTTACTGTGCCTGCTGTTTTCCCCTTACCTTGTGCAGCGATCCAAAGGCACCAAGTCTCCTTTCACATACGTGTAGCCGAAAAAACCCCGCAGCGCTCCAAGACTTCTTCTCCTGGAGCCATCTCATCTGTATTCCTTGCGAACTGACTTACTGTGTTCCTCTTGTCCGAAACAGCTGCTATCTCGGCCAACCCACCTTCTTCTCAGATCACTCATAGTGAAAACATTCCTCACTTCCTGTCTCAAAAAACTTGCTCTGGATATCATTCCACTGGGTAAAGAGCTGGGGGTGGAAGAAAATACTACAACAAAATAAACCTGTGCCAGCCAGCTCTTCGGGCAGGCTCTTTCATGTGACGCTGCTCTGCATGAGCGCAAATTGCGTTCTCGGAAATATTTTCAAATCGCTCGTCTCTGTGTGCCTCTGTGTGTCTGCATTTAATTTCTTTTCCTGGAGGCGTTCCCCTCGCTCTATCCATGCGGAAGGATACGCTGAAAGAATTAAAGCAAAGGCCCGTATGCTTGTAGCCCATTACCTCAGAGAGTTGGAATGCCTGGCAGGGAGAATGTCAGCAATGAACAGCTGCTTCTCTGGCTATGGGGGCATTACAGAAATAGGGGTTACAACAAATAGCAGGCAATCCTTGCTTTTTTAAATCATATGATCATTTACTTTAAGCCTTTCCAATTAAGGCAAATCTCTTGCCAAAAATTCTGTTGCTCTTATTTTCACACAGCTTGGAAATATTTCCAAGGTTTAATCCGTATGTGTCATATCAAATGACCTATGCATATACATTTATGTCTGCAGCTAAAAACAAAAGTCCTTGCAAAGTTTCAGCTGTTGGTAATATTCACAGCAATAAAATGCAGACTAAAGACTGATCTTTCAGCCCTTGTCTGGACTTAAAACTCCCAAAGGTGTCAGTAGAAATTATGCCTTTAACAACAGTTATCTTAGCAAGCATTAAATGTGTATCAATTAAGTAATATTTATAGTGTTTAACCAATGCAAACCTCATATAAGGGGCTGCACTCCAGTCCCACAAATATATGGAGACCTCTGTGTGTGTGTTTGCACGAGTGTGAAATCAGCGATTGTTGTAGGCAACTTGGAATTTTATGGCTCTCCACATTGTGTGAGACAGGCAAAAGTGTACACAAACTTGAAACGGGTCAGGGATGAGGAAAAACGTAAAGTGAGTATGTGAACGCTGACTCAGAACTGTAAAACTTAGAAAGTGTTTTAGTAATGTAAAGCACACAAACATGCTACCATCTGAGCAGGTCTAACCTGCAGATCTACTACGCAAATAGCATGTTACTCAGGAGGATGCTAATCTCAGCTGAAATGTGTAGGTAATTTTGTACTATGATGAATTCTTCTGAGTTACTTCTCTCAGACGCAATGGCTTTTCCTCAGATCAGGGGAATATCTCTTTTTCTTCCCCTCCATACATCAGCCATAGTTATGATGAGCACTACATAAGCCAAATAAAGAACTCATTCAGGGGAATTTTATATTGAATAAAATAAACTCACTTTGAACTAACCTAAATGGATACCCTTTTCTAATGGTATCTGCTACAGGCCAGAACTACGGTTATTCAATGGAGAAAACTGACTGATACAATGCATGACAAATCCAAGCCATGAAAATTCAGGGTAACAAAGGCAACCCCTCCTATTTCTAAACAATTCATACTGGAAACAAGGTCTCAGTTCTCTTATCTGTCACATTTCCTATTCTAAATCTTGATCCCACCCATTTCCTGCCTGATTCCCTGCCTAGAAGTTGCATTTATTAGAATTTTCTTACTTTCCATAGTTAGTCCTTGCTGCATTTTCTTTCTTCGTATTTACACTAAAGACAACACCTCATCTTAAAAGAGACAGCTAGGACATTGTCAATATGCTTCTCTGCAGCCTACATTTTCTCCTTTTGAAGCTCACCAAACTCCTGAATTACATTTTTTTCTTCTGCTTCCTATAACCCCAGTTTGTATCCTAACTTTGTGTTTTTCTGCACTTTCTCCATTTTGCCCTATCTCATTTTTTTGCCTCATCAGCTCTAAATTACCTGCTTTGCTCCAACTATCAACTCTAATAAAAAGGACAAAGAGACAAAGGCGTCCATGAACACATGATGAACTCTGATAGAGACACATCAATAAGACACAGAGTGGTTGCCTCAGGGCACAGTACTGTGCTTCTGCTTCTCCCCTTTAACCCCTGGTCAACACTCATGACATGCATGGGTAGAAACACCCACATGTTTTGCTGTACTCTTTACTTTCTTGTTGAAGATTATGGGAGGAAGAGACTAATATCCTACAGCTGAATGTCGCAGCCCTTGTCTGTAAGTACAAAGAAAAGTTTCTGCCCATTGAGTTGAATACTGCCTGCCCATAGTGGAACAGGGATAAACCTATGTCATTCTTATTGACTTCTTCGCTTCTGGGACAGTTTTGATTTTTTTTTCCATCCTGGTCCAAATACGTGATTGCAGTTGAGCATATCAGCCAACAGGGTGAAGGCTGACGCAAGTATTCACCTTGTTCCGTCTCCGGGAACTCTGTTCAGCATCAGGTCTGTGCATTGACTAATGGTAAGACAGAAAGTTGGAAGTGAGCCTAACGGGAAGCAGAATCAGTCACCCTCCAGGCAGAAAGGTGGTATGTGCGTATTTACTCCACAGCCTAGTGGAGAGTTTTCCATTTGTGATAAAAACACAGGCAGGATAATCCAGAAACTAGTAGTTAAAGGGGCATTCCCAGGATGCTGAAACAATGAAGTCCTGTGGAAAAACATCTTTATTTACTCACTAGCCGTGCAAAATAGCGACTTCATGATCAGGAAAGCCAGAATACCTCTGATTCTACATGTGACTCTTAAAGCTGTTCTCTGAACAAATTCGCTTTATTCATCACTTCCATGTTTTGGCTCTGTGTTTGAAGCCTCCCTGTTTTTTCACCATTCCCTTTCTTATTTGTGAAAAAGCAAGATATAGCTGGGTCTTTATGCATCATTACATATTTCTTGATGGCAGTGGGGAGAATGGAAGGTGCTACAAAAATGAGCGTACAATATGTCTATTACATGCTTGAAGCCTGAAATTTCGTGTTTGCAAGATTCATTTTTACTTATAAGGCACTGTAAAATGTTGAACCATGTTCTACTAAATAACTAATGAAGGTTATAGAATTTTCCTATTGGAACAAAACAGGCAGTTTTCCTACACATAATGCAGTGCTGAACTTGAAGCAAAGAGCTCCTGTTGTTATTCACAAGGGATACTTTGTTTTTTAAACACAGTATTTAGTTCCAAGTAAATCCATTAGTTAGTTATGAAATAAACTCAATTCGTATTTCTGTCCTTCAATAATTATTTTTCTTGTTCCAATAATAAAGTAATACAACTTATTTGAAATCTTGAGAGCAAAATGTGTCTCTTGAAGGTTAAAATGGAATGTTGTAATTAAACTAATCTGTTACTAGTTGTATCTCACCGTAACACCAGTATATTGTAAGTGTAGCCAGGCAAACAGCTCAGATCATTAGTAATAATTAGTCTAGGCTATCTCTGTGTGATGTTTGGTTTATATTAGGAGCAGTGATGCAGAAAGAGATTAATACAGCTGTTAACTACAACACCCAGAGTTTATTTTACCCAGTGGCATTACTTGTAAAAGACTCTTTACCTGTAGGCTGGGCTTTGTATAATGTTACTACTCACTAAATCAGCTGAAGTGAAGCTGGGACACTGGTGCAAAAGCTAAATGGTATGCCTCAAATGTTACTTCTTTTCTGCTTACTATTGCCCACCCTGTAGGGTTTTCTCCATAGTTCTTGATCCCTCTGCAACTGATCCCTTGCAGCAATATGACTAGTAGATGCTGCAACCTTTCTCAGAAAAAAAAGCAAGCATGTTGTTTTAAGGCTTGTTATCAGTCTAGGTCACAAAACTGAAGTTAAATACTAAAATACTTTTGTAGTATAGCTGCAGTATGGCATTAGAAAGTTCCTTTGATACTTCTTGTATTGCTATACCATAATTTATTTGTTTTATTTTTAACAAGATATTTAAATCTTCAATTTTTGTACTTTTTCAGAAAGATCATTAATATTAAAATAACCTTGTAGTTAATCTTACTGTATTCAGACTTATCCTAAGCCATGTGGCAGGACTTAAACCAGTTTTATAACAACCGGGAACGAAGAAAGAGGCAACTTAAAAAAAGCTGAATGTGACACTTGAGTAATTAAGAGTAGACACGCTAGCACGCGACTATTTAGAAATATGGTAGAAGATGCATTTATTTTCTCTACTCTAGGGCCAAACTGCCGAGCGTGGCGTGGCTGCCTCGTGCCTGCGGAGCAAGACAGGCCGCAGCCACGGGCTCAGGCGCGGTTTGCGGTGACGGACGGCCCAGGGCGGCCGAGCCTCCCTGCCCGCCGGCCTCCCGGCTGCGGCCACGTGTCCCCCTTCTCCCCGCAGCCATGGCTGCAGGGGTACGCCGCCCCGCCAGGCCGCCCCGGGGCCCGTGCACGCTGCAGAGCCCAGGCGCTGACAGGCCACACGGAGCATCACGGTGAAGGGGCAGTTTGGTGCGCGCCGCGAGCGCAAAGGAGCTGACTAGGGGAGGCGCGGGAGAAGATGGGAGTTGCTGAGGGGCACGGAGGTGAGCTCCCGCACCCTTTACCCCGCCGTTAGTGCCCAGCCGGCTGCCGCGGCGTTACCTGCGCGCCTCCCTGCCGCGGGGAGCCCTGCCGCGGGGCAGGCGGGGCGCGGCGTCCGGGACGGCGGCGGTGCGGAGGCCGCACGGCGGCCCGGCAGGGGGCGCCGCAGGCGGAGGCCGCACACTCTCCGGCGCGGCGCTCCAGCGGCGGCGCGGCCTGTGGCGGGAGCGGAGCCGGGAGGCCGCGGCGGGAGGGGACGGGGCACGGCGCGGCGGGAAGGGACCGGGGCTGCGCGACCATGGAGATCGGCACCGAGATCAGCCGCAAGATCCGGGTGAGAGAGAAGCAGCCGGGTCGCTCCCTCTCCACCCGCGGCTGAGGCCTGACCCCGCTTGTGGGGGGCAGGCCCGGCCGATGGCCGAGACGCCGGGCTCCCTCCAGCCTCCTCTCAGACGCGGGGGTGGCGGGGACGCTGCGGGCCCTGCACCGCCGAGCCCCCTTCCCCCGGCGGAAGGAAGCGGCAGGGTGAGCCCCCGGCTGGGCCGGGGTTACCGGGAGCTTCCGGCGGCCTTCGGCCTCGGGGCTCCCTGGGGAGGGGTACGAACGGGAGAGTCATTGTTTTGGGCAGCGGAGTCGGGGTCCTGCCGTACCCCAAAAGGCAGCTGCCATTTCTCCCCCGGAGCTGGAGTTTTCGCCCTGCAGCGGCATGCTTGGGCCGCGGGCCAGGAACCGGGGGCTGCCCGGGAGAGGGAGCAGCCGTAGCCGGGCGTTCCGGTGGGAGCCCCCGTTACCGTCAGAGCTTGTCAGCTGCTCCCATTCAGCGATCACAGTTTGAAAATCCTGACAGGTTTTTTTTCTTGTTGAGCTGGGAATGAGCTTTTATCAAACCATCTGGGGGTCGTTTTCTTTGCACCTCATGAGCCTGGATGGTCTCTGCTTAAAAAGGGACAGCTGGGTCTTGGAGGTTGTCTGGTAGCACCAGGAACTGGTATATAGGAAATATGGTATAGAGTGTGAAATTCCTGGCAGTTCTCGCTATTTGACTGTCAGTCCCTCACCGTTACAACGTTTATATCATGAGCAGTGGAGAATAGGAAAAGTAATACATTAAACCAACATATTCAAACAGTTAATGAGAAACACTTTGCCAAACCTCCCACTATTTTGTAGTGAGAAATACTTTGTTATTCCATCCCTTAAATGTTATTTCATTATTTTTTAGGGTGCTATAAAAGGAAAGTTGCAGGAGCTGGGGGCTTATGTTGGTAAGTTTTATCATGTGTTTAGCAACCTTTAGGTTCATTGTTGTTAGATAGGAAACAACCAGCTAGTTAATGAAAGAGCGTATTTACTTATTACTTGTGTAACTGCATACAGTGCCCTTAAGCATGAGATGAATTATCTGAAGTGCTGGACTAGTGTGAAAGAAAAAGACTTACTTCACAAAATATGTATAGTCTAAGCCTAAGAGGAGGCAGTACGTAAACATCAATGTATGAAGAACTAAAAGGAAAAAATGAAGAAGGCTAACAGTCTCCTCTTTCAAGGTGAAATGGTGGCAAGGGATTTGAAAGAAAAACAAACAATGATGTGTCTGTGCATATTTAAGAAAGTTTATTTCAAGCACAAGGAGAAACATTATATAAAGTAAGGTCCTTGAAAATATAACAGCAGTTACCTGTGACCACTTTGAGATGGAGTCAGTCTTAGGCATCTTTTCAACAGCCTTTTGAATTCAGGGTGAGACATTTGTCGAAATTAGGAGAAAGGATATTACTGTAAGACAGAGATAGGCTGACTGTTTTAGGAGATGGAAAGGCCATGTCAGAAACATTACTTAGGCCAAATCTGCAAAATGTAAGAGCTTGATTGGTGAGGGGAAAACTAAGCTACGTTAAGCTAATGTTGATGAAACATATGTAGCTGAATCTTAGAGCCAGGGTGAGATTTTACTTTGGATAGTGAGGAGAGAGAGATGAGCAGTGTGAATGTCTGTGTGTGGTGTTTTTTTTTTCCTGGATCCAGGATTAAATGGATATTGCACTTTAGTTGTTTTTCACAACAGTAAAAGTTGGTAACTTAACACAGTGTTCTGTTGGAAGCAGAATACCTCAGTCCTGCAACTGCCTTGTTGTTGTCTGTGATACTTCTTAGGTTTCAGGTGAAGGAAAGGAATGGAGAACGTAGTTCAGAGATCCTGTGAGTTTCAGGACCAAGTTCAAAGTTTGTAGTTTGATCTTGAATTCATCTTATTTCCTATTTAAAGGGGGCCATTGTATTTATGGAATTAAAATGTATTGACTCCATAGAATGGAGTTACCTACGAGCTGACGTTCTGAATTCAGCAGGTGCCAAGGAACCGTGTTTAGAATTCTTTCATTGTAAGGTCATCTTTTTTCACCATCTCAAAAGTTGCCTTTTTCAGTAACTCGTTTTTGGTTTTTTTACTGTTATTCCAGGTTTCTGTTTCTCAGTCTTTGATTCTTCGTCTGCTTTTTCCTGCATTTCTGAAAAAAATACCTCTAATACCAAGATTCTCATAGAATACTAGTAATCTTTGATTCCAACTCTGGCTGATTATTCTTTGTTTTCTTTTCTTTCTGTTTCCTGTAGTCAGAAGGCAATTCAGCATACAAGGTCTGCACTTTCTTCTCACTCAGCTTCTGAACTTCTTTAAATAACTTTGTATTCTTTATTGCCAGGTCTGACTTCCCTTAGCCTCTTTTTTGCTTTTAAACCTCTGTTTTCATATTTATGTCATTTTTCAGGTTTCTTTTCTTGACTAGAGTATTTTGGACAACTTCCCAAGTAATGTTTTTCAAAAACTCTGTATTTCTTCTTTTAGGTAACTGGTAAAAATCAGTTCTCCCTCATTCTAGCCTCTGCGAGCAAGAGCCATGCTTTTGTTTCTTTCTGTAACTGCTAGCTCTTTTCTTTCGAAAAGTCTTCTACAAGAAGACATGTTGAAACTTACTTGTTGTGTAGAACTTACAAAGGAAAAATTCATCTGTGAAGAAAAATAAAGATAGTTATTCATCAACTATCAAAATTTTCAAAAGGCTGTAGTTTTGCATACAATTTAAATTGGCATAAGCCAACACAGTCACTGAGAGAAGCAGTTTTCTTTCTTTGTTTCCTTCTTCTATCGTACTGTTACAGGTAATTGTGCTAACCTGTGTTTTGATCTATACTTAAAGCATCTTCTTCTTTACTTTATCATATGTTGAACGACCTGAGGAGCTGATCAGGTTTAAAAGTAGCTTGGCCAAAAAATAAAATTCATTCTAAGTTCCTAGATCTGGGTATCCATCCATCTTGTGCAACTTGTAGTTTACATTAAAAAAAAAAAACACACACAAAAAAGTTAGGCTTTAGGCTAGGAATGTGTTATGTTGGAACACTTGAATAGTGATAGTGGAGTGCATGTGCAATGTATGAATGTTCTTTCTGTAACCTAGCGTACACATGAATTATTTACAGGGTACATAGACATAGAAGAAAGGCAATTCCTTTGATTTGTATTTTGACTTCTATTTAAGATTTTTCATTTTTTAGGTCTTTTTAATGTTGTGTACAGACTTAATTTGATGAAATGAGTACAGCTATATTAGTGCCTTGGTTCAAATTCACAATTTGAAGTGGATTTCCCAACTCTCTTCACTTACTATTGTTATGTTCATGTCATGGAGTGGTATTGGAGAACATGAGGTGCTTGATTAAACTAAATTGAAATACATGCTCAAGAAGCATACCTAATGCCCTCGAGCAACAAATGCACCATTCAGTCCTTCAGAGTAGATCAGAGCTAGGCCAAAGTGAAAAGCCAAATACCAAACTCCCAAACCCTTAATGTATTAATGTCAGATTCTGAGCACCTTCCTGTCCATTCTGATGAGCAGGCGTACCCTCTGTGAACCATCCAGCAGGGGAATGGATTTCTCACTGCGTATGAAATTGCATACGTTTGGGAATTAGAGAATCAGACTCTTGGGGTTGCTGGTTTTATTTTTTTAAGGCCTGATATTCATTAGTTTTGTAGATGGAAAATCTGGAAGTTAATACAGTTTTGATTTGTTTAATGCACAAATCAGAAAGACATATTTATCTGTTTGGTCTTTGTAACTAAAGGAAATTTGACAAGCATAAGGTGCTATATTTGGCAGTATTTGAAGTGATGAAAATTGTAGATGGTTGTTAGTGTTCAAGCAAGAGGATATAGGCAGCAGAGTGGCTTTCTTTTATCTTGTCATTTCTGTGTGTTATTTACTCACTTTTTATATACTGCTACCTTCAGTTTATGCTCTTGTGAAGTTGATGGGCTTTTATTCCTCACTCATAGCTGAAACTTGTATTGAACCTCAGCGGAAAAGGAAGTCTTGTTAATTGGCTTACTTAATCCTCTGCCTGCAGAGTCTATAGTAAAACTGGAAAAAAAATCTGATGACATGTTTATGGATGTTTGCTGTATCTTTTATGATTTATTGTACTTTAAAGCAACATATTTCTCTTTCTGTTAGATGAAGAGCTCCCTGATTATATTATGGTTATGGTGGCCAATAAGAAGAGTCAAGAGCAGATGACAGAAGACCTTTCCCTTTTTCTTGGAAACAATACTGTCAGGTTTACTGTCTGGTATGTTTGTAAGCTATTTGTCACACTTCTTATTAGTAATCAGGACTGCTTTCTATAAGTGAAATCTGAGAATTTAAGAAATTACTTGTCTTCCCATTGTGTAATTGACATTAATCAAAACTTTAACTTTGCAGCTGTAATAAATAAATTATTTTTAGTCTGTCAACAGTTAGGCTGTTGCAATGACAATTAAGTGGCAAAGGACTGGAGGGCTTATATTCTTTGTTTGCTCACAAGTGGAGTCAAATTTTTTAATGAAGTGTGAAATGCTCAGGTAGGTGAGGGCCATGTTGACTTAAAAAAATCATTCCTGCAAAACCCACTGTGAGCATGAGAGTTATTCACTGTAGTTAGATGTAAAATAGTTCTTCAAAGACAAGCTGTTATTTGCTAAATAATAATTTGCTAATATGCTAATAGTGCTTCAGGTTGCTGGTCTGCGTGGGAATTACTATATCAGGACAGATGAGCAGTGGATCTAATTCTGTATACTGTCTTTGACAAAGCTTAGCACCAAATGCTTAGGTATTCCCACCTCTCAGGCTGTTTATTTATTACCACCACTCAGCTCTACAAAACAAAACTACAACCCCAGAATTATTGTGAGCAGAACAAATTAGCAACAGATGAACTCTTTCCTAAACTCTTGACAGTGTGGATTAATTTATGCTATGCTGCATGATAGCCTTAGCCATTATAATATTTGTTATGCATTTTCTAATACTGAATTTGACTTACAGTATAAACCTTTAATTAACTCAATGTTTCAGAGTATCCAAACAGATATTTCACTCCAGAGATTTTTCTTCCTTTCAGGGTTGTGTATTTTTTCAAGTTAATCTTATTTCTGAGTCTCTAATCTAGTATAGTTTTAAGGAGTGTTATTTTGTTTTGTATAGATTAGAGAAATACTACATTTTTTCTGCTTTTTCAGTTTGTTTCCTTTGAAATTTTCATACTGACTGGTTACATTCGCTTCCAGTATTTCTTCTACGTGATTAGTCAAGTTCCTCTTTATTTGATTAGGAGCTTTTATGCTATTAAATAGCAGAGAGAAATATTTTGGAAGTTGAGTATATTATGAAACGATAAACATCATTGACAAAAAGTGAAAATTAGTTCCAGCTGTTACAATTCACCGTATTAACTATTTAAACTGATGTATTTCCATGTGTCAGTGACTTGTATGGTTGTAATTTGAGTTTGCTTTCAAATTTTTCCATTTTTCCCAGCATTTGTCAAAAATACAAGGAAGGAGTGCAATTAGGCATGTAACCCTTTTTCTTAAAAGTACACAGGCATGTAGTTGTCTTACTCATAGTAGTTTTGGGAATCAGTTAGACAAATTAGCAAGGTTTACAAGTTGATGAGGGTAACTCCAGTACTAGGGTTTTGAATCTTGATATACAGTAAGAAATAACACAATAATATGTAGCAGAAAATGCTTTTATGGCTTTGTAAATGAAACTAAAACTTCATTGAAAAAAATAATAAAAATGTAAAGAAAGCAAATTTCAGCAAGGAAGAGAAATCAAGATTTTTTTTTTATATGTATTTAGAACTAGATGTCAACTATATGTAGATATTATACCTCCTGCTGCTTTTGACACCTGCTTAAATTCCAAATGTAATGAGTTTTATTCTCAATTCAGTATCCACATTAGCTTATAAATACAAATTCAATTTCAGAGTGCTTTATCAGGTAACGAAATAGGTATTCGTTAAAAGAATGACGGAAAAGAAGACGAGACCTATGCAATAAGCTGTAAGAGGACTTGGTGGAAAAAAGTTAAATAGCCTTGTAGTTGGGAGTTTTACATGCTTTTATTTCTTTTAAAGGCAACCCAGAATGTTTACATTCTTAAGCATTGGGTCTCTGGCTACATACAATACTCAGCAAGGTCTGTGTTCCTTGGTTTGATGCTATAGCTGGTAATTTGGGGTCATCTAGCAAAAGTTTCACAGCAATTCTGTGGCAGACCTGGCAATCCTGCTGGCTGGCCAGCACTTCTTACTCTGAACCAACTGTCAAGTCACAGTTATCTGGAGATCAGTGTGAAAACTGGTATGCATCAGCAGAGCTCAGTTGACAAAACTTTTCAGAGTGTTCTAGTGAAAACTCACAAGGAGGTTTGAGAAGCCCTCCTTGTACTCACATACAGTCTTACTTTTCCCAGTTTTCAATGTTTTTGTTCCTTAACTCCCTTCTAATACTCAGTCTAAATTATGGAGATGCCCATGACCAGGTTTGAATTCCAAGTAGGATGTGCATTTAAGTGTTGGAATTTTTTTTCTTTTTTTTCCCCTTTTCACTGCAATGTGTGTTTATTTTTAAACAGTGTTATTTTATAGCCTTTTGATTTTCTGTATTGCTTCAGCTTGGTGCCTTTTTCACAGGCAAACAGCAAATCTGATACCTCGCTGAAATGTTTTTGCTCACCAACAGGTCTCAAACAGTATTGCTGGTATACACAAAGCATGCTGGAAGAATCCTGAGTATGTAAAGTGCTTTGAATTATATATTGTTTAGGTTTGTATTTACAATTATGTTTAACTTTGCTGTGTAATTAAAGTTTCATATCTGAAGTAAAATTTCCAGCTATACTTTAGGCTTCTAACTTAGGTTTTTTGAATCCCTCCTTTTGAAGACACTTAACTCACACCATTGATTGTAGTGGAACAGTGGAAAATATGGGCTTTAACTATGTAAACGAGTTAAATGCTAAAAGTAGATGATGTGATGAATACCCTACTTGCACGTATGAAGACTCACTTAAAAGCCCCCCTTTTGAGGTTAAACATACGTCAGTTGATGGAAAGTCAAGTCTTAGATAAATGAGATTCTTGTTCTAGGGGGGAAAGACAGTTGGTTTCTGAAAGATTATTATTCTGAATGTAAGTTAAATTTCTTCTATTTCTTCTTTTTCTCTTTTTCTTCCTTCCCTGTGCCCCATCTATTTCAGGCTCCATGGTGTTTTGGATAAGCTGCGATCTGTGACTACTGGTAAGCCAGAAAATTAATTTTGAGTGAAAGTAGGTTTATCTTTTCTGTGTTTGATGAGTTTCAGAAAAGATCTTAGCTAAATGTTTTGTTAATTTTCAATTTGTATGGTCTTTTGGGTCCCGACTCTTTAGAAAATTGCTTTATATTTTAAGATAAAGAATTTATTTCTGAGTCCAGAATTTATTTCTGGTGTTTCTTGCTGATGTTTTCAGCTGAAACAGCTTTCAGCTTGTTGTGTTTTCAGATCTACACAATGCCTTGTTGCAGTTTCTTAGCTACATTTACTGCAAAATCTGTATTGTTGTGCTTTGATGTAAAAATGAATGGTACTTGTCTCCACAGAACCAACTAGTGTAAAATCTTCAGAATCTAATATCTTTGAGAGCAACCTTCCGTCCAGCAAAAGCAGTTCATCTGTGGGTGATGAGAGGAGGCATGAGGATATCTTGCCACCTCTTGCAGTTTCCAGCACTCGGACTGAAAAAAATGACTCAAGAGTTTCAACTAGCTCACAGGAACAAAAGAACACCGCCTCACGGTAAAGCTTCTGGTTACTTACTAACACACATTCAGACATTAGTAGTTGTGTGACTGTAGTAGTTATTCTGAAGAGCACAGATACTTGGAAAGAACAAGTAGTTTTGGAGAGTAAAGCATTGTTACAATTTGTTGTATAAAAGACATTAAATCAGGAATTCAGTTCCATTTCTTTAAGCGACAGATGGGCTTAGATTAATTAACCAAACTAAAAATAGCGATCAGTGCGTTAGATTTGTATAAACAATAACACCTTAATGTGTCTTCCCTGCTGGCTTTGTTTAAGACAGTTTTCCTTTTCCAGAACTTTATTTGCAGATGAGTTAATGGTTGGCAATTTCTTACTTATCAGGCAATCTTGTGAAGATGGTTCTGCATCCCGCTTAACATCTACAGTCAAGCCTTTGAGGGAATTGTCACCTTCCGAAGCTGTAATTGACATTAAACCTGAACCAGATGATCTAATTGATGAAGACTTAAACTTCGTGCAGGAGAATCCTTTGTCAAGGAAGAAACCTATTGTAACTGTAACTTATGGTTCTTCTCGTCCTTCCGCTGAAATCTACCGACCACCAGCTAGCAGGAGTGCAGATGGCAATATACATGTGCACAGATTGTCGCAGCAGGGCAACTCACAGGGGAGCCGGCAGTTAGACATGCAAAGCTGCAGGTCTTTGGAAACAGGCCAGCTGGGCAATCCAGAAGTGGTTGGCAACTTAGCAGAGAGTTGCAGACCCACCTCCAAACTTAGTGCCGATAAAGTAAGCAGTGAGGTTAGTATGATCTAAACTATTGCAATACTTTACACTTGCTAGGAACCTAAATTGCTATGTACGCTTCCAATAAAACCTTGACCTCAGAGAAGTCGAAGTAGCGATACCAGTAGGTTTGGGATTTCATTCTTTGGGTCCACTGATAAAAAGAAATTATATAGTTTAACATCATCACCTGACAGGCTGCTGCATCTCAGAGTTAATCGGCTGTACATCTTCATGCCATATTGAGTTGGACTACTGGGTTACCACATTGTTATGATGCGTGTGATGAATCAGAAATAATAATTTTGATCTCCAGACCATTGGAACAGCATGATCTTCCATAAGTGCTTTGTAAATCTCCAGCTTTACACAATTCTGTAAATCTGTATTTTTTAGTTGCTGTTTATTCATAGCTATGCTAGATATACATTAGTCTCTAAGGCCTGGATATGTTACTTACTAGGATTATTATTGTACTATTCAGAACCATGGCATTTAAGAACGCTTTGGGATGGGTGTTGTACAAAGACAAACTAAAAGGTGATTGCTGCCCTACATACTTTGGCGGCCAGACTAAGCCATGCAGGGTGGTAGTCCTAGCTGGTAGTTTTAAGACTATCCATATGAATCAGTTAAGAGCCCTTTGTGAGGGGAATGAAGATTGTTATGGCTGCTAATGTTGTAACGAAGCAGGAATTTTACATACCTTGTATTCCAAGTACATATGTGTTTGCTACTGCTTATGTAGTTTTCTGTCTTTGCTACTACTTACTTAGTTCTGTGTAAAGGACCACAAATTTTATTTGGAAATCTAGAATGCTTTACAAAGATATGTGCTGATGTCTTTGTTTTTTAAGATGGGGAAGTGAAAAAGAGAATATAGTGAGAATACAGTGATTTATTTAAGACTGTAGGTAAGTCATTGATGAACAAACGAGTCACTTCTCTCCTTGGAAATGTTAGGAAAAGGTCTCATGATAATTTTCTTCTGTTACTGTTTCTTGAATAATGTCCACAAGAGGGCTATTTCAGAAGCGTTTCTTGGAACTGTGGACCTTTGCTGTATTCCGCATTCCCTTAGGCAAGTTCTTGTGCTTTGGGAAGTTTTACCTTTAAAAAGGTCATTTCTGTAGGTATTGGGTTTTTTCCTGTATGAATCTTCTGTATTGGTGTAGTCCAGGTCCGTTCCCTTAGGATATGTCGTGGATTAACCCCAGCTGGCAACCAAGCACCACGCAGTGGCTCGCTATGCGTCGTTGTGCTCCTGCGTAGTTCAGTGCTGAGTGATGGTTCCTATGGGAATTATGGACGTGTGCTTTCTCCTATGCTTTCATGCAGCCTAGCATTTAAATTTGTCACTACTACATGCACTGTGGTGGTGGTGAGTGGCTGTGTCAGAACAGGGACCTTGCACTGCCTAAACTGGACCATCCTGGCTCTGCAGACCTATTGGCATCCTTTGGAATATGTCAGCTTGCTAGAAATTAATCCTTACACTAATCTGAAATTAGAGTTGACACAGAGGAGAAAGTCATTCATACTGATTTCCCTTTTCTCTATGTGACTTTCAACAGGTGCATCTTGAAGGGTAGTATGAATTTCTTTGGAAAACCCTGCTTTTTCTGTAGATGTTGGATAAATTGTCTGTACTTTAGACTTTTTTCTTCTCCTTTTCTAAATGTTATTTACAGTTACATTTTTAATGAGATACTTCAGTGTAAATATGTCTGATTTTCATATTCTCTAGTGCTGTCACTTGTTTCCGCAGACAGTGCGGTAGTCCTAGACTCATGCAACTTGAGTGGAAGTTCTCCATCTTCTGGCTATAGATAGAATTGCAATATTTTCTTTGCTGGCCTATTAGTACATGTTTTATGCTAAATTAATTGTTTTGGCTGCTCTGTTTGCTGTAGGAAGAAAGCTCCAGGAAGAGACGGTTGCCTGTTGTAAGCTCAGTAGTCAAAGTGAAGAAGTTCTATAATGATGGGGAAGATGATGAAGAGGAGGAAGACTATGGATTGCGAACAGGAAGCATCTCCAGCAGCGTGTCTGTACCTGCGAAGCCAGAAAGAAGGTACTTAAGATGTCAGTGATTATGTGTGGTTTCCAGAATGAATTTAATGAACAAAAACTTTGAAAGTGGAAGTTGGGGAAAACTGCTGCAGTTTTGAAAATTGACAGACAAAATTCAGTAAGCCGTTTTTATTTTTTTTGTACGGTCTCACAACTCTGTGGGTGAGATGTCTGTTTATACTGCCTTTTTTTCTCTGATTTTGTAACCTGTTTTTATTATTGTGCATACGCTGCAATGGAATGTGAATTTTTACACTATTTGGGAAAAGTTTACTGGCAAAAGAACATTAATCTTAGCATGTTTCAGACCAGGTATTTAATGTGGTAAAATAATTTTCCAGGTGTTTTAATTGCTTTGTTTTATTTTGGGAATAGTTTTCAAACCAATTATCCCTTGTTCTTTAAGGTGATTTTAACTTTTCAAGGGACTTGAGAGGTTTTTCCTTTTTTTCTGCTCCATAATTCTGTCTGAATGTCAGAGTACATCAATGGTTTGTATCTGATTTTCAACAATAAGAGGAAGAACATTTAAACTATGAAAGAGATGTTTCTACTGATCTACAGTGCTAGCTTGTATAAGATTTGTTTTAAGCTAATACACTTTATTGAATTTATCTTCAGCGCCACAGCACATTTATCTGATTTGAACTTCCTTATTGTTGATGTTCAAAGACAAACAGAAAGCTTTTTTTTAACAACTAATATGTTTTTGATAGAGTCAGTTTTCAGCTGGATCTTACTCCCCGGGGCAGCAGCATAATTACTAGTGCCAACACAAACGTAGCAACAGGCATGTGAGGGGCAGAGGTGGGAGAAAATGAATGGCAGAGTTTGTGCCTTTCAGATGCAGCACGGTTTTACAGCAGCTTAAGCTGAGAGGTGAAATCACGCCTCCGGACTTAGGTTTTTGAGAGCATTTTGTGGATCCCCATCTACTCAGAGAATAGATTAACGAGCTGAAAACAAATACAGATAAAGTGATTTTAGATGATGATTTTTTTTCTCTCAGTATTATGCATAACTGTGTTAACCTGTTGAAATATGTGTTTAACATGGATACTGCTGCTGTTGCAATTCATGTACCATTATTTTGTTTATTTCCTTTAGACCTTCATTGCCGCCTTCAAAACAGGCCAATAAGAATTTAATACTGAAAGCGATCTCTGAAGCACAGGAATCGGTTACAAAAACAACCAATTATTCCACTGGTAATTAGCTTTTTTTTTTTTGTGCTAAACTATAATATTTCCTAGCCCTGTTTTATAAATCCAAGCTAAAGATAGCACTTAGATATAAAACAGAGTGTTAAATAGCTCATGTCAGTGATACACGTAAAGGATTTTCCATGTCCTGTGAATATTACATTAATCTTCAGTGATGAATTATGAAAGCACAAACAAGAGAGGAAAGAGTTGTTTAAAATATATTAATCAAGATAGTAAGTCTGTAAAGTGTATAGAGACAAAATGGAAGTGCTAGAAATTTTCTGAAGTTAATAGTTGCCAAAGAGAAAGTGCTCAGTATTAGGCAGGTCATTTGTTCTAATCGGTTGCTCTTTTCTCCCTTTCTGCACTCTCTTCCTTCTGAGAGAGGAGGAAAAAAAAGCCAAACAGCAAAAAATCCAAATTCACTGTCTGTAGGTAATAGAAGTGCAAAATAACAAGCAACATACTGATTGATATATCAGTGTTTATTGTCTTTAAACAGTGAGGCTGCAATTTTAGTTCAGTGGTTTTAGGTATTGAGTTGCAGTTGATAGAGCAACTGAGCGGTTGCCTGTGTGTAGGCGTTCAGTTCTCCTAGCTACAAGAGACTTCTGCTGAAGAAGGGCAAATCCAGCTGTTACCTCATGTGCTTTCATTTCATTGGGTGCTAATAAATCTAGTGGTGTCAGCAGGAAGCATTGCACTTTGCCAGGGAAGAAACATTCACTAAAATACCTAACCATGACTTTTATGCCATCTGGAGCAAGATTGAAGGCTATATAAAATTGCTTGCCTGCTCTCTCTCAGAACCTGCAGACTAACTGTAAGAAACACATATCTTCCTTCTACATTAACATATTTACAAAATGGTCATTGTTAACTTCTTCCCTGTTTTCTTGTAGTTACGTGTATTTTCAGGGTTGCGTGGGTGCTGATAAGTAGATATAAAGGCATGAGATGTGTATGGAGTTTTCTGTGTTCAAAGGCTCTTGAATTGGAGGAGATGTCTGTGCATGTTAGAAGTGGGATATAGAGTGAGCTGGTTTTAAAACAGAATAAATTTTGTGGATGACTAAGAAAGATTGTTGCCAAACTTAGAACTGAAGAAAAATTAACTAAGAATAGATCTAGTAAACTATTGAATTGCTTGACTGCTGACAAAATATATTTCATACAGTAAATGAGCTTCTAAAATAAAGTTATACTTCTTCATTAATGGCAAATAACGTAAGTGCCTCCCAAGCATTAAGAGCTTGTCTTCATTCTAGATAGTAAGCAGAATGAGCAGTTTGTTAGGAAGAGAGATAGGAGCACTGATACTTGTAAGTTCTGATGCCAGTTATCCAGCAAGGAGTGGTAATGGTGGAAAAAGCAGCAACATAGGGAACAGTATTTTCAGGTGATGCAGGAAGCTCTTTCCTGTGTACATAGCAATATGGCAAGAAATAGGACATAGCCAGAAAATTTTAAAATTAATTAAAACTATTGATTTTTAATAGTGGTGATCTTGTAGTTTGGCTTACCAACAAGAATATTTGTTAAGAACATTTCAGTGGGGAGACCAAAAAGCACCACTTTGTGGTTTAATACAGAGGTGATTTGTGAATTTTATTGGCAGTATCATGCAGGTTTTTCCACTTCAGAGGTAATATTTCATGTAATTTTTTAAGTATTTTGAGCGGAATATGGAAATAAGCTAATTTGAAATACATAGGTAAACGAAAATGGTAAGATCATAAATGATAAATCCATTACTGAGCAGTATGTTTTAGTTGTACGTGTGAAAAGTTGAGCGCTGATGTGATATTCAGCCAAGGGAAGAATATGCTCAGATTTTCACAACCAGTTCTGACGGTCTTAGCAGAAGCCAAGTAAAGAAGTCAACCTGTTGTCCTGCTACCCGCAAATTCCATGCTACAACTACCTGAAAGGAGGTTGTAGCAAGGTGGGTGTCAGTCTCCTCTTCCAAGTAACAAGTGATAGGACAAGAGGAAACAGCCTCAAGTTGCACCAGGGGAGGTTACATTGGATATTATGAAAAATTTCTTCACTGAAAGGGTTGTCAGACATTGGAACAGGCTGCCCAGGGAAGTGCTTGAGTCACCACCCTTGGAGGTATTTAAAAGAGGTTCTGATGTGGTGCTTAGGGACATGGTTTAGTGGTGGACTTGGCAGTGTTAGGTTTTGGACTTGGTGATTGTAAGGGTCATTTCCAACCTAAATGATTCTGTGATTCTACTGTCATCAAGTGTTATATTTTATTTGCAAGTACCTTAGCATAGGGTAGCTGGCACCGTATGAAAAGTACACATTGATAATCCATGATTGTTTATTGAAAGGTGGAATGAAAAGTTTTATTTAAGTACCATAAGAAAGTACCAAATTAATTATGTGTAGAAGTGGATGAATGCTTTGCTGATGGCACTCTGATCCTTCTCATGATGTTTTGTCTTACAAGTAGATGTTCTGAGGTGCAACTCAGAGTGCTGTATGCACATGCATGAATGTGGTTTCATACTAAGAATTTTACAGGTAGCTAAAGATGATTTTTGTGGAGACGAATGATTGGGATTTTTTTTTTTTGCGTGTGTGTATAGGGATTTATTAGAGTTATTTTAGCATGATATGTAAAAATAATAAGTGTTGTATGATTGAGTTGTATGTAACCGGTCACTAGCGGTGTTCCCCAGGGCTCAGTTCTGGGGCCGGTGCTGTTCAATATCTTTATAGATGATCTAGACGTAGGGATTGAGTGCACCCTCAGTAAATTTGCAGATGACACCAAGCTGGGTGGGAGTGTCGATCTGCTGGAGGGTAGGAGGGCCCTACAGAGGGATCTGGACAGGTTAGATAGATGGGCTGGGACCAACGGCATGAGGTTCAAGAAGAACAAGTGCCGGGTCTTACACTTGGGCCACAATAACCCCATGCAGCGCTACAGGCTGGGGGAAGAGTGGTTAGAAAGCGGCCCGGCGGAAAGAGACCTGGGGGTGCTAATCGACAGCTGGCTAAACATGAGCCAGCAGTGTGCCCAGGTGGCCAAGAAGGCCAATGGCATCCTGGCCTCTATTAGGAATAGTGTAGCCAGCCGGTCTAGGGAAGTGATCGTCCCTCTGTACTCGGCACTGGTGAGGCCGCACCTTGAATACTGTGTCCAGTTCTGGGCCCTGCACTTCAAGAAAGATGTTGAGGTGTTGGAGCGAGTCCAGAGGAGGGCGACCAAGCTGGTGAAGGGTCTGGAGGGTCTGACCTATGAGGAATGGCTGAGGGAGCTGGGGTTGTTTAGCCTGGAGAAGAGGAGGCTCAGAGGTGACCTTATCACAGTCTACAACTACCTGAAGGGAGGTTGTAGGGAAGTGGGAGTCGGCCTCTTCTCCCAGGCAGCTAGCCATAGGACAAGAGGACACAGCCTCAAGCTTCGCCAGGGGAGGTTCAGGTTGGACATTAGGAAGAATTGCTTTTCAGAAAGGGTCATTAGACATTGGAATGGGCTGCCCAGGGAGGTGGTGGAGTCACCATCTCTGGATGTGTTTAAGAAAAGACTGGACATGGCACTTAGTGCCATGGTCTAGTTGACATGGTGGTGTCAGGGCAACAGTTGGACTCGATAATCCCTGAGGTCTCTTCCAACCCGATTGATTCTGTGATTCTGTAAATAATTTACCATTGTCTCTTTACTTGAAGTTCCACAGAAACAGACTGTTCCAGTTGCACCAAGAACTCGAATTAGCCCAGAAGAATCTCACTTAGAAGTAATCCATGTGCAGAACAGACTACCTGCTCTGAGTTCTCAGCTTCAAGCAGAAGAGCCAAGGGAGCAGACAGCTGAAGGAATTCAAGGTCATCTGATAATGTTCTTTAAAAATTTAT
Source organism: Nyctibius grandis (assembly GCF_013368605.1). Lineage (NCBI taxonomy): Eukaryota > Metazoa > Chordata > Aves > Nyctibiiformes > Nyctibiidae > Nyctibius > Nyctibius grandis. The sequence goes on from NC_090661.1 coordinate 53,531,629, forward strand.
ACCAGGGAATGTTATTTTACAACAAGCTGAGTAGAGAAGAGAAATGCTTTTGATTTTTAAGTCGGCATCAAAACTTGCATGTGGAAATGCCCTGAACACCAAGAAGCTTTCTAAAGCATAGGAGTAATTCTGTCACGAAGCTTATGTGAGAGAGTTAAGATACTGTACATTTGGAATAATTTTGCAGCATATGAAGCATTAAAAGATTATTTCCAACATACTGTTACCACACAAGTAGTTCTAATGTTTTAATTTTTTGTGTGAACATTGGAGTACTGTATTTGCTGTTACAGGACAGCTGATACCAGGATAACTGGGTGAACAGTAAGCTTTGTTTTTAGTTCTGTGTCACGGTTTAAAGCTGGGCTGGCGATTAAACCTGCGGCAGATGCCCTCTGTTATCCCCCCCCCTCCCCCCAGAGGGAAAGGGAAAGGGAAAAGGGAGAGAGACTTCTGGGTTGGAAAATTAAAACAGTTTTAATAAACTATAATAATGAAAAAAAAAAGTATAATAATAATAATAGAAATAATCAAATATATACAAATATATATACAAAACCAAGATTGAGCTCCCCTGAAGTCAGCCACGTCACCACCGGCACTGCAGGGCAGGCTCCGGGAAGGCCCAGCCTGGGCCTAGCGATGGTCGAGAGCTGGATTCAGGAACGCACAGATCGGGATCGGGGGCAGCAGGAAAACAGACGGAGTCCTCCTTGGACACCGGCCATAGCAGAAAGAGAGCGAGACCCTCGTGATCCCCCCCCTTTATACCGAGAATGACGTGTATGGGATGGAATACCCTCGTTGGTCAATTTTGGGTCACCTGCCCTGTTCGCTCCCCTCTGCAGCTGCGACCCCCCCCTTCGGCTCTTCACTCGTAAGCAATGAGGAATTCAGCAGTGACCTTGGTTTCTCTCAAGAATAAGTACAGCAAGAGCCTTTCTGCACAACATCCCTACCGGTGCCTCAGTGATAACTACAAACTTCGAGCGTTATCAGTCCTGGAAGCAGACACTGTCTGCAAAAACATGCAGTTAGTTAGAGGAGACTTAGCTGAAAGTAAAAATCACTGAAAGGAAAATCGGCCTGGTTTAGGCCAAACCAGGACATTCTGTTACGAAACTCCTCAAGGAAAATGGCGTAACATTTAAAGGCAGCTGAAGTATCTTTTCAGCATGATTTTGTTACAAAGAAAGAAATGTGTGTGTGTGTGTGTCTGTGTTCGTTACAAGGAATCATAGAAATAAGGTGGTGGAAAAACACTTCTGTAAGAAGTTTTTATTTTACTCTTGCTAAGTGTTTTTAGATACTTAGATTGTTGAGTAAAATTTGGTTTGAGTAACATCTTTATTATGTCATCTCACAGTCATTAAGGAATGGTAAACATTAGTTATTAAAAAAATAGTCTCTCATTTCTCATATAGATGTATTTGGAATCTTTCTGCCAACAAAAAATAGTAGAAATTGTATCTGTAAAGTATGTAAGAAAACGCTTTATCAGTCTTTGAATTAATGTACAGAAGATATTTATGCTAAGTATTTTTGCTCTTTTGCCATTGAAATGGAAATGACAGCTTGCTTAGGAAATGTACAGAAAGCAAACTACATTTTTTCAAACCGTAAGTCAATTGTAGAAGAGTGCTGCTTTGATTTGTTTCACCTTTTAAGACCATAAGGTAGTTCCTTGTAGTTAGCTGCTTTCCTCTGTGTGTGTTCTCTGAATAGTCAACACCTCTACAAATGAGGAAGAACTTGGTCTGTGTAAGTTGCCATACCACAGACCTAGTTTGTACTGAACAATGATTATGGGAAAGACTAGAGCCTTTCAGTATTTAGATTTTGCCTTGCCATCTGGCTGGAGAAGACTTGTTACTGTTTCTGAAACAGTGAGAAAGGGGTTCATAACAGTGAGAATGGCTTCCTTTTGTTAGAAGTGTGAAGGTTGTTGTTGTTTTTTTTTAATCAAAGGAATTAGAAGAGTATGCTTCAGGTCTTTAATGTATAGTTTAATTTTGACATGCAGTAAAATATGCTTCTAACTACTGTTTTTTTTTAGGAGCTGAACAACAGGAGCTTTCTTCTCGGCTCCAGATTGATCCTGTGATTGAAGATACCTTGCAAGTGACTCAAGGTTAAGTCTTGTGATCATTTATTCCTAAATAAAAATTGCTAGTTTTCAAATGAACACTACTGGTCAGTGAATGTTAAAATATAACTCGCTTTTCAATTAATTGTACTGATTTCTAATATTTTCTAGTTTCTACATCTCTAAGGAATAAAAGCATTACATCAGTAGGTGTTCAAAGCCTAAGAGATTTTGGGGGTGTTTGGACCCTCTTCAATGCTGTTTCAGCACAGCCATTCCAGTAACAAAGTTTCCTGGTCTTGCCTAATATGGTCTATGTCTCCTGGTGATCCACTTCTGTGGAATAAGCAAGGAAGTAAAAATGTTTTCTGGAAGCTACTAGTAAGAAATTAAAACAAAATAAAATTAGCTTATCAGCCATGTAAATTGATATTGAAAAATATGCTGTAAGTTAAGAGTACAACCTTATTTTTCTCTTTTTCTATGTAATTTTTCTCCCAATTCAGATTACTATGATGCAGAATCTATGGTCCATACAGATACTAGGTCATTTATCCTGAAGAAGCCCAAGTTATCTGAGGAAATAGTGTCACAGAATCAGCAATCGGGAAAGAGGGCTACAGAGGCAATACGAGTACTCTCAGGACGTCTAATACAGACACGGTAAAAAGTTACTACCTTTAGGACTGTTATTAGTCAGAATGTTTGTGGTTTAGAGGGACTCATTCGGTCATACCTGTGCTTTGTCAGTCCAGTCAGGATCTGTGACATCATGGAAAATGACTGACATTGAATAGCAGAGGAAAAAACACAGGGGCAAAAAAACTCCCAGAAATCCTTCTAAATGAAAAATAATTCCCAGGGTCAACTGTAGCTTGAGCATGTTTTTGATTTGCAAGAAAGAAGAAGAAGGAACTGAAAAGTACTGCTCTTTTTTTGTCATAGCTGTTCTGATTTCTGAAATCTTATTTAAGTAATAATTTTGCTTAAATTGCCTTTAGTTTTACCCCTGTTTCACCCTGAGATTACATTTCTTAAGAAAAACCTTTTAATGCAATAGTGAGTACGGTGGATCCTGAGGTCTCAGTGCTGGAGGGAAAACAGCACATTCTGCATGCAGGTAGCTCACTACCCGTAAGCCAACAGACAGTGAAGTGGCATGTGGGGGGAAGTGATTTAAGGCTCCTTACTGGTGAGTTTGGCCAAGAGAAGTTTAAAGTTCACATCAGCTTCAAATGATGTGTTGTGGATGTTTTTTCATTTCCCCAAAGGAACAACGGCCAGTGCACAGTCATTTTCTTAACTTGCCTTGATAGTTCCTGCTACCAAATAGTTTTATGTATCTTACCTGTTCGAGTTAAAAACCACTCAGAACAATGTGATGTACTTTGGTGTGGGCTGCTGTGTTGGAGAAGCTGTTAATGTTTCCTTTCCATGAGTGGCTTTAAACAGCCTGTGTTAATTAAAAATAAAACCAACAATGAACAAACAAACCCAAAAGGATAACCTCGCAATGTCACAGTTTTCCACTGTGACTGTGCTACAGGAGAGTGATAAATTTTTGCATGTGAATAGATCAGTTTCTGACTGCTTGAACTTGGAAGTTCTGGCTAGTGATGTTTTTAATGTGGTGGTTTTCTCTCTTCTTAAAGGCATTCTACACTGTAGTTGCTTTTAGCCTAATTTCATAGAGAAGCAAAGTTTATACTGTTGCTGTTTGTCAAAGTGAGAACTCTATAGTGCGTTTCCAGATATTTAGAATCACATGCCATTCAGGAAATCCCTTGGGTGAAATCGGTGGGATGGTGGAAGAGTGGAGGAAACGTATGCATCCCCTGGTTTTATACTCCCTCTTTTATCCACGTTGACTACTGTCAGATACAGGATACTAGCCTAGACCGATCTTTCCATCAGGCTGAGCATCAAAGTTCTTAATGTCAGTATTTCAATTCTCTCTTCCTAGCCCTAAAAACTTTTACACCCACTCTTTCATATTGCACGGTTCAGTATTTTTGAGGAGACACCTGGTTTGTGTGTTGAAAGGTTCACGAGTCCAAGAATGGTATTTACCCTCACTTTTTTTTTGTCTCAAAAATGTAAATTCCTCAAAAGATTAATCACTTTATTTAACTGTGCCTGTATATGAGATTTCGTATCTCTGTTGAGCAGAATGCAACAAACTTAAATGTACCTGACAAATTCTCTATTGTATGCCATTGAAAGCTGTATTTCTCACTGGTGCTTCAGAGAAACTAGAAGGCAGATTGTTAATTGGAGTATATTATTAGTAGTATTAAAAGAAGGTTTATTACTGCGTGGCTCTCCATAGATTAGCTTGGACTACTTTTAGCTACTAGTGCAGCTCACTTTTTCTCAAGCATCTGGAGTCAGAAAATCTGTTTTAACTACATTTCTTTGTTTGATAGGGACCAGCTTGCACAGCCAGAGAAACCCGCTAGTCCCAAGTTCATCGTGACACTGGATGGCGTGCCCAGTCCACCAGGATACCTTTCTGATCAAGAAGAGGAAGATATGTGTATAACTGAAGGATTAAAGCCAGTTACCCAAAATATGTGTACCGGCAAAGGATTAAAAGGCCTTCGAGCACAGCAGATGCAAATTGTAACCAGGCAGCTAGAGAGCTGTGATGGTAATTACCAACAGGATCTAACATTAATGTGGTGGCTTGACTGTGGATAGAACTCTTGGATATATCCTTCTTAAGAAATCGAAGTGATGGTGTTTATTCTTCAAATTAGAACATTCTTTAGGCAAATGAAATGTGGTAGTTCAGTGGGGCCATATCTTCAGAAGCCTTTATCTTCATAAACTAGAGCAATACGGCACATAGGGAATTCTCCACGCATCTCAGCATTGGTGAAATTTGTTTTTTTTTCTTTGGAAAATGTAGTTAATCTTCACTGCCAGAAATCTGCACTTGTTGACCCATTATCATTTGTCCCCATGTTGATGGACAGGAGATCTTACGATGAACGTTTTGCCGTGCCTTGAACTTTAATACCAAATGACGTATTTTTTAATCTTAATGTTTCTGTCTAGATTTGTGTTATCAAAAGGAGCCTGTTAAGTATAAGGTGTTGGTAGAGTCAAGTTGCTAGAATGACTGAAAGTAGGACTTACACAGAAACAGTGCATGATTTTACTTGAACGTTATATATTTAGGATACCTTTTGACTAACGTGGGAAGTTGCTTGCTGAAGCCTATGTTTGAATTGTTTAGAATACTGGAAAGGTGATGAAAAATACAGAGGATATTGTTTTGTTGTAGACCTGTTGAATAGTTGCTTGGATTAATTTTTTTAGTTTTCTTATGAAAAGACCTTTTGTCTTCTGTACTAGCAGTGCATCTAAATTTTCTGAACTAAATAAAGAATAGTGTTTGATGCTATACAGAGAACTTAGATTTCATAGATCCACCTGTGAATGTGTAATGCAATTATGAGAGAACCACGGGGGGAAAGCAAAAGATCTTCTAAGTCCATGTCCTTTCAGTCCCACTGGATTCAGAAGTACTCCTCATATCAGGCAGTCTTAAAGAAGAAAAGAACACTACATATCTATTGGCACATTTTTACGAGTACAATGAAATATGTATCAGAGTACCACCCTTGCAAATCTGTGCTTTTACTAGTATAGTCTCTTTTGTACTCCTTACTAAAGCTCTTTGGTACCGGAGAGTGTTGATGATACAGTTGTATCTCTGTTAGGGATTCTTATTTGATTAGCTACCTTAGCCAGAAGTAGCACGGGTGTGACTGAAGTTCACACAGAATCGGGTCACCGTGGGTGTGATTTGTCCAAGCAGTGAGGTTTTACAATACGATGGCATCGTTTGGCTTCGGTGCATTGCAAGGAGAAGGCATAAATGAGGCTGAGGATGGAACGGAGCTGGAGCAAGTGTGTCACTAGTAAGGTTAGAGAGCGAAGTCTAGCAGTGCTGGAAGGCTTTGAAAAGCCAAAGCTTCAGGCAGATTTGGGAAGATAAGACAACAGTGAAGGTATATGCTTAATTGCCTGTATTTGCGGAATGAGGTTTCAGAACTAATGTTAAATAGGAGAAAGTCAAAGTCCCAGGTTCGTGTAAGAGTACTAAAGGCATTGAATGTTTCAGTTTGGAATTTCTTAAAATACTTTGGGGATTGGAGTCTGGGTTCAGGTAACTGAAGTGGATGTGGTATCTGTCTGAGCAAAGCATATGAAAGTGGCTCTTTTTTGGTGTGTGTCCCCATACTAATAAATCATATCTGATTAGTGTAAAAATTGATTTTTTACTTTGTCTCTTGAAATAATTTTCTAGAGCCAAATATATCTTGGAGAAAGGAAGCACAGCTGTTATTAACACATGGCTCAGCAGAACAGTCATAACTAAGGTTCAGTTGAATCTTTGTCTTGTCTGATCAAGATCTGGTCTGTTTGACTTTCACCCCTCAGTTTGGATTTGTGAAGAAAATTAATTTATTTTGCTTGTAAACAGTACAAGTTTGATCTTTTATCACCAAAGGCAGCTGTCAGTCCAATGTTATGGCTTCTTTCACGTTGTAGTTTTGGAAATTTTCTTCAGACAATATGATTCTACATAAATTTTTACTGTCGTGACTTTCTTTTAGGTAATAGAGGCTTATCAAGAATTGGGTTAAAAGGAGAGAGAGAATAGGAAACGTTGTGAATTTCAGTTATGCTATATTGTGTACAGCAGATTGCATATACAATCATAAACATCCCAGCTTCTTTTTTTTCCTTTTTTGTTTCCTTCCTAGTGGATATGGAAGAGTTAAATGTGCTGCAAAAACCCGAGAAGGTGCTGGAGCGATGCAAGTACTGGCCTGCCTGTAAAAATGGAGATGAATGTATGTACCATCACCCCACGCTACCTTGCAAGTGAGTAGGGCAAAGCTCATCCACTTGACCTGTTATTTTTAGTTCGGTGCTACAAATTTCCCTTCTGTGCTAGTAAATATTCCAAGGCAGTGCAAGTCTGTTAGGGCAGGGATCGCAGCTAGTTTATCACACTGTAATGTCTTCTGTTTTCCTCTCATCTATCATGTGTTAGAATACAGTGATGTTTTTCATAAGTAGAGTCACAGCTGTGCTCATGCAGAAGAAAGCTGAGTTTAGCAGACAGGCTGGTGTTTTTGTGTTGCTTAGAGATGTGGGAATTGGTGTCTTCTTAAAACAAGAGGCACTCTTCTGCTAGCTGTCAAAATGCTTTTGAACATGTTAGGGTGCCATTACATGGTAATGCAGTAATTTTTTATTTGAAAGCAAAGGCTAACTCTTGACTGTGTGCTGTACCTTTGCCTTCTCTTCTACAAGCAGCAACAGTCTAGAAAAATAATTTCTGTTTTGAGAGAAATGTTACCAGATTGGGTAGCGTCATTTACTCAGACATTTGAATTTTCTTTTAAAATCTGACATAACTAAATTCAAAAGAACACTTTCTCTTCAGTAAATGAACCATATTACTTAGTCAGTTCTGTGCCCCTCTGTGCCAAGGTCTGAATTCACAGTGCCTTTGCTGGTCTGCACTGCACGCTAAGAATAACACATCTTAGCTTGCTACTGAACTCCACTGAGTGTGAGGTAGTTCCGTTATTTACTGCATGTGAAGAGTGTCCACAGGGAAAATGATTGCGGATCTGGTCGTGTACAGCTCGGACACTGCACCCGCATGCCCTGCTTTGCAAGTAACTCACACCCCCGCGCAAGCCCTGTTGTAGTTCTGGCTTTCTGTGATATTCTGGCTTTCGTGCGCAACAGCTGCTCGGGGATTGTGCTCCCAGTATGGGCTTATGACTGAATTTCTTTTCCCTCAGAGTTTTTCCTAACTGCAAATTTGCTGATAAATGCTTGTTCATCCATCCAAACTGTAAATACGATGCAAAGTGCACTAAGCCAGACTGTCCTTACACTCATGCCAGTCGACGAACCCCCCATCCATCTCCTAAACCAGGTGAGCACCTCTTGTTTTTCTGAGCCTTAAATGAAGGCACTGAAGGGAAAACAGTGTATTATTTGGAAGCAGAAACTGAGAGTGGTGAAAAAAAAATTTTTTGCTTGATTAGACTTAATTTTCTTTCAACCCTTAATGCTAGATGAAGAATCCAGTGTTACTGCAAAAACTGTTATCAGAAGAATCCCTGAACACTTACGCAAGAATCCCTATGACATCTGTGCAAGGCCAGAGCGGTGACTTGCAGACAAGCAGTCCCTCCTTCTGGAGGGATCAGCCAGCACTGCAGTTTTCCTCAAATTTGTTTCTTAAATTGGATACACGTTGTGCCAAGAGCTTGTGACACAAATTGAAAACAGAGGTTTCTGTCTTTTAACATTTTTTCCTTTAATGAAGCTGTAGGAGTTAACTTTCTGCAACGATGAGATGACTTTCAGGGATGAGGTTACCCAGAGAAGGCAATAGCTGTGTTTGGATTATGGCTTGGTATTCCTGAGCCGTTAAGCAGTGCCAAGGTGGAGGGCCTTTCCTCCACTGAAGCCATGATCTTTAGGAAGTGGTTTAGCCCTTAGTCATAGTACGATGCAGTTTTGTTACACTGCCAGAAGGCAGAGGACAATGTGCTTGTCTCCTGTATCATTTCCAGCAGCTCCTGTGTATTCCTGGGAAGCGCCCTGCCTGCGCGTTGCAGTCCGGTTAGCTTAAACAACTCTGACAGGCTTGCTGCTGTCTGAATTTGACATTGGAATGTCTCTGCCTACCAGAATCTCTGCTTCATTTGCTGGAAGCATTGCCATGCCCATGGTACCTTATGTCCTGAAACGGTGAAGAAACCAGACTAATAATTACCTGATAGTCTTGTTCTACCCCAGGATGAGATCCACACAGTGCATTGTGATATGCTTCACATATTTCTTGAAGAACTTTGGTGTATTATAAAACATAGTATCTTGCAGAAGGATTGATATATTTGTGTGGAACTCTATTAAAAAAGCAGTTTATTCTGATCCAGGCTCACTTCCTGTTCTTTTCTTTTCTGCTGTTAGCACCACCACCCACACCATCTCCATCCTCCAGTAGCCCGCTGTGCAAGTTTTTTCCTGCTTGTAAGAAAATGGAATGTCCATTTTACCACCCAAAAGTAAGAATCATCTCCTACCTCTTCCCTTCCTTTCTAGAAAGATACTCAATGTTACTTTGGGTCAGGAAACGTCACTAGCCTTTCATACTTCTTGCTTTTACTTTTCACATTTTAACTTTAGCTCTGAAACAGAATATGCAGAAGCAGTGACTTACTTAAAGAATTTGGAAAATTATATTTTTAAATAGTCTTTCTACCAGATGCTTCTGGGGAGTTTCAAACAGGCAGACAGCCTTAGCACTTACCAAAATCTGCCCAGCCAGGATGCTGGGGGCAGAGGAGGAGGACATCTTGTAGCCTGTATGGAAGGAATATGTTTCAGACTCTTGACTTTTCATTCAGATGCGCTGCAATACACAGGAACTTTAAAGACTGCCCAGTTTCCCTGGAGTATATTAATGTAATTTATATAGTACAAGAGTTTATAACTCAGCTACTCCTCTTCTATAGAATTGTGTCCCTGCCAGTAAGTTTGGTGCTTTTTCAAGCCCTAACAATGCTGAAATGCACTGGGTCCCCAGGACTCTCTTCCCAGACACGATTAGCCAGATGATACTCTGGCTTTTCCTCAGTCTTTCAGGTGATGCTGTGTCTTGCTCCTAACTTGTGCGCACAGATGAATTGAAACTAAACTCTATTAACCCTTAAAAGTAAAGGAACTTCCACCTGTCAGTGCAGTGGCAGTTTTGGAGCATCTAACTCTTTATTAATACTTTTGAAAAAGGATTTCCTTCTGTCGTTGTGTTGAACTGATTGCACTAGTCTCTGTAGCTGTTGATTCAATTATCTATCAATCAATCAGATATGTCATACAGTAATATTAAACTTGCCCCTCACACACTCTTGGTTAGCTTGTTCAGGAGCTCAGCCAGCTTTGAGCAACGTCTTCTCAAGTGCTTTCTTTTTTAGCATTGTAGATTTAACACCCAGTGTACCAGGCCGGACTGCACGTTTTACCATCCCACTGTTGCTGTACCTCCACGCCATGCCTTGAAATGGACTCGAGCTCAAACCAGGTGAGATACTTTTTAAAAAAAATTATTTTTCTTGGTTAGGTTTAGCGTGTATGTTGTGACTTACATCACAAATGTAGTTTTACTCACAGGAGTAATGTGTGTGTGATGAACAGTGAAGAAAGTATGATGAAAGATATCTGTCAATAGGCATCTTTCCTTTAAAGAGAACTCTGTACTGTTTGGTTTTAGTAGCATAAACATTAACTAATGATGTGATGCAACACTGAGAAACAAGTGCCCCACAGCTAGGATATGGCAGTCACCGACCCAGACATGTTGTGCTTACTGAGTTTTATTTGAATAAAGCTGAAAATCCAACCGCAGCGCTGCTTTACTGTTGTTTTATCTTGTGTCCAAGCTGTCTTTTCCACACAATGTTCAGATGTTTCTCGGAGTGTTTCTGGCAGAACAGCTCATTCCTCTCATCTATCCCTGATTGCATAAACTGGTAACAAACCTCTCAAAGCTGCACTCATTGCTCTGGCTTAAAGAGCCTTTCACTCCCAACTAATCTCATCTGCAAAGGTCTTAATCATGACAGGGGCAGGATGCAAATCAGTTCTCAAATGACCTTTCCAGACTGGTGGGATTGTTACTCAGGTGACTTGTTTTTCTCTTCCCCCCCAGTGAATGATTATGATACAACTTGGGACTGGACTTTGCCTCCTTTGGACAGTAGTGGAAAGGAAGATGAACCACCGGGATTAATTCAGAAAAATTCATGCATTTTGAACTTTTAATATACATTGGTTTCATAAAATGAGGATGGTTGCATATTTGAAATGTCTCTAATTTTCCAAGTTTGTAAGTTTGAGCAATTTTACATTTTTTTTTACACTGTAAGAAGAAAATGTCTGTGTAAGAAAAAAGTTTTACTTTAAATTCCATTAAAAATTTTCAAAGCACATTTTGTGTTCTGTTTGGATAATGTTTCTTGCTTAAGGTTAGGTGTGTTGAAGAAGTGAGTGGATCGTCAGAAGGTCTCAGAAAGCTTATTCCTGTATGGGGATCATAGTAGAAGTATTTTTTGTTCAGCAGATGTTTGGTACAATGCACACAGATGCACCGCTGTCCTAGCAGATAGTGACTGAACTCCTCACCCACTCACAGGGAAAAAAAAAAAGAGTGTAAAAATTTTGTCTTTTGGGCATTTGTTCCACGCGATAGCCATCACACCCCTGATACTTTCTCAAATGGGGGGAAAAAACAAGACAAGGGAACAAAAATGCTTCATAAGAACAATTGAACAATGGTATTGTGCTCCACTTAAAAAGCCTATGAATTAAATACCACTTCACTTGAAAAGAAATGGTTTCCCATGTCCCCATTTATGCCAGGAAGAGAGAAAGTACCTCTCTGAATCGCCTTCTGAAGAATCTTTTTCTTCCAGTACCCCTTGCTACTGGGCACACTGGGGAATTCTCATTGGAGAAAGTTCCATTGCAAAAAATAATCCCAGGAGGTGAGCACCATAAATATATTGAAGTGGTATTATAATGATGAAAAGTGTTGAGCATAACATAAATGCACTTTTTTATTAAATCTTTTGTATCTTTTGGGGAACTACATTTTCACAAAAATATACAAAATAATTTATTTTTACAAATACTTACATTCGATATCAGAAAACACTGTTAGCTACATATTTTAAACTTAAATTTGACAAATATAGTCTTGAACTCTGAAACTTAACACTCCAGGAAAGTATTTTTAAATTTTTTTTTGTGAAATAAAGTACTCAAAGTTCATATTCAAATTTAAAAAAATCTTAATTAATGCAAAAATCTGACATTTAATTTTTTTATATATATATATATATATACTTGAAATAAACATACAACATTGTTACAGGGATTAGATGTTCATGATGGAAACCAAAATGGAGTACACTTAAAACCATGATCCTTATTACAGTAATACATGACCATACCTTTGGACTAGTTTAAAATACCCTTTTTTTTTCGTTTGTTTGTTTTTTTGTTAAAGCAAGAGGGATTATCTGACACACTCCATAATGAAACACAACAAATCTGAACAGACAACTGGATTTTAAGCTTAAAGAACTACAGTAAAATATTTTCCTAAGGTGACTTGACAGAGGAGTGGAGGAGGAGGGGATGGGCTCTTGTGTTGCATGGAGCAATGCTGAAAGGGATTTCCAGATAAAGACTGCAAATTACATTATTTGTCCAGAGACTGTCCCCACGCCTTCATTAGCTGTCCCTTTCGGAAACAGCTGCCACCGTGAAGCTGTTTTCCGTGAGATGAGGAGCTAGTAATTTGTAAGGGCAGCAGAGAACTAGTACTACCTCCACTGCTGGATCTCGACAGCTTTGATGTTTTATAACCTACTGTACAATGTTTAGCACAAGGCAAGCTGCTGATTTTTCTCTGCTAAAAAAAAAAAGTGACTAAACCAAGCCACAAAGCTAAAAGCGTTATGTATTTTTAAAGGGAATGGTTCTAATGCATTTACTTAATTGTTACATCATTGTGGTCTTCAGTGTATTCTTATGTGAAACTTTATATTAAAACCACATTCATTTTCTTCACAAATGAGTAATGCAGCTTTTCCATTACTTAATATAATATGCTGTGTACCCATAACTGAACTAAAAAGCATAAACGAAGCTTATAATTACCAGATACTGCTTTTAAAAAAAAGCTATTTCGCACCTCAAAACACAACACAATGGTCAAGTAGTAGCAAGTAAAGGAAAAAAAGACCAGAAATGTGGAAAGTACTACCCAACAGCACCAACATTTCACAAAAGTACAGAAAACCATTTTTTTTTTTCCATGCAGTTTGTGCCTGTGATCATGCTTGGAGATTCTTTAGAAAGTATATTTATTAAATTCCCAAAGAGTACAGGATAGAGCATGCTCTGGGTGCAACTGGGTGTTTGAAAAAATCAGAGTCGGGGAACATTTACAGCTCCATCGCTGAACATGACACATTCAAATTTTATGTGCTAGAAAAAGGTATTTAACTGCTTTGCTGCTTGGGAAGAATAAATACCCGATTTTTTACCTGCTGGGCATGGAAAGATTCCCCCCCTCTCCTCCCCAGTCTCACGACTTTGCAACTAAGTTAATAGAAAATTCCTTTTCAGCAACGCACTGCTCTGTACGGGCTGTGTACTGTCAGCCACCGCAGTAACCGTAAAGCTGTGGTTAAAGCTGCCTGACCTCTCACAGCCCTGCATTGGGAAAAATATGTATTTGGGGGTTGGGAGGTGGGAGTTGGGTTAAGGGCTACTGTGGGAAGAGAGAGGAAAAAGAAAAAAGAAAAAAAGGAGAAAAAAGAGTAATGGCAAAAGCTTATGAATGAATAATCGGAGAATATTACATTAAAAACTCCCCTCCCCAACTGCTTATAATCCTACAGAGGACTGAAACAAAACTACCCACTACCTCCCTTTCTCAGAACACACCAATACAATCCTGGTTTCTATAATCCACATTTTTTCCCTTAAGCACTCGGCTCCTGCCTCAGCCCCACTGAGACCAGCCGAAGATGGCACCAGCTTGCTGAAAGCTGCACTTACACACAGTGATGGGACAGCAGCATTCATCCCCTGTGAAAGAAGAATTCATCTTCCCAAAGAGTGGTAAAGCACTCATGGTGTGGCCACTGAATAGTTAAGTGGGTACAACTAGCTTCCTTTTCAGAATGTAGAACGGCGTGAATCAGACACTTCTTTACATCACTGGAATAAACATGACAATGATTTTGGGGGTATCTTTAAAAAAAAGAAAAGTTTGGGGTTTCTTGGTTTGGTTTGTTTTTTTTTTTTTTGTTTTTAAATAAGTGCTCACATGACATCTGTGCCCAAACTGAGCACGATATGTACTACTAAGGGCAAAATCACTTTGTAGGGTCTTGAAGTTATCCCACAACACGTAACAGAAACTCAGGAAACTCCTGTTTTGGCTTTTGGAAGAGAAATCCAAGCTCAACTGTCCTCTCGCGGGTGGAGAAGCATCAGTCCAGCTATTTGTGCACAGATTTCATGTTTCCCACCAAGAGCTGCTAGAGGTGAAAGTCCAGTTCAGTTAAGTGGCACCTGTAATGAGTTTGGATTTTTTTTATATAAAGTTTACCTTAAGTCAATTATTGTCTTCTTTTGTACCGGTTTATTATGGGATAAAATCAAGAACTTCACTAATTTATTTCTACTCATATGGATTCACAGGCCTACGCTACATTCACCTTCCCTGACTTACTATATTTGGAGGCCTAAGGCAAGGAATCAGCGAAGGAAAATTCAGCTCATGTATGATGTGAATTGCCCTCAGCAGATACCTGTCTCCATCACACCTCGAGTTAAATGGAACAAATACGGGCCGTAGTTTTAATGTCTGTCACCTTAAATGTTGTGCATGGCTGGGAACAGAACCAAGAACTGCTGAATAGTGCTTGAATAGGAAAGAAATGGAAGAGGCAGTAATTGATACAGCTTGGTTATGAAGAGTTTTCTAATGTATAGTATTTCTTTGGCGTAATATTTTTGTTTAAAGAATGCATTTAAGCCCAGTTGCACAGGAAACTAAAATATGGATAAATCAGAAGAGGCTTAAACCAAACATGGATTGTTGTAATATGTGGGAAAGAGGAGTAGCATTTTCAAATACATCCTTAAACTCTTTTATCTGAGCTCTCAGTACTACGTAGCATTTTCATATTTACAGCATTTTCTTTGTTACCAGCATGCGTACGCTGCAACGGTGGCTGACCTGTGTTAGCTGCTGTACTTCAGCACTAAATAGTTGTCCTGTAGGTGTGGGAGTGGAGAGAGCAATGGATGGGAGCAGCTGCATCTTCCCAAAACCAGAGCAAAGTTGCCCGCAGCCTTTCCTTGAGCACTCTCCTGCTCTCCCATCCTGACACTCCACAGCCACCACTGAATACTGCCCACATGAAGCAAGATGATTGCCAGGTATGACTCCCCGCCCACCACCACCTGTGTGGTGGGTTCTTTGGTCCTGCCTTTGCCTATTTATGAGCATTCCTTCCCCTGTTTTCCTTCATCTTCTTTTAGTTCTCCAGGTTTATATTTACTGCTTTCCTGTTACGGGTTCCTCCATCCTATGTTCCATAATTTCAAAAAGAAGTGGAAATTATGAGAATTGCCTATTGTCACCATGCTCAGACCTTACACTTTTTTTCGTTGTTTTGTTTTACACTAGGGGGGAAGAGAACACATGTTCCATGCCTTTTTTTTTTCTTTTTTCTTTTTTTTTTTTCCCCAGAGAAAAAGTGAATTGGTAGGATTGCTGATTTAACCATTAACAAAAAAATAGATCAGGGTTATGACTGGTATGCTGTTGGTAATCTGAGAAGGGGATGGTGAGTGGTGACCTGTTCTCGCGTCAAGTAGACTGGAGAAAACCCCCCAACAAACCCACCCACTAATTTTTAGCTACTTAGGAATGATTTTGGCAAGGAAACCTATTGTGGCTTTTATGCATATTATACACACACCTAAAACTAGTCTTTTTTCTGAAATGAGATATGCAAAGTTTAAGTCTGAAGTCAAAGTTAATTGAAGAGCAGAAGCTGGAGACAACCAAGGAAACGGGCTTGGTCTAACCACACCACAGCGACTGGACAGAGAATGCGTAGCAGGCTTTGGCAAGCTCATGTATCTGTCCACATGAGCAGAAGTCGAATGGAGCTATAAACTGTAGGAAAAGAGAGCACACTGTAAGGAAGCATAAGAAAACCATGAGAACAAAAGAGTATGCGAATGCAATACAGCTAGGGATGTTAAAGTCACTGATGGGGCAATTTATTTTGTGACTTGCAATCTTACTTCCCTTTCTGTAGAGTCTACAGGGCGATTCACTTTGTCCAAGATACTGACAAGATGACATTTTTCTATAGTTTATGGTAATAGAATTTTTAAAAAATCTTTAAAGATTAAGGCTTGTCACATCTATGACACTGATAATGAAATAGGGAAACATGTCACCTTGCCCATGTAAGAATTGTATTTGAAACCAAGATCCTTTGCTTGTCACATTACAACACCGTGCACAGCAAGTCCAGTAAGGGAGTCCAGTGCACAGGTCTAGAGTGAAATCCATGTGCACGTGGAGACCTGAGCACTGTGCAACCCAGAAAGCAGGTGAGGGGCTGCACAGGCAGATGCCCAGGCCTTGCTGAAAGAAGGGCACTGTTTGCCTTGGCAAACTTGTGAGTCAAACGGGGGGGGCTTAGCTGAGAGAAGTGGATGACAGTTTTAACCTAGCTCACTCCTGGATGCTATCAAAGTCCTGTGCTTGGTATTGAAGTTCTTTATTTTGATCCAGTTTCCAGATCAGGAGATAACTTGTCCACAATGTGTCTGTTTTCTGATGGTACAATTCCAGGTCAGCATTAACCCGACTTGTATGAAGTTCAGAGTTATTCTGAAATGAATCTTGCTAATATTGAAACCCTGATATTGAGCGAAGTCAGAAGTACTCTGAATGAGTGCTTTCCTTCAACTGTCAACAAGTGATAAAGTAGCCTTAACTTTCTGAAATGCTTTCTTTATCTCTAGTTTTACACCATCTCTTACCTTCCCTAGCAAAATAAAAGTCATATACGATGACTGCCTCCTTAAGAATAAAAAGAATAAGATTTCAAGTCTAAATTATTCAATACATTTGGCTAATTTGTTCTCCCTGTCCTAATCTCAGCTGTGTTCCTCAGTTCCTGCACTACGGCAATTTTCAGTTCTAAATGTGTTTGTTTTTCATTTTTGCTTGCTCCTAGGAGCTGAATTTTCCTTCTGTCATTCTCTTTCTTTCTAAGCACACTCATATAGCTTTCAAGGGCACATTTATTTTTTTTAAGTGAAATGTCATTTTGCTTTTATTGAATCAGTTCTCTAGTTTATTTCTTTCATTACAAAAAATATTGCTGACTTTAAAGATCCCAAAGACATATGTTTGCTGCTAGCCAGAGTTAGAAAGACAATTAAGCTAGAGAACAAGATCATCCACTACGAGTGAGCAAATTTTACAAAGAACTATTGTCTCCCCTTCCTTGGTGCTGTATAACCACAGAAAAGGCTTTCTCCAGCTTCAGAGCCCTCCTGCCCACAGGTCTTCTCTCCGATGCTTCTAAACAAAAGGCTGTCACTAGTCTCTTCACATTCCAGCTTCTTCCCTGACCTATCCTACGGCGTTATGTCATCCTCTGACTTTTCTGCTGAGCAACCGGTCACGAGCTCCCACTGCCTACAGAAACAGGCCATCTGTTCCCGTATCCACGTGCTTCAAGCTCGGGTGGCAACAATTAGCAAGTTACTACAGTAGCATTTCATGTAAACAGCAAATGAGGCACAGTAACAAGCACCATCACAAAGACCAAAAAACCCCACAAAGCTGCCAATCTTTAAGCATGCTTACAGCCAGCTGTTCTCTTCAGCAGAGAATCATAGCTTGTCCTACAAAATACGCTCCAAATTTTTCCTCAGGAAGAAAGCTGCAACTGAGGTTCTACTCACTCCTCAACATTCATGACCACTCCCAGCTGGCTGACCCCATTTTACCTGGCAAACCACTGAGCGGTTTGCCAGTGCTGGCTGCAATAGGAGGAACAAGTCTGGTAGTTTTGTTTTTAAAGAGCTCCTCTGCTTCCAGCTCCCATCCCAGCCCTTTACAGCAGCAGTGAGGTTTGGAAGAGCATGAGGAAGCAGGGAGCTCTGGAGGCTCAGACTTCCCTTTCACGCTGCAGCTATCGGCCTTGCACTGCCGAGGGCAGCCCTGCTGCAGTTTGCCCGTCAGCTTATCACTGGTACTCCACCGCTGGCGTGGCATTTGAGATTCCTCAGGGCATAAGCACCAATGGACAAATTATCAGTGGAGAGGCACAGCGTTAATGAAGGGGGTGGGAGAAGAGGAGGACATGACCAGTGACGGGGATCCTCGGATCAACACGTCTTGATAGTCCACATAGCTCCTTCGTTCGGTGAGGGCCTACAGAAGATCACGAGGCTGGGAGACACTGAGCCTAGGATTTTGAGGGGAAAACTGAAAGAGGCAGAAAAATTTGGACTTTGATCTGGCAGTCGGAGTGGGACAGACCATGAGGGAGCTCTTAACAGCCATCCAACTTGAACTGATGAAAGGCAACTTTAAAATAGAGGCAGGAGAAATCTTACTTCAAGTCAAGAAGCCCTGCACAGATGTATTTAATAAGGGATAGAATCACAGCTATAGAAGAGCATACTGCAACTGATTTCTCTGGCATAGATAAGATTTAAATGCCAGATACTATTTTTCATATAAAAGAGGCAGGCAGGCAACAAGATTATGACACAGATCAGGTCTAATCTCAGTTCTCATATGCAATTCCCCTGAAGTCAAAACCGTTACTGGCAAGATCTCCCTGTACACTCATGACCAAATCCACAGAGTTTTGCTCCTGTAGAATAGCAGCTTCACGACTGGCAAGACTTTGCTAAGAACCATCATGCCGAGAAACCCGATAATTGTTTAGTTCATCAGCTTCTTTAATATAAATATATTTTATATATCAAGCTATAACAAATATTATCTAAGACCGCTGGGGTCACTAGCTTTGCATAGCACATAACAAGCATTTTTGGACCTAGGAGAGAGCACTGAAGTCTGGCTCATTAACTTTTCTCCCCCTTCTCTTCCATATGCAGGCCCTCCCATTCCCTCTACAACCTCCACACACACAAGATGCTTACATGAAGAGATGAAGTTGTTTCTTTTTTACTTTTATCTGGCGTAAGAGAATGCAAGAGGTGAATAATATCAAAGCCTACTGACTGACCTGAACAAGTGCCATTGTTAAAGCAATGCTGGCTTAGAGAAAAAGAGCTTTATGTTCACAGCAGAATGTCATTATGAGAGTAGTGGTGATAATCAGTGACTTCTATTCCCTTCTATGTTGCATGAAAATTAACTGCACTGATTAAAAACCAGGTTCAGTCTGTAATGCATCTCTATGATATGATTTAGACAAACAGCTGATGAAATCTTCCTCACTTGTACCCAAAACATAGCACTGATCAGGTTTTCATTACCACTGAAATGTTTTTTCAGCTTAAGAGTCTCAGTTAATGTTGCAGGATAGAATAAATGCACTTACGCTAGAGGTGACAGCAGGTCCATTTAAAGAAGCATATGATTGGACATTTTTTACAATCGGGAGAGAAATCTGAGTAGAGAACACTCCCAGCTAGTCCGAACTCTGTTAAAAAGTTCACATGTACAAAATATAATGTTTGGAAAGTTTCTGTTCTCTCTGAATCCCCCCAATGATGCTGAGAAAATAAAATCAATTCATATTGCTATGAAATTCTATTTTTGCAACTGGTGACATCCCAAGCATTATCGACTATAAAATGCTCACCCTAGTCCACATTTCCAGCATAGAGGCTAACAGCCCAGTCAAGTAACACAGCAATAATCTCTCTTCCACTGAGGATACTTTTATTCACAAGGCAAAAATTGGAGTTAGACTTTTAGGTTGTGGGCAAGGCACTCGCAAAGTGAGCAAATCTATTTTTGCTCACAGAACTAATTTAATGTTTAAGTGCAACAAAAACACTAAATTAGCCATGAAGATCATGCATATCTAATGGCTTTCACCAGACATGACTGTGACCCAGGCTTCTAAATACAGAAATATTTAAGTCCTAAGGAACCAGCTCTCTTATTTTCTGCTTCACCAGATGATGTTTCCTTTTGACCAGTCATAGAAATATCATTTCCATTATAATAATTAAACATTTAATAAAATACTATATATATATATTTAAGAGTTAATATATGGTTTCTTTCAGTAATAAAATAAGAAATACTCTTTTTTCAATTATATTCAGACCCCAAAACTTAAAGGAGAAACATTCATGCTGAAAACAGATCAATGTACAGCACTAGGTCAGAAATAACATCTCTTGATTAAAACCCCAGGATCCTACTGCGAAACTGTACATTGATTAACAATTCACTTTTTCCTTTCATCCACGTACTTAATTTTCAGCATCTGGCAGTGAGTGAAATACAAACCCAGATTATCCGATACTGAAGCAAATCTAAGGGCCTCAGCGTATTTGTTACAGCCCATTCTTCTGACAGACTCTAGATACTTGTCTTTCAGAGACAGATTGCTCTGTGTCTTGGGTCAGCACCATTTCTTACGCATGCAGGGCACAGTAGAACGTCACATTGCAATCCCGGGTATTTCATGCCTGGTACTTCATGCAGTGTCCTCTTTGCAAGTCTCCTTGTCTTTCTCAATGCGGCATATGCACACATCTCCAAACAAACAAGCTGTGTTTTCAAAAAGATATTAAATATGAGATATAAAAGAGTATAATATTGTTCAAAGAAATGGCTAATACAGTCAAAAGAAATGTTTCAGTTAAAAATATGATGCTCTCAATACTGATGTAAACATATTTTATTTTTTTTAATCTTAACTGTTCATATTAACGTCTGGGCTATTTATTTTGTTGCAAATATCCATTTCTTTATATACAAACAGAAAAGCAAGCACACAGATAAAGAGTCTTCGAAGACTCTGAACTTGAACTTTATACTGTTATGGACTGCCCCTGTCCACTGCTGTGTATTTTTCTGAGAACAATGGAAAGGATACATACCTGCAGTCATCCCCTCCAGCACTGACCACATATCTATCTCCACTTGTAAATCGAATATTAGTCAAGTGGGCAGAGTGACCTAAAAATCGTTTGTGTTTTGCCTGAAAAAAAAATCCAACAATAAAATGAGAGAGTCTAAATACTCTGTGTCCTCCTAAATCAAACAAGGTATGCATGTTTTTATCTACCTTTTTATTGCATCATGTATTTATATCATTCAGAATGTTATACAGGTTTTCAAATGTGAACGATCTCCTGAAGGAGAACTACTATTGAGCTGCAACGCAGATTAAATTGTCACCAAATGAGACAGCATCTGCAAATTGGGAACAATGCTCAAGCTAACACAATAAAATGAAATATATCTTGCCACATGATTAACCTCTAACTTTTGTGTAAAATTCCTAACGCTGAAAAAAATACTTTCAGTGTAAGTGTGCAAGCAGTTTACACTGTGCAGTCTCAAATCCTGAAAATTAATAGTGCTAGTTTTAGCAAAAAATCTGTAAACCCTTCATCCATGGAAATATACAGATGGGACTAAAATTACCAGCTGTCTTCCTCAACTGTCAAGTGGAGATCGGAGATGTCGATAGATATAACTAAGGGCTTTGAGATTTTTCAGTATGAAGGTACTATGCTAGTGCAGACTGGCAGACAATATTAACACCTACAAGTGCTTACGGCAAGAGCTATTGCACAAAATGGCAGGAAAACTTTGAGGGGAAGTGTGCTTATGAGACGACAGAGCTAAAGTTACACAGATGCATAAAAAAGCTACAAATTTAAAGAAGGAAATATTTCCATCATACGCCTTCTAGAGAAACAATACAAGACCATAATATCGACAGTACTTGTAACAATGCAAAAACAAGTTCTTACAAATTTTTCAGGACACGGAAAGTCAAACAGTTTGACCATGCCAAAATCATCGCCTGTTACAAGATTGATTCCCGAGTGAGAGACACAGGCACAGTTCACATCAGCTTTTTCAGCATGCCTGGACCAGATTCCAATCACTTCATCCCCTAGGACACTGAAACAGAAGAGCAGGAGATTCTTTTGAGAACGACAGCAATAGGGTAGGGAAATACTAAGCAGCTCTCATATTGTAACTGGTTTTACAAAAATGTAATTTTTACATTTTATTCTTACACATACACATCTCATATAGGTTTTACTCTGTAATTAATTTTTATATTGTTCCATAATTGCTTCTGAAACTGATTCAGGCATATAATTCCCAAAATAATGTGGCCCATGACAACACTAAGAAGCAGAGGTGAAATCAACAGTACTAATATTGTCCAGTGAGGCATTTGCCAAAAAAATTAAAAAAGAAAGGACAATTAAAAATAGAATGTCATAGCATAAGCATTAGATGAATGTTTCAGCTTTTGGAAAATAAAAATATGTATATTCTCATTATAACTATGTTTTGTTCATTCTGTAACATTTTCATATCAATTAGATGAAAAGTTTCCTTGAGTCCAGTGAAGATTCTTCGTTATAATCAGAGAGAGAGCGAAATTGTTCTAAACAGAAAACATAATTATCTTAAGATTGCAAAACAGACAGACATAGAAAATTTCCTTTGCAAAGCCTTATGAAAAGTTGCTTTTTATTCAGTTCTGCTTACAACATACATGCACACTTCCGAGAATGCACAGAAACAAGCACTTTATCATTTGTTAATAGGTGAATGATTTGGGAATATTTCTGTGATTCTTTCCCCCAAGTCAGAGCACAGTATACTACATTCAAAAAGGAATTATTTACTTCAGACATACTGAGCTGGGTCAGAAAACAGTTTTCTTGTTTTCATATCAAAAAGGTGACAAAAATGGATTACCCAAGCAAAAAAACAGAAAGCTAGCAAGATGAGTTTTTCAGAGCCCTCTGAAAAGCTTGTAGTTTTAGTCACGTCTTGCAGCAACATAGTCAGGATTACTATTGTTTAAAGTGGTTCATATGTGGAAAATTTTCAAGTATTTATTCTGAATTTTTGTCTGAGGGTGCCAATCAGAGGACAATAACTGAAAGCAGGCAAAGGAGCCTGAAATAAGCCACAGGAAAATAGATTTGCACAGAATATAAAATAAATTGTTTAAATGTGAAATAAAAATAAAATATCGTATCATTCTTCACGTAATTTCTAAGTCTACTTTGAATTAAATATAATAACTGAGGTATTTAAAAGTACTTCTGTATGCCTTTTAATATGCAAATATTAATAGAAACTTTAATAGACAGATACCATTACTGTAATACTGTAAATAAAACTTGAATTATCACAGTCTTGTATTGTCTTTTCATGTTTTGATATGTATTTATTTTCCCTGTACTCTTATCCCCAAATTGCTATTTTGAAGCAAATAGTGCAGTATATATATGAGCCAACTAGGAGAGGAGCGCTGCTGGATCTTATCCTCACTAACAAGGAGGGCCTGGTTGAAGAGGTGAAGGTTGAGGGCAGCCTTGGTTGTAGCGACCATGAGATGGTAGAGTTCAGGATCTCATGTGGCAGGAACAGAATAGCTAGCAGAATCACAACCCTGAACTTCAGGAGGGCCAACTTTGGCCTTTTCAAGCAATTGCTAGGGGAAATCCCATGGGACAGGGTACTAGAAGGTAAGGGGGCCCAAGATAGTTGGTTAGCATTCAAGGACTGCTTCTTCCGAGCTCAAGATCAGAGCATCCCAACAAGTAGGAAGTCAAGGAAGGGTTCCAGGAGACCTGCATGGTTAAACAGGGAACTGCTGGGCAAACTCAAGTGGAAGAAGAGGGTGTACAGATCATGGAAGGAGGGGCCTGGCCACTTGGGAGGAATATAAGTCTGTTGTCAGAGGATGTAGGGAGGCAACTAGGAAAGCTAAGGCCTCCTTGGAATTAAACCTTGCAAGAGAGGTCAAGGACAACAGAAAGGGCTTCTTCAAATACATTGCAGGTAAAGCCAACACTAGAGGCAATGTAGGCCCACTGATGAATGAGGTGGGGGTCCTGGAGACAGAGGATAAAAAGAAGGCGGAGTTTCTGAATGCCTTCTTGCCTCTGTCTATACTGTTGGAGGCTGTCCTGAGGAGCCCCGGACCCCTGAGGCCTCAGAAGAAGTCAGGATAGAGGAGGAATCTGTCTTGGTTGATGAGGGCTGGGTCAGGGACCAATTAAGCAATCTGGACGTCCATAAATCCATGGGCCCTGATGGGATGCACCCACGGGTGCTGAGGGAGCTGGCGGAAGTCATTGCTAGGCCACTCTCCATTATCTTTGCTAAGTCGTGGGCAACGGGAGAGGTGCCTGAGGACTGGAGGAAAGCGAATGTCACTCCAGTCTTCAAAAAGGGCAAGAAGGAGGACCCGGGTAACTATAGACCGGTCAGCCTCACCTCCATCCCCGGAAAGGTGATGGAACAACTTGTCCTTGGTGCTGTCTCTAGGCACATCAAGGATAGGGGGATCATTAGGGGCACTCAGCATGGCTTCACCAACGGGAAGTCATGCTCAACCAACTTGATAGCCTTTTATGAGGATGTTACCCCGTGGATAGATGATGGTAAAGCTGTGGATGTGGTCTATCTCGATTTCAGTAAAGCGTTTGACACGGTCTCCCACAGCCATCCTCGCAGCTAAACTGGGGAAGTGTGGTCTGGATGATTGGGTAGTGAGGTGGATTGTGAATGGCTGAAAGGAAAGAAGCCAGAGAGTGGTGGTCAATGGGACAGAGTCCAGTTGGAGGTCTGTGTCTAGCGGGAGTCCCTCAAGGGTCGGTACTGGGACCAGTTCTATTCAATATATTCATTAATGACTTGGATGAGGGATTAGAGTGCGCTGTCAGCAAGTTCGCTGATGACACATAAACTGGGAGGAGTGGCTGACACAACGGAAGGCTGTGCAGCCATTCAGAGGGACCTGGACAGGCTGAGAGTTGGGCGGGGAGAAATTTAATGAAATATAACAAGGGCAAGTGTAGAGTCCTGCATCTGGGCAAGAACAACCCCATGTACCAGTACAAGTTGGGGACAGACCTGTTGGAGAGCAGCGTAGGGGAAAGGGACCTGGGGGTCCTAGTGGACAACAGGATGACCATGAGCCAGCAGTGTGCCCTTGTGGCCAAGAAGGCCAATGGCATCCTGGGGTGTATTAGAAGGGGTGTGGTCAGCAGGTCGAGAGAGGTTCTCCTCCCCCCTCTACTCTGCCCTGGTGAGGCCGCATCTGGAGTATTGTGTCCAGTTCTGGGCCCCTCAGTTCAAGAAGGACAGGCAACTGCTAGAGAGAGTCCAGCGCAGAGCCACGAAGATGGTTAAGGGAGTGGAACATCTCCCTTATGAGGAGAGGCTGAGGGAGCTGGGTCTCTTTAGCTTGGAGAAGAGGAGACCGAGGGGTGACCTCATTAATGTTTATAAATATGTAAAGGGCAAGTGTCATGAGGATGGAGCCAGGCTCTTCTCAGTGACATCCCTTGACAGGACAAGGGGCAATGGGTGCAAGCTGGAACACAGGAGGTTCCACTTAAATATGAGGAAAAACTTCTTTACGGTGAGGGTGACCGAACACTGGAACAGGCTGCCCAGAGAGGTTGTGGAGTCTCCTTCTCTGGAGACATTCAAAACCCACCTGGACGCGTTCCTGTGTGATATGGTCTAGGCAATCCTGCCCCGGCAGGGAGATTGGACTAGATGATCTTTCGAGGTCCCTTCCAATCCCTAACATTCTGTGATTCTGTGATACACAACGAACAGAAAGGCACACATTAGAGAGATTAGTTTTTATCAGATACCCTCACCGGTCAAATAGCTCATGTTCTACTCAGGGCACCTGCTATGTGCTTTCTTTTGCTGTACTGTACTTACCTGATCTGTTGCCAGAGTAGATAGGTGCATTAAAAGAAAATATCTGACTGAATGAAGGGATGAAATATGCTTGTAAACAGTAGGTGCTTCTCCTGGAAGTGACAAATGTTTTAACAGGTGTAGATGTGTGAATCATTTACCTTGTCCAAGTAGCCCACGTTATTCTGTCAATCACAGCCTGGTCCACAAGCTGTTTTCCTGAAGGCACTTCATAGACTTGCCTTTTGTAAGACCCAGTAGAGACCTTTGAGATGACCACAGAGAATTTAGAATACAAGAACTTGTTTGATAAGGTGAAGATATAATTCTAAAGGGCTTTGAAAAGCATTTTCTTCATAGTTATCTTTTACTCTGTAACTTATCTATTAATAAATGAGTTGAAAATTCTCAAAAATCTATACAAGCATAAAGCAACAGTCAGAAAGCATAAGAAATCTTCAATTTTAAAATGTCTAATTAATAAAAAATAACTGAAACTGTTGCATTCTGCACATAATATTAATTT
The DNA here is from genome assembly GCF_013368605.1 of Nyctibius grandis. Lineage (NCBI taxonomy): Eukaryota > Metazoa > Chordata > Aves > Nyctibiiformes > Nyctibiidae > Nyctibius > Nyctibius grandis. Next base: position 53,557,831 of record NC_090661.1, read on the forward strand.
TCTCTACATACTGTGTGTTAGTATGTATGTGTGTATATGAATAAGGCAAAATAAACTCCTATCTTTAAAACTGACACAAAGGTATTCCTCTCAGCCAGCAGATATTGATTTGATAGTGAGAGAAGCTTATTCCTCCTCTCAGATATGAACAAAATATAAAAAGCAAAGTACGCCTACTTTTTTTTATTTTAAGACACGTCTTGAGCCCTGTGGTGGGAGCTGTTAACACCATGATTTTGGTGCTGCTCCATAAAGGCTAGCACTGAAATGACATGTAATGCTACCGCTACCATTCTGTTCAGAGATATGAAGAACTCATGGGTCCCTGGGGCTTACAGAATAATAGACCGTACTCCTTCCTCTTTTAAGACAGCCCACCAGCATCCCAGAGATAAAAAGGCAGGGAGACACATTACAGTGATTTTGAAATGTTTCTCCTTCCTATGCTTATTTTTTGTATTTAATATCCAAGATAACTATTTTCATCATCCACTTACCACTACAACAAAGTAGTAGTCTAGTGACAGTAACCTACTATATTTCGTTACAAAATTTAGCAGTTGTCAAAGGAGAATACTTGCAGAGTACCTATCTTGAGTACATTTTCCATTTGGTATCTTGAACAATTAATGACTGATACCTGGAGATAAGAGCTATCTGCAGAGAAGTCCATCTGGATCACAAAACTTGGGATGTCTTTGCAATAGCTGACTCGATTTAGTGTGGGACCCAAAGTCAGATCATAAAAATCCACTGCGTTCTCACTGGAGCCGACTGCTAAGTAACGAGAATCTGGGCTAAACCTGAACAGATAAAAGGGTTTTATGAGCACAGGTTGGCGCTTACAACAGATTCTAATATTGGAGAAGCACAGGTAAATTTGCATTTCATGTATCTGCTATCCTGAACTAAAGAAGGAGGCAGAATATTTCGTCTGCTAAGCAAAGTAACTTTTGAAACAAATAAATTTTTCAGGGAATGTAGATGCAGTAGAAGGTGGCAATAATTTTGGTACAGCTGTCATACATAAGTGAACTGGGAACATCTCTGGAATAACTCTGTTCATTATCCGATCTTGTTACTCTCACAACTTTGTGACATGCCCCTGATGACTGACTCTCTATACTTACAAGGCCACAAACTAGAAAAATGAAATGCTGTAAATGAAGAAAATCCACACCTTCTAGATGAAATCAAATCTTTCACCTGCCCAATGTACCTTTGCACAGTGGCTTTTTCCTCCAATTTTCCTTTCTAGTCTTGAAACTCAGTAGCTTCCTGAGCTGAACAAATTCCTTACAGCCTCTTTTGTGTTACTGGGGAAGTTTCTTTATTTCTATTATCTCCAAGACATATCTTGGGACAGCTTTCTGATTCCAGCAACCTCCTAATTCCAAGCAGGGCTCTCCTGCCTTCCTGCAGCATGGTCCCTGTTGAGCTTGTATTCCTCACACTCACCCCACTTTGCTCTCCAGACGCTTCTCTGAGCTGATAACGATAAATTTATCTCACAGAGGAACAGCCTTGTCCTCCATTCATGAAACAGAAGCAAAAGTTTACTTCTGCTAACTCCTTTCTAACAAAACACATTAAAGAGCAAACTGACAGACAGACATTTCCATCATCTCTCACAAGCCAGTGTTCATCTGTAGACTTCTGATCTCATTTTACCGCCTACACATCATCTCACCCTGCTCCTTTTCGCACCTTCTCATCTGCCCCCTCATTAAGATGGTCCGTTCCTATTGTCCATTTACTTCCCCATTCACCCTGCATTTTTAACTAACTCTTGGCATTATGATCTGACACTTGCCCTACTGTACTGCCTGGTTTTTGACTGATTGCTATCTCTTATCTTCATGTACCTCCTCCTCCTTTTTATTCCTGGTATCAGAGTAATCACAAACTCCACAATTCACTCATGGACTCCAGCTCTCTGAAATATCACTGTGATGCTCCTCAGAACATAAAACTGTATTTTTTAAAAATCAAAATAATACAGATTTCTCGAATACTACAACAGACAAAGGCATTATATTTTCTGACCTGATATCTTGAATAGCTGATCTTCTGTCCCTTTTTTTCCCCCAAATTTTTAGAGAAGTCACAAGCAAGATAATAAATTCTCCATTTTTCATGCCGATAGCTACCATATCGCCTTCTGGGCTGTAACAAACAGTACGAGCTGCATGTCCCAGGCTGACTTTGTTCAGCATCTTCTGTGGAGAAATAAAAACCCAGAAGAGTAAATGTTTCTATTTGTTCATATTTTAAAAATACCTTATGCTAACAGTTTGCCACTATCAGATGGATTATTCTCAGAATACATTAAAAAACAAGTTTCAAGCCCTGAACACCACCACAAGTCCAGGATCTTCTCCAACACCTACCTTTTCAGCAATATCCCAGAGTCTTACTGTGCCATCTTCTGCAGCAGAAAGGAAAAAATCTCTGGAAGGATGTGTTGCTAGGCCCCAGATTGGTCCATCCATATGACCATTTATTAGAATGTTACATGCAGCATTTTTCTCTCCAACTTCAATTATTTCGGCATTTCTTGTCCCAACAAGAATTTTCCCCTGAACAACAGTAAAGAATATTCTCTGATATATAATACATTAACTACTCATGATGAACAGTAATGAAGACATAATCCAAAGCTATAGTTGTCAAGAACGTTTGCTGAAATCAAGCTATCAAATAATCAAAGATAAGTTATTTTTTAAACTCATCTATAATTTAAGTACAAAGCTGTACATAAATCATGATGCTAGTTGAGTTATTGCTTGTAAGTCAGATATTTGAAGTGTGAAAAGAATAGAAAAGAAATCCTTAGTCTTTAAAAAAATACATACAGAATATTATCCTAAGTAAGACTATGATGTCCCAAAGCAGATTTTTTTTTTTCCTGCTGTAAAATCAGTTGTAGACACCTTCTAGCTCAACCTTTAATTTCAAATACTAATTATAAGAGAAAGAGGAAGTAAACAATTTATCATATGTTTAATGCTATAGATCAACCCACAATTTATAAGATTTATTTTAAAGACATGATGCTTTCTTTACCTTGCCTCTACAAACAGAGCGAACACAGTCCGTCATTTGTCCTGTCTCTAGTCTGAAGGCACGACATCGTTTCAGCTCTTGATCCCATAGCTTAACTGCTCCTCCTTCCTTTGATCTATCAAAAAATCAGGAACAACCATGAGTACAATGGCTGGCACAAAAAAAGACAATTAATGTGCAAATGAACTATAGTCATTAACGTAATGTATTGTAAATGAGGCATTTAAGTATGTTTTAAATCACTAAAGATTCCATTTGTTTTTACTGAACAGGTGATGTTAATATGCTGAGCCTCCTACCTAAGCACGAAATACTGATTCAATGTCCTCGTCATACTACTTTACAGAACAAGTTGAAAGATGGTCGCTGCTAAGCTTAGTCTGAATTAGTAGCTCTTAGGAATTTGTCTAGTCAAAGAAACAGGTAAGTGTGTGAAAAAAACTTCCATCTTACTATTAATACAGGCAGAGATTATCAAAATATAGTTGAGAGAAACAGGAAAGATGTATTTTACTACTGTGAAATAAGTGACAAAACATTTTCACTTCTGTGAAAATTTCACTGTTTTCACTGCTGTGAAATAAATGACAAAGATACAGGAGAAAAATCACACAATGTTAATTGCACAAGATACCCAACTAATAAGTGTTAATCACGAAAGCACTAAGTATTTCCCATCCACTTTCAAGAGAACTGGTATTTCAGTAAAGAACACATTAAAATAAAAAGTTTCTAAAAAGGAGATAATGTTTAATGAAGCAGTTAGAAATCTGGCATTTCCAGTTGAACTGGGACATAAGTTTTATCTCTCTTCAAAGAGAAAAGAATCTCCCCCAACAGAAAAGAAAATACAATGTTCCATGGTATTGAGCTGCCAGTGATACAACTTTGATTATGGAATGAACCCTGACAAAGAACTCCAGAAAGTTTAATCACAATTACTGCTTTTGTACTCTTATTACTAAAAGAACTGTAATGAATCATGAATTGCTAGTCCTTGCAATGCAATATTCTCTGCTTCCCAGTCCCACTGTTTTGACATATGATTGGTCATCATACTCAGCAAAAAGATTTTATCAAAAGAGGCTGGTGAACTGCAATTAAGAATGCCAAGGCAGAAGCAAACACGTAATTTTCCTAAATGTAGAATTTGTTTTGTGTACTTTCAATACTCCATTTTGCCACAGGAGACAAATTATTGTTTCTTACTGTTATTCGTTACTGTTTCTTTCAGGTCAAATACTAATTATTAAGAGGCTTTGAAGCTAACCAGCAGAGAGAACATTCTCCAAATAAAATTACTCTGATGTTTTATAAATACTAGAAGAAAATATTTCAAGCACAAGAATAAATAAGTTTTCAGCTGGGTCTGAATATCAACTGGAATCTTTAAGGACTGTTTAAGAAAAAGGTAGTAAGTGGCCTGTGTCCTGCAAAATGGGGCACTATCATGCCATCAGATGGACTGTATGACAGCTGAAGCTTTTTTTTTTTCTTCTTTTATCATTAGCAAGGAAAAAATTAAAGAATTAAGAAAATAAATAAATGCTTGGAGAGATATTTTGTTTACAACCCCAGAAACAAAGGTTGCTGTACCTTAGATTTGAGAGAAGTTTGCCTCTGCCATCCTAACTAAACAGATCCTTCCTTTAAAAGAAGCTGTGCGTTATGCTGTTATAATACTTATCATTCATTTATTTAATCACAGTTGTGCAAATTACTTGGATTAACAACCTCAGTTCAACTTCAGAAAAAGTAGTAACCCACCAAGGACTAGGTAACTTTTTAATGCTTAAATCTGTATTTCAAACTAAATCTTTTTGCCTTCTCTCAAAAATAACACTGCTGTGATAAATACCATTGAGCCATTTCATAAAATGGTAAGGTGATTTCAAGGCTACTTTTGATGATAATAGTTCAACCCTTTTCAGCTTAACGAGGGAGAACTGCATCATTTCTTTGACAATTCGTGTATTTGTACTTGGAGAAACATTACCTGGCTGATGTAATGCAGTATAATTGATAATGCAATATAATTGATAACACATTCACATAATTTATTTTACATTTGCCTGTTATTTTTAACCAAAATAATGTAAAGTCATAAAATACCTGAAGAAGCTTGCATATGTGCTTTAGAAAGATGACTTACCTGGAAGTTACAATTATGAACTACTTGTATAGCATTTAGATTCTGGTTCATCTCCCTTGATTCTAGGTAGTTAAGCAAGGCACCCAGGTCCAGATCCTAGCCACGCTAGACTTTCTCTTATAATCAATGCAAAAAATAGGTACTTGAAGCTTATGTGGGTTTACCTGCACTTTGGAGGTGGTGGCTACTTTTTTTCCTACCAACTATTCAGGGATCCGAAAGTGACTACTCTTCTAGCTTTGACATCTCAACTGCTTAGTGTTAGATGGTATGAATCCAAACTATTTTTAAAGAATACACATGCATGCAGAAAAAAAGAAAAAAGAAGACTCACGGCCTTTCTTTGCCTCCTGTAACGATCAAACCATCTCTTAATGTGGTATACATTGTGAAAACAGGTCCATTGTGAGCTTTGGCCACAATTCGTATCAACACATGATCTTTCCAAACACAAACATCTCCACTGATAGTACCTGTAAATGTCAAGTTATTCTGAAAGGGGAAACATATACTCATCATCTGATTCTGAGTAAGGCAGGAAGAAAAACATTCAGAAATAAAGATCATCACCATTTGCTTTTAGGCTAGATTGCTCTTATTTCCTGCTGCAGAACAGCAAATTGTGGAAGGGGTAATAAGAACCTGTAGGGACAAAACAATGAGCTACTATATTCTTTCTTGAAGTCTGAAAGATGCCTTCTTGTAGCTAATAGTCTCTGCACTGCAAGAAGAAATGCAATGACTTAAGCTTCAGCCATAGGGTTATCTATGTTTTCAGCCTATCAGGTGTGCAAACTGTGGTAAAAAAGTAGAAAACCAAGAACAGTTTTGACTTTTCACACAAACAGGCAATTTGCACCCCCTTGCTATGTACATTATGTTTGCTTTCATTTTTGTTGTTAGGTGAAGCTACTCACTGGATTACAGTAACCATTAGTTTACGAAGAAAACAGCCTGACTTTACTTAGAACTAAAAGCTGCCTGTTATTATTTACTTCTGCTTGCTGTTTTTGAAAGGTAATAAAAATACATTTAATTACCTCTGAAATTTAAGGGCAGCTTATTAGGATACACTTAAAACCAACAGAAACTGGTTATTGAGCAAAACTATTTTAGTAACGTATGTGAACAATCCTCAAATTCAGTATGTATGTACAGATTTGGCAAGAACACTTTCCTTGACTGAGGTGGATTGATGTTCTACATCCTTTTTTTACAGGGTGTATATGGGGATGCCCAAATAAATGAGTAAATAAGAGGACTGGAAGTGAACTTGGGAGCAGATCCTCTTATGTCCTCACAGCATAACTGTTGGGCTGTTTCTGACCCCTCTTTAGGAGCTCCTGAACTATCTCCTTCTGAGACAAAATCAAGGAAGAAAAGCACTCCCAGAACTGCTCCCTACAGGAAGTACTGAGAATATACCAGGTTTGGCTTTTTCAGTTTGCACAGCTTTTTACAAAACCCCTGCAAGCTTTGCATCCTCAACCAACCTCATACCATACTCCAGGACATACAGCCTGATTTTCATGCTAAGAATCTGATCCTCCATAAGAGAGGTTTTCAAAACCCCAGCCCAATACCTGGGCTGTGCATCTCTAATAGTTATAATTTGTAAGACATCTTATTGCTTTGTAGGACTCTCTCTTAAATCAGAGGTAGCTGAGAGAGACACCACTTTGGAAAAGAGAAAATCTCATGAAAAATGGAACCACAGGCCAGTTACAGTTTCAAAAATCAAAATCAATAGCATAAATTCAGTCTGGACCCAAGAGGCAGATCAATGAGCGGGACAGTAACGCACGTGATAAAAGAGAAGCAGCACTTCACAAAAGAGATCTACGGCTATCTGCCCAGCTGAAGAGATGAGTGCTGCTCATACAGAGCAACTCCTGAAATGGCAAAGATGTGGAACTTAGCAACAAGGCTTGCATCTGTCAAAAAAAGCCCCAAAACAAAACAAAACCAAACCCTACTGAGGTCATCTAACAGTCATAGATGTTAACGAATGCCCCAGGACAATGCTGCTCCCAGATCACCCATGAGCAGCAATGCATACAGATTATAGTACAATCACCCTCAGGTGGGCATAAAATTAGCCTCATTTCTATTATTTGATTCCTGCACTCTAGAGTCAGCTGTTTTACCTGGATTAAATATCAAGCAGCGTATTATCAGTTCAAAGCATCTATGTTTGTTTCTTGAAAACATACAAATCCATGATCTTTTTTCCTTTCTGTTCTAAAGAAAGCTGGCATTATTTCTAACTAGCAGGCAAGTATTAGAAACACTAAACTGAGTTTATTAAAGCAACTGACATACTCATTAGCAGCTTAGAAAAGTCTCATTGAACTGAGTAAAGGCAGAAGAGCCAAAAAATTTTTGTTTGTAGGCATTTTAAAATAGTTTGTTAAGGTACATACCGCTCCAAAAGCTACAGATAGCATTGTTTGCATTCGGGCATCTTCTATGGAGCTCAGCAGCCCTTTTTTACTGAGAAGAGCTCTTCCAGCCAGTGTCCAGAACCTCACGTGTTTTACTCCCACAGAAACAAACTGGGTATCTGAATCTGGTCTGAATTCTGCTACAAATATACGCTGGTTATGACCAGCTCGGCTGGCAATTTTGGCACCTGGCAGAAAGAAAACAGATATTTTGAGTTTGCTGAGAAAAATATACATTTATGGTTAAAAAAAATTATGGAGAATGAGTTGTCATCCAAGACCACACAGGTCGTGAAGAAAAGCATAAACTGTTCCTAAATTAAACCTATATTAAGATGCAGATAATAAAAAATCATTCAATAAGATCCAGTAGCAAAGTGTAGCACCTAATGAAGGTGCCATCTACTTATAATTTTCAATTTCCTCAGGCGTATAAAAGAGTTAGGACCTCAGATCCAAGTAAGTTTCCATCTCCTCTTAAATTCTAATGACTAATGAATGACTTCTCCACAAATTTTGTCCAAAGTTAGAAAACTTTCTTCTTTCTGCAGAAAATGCAGAAACTGACTTTGTTACATATGGTCTTAGATCGAAAGCTAATGCTCTTCCAGTCTCTTCAGAGGTGTTAAAATCAGTCATTTTGACCCATATGACATTTTGACCCTCAAGCTGGATCCTTAGCTGCCATGTTGAATCTGTATGAACTCTTAAGAATGAGCAAAGGCACGTTCTGACTGAAACAGCAGTGAATTGCTGCATGGGCTTTTACCACACATCCTTCACACTACCTAAGATTGTATAAATACACATTTGACATTGTGTCCAGTTCCGCAGGATCTGGCAGACAAGCTGTGAAGGATCACTTTTTATTAACTTGATAGCTGATCTTTAAGCTTCTGAGAGATACTAGTTAATCAATGGAAATCTCCAAAGAGAGAGGAAATAAAACCCTAAGACTAGAGAATCAGTTTCATAATCTGGGCATGGTTTTGCTGGACAGAAAGATGATGAGGAAAAGAGTTGATCAAATCACTTTAGCCAAAATCCGGAACTCAGATCAAAGCCAATCTGAAAACATGTTAAGACACCAGTTACATAGCTGCACAGAGAAGCTATACTGGCATCACATTTCTGCAACTTGCAACTTTTGGGGGATAATTTTAGGAGTACAACAACCTAGTCAGTAATCAGACTTTAGAGAAGAGTAAGAACAGAGAATAACAGAAAATTTCTTCTGGGTGCAAAAAAGATTTTATAAAGAGTTTTTACCAACCATCAAAAAATGACTGAAATTAAAAAAAAAAAAGAACGAAGACTACAATTTTCTTTAATTATTTTAACTAGAAATCAGTGAACTATCTTGATCTTTACACAACAGTTCCAAAGTATTTAGCAGTTACTAGAATGGGTTAGTACATTTATTTTACCTCTTCTTGTACAGTGCATAGTACACAGCATTTATTGTAATAATTTTTGAGCTGCTGGTACCTTTATGTTACATCTGCTCTTGACTCAAGCCAAGATACCTCTAACAATACAAAGACATTCTACAAAAACAATCACTTTCCTACCTTCCTGCCATTTCCAAATGGTAATGGTATGTTCAGGATCCAGCCCTACGGAGAGCAGCAGTTTGCCAGTGGCACTGAAACTGACTGAGCAAACGCCCTTTGAATGGTAGCACCGCAGTACTGACAGCGTCTGTTTGTTCATTGCATCCCACACGTGAATAGAAGGAGCTGTAGCTACACAAATATAAAAACATTTAATTAGTATACATTTTGAAAATGTCTAATGATTCGCTTATTGAAGCAATTCATATTTTTTAATATGACAAATGAAATTTTTTTTCCCCATCTGACCAGAACAAAGAAAGAAAAGAAAGGAGATTTTAGCCTCCCTTTGGAAACCAATTTACGGCAAACAGGATCAGTAAGAACGACTAAGAAGTTGGCCTAATTACACTATGGGAGATGAAAATTTTGCTTAACCTTTACTGGACTTCTGAAGCATAGCAGAAGCTCTGAAAACAAGCTGTCTTCTCCTGTTTTTGTCCTAGTAAATCTTAGCTCAGCATGCTAACTCAAAAACCTTCATAAATACTGAGTAGATCATGAAGAATGTAATTTCTAATTGGGCTTTTGAACAACTGATAGGTATAGAGAAATGAGTTTACAATGCAAGGCCAAAATCTCCTTTTCTACAAAATGGCCATCTGTCTGAAATGCATGCTCTCTTAGGAGAACGTCAGCTGAATAATCAGCTTGCTTACTGATGTAGAAGAACTTGGGTATTTAATTTAGTCTGCATTGTTTAGGCTGCAAGCTCTTCGCAGTAAGAACCGTCTTTCCATGCGACTAATGTATGTGATTATTTCTATTATGATGACAGCTAGTTTTTTTTCCAAATGCAATGCCTTCTCCAAAGATCTTGCAATCCATGTATAGTTTGCAATCTCTGAATAGCATCTAGGGCATTTCCAAGACAGTAAGGTTCTCTCTCAAACATCTTTACTTCTGATCTATAGTAAATCTGACTGCAGAGTCTGGAGGTTACTGGTTATTGTCACAGACCCAGATTCAAGTAAACTAAATTCTATTTCAGCTCCATGCTTTGTGTTTCTAATCATCTAAATCTAGTCCCTCAAAGGCACACATATGATGGGAAACAGTAGGCACAGGGACCTGGGTAAAATTTTAGCCACATGAAACTAAGTTTTTGAGCACAATTCTGCAGCTGTTCCAAAACAGGCTTTAGAACAATCTTCCTAATTTCTTCTGTTTCCCATTTGAATTTCCCCTCATGGCACCAACATGCTGTTATCATCACCTTTTGAGAGGTACTACAGCATAGCATAGACATGCCATCAAAACCGAAAGGGCAGGGGTTGGTGACAATTGGCGTGTCTCAAAATTTTCAGCAACCTCCCTGCACTCCTTACAGAAAGTTGAGGGAAGGGAAAGCTTTATTATGGCTCTGAACTGTTTTTCCCTCTTCAGCACTCCCCTTGGTAAAACTCTGTATTGCCCTTGACCTGTGCACCTCCCCTATAACCTTGGCCAAAATTTTTCTTTTGGGTGGCAGACAGAAACTTGCACCTAGATTTTATGAATAAGAACTGAACAAAATCTTTCAGAGCAAGATTTGCAGGACAGAGAACGCGGACTCTTGAGTCCTTCTACTTGACAGTGTTCTTCTGAAAGTCTCTGTCTTGACATTGCATCCTGCTTGTGGAGCACTCCAGCTGCTCAACATCTGCTCTCACAAGAGATGTTTTCTAAGGTGTCATCTCCTTCTGGGAGAAGTTAGATAAAGTTACCATGGGCTGGCAGGACAAAAAAATATCTTCAGTAAAATGAAGCAAATTTATACAAAGTCATTATGAAACTTAACTTGCCATTCCAGCCCATTACAAACATTACTGCTTCAAGAACTCCTGCATCACTGTAGACAACGGAAAATTGGAACTAGAAACGCAAAAGTTGTCAGTAAGAAAAGTGCCAAATAGTCATTGATAAATTTTAAGTGAAACTATGCAACTTTCAAATGAAGGCAGGCAGCAGCTTGTATTGCAGACTAATGGTTCCATAAAGAAGAAAAAAGTAAGAGTGCTGGTTTCAGGCAGTGACAACAGAATTTAGTAATATACACAAGCTCAAACTGAAGTTGCAGTAGGAAGAAGGCAAGTGAGAGAGGGAAAGTCTTCAGGCATTATATGCAGGACTAGAGATGTTCTTTCATATAAACAACCATATAACCACTGCTTCTTTTACAGTTTAAAAGTGTGGGAAAAGGTACCTATATTCTTCCTCCCATCCTTAGAGCAAGCACAATTTGGCATATTTAAGAGAAGTCAACACACATTAAAAATGCCATTGTACATTTGTTCTTCACAGAACAAGCTTTATATCCACATGAAGATTATTTTACGTTCTAGGTACACATGAACACACATTTATGCATCTCTGAAGTTGTGTCACAAGACAATTATGGCTGCTCAACAATGAACTCACTCACACAGGACAGTGATGAATTTTTAAGATTACAGTTGAAGAAAGAACATATTAATAAAAAATAGCTCAGTCAAGACTGTCAAACTGTCAAAGACCCAAAATGATGCAGAAAAAAATTAAACTGACATCATAACAAGCACTTTGGATCAGTGGTAATAACTGCATGACATCATACATAAATGTGAAAGGTGATTGGTTTTTTCACTCAGTCACCTAGGCCTCCTCAATGGAATTTACTTTAGAAATGCATACGTAAAATTATACTCAATTGAGTGTCTAAAAAAAATGTTAATTGTCAGCCCCAACAGGTCTATAAAACCTGCAAGTGTACATAGAAATGCTACAGTAGCAGTATGTGTTAGAACTCACTAATCACTGGGCAGCAAGAAGGGAATATGTTACAATAACAGTAGTTTTTAAGTGTGTGCTAACATTTTAACTGTTTCTGTCTTCACAATTTGCTGAGCTGTTGTGGTTTATATTCAGTGCTGACAGTAATGTGACTGATACAAGGTTTTAATAAACTAAAAGTGAATTCATGTCACTTATTGCTCTATAAAGCTGTAGACAGCTACTAGAGAGGCTAACTACACCTGAAGATGTTAAAATTTTATTTCCCTTACCTGACATATCTGCTGAGTCTCCTGTAATGGAAAAGCAGCAGAAAAATAATTAGACCAGAAATAAGATAAGTGCTAAAGAAAATATATGCCACATTTAGTGTAATTTCTTAACACACAACTTGATGTCATCTCTTTGCATTGCAGCAGCACCAATACTGCTTTTAGTGTTAAAGATGAACAATTACTGATAAAAGGCGGTCACATCAGAAAGAAAAATTCAGAGAATGAATATATTTTGATTTCCGTTTTGACTTACAACACAAAAAACTAGTTTTGGTGTATGTTAGGTCTCTCTTTGCCAAACAAAACAAAAAACATATTTTACATGTTCCTGATATTTTAACAAATTAAGTGAAAAAAATGCTGATTGCTATTCTGCTAAGAAGTAATGTTTGAGTCTGATCTTGACAAGTGGCAAACACACCCCATGTTCTTCTACAGAAGCATTAAGAAATCAGGATTATAAAGGTACAGGTATTGGGAAGTATTACTGAGACTCTGCATAACAGCATTACAGTTTAAAAATACTTGAAATAATATTTTGCAAATCTTTTGAAGATTTAAATCATGATGGTGGAGCTATGTTTGTGCCAGTCATATCAGTAGGAAAAGTAGCAGCAGTTAAGTATGTTCTTTATAGAGTACGTACTCCTTAACATCTGTTCAAAATCTAAAAGTAAGTGTTGTTTGAAGATATTTTGCTTCCAGCTCATTTTTCAGATGTAATTCTCTCCTTAAAAATATGTTTTGTAGTTTAACTTTTAAGTGTCATCTGCACCTGTTTGGTGTGCCTTAATCCACATTACAAAACAGTTAAAATTACAGAATCATAGAATGGTTTGGGTTGGAAGGGACCTTAAGTATCACCTGGTTCCAACCCCCCTGCCACAGGCAGGGACACCTTTCCACTAGACCAGGTGGTCTAGTTCTACTGCTAGTTGATGTAGAAATGATTATGAAATAAAAAAGCATTAAGGGTCCTGTGTTTCTTCCTGGTTAAGATGAGCACTGAAGAAATTCCATGCAAAGAACAAATTTCCACATTATGCCTATATTTTTGCCGGATATTCTATAATATGGAAACACAAACAGGGCCAGATTAAGAAATACGCTCAAAAAGCAAATTCTTAAAGACAATAAAAGGTCTGTAATTCCTGCAAATGTTCCTTGCAATCAAACCATAGGCAAAAAATCTGCTGATAATTTTTTCCATTTAAATAATTTCCATTAATGATTTCTTTAAATTGATGTGAGGCAAGAAACTCACTAAGAAATTAAGGTGTTTTAGCTAAGCAGTTACTACTATCAATGACTCACTTTTAATAAGACATGCACCTGAAAATCCAAAAGACAGAGGGAAGCAGGTAATAAACTCTGACAAACTGACCATATTTAGATGAAACATCGAAAAAAGCCCTACAGAAAAAAAAAAAGGCTATTCTGGCTAAAATAAACTAAGGGGCTTTGTTGTATTCTATGCACTAAGAAAAACAACGTGGTTTTGAATCTGCTGAGAAAAAACTGAAGGCATGAAAACTGCAATGGGGTTGTAGGACTACAAAAATTATACTATTCTGCAAAATTCAGGAAGAGCAGTACTAGTTCAGCTATGCAGACATACAGTGGGTTTTTTTCTTTTTCTTTTCTTTTTTTTTTTCCTAACCTGGTTAGGTCATAGACCAATTTTAACATTACTATGAAATATAAATATTTTCTCCCTAAATCTAAATGTATCTGTAGGGAAACACCAATAGGGTTTTGATTCTGCTTAGAATATCACAACTATGTACTATCAAAACACCAAGTAGGTATTATAAATCCGCCTGATGAGATAACACCTACATAAAGTGACATCTATTTTAAGAATTCCGAGTTTAGCCCATATAAAAATGAAGGATAGCTCAATTAAGCTTCTTTGGAATGGCTATGACTCTTTGGAAGGCCTAACATAAGCTGATAGTTAAATAAAACCAGACTAATGCGATGGGGCTTAAGATTTCTAAAAGAATATTTTTGATAACACTCCAAACAAAATATAAGCTTAATCTTCTTTCATGCGTCAATGTTTTTTGTTCAGCTTTATTAAATTACTCTCAAAGAAACTTATAAAGAGGACAGGTAACTGAGTAACACCCATACAAACGGAGATAGCATAATCAAATATTTTTTGTGATTTATCACGAACTCACAAGACCCTAATTGCATGCTCTTATATTAATTTCTTTTTTACAAAAATACAAACATACCTACTTGGCCAGTTGCCACTATGTTGGTAAACTTGGGGTGCTGATTTACAGTGAGGCACAAAATATCATCATTGTGTTCCTGGTAAAAAGACTGAGAGCCTAAAAAAAATAATAAAAAAGTCCAATTTTAATTAAGCATTTATACACACATAGACACGGTTAATGTTTGAAAAAGTTATAATATTTGTTAGAAAACAGCATTATAGTGATGTTGCAGTTTGGAGCTTAAAACCAGGAAACAGAAACTCCTAATTTTTTATCTCGATTTTAACACATAGCACTCAATAACTCCAAACTATTCCCTCAAGTTTTCTACACTAAGTAGCTTAAATATCACAGAAACAAATGGCATTGTGTTACTCTTTCAAAGGTCTAAGCTATCTAAACTAAATTGATTATTGGGAATGAATGTATGTGATATGGAGACTGAAAAGTAAACCAACCAAAAAAAAAAATTAACTTAGTCTTACAAAAAACATTAAACAAGTATAATGACCCCACTGTTCAGCCGTCTTAGTTTCTATGATCGTTTTAACAAGCAAATTTCAGAAAGCTAATACCAAAATAGCCAAATCTTTACTTCCTCCAAAATTCAGTCACCAGAAACATTTCAAGATACTTAGTTTGCTTATGCAGCTATCATGAATCACCTCTACAGACTGAATGTTCAGCAACAAATAATAATAGTTTTCCCACATTCTTTTATAAGATATAAAGCATACCAGTTACTTCATAAACTGTAACTCCATGTGTGTGAAGAAACATTTCTCCTCAAGTGGTTTTTCTCCTACCTGTTGCCACATTATACAAGATCCCAATAGATGCAGTATGATATATTACATCAGCACCATCATTCAAATAGTGCACGTTGTTTCTGCAGTCCTTGCCTCGGTACCCAAATACCAGCTCCAAAATTAGGTCCTAAAAAAGGTATTTACATCTATTAGATACTCAACAACCTTAAAGCAATTATGAACTTTACTATCTTTTCCAGGATGTTATTTTTCAAATATGTCCTTATGCAGTAAAGGAAAAGGAGTTTAACGATGTCTCAAACCAACAGAAACTGAGATCCTGCCTTCCCTGTCAGCTTACATTGCTGCTCATTCTTGTCGTGCAGTCGTGTCATCCTATCATCTCTGTCTGGTGGATGCTGTAGAATATTTATATGTGTATACACACACACATATATATACACAGAAAGAGATATTCATACATATGCATATAAATAAATTACAGTGAGCCAAGAAGAACACAGCTCTTTTGATGCAGAAGATACCAAGAAACAAAGAATGACAAACATTGGGCCACAATTTAATTCCAGGTGGCAATTAAGAAAGCTGAATCACAGCCTAAAAATTCTAGAACACCGATGGGAAAAGGCCGTTCATTATGCTACACCAAACATTTTGCATCATATTATAGAAAATATTTCAGGTGATAGGAAGAACTACATTTTTCAAGGTTAGATGGAATTTCCACTTCAGATTAATCAAAAGTGAGTATATTTATTTGCAAGGGCCATGGAATGAAAAAAAACAGGTGCCTGAGGTAAAGGCATCATTAATAGATTTTCAAAAATTATTTTATTTTTAAAACTGTTAACAATGATGAATTTTAAACAAAGTTTTAAAATAAATAAAAAATAAATTGTAGTAAAAGATGCTTGGTTTTATTAGCGATAATACACCCATTAACAATCCAGTTATCTGAACAGGACATATTGCTTTCTATGCACTGCATTTAAAAGGTTTTATTGTTACTAAGAATTAAGTTGTGTTCCATTTTGTTTGCAAGAAGTAGTAACATCAGGCTTTTTTGGATTTACAAAAAAAAATTCTCTCCCACTTTTTTGCTGTTTACTCACTATTCAGTATTTCCATTTTTGATACATTTAAAATGAAACAATCATTTAGTGTGTTCAGAAATATGTCAATTTCTGCAAAAAAAAAAATCTAAAAGGAGAGGAAGATGAGATCAATGTTTTTCTTACCTCTATAGGTCTCTTTTTTTTCCCAACATTATTTGTCTGAAGTTTCTCCGGCTGTGGCAATGCCCTACTAACTGGTGGTCTGAAATAAAGAACTGTGAATAAGAGAAGGCTGTCCGTCACCCATTCCATACTAACACAGTACATTCCACCCTGCTACTGCTTATGGAAAACTTACAGCCCTATCCTGCTTAACTGATATTTGAATTAATCTTTAAAAGAAAAACCTCTGTCAAAGGGGAAAAAAAACCAAACACCTTTGTTTAACATGCTAGGTTTTCTGACAATTCTTCAACAATCCATGAGGTTAATGCAAAAGCTTGTTTTACAATGAATGACCACTGATACAATATTCCTCGCTTTTTCATGCTATATTCTTAAGATACTTTCATCTTCTCTGGAGCAATTTTTATTGGATAAACTCTAAAGGCTTACCTCATTAATCTAAATATTTAAGATAATAATTCCTGTTCCCACATGCCTTCAGTAGGCCCTAAATTTTCCTGTTTTTGTAATAGTTTGTAAAGAACTCCAGGTACACCTGTCCATTCACTCTTACAACAACAGAAACAAGTTATCAATCAATGCTTAGTTGGAAGTAAACCATCACCATGCAAATGCATGAGTATCAGCCATAACTTATGTTCCACTGTTCTGAATAGCCTACATTTAATTAAGAAATCTCAACTATATATGTTTGATAAATATCTGTAACGTATCTTTCAGATTATGTTCAACTGTTCATATACAAACACACAAACAAGTAAGTTTTATCAAAATCATGCAATTATTTTTAGTAATTTGCAGGAGCATTGGTTATTGATTCTATATATATGGCACATGTGGCCATGAAAAGAAACTTGTAAGTTTGACTCTTAAGAGGAACAATACATTTAAAAATAAATTCTACATATAGATTCAATGAAATCCAAATGATTTAATCCAGTAGGCACTGTGACAGACTAACATTACACATAAAGCAATAGGTCAGCTGTCTTTCACATTCCCTTTTTAGTATGAAGTACTTTTAATTCCATCTCTGCTCTTGAATAATGACTTTGATGCAAAATAATCACCATGTCTAAGAACAGACTATGATTTGTTTATACGCTGTATACTTTGAACTACATTTGAAAAGTATTTTTTCAGTTATTCAAATGAAATACCATTTTCTGAGCTTTATTCCTCCATTTTCCCTGCCTAATTTTAGCACAATTTACACATTGATGTCATATCACCAATCAAAATATTTGTACATATTATAATGCATATTATACTGCAACTGTGTTCTGAGATACTTCAGTTACTTCCTCTGTGCTTAGAAGCCTGTAAAGTACTTACAGAAAGAAAAAATTGCAAAAGAAAAACAGATGCTGAAAGATTTCTGTCCGGTAAAGAAGTCTGTCAGATGCCTGGATCACCCAAACATGATCAAGTTCATTAAAACTCGCTATTGTGTTACATAGGGCCAGAGGGAGGTACTTGAAATATTTAATTCAGCATCATAAATCTTGATTTTACGAAATGTAAGGTCTTTACAATAGAAAATCCAAATCGAGATCTAAAAAGAATTACTGCTACTTTACATTGGATAGTTAACATAATGAGTTTTTTCACAGGGAGGGAATATGGGCTGTATTAAACAAATTCTTACCAGAGCAAAGTATGAAATAATAATTTAAAGTTAAAAAGAAAATTTAAGGCATGAAGGAAAATAACTGAGGCTCCTATTTCATATTCAGTCACAAATAAGTGCAAATTAAAACACAGAACACTAATTGAAATATGGAGAAAGACTTTTATAACCTCACAAAAAATGGTAGTCTAACAATTGGTTTTTGCTACTCCAAAATTCTTACTCTTGGAAAACAGACTTCTAATAAATTGGCAGTAAAGGAAAAATCTGGGGATATCTACCATATATAGCAAAGCAGGTCAGAAAAGGAGTCCAAGGGGGATGCAGACATGCACTAAGGGTCTCCTCACTCAGAGGCAAATATCAAAAGACAGCAGCATTTAAATACACTCTTTCAGTCCTGCTTGAAATATGTCTGGTGGGAATGTACCCCCAGAGATCTTTCTCAAAGGTCCTCAGTTACAGATCTTTTTTTCCTCTCTAAGCTCTCCAGTTAGAAGGAATTCACATATACCTCAAGACGTAAAAGCAAGGCATTTGAATTTCTTTTTCAGTTATAGCCTGGACCTAGCTCACAGCCATAGCATCCTGTCCCTTGGTCTGTAAAGGTGAAAAAGTGTTCTCCTTATTTTTGGAAAAGAGGAGGACAAGCACAGTCTGGGCTGCGCTCATCATCTATGCAGGCATGTTGGCCAGTACAGGAATATTACAATAGTACAGCTAAGTACAATTAAAATTCTCACTTTTTAATTTTAAAACAATAAAGAAACTACACTTTTATTTAGAAGTCTCTAAATTATCAACAGAAAACACTCCCGATAGGTCACAATGTCTATCATATTAAATATATACGGAGAGAGGTAATCTAAAGTTTTGCAGAGGAAAAAAAATCTTTGACCATATTCATTCCCCACCTTCACAGTAGCTGAGCAATTTCAGTTACAAATACACTGATCAAGAGGCAACAGGTATCTCCCGATGCCATAGAAGCCTCCTTATTGCTGTGTGCTACTCGAATCAAATCCAATCAAGTAAAACTACTGAAATGTATGAACAAAAATTGAAAGGCAGAGATTCTGTATGGGGAATGGGCTTTCTGAAACACTTCAGTGATACAGAGAATAAAAACCTGCCCTTACTCATTCAAGTGAATGAAGAGACAGAGAAAGAGAAAAACTAATACAGCCCAGATCCAATTAAAATTTGCTGGGGGGGAAGCCAGACAGCTTCATCAAACATTTGAGGTAGATTTACATTAAGATTCCCTCTTCTCCCATAAAGAACAACTTTTTTTCCCCCAATATCTTTTTTGAAATGGTCACACTGACCTCCCAAAATACTAACAAATAAATCTTTGTTTGGGTTTTGGAGTGTTTTGTTGTTTTTTGGGGTTTTTTGTTTTTTTTGGTTTTTTTTTTGCATATGAATATAAGTATGGCTTAAACCTGAGCAAATTCTAGTGCTTACAATCTCTGAAGTTAAACAGCAAAATAATAACAATTTCTCTGCCTGTGCAATCAAAAGTCTTTGAAGAATTAACAGGGTTAACAATTTAAATGAATTGCACATACCCATGATTATATATATCCTGTTATTTTATGGCTAAGAATTATAGTTATTGAAATATATCTAATACTGGATTTGTAAAACAGGTTAATGATACTAAGAGCTGCTAACCAACTTTTTTCCTACCTACAGTTTGTTACTTTGAATTATAATTAAAATTCGTTAATTACTTTGATACCTCCATAATTGCTGCTCATTTATTAGGTACGTAGGTACACTTATAAATGCAAGAAGTTCCTTAAAAAACACTTATACAAAAGTGGTTCCTTAAAAACTACTTAGATAATGTTGACTTTAAACGCTTTTTTAAATTAAGCAAACACAACATGTACCCTTCTCTTTTTAAACTTGGAAATCAGGAACAACGCTGAAGGGCTGAAAATTGGAAAATTGTATACCAGTGATTCTGTTGGTCCTAACCGTTAGTTTTCCCAAGAATCAGAGAGGGAGGGAAAAGAGGAACCTACAACAGAGAGTATCAGTGTTCACTAGTTTTCCACTGTCATGTTACCTCTTCTTTCATCCCATGCAGCAGCTATAAAAATCAAACAGCAACTACAGTAGGGAGTATTGCAGAAATGTGAGACTGGCATGCTGTTTGTTGTGCATGATGCTTCTACTGGCATGTTGTAGAACTCAAAAAGGCTTCTGGAGAAAAAGAAATCCAGCTGTCAATGATGTATTAAGGACTGAAAAGAAAATCACAATGCCACCTTACCCAGCTGTGAAGCACCAGCACCCAAGGTATGATTGCCAGCCTACACATACAGCAGCAGAAAAAAATCCAAACCTTCTTGAAGAAAGGCAAGTAGAAAAAGATACTCTCCTCTTACAGTTCCAGAGAGACTTTCTACCTGAGAGAGAAGCATAATTTCTGATGCTTTTCAGACAGCAAGGAAATCTTTAAATGTCGCTTCCTTTAGCTTACATTGCAGCCAGCACATGGAACAAGAATATCAGATTCTAGAGCTATTAATCTTGCATAAATTTCTCTATTACTTTGAACAGCAGAGTAAGAAGCGTATCAGTAACTAATGCCACTCTTAAAAAAAAAAAAAAAATCTATGAAAAGTAGCAGAAGAGCAAATGAAGATTTTGTATCAAAGACAGGAGACCACTATGCATTACTATCAAAAAAAACCCCACCTGATCTGAAGCAAGAAGTCCAAACTGTAGGGAACTGAGCCCAGTTCTCTTAGGACAATTCTTAACAATCTATCCATAAAAATAATTTTATGCCCATCTCAATTTAGAGTTCCTAAGAAGAAAAAAGGCCTTCACAGAAACGCTATTATTTAGGAGGAACGGTGTACAGTTATCAGTAGCTAGTGCTGTTTGACTGCTGTTGCAAAGATACATAAAAATCAGAGACCGAGGGAGGACTGCACAGATCAGAGAAGATTCAAGGAAACAAAGAGAATACATCTAAAACAGCAGAGGAAATCCGTGTAATTACATATTTGAGGCAAAGAAAATGAAAAGTAGGGTCAACAAGTTTTTCCCTGATAACAAAACAAAACAAAAAAACCCAAAAAACCCAACCACCAAAACCAAATTTAACAACAGTAGGAAACCTGATGACCATACGTCATCCAGCCAGCTCTGGAGTAGAAGCGAGTGACAACGCTGGTGCTGAGCAGGCGGGCGGCATGCAAGGGCTGTATGTAGGCTCCACCACTGGAGGTCAGTCCTGCTTTACAGATGGGGAAAGGGAAGACTGAGCAAAACTGCCCAATCCACCTCCTACTCACTTCAGGATGCTTCCAAATATTTTATATTTTTAATTTCTGATTCATCATGGACAATCCAGCAACAGTCTTATTACTGTTGCTCTAGAAATCAATAAACCACAGCAGAAAGAGCCCTTCTTCCACTTGTCACCTGACATTTGACACAGAGCGCTCAAGCCTCATTTCTTTTCTCCCTCCCAGCCCCCATTCATTTATGTCCCGGAAAAACAGAGGAAAAAAAAGTGAGTGAGAGGAAAAAAAAGGCAAGAAAACTAAACAGAGCAGGAGAGCATATCTGAAGTTTCATGAAAGCAGTAAAAACTGAAAGGACATGGTTTTGGCACAGGTTTATGTTACTAGAACTGAAGTGAAGATTTCTCTGCTGCTTGGATCTAGAATGTGTCATTTTTGTAACATTTGCTGTCTGCTAATCCCTTGTCATAGAATGGGAGAAGAGGTAAAATAATCTCATATTATACAACTGCTTGAAAAGACCATCTGTACTTAAAGGTTGTACAGATAAATAGACACAAATACAGGTTGATATCTATCCTTAGCCAATCACTAGAGTACATTTACATTTGTACATTACCATACAAAAGAATAAAGCAAATGTACATTGGTCAATAAAACTTGACAATTTATATTCAGCTATATTATCTCACAGGTCACCTAAACAATTCATGCAAGTACCCATCTATGAAAGACTAACTCTATATCGATTCAGAGCAGTGGAACTGGAATGCAAATTACAAGGATTACGTATTTTTTTCCCAATTAAGTTTCAAGATGACAACTTGTGCATTTAAAAGCAGGAATGTTGAAGGACACCAGAATACATTATCCAAGTAATATATTTTTAAGAGTGTTAAAGCTGAAGGTATTTTTCATTCACTATTTAATGTGCAGGAAAGTGACTAATGGCATATACAACACAGTGGTCATATAGCTGCATGTATAACTGGCTGCATGCTCAAAAACTGTGTGCAAAAGATGGGAAGGAGAGCATGAATAACATTTTGGGGTGAATGCACATATGGATGGGGTCAGTTTTAACATGTGGAAGGAGAGTTCCAGCCATCTATCACAGGGGGAATAAATACCTTAATATGGCACTATAGTTTCAACATGAAAACAGAATTGGTATATATATTTTAATATTTCTTATTATGAGACCATAAAAATGGAATACAAGCATTTTGAAGTAGTTTGTGAAACAAAGAAATCACTTTTTCATGTTTTTAGACATAGTTTGAATATTATTGATACTACCACACATGTTGTCTTGTATAATGTTGTATTTCACTCCCTATTTTTATTATTGATGCTGAGTTATTAACAGAACAAGGGATGGTCTTCTGTGGTTAATATAAACTGCTATCAATTCTTTGAGCTCTATAGTAACTTATGACAATGTCAATTACAACACTTATTTCTGTTTTAAAAATCCAAGTGTTATTTTGGGCATGATTTTATAGAGCAAATCACAGCTGTTGGTACAAAAGAAAAAGTCCCTTCCTGTGAGGGTCACCACAGCCACACCTCGTACTTCGGGGGACTTGCAAAGAACTTAGCAACTGATTGTGCACCAGCCTTCAACATGAAGTGACTTTCACTGCCCTCCTCAAAATGTGCTGGCAAGCATGAAGTAGAGAATTTTTTTTGAAAGTAAGGAGGAGTTCTTTCCATTCATTCTTGGTAAGATTTTCAAAGTCACTTGTGAAACTTTAGAGACCTGATTTCCATTAGAAGACAATGAAACCTGGTAGTTTTTAAATACTGCTTCTTGACAGTGATTAGTCATAATTATTTTCATGTGTCCTAAGACTATAAAGTGCCATTTCGTACGCATTAATGTGGATATAGGTAATCTAATACTTAAATAATTTAGCAACATGTACACCTTGACATGTCAGGTGAGACTGTCCCATCAAATGTAAAACAATCCACTTTTGAGGTGGATAGCTGTCCATTAGGGGAGAGAGTGCTAATCTCTATATTTTAATAAATATTATTGAAAAATACTATTTGTAAAACATAGGCAAGTTTAATGGTCCATGTAGTTAATTTAATATTGGTAGTTAAATAAATAACTAGCTTATTGTATGGAACAGAACTACAATGAATATATATACATTTAAAATTTGTAATACAGAAATATTCTGAAGAGTGACAGGTGCATGGTATAGCACCCAACATGACAGACGGCTTTTTAAGGAAGATGGGAGATGACAGTAAAATATGGACTAGATAGCAAAATAAAAGCATTACCTGGAACCTCTTTTCGGCAGCAGGTGGGAAAGAGAAAAGGATTACTTATACAAGTTTGGCTGAAAGCTAGGTGCCAGTGAATTATTCATAGAAATAATTACTGACTTTCTGGTTTGTTTACTTCTTTTTACAAGGAGATTATTCACAACTTCATAGGTTATGTAAATCTATTTGTACAGAAAACTCCTATTCACTTAAATGGGAATTACGAATATGTGTTGGCATGAGAATATAATTCTTACAAATGATTTCTACTGTAAACAGAGAAAGCAAGCAGAAGCAGACCCAAAAACCTCTGAAGTATATTAAGTGTTTAAAGAGTTGGCAAACACAACACGTGAATTATTGAAAGAAAGGTTGTGCAGGTTTAACTTCCCAAAATGAGCTGATGGATAGAACAGTCAACTCACTATTAAATACAGATGTTCAAGTTCACTCATAAAAATACATGCAGTTACACTAAAATACAATTATCTCAGCTAGTCAAAATGTGTGGGGTACTAAGCACTGCTGATATACTGTTTTTTCATGATTATTTAATTCCATTTATGTTGACAGAAGGTATTTCGGCATCTGTTTCACAAATTTCTTGCACTGGATGGGTTTTCTCAGTCACGTATGATGCATACTCCTATACTTTGACTAGCAAAAAATCATTATTAACCATCAGAATATATGGGCGTGGCCTAATATTTGTGCTATGCATGGGTACTTTTCATTAGTCTGATTAGCATGTACACTTCCTTTGTTTTGATTTGCTTTTCTTTTAAGAACTACCAAGCAATTCCACTGCAGCAAGGAGGACACTAGTTATCAGTCTTTTTCACTTACAGGTGAAGCAAAAATAATTTTTCTCTCATCTGTTCGGAAGAACTTTCCAGGAAATTAAGAAAACAGTGTTAACAACTTATAAATGGATTTCCCCCCCCCCCCCCCGCAGTGAAAATAATCTGTTTCACTGAATCTCTTCTAATTAGTTCCAACTTTATTCTGCAATGCAAGACTGATGCACTATTTCTTCAGATAGGAAACAGCTAAACCTTTTCTCCCAGAAAAATTCAGATGTATCTTGAACAAGTTTTACAGTCAATACATGCAATTCTTCAAGGACTACAGTCCACTGAACCAAATATGTTCATATAGTCAGAGGAAAATTTGTAGATTTCATTTGGCAATTTCAATTCTTTAATCTCTAGTTCTACTTTTTCAATCTTATGATTTAAGTATAAAACAAGATTTTCCACATGGACCACATGTGACATATCTAATTATTAGCTGCCAAATATTTACATATATGGAGATATGACTGGATGCCTAATTGGTACAAGGCAGATTTCATAAAAGGCTTTTGTGCTGTCTTCATCACTGAAATATGCAAGACTTATTTAGAGCTGTATTCAACCTATCTAGCAATACGCCTGTGTGTCAGTTATCCTCTTCTTGAGGTCTTTGATAAATGCATATTGTTCACGTAACTTCCTTGGTTGTGCTGATAAAGTCAGTCTACACAGATCATAACCCAAATACACATCTTCCAACCCTCATCACTGGGCCGTGCAATCATTCCTCTAGACATTTCTTTCCTGGTCACATCTGATTATTTTAGTTGCAAAACGAACAGTTTTTTTTTCCTTGCATTCAAAACTGCAGATTATTTGGCAAACCTTGATACTTCGGTAATTGGCTTTTCGATTTCTTCAAAGACATGAGTTTTAGCTCAGCTTTGAGAGGAAAAAATAATCACCTCAAACTGGTAAAGGGAGACCATTCCTTTCCATAATGTTGTTCTAGTCTATTGCTAGTGCTCAGAGGCACAGTAATACAAGTAACTAATGATAATGAAATTCTTGCTTGTGAAGAATGAAATCTCCAGAAATTTCAGGGTTTTCAATCTCAACTGCACTAACATACATTCCAAAGCACAGAAACCGATTCACAGAAAGGTTAGCTTCAAAAAGCCCTGCTTTCTTTCTAAAACTGTTTTAAAAAAAAAGAGTTAACTTTAAATTTGAACTTTCCTGTAATCTCATTTATTCTGCAAACATGGTGAACAGAGAGAGGGAAGAAGCTGCCAATAGAAAGTCCCTTGCTATAATTTTTCATTCCTGGCTTCTCTCCTCTCCCAAATCACACAAGTTGACAGAGTGAAAGTAGAAGGTAAAGCTGATTTTTTGCAAAACCAACTTCGGAATTTGTGCTATTTACATTCATATCACAAGTCACTAGACTGGCAAGCAGAAAAATCTAATTGCATTCTGTTCATTTATCCAAAACATTGGAAGATGTTTGTATAAAGTCTCTAAATTTTTCTTTCAGTGGCAATTACAAGGTGATAATTGTGAGGTTCAGACAAAGGAAGCCTCATTGCAGTAGCTTCCTCCCTTTCTCACCCCCTTGGAAGTACAATTTAGGTTTATTTACTGTCTGTATCAGGTAAAAAAAATTTTCACTTCTGGATCAGTAAAGGACTAGTTTGTAAATAGTTTGTTAGTTCCCTTCCCACTGTGAATACATGAGTATCTAAAATAGTTATGTATTTTTGCATATGCCCTTCCACATACAGAAAAAATCCTCAAGACCACAATGCCTGGTTTTGAATTGCATCTGGGAGTGGATGCAGAGCATCCAAAGAATTTTCAAAAGACATAAAATACTGGGATCTTCCCACACAAGAAATCTCAGCATATGGACTGAGTAATGGTATCTACTAAGAAAACAGGATAGTGGTGACTATGAGAGACAAACTCTTTCAGAAGTTTAAGTTGCTTGCAAGTCTTTAGTATGGTAAATTTATGGTGGAAAATTAAACCAGAATTCCTGGTTGTTTAGTTTTGAGATCTCTTGGTGCAGCCATTCTTATCTAAGGTACATTCATCAGAGCATCATCCCTTTGACAGTGACAAATAGCGAACACTTCAGGGAGTATAAGAACAGACTAAGAATGGAGTGATATTCTCCAGATTCTTCTCCCAACCTTCAGCGATTTGCAGATCAGGGAGTAGCTGAGCCAGAAGTGTTTTCAAAATTAACTATCCATAATGGATTTTTCTTCTGAGCAATTTACCTAGCACAAAAACATACTAGGAAAGAACTTTTAGTAAAGGATAGAAACAGTTCCAATTTATTTTGTGCTGCTGAATTTCCACAAAGTTATTACACAACCACATTAGACACACAGTAGACATCTTTTCACATAAAAATAATATATTTTAATATTATTATTCAGAAATCATAAATAATTCAAATTATAGATATAAGTGCTGCCTCACAGCCAATGTCATTTTGTGTTTTCAATAGAAGTTAAAATAAATATTCCAATGTCAATGATATATTATGGTAATTTTACTACTAGAGAACAGCATATCATTAGTAGAGGTAGCCTTAAACTACACTGCAAGCAGACCTTAAACTAATTGAATCCAAATGAAATCTTGAGTCCTAGCATCCGTTTTTCAAAAAACATCCCTGAAATTTAAGGCTTCAACGTATTTCTATTCAGCATATCAACTTTTACAGCACTAGCATATGTCATTTTCAAAAAATACCCGTCTCTCTCATTTTCTTTCAAAAACTGAATTGCTTAGATAAGATCGTTAGGGAAAAAAAAAGTCCCAGAAAAAGTGGGGAAAGTCATGTTTGTCCTGAAGGAAAAAATAAAGGCAGTGCTGCCTAGAAGTATGAGTTGATGCAACTCACATCTCAAGTCAATGTGTTAGCCATAAAAATGATCAAGACACAGAAATGTCCACTGCTCCAAGTAAACTCTGCTGTTGTGAAGGGGAAAATAATTATTTTTTTTTTAACATCTGTTATTTCAAGGAAAAAATTTATGAGCAAAACCAGAAAATTGAGAACAGAACAGTGACTCTGTTGGAGAGCAAAAATAATCACTTGTTCAGATTCATGTCTTGGGAATTGCATTCACATCTTGAATTAAGGGTCACTGGAAGAAAATTATTATGCTACTCCAAAAGCAGAATCCCATGTTCCATACTTCACAGAGAAGTTACCTACCCACCAGACTGCATTGTTTTGCAGCCTCTTTTGCTTATTCTCCCTTTCTGACCCTAGGGATTCTTTCATCCCTTTCTGCAGAGCTCTAGCAAAAAGGAGTGACAATGTTTTGACCCACTTGGTGATGTGTATTTGAATTTTTGATAGACTAAATGGCCTAAAACTCTTATTTCATATGTCAACCTACTACTTACAACATAAAAGGTGACATCAACTTAACCTTTCTAATATTATTAGAATCAAAATAATTTTAGTGAATCGATTTTTGGTACCCAATTGAGTAATTTCTGACTCTAAATCCAGGTCACAGTCTCAGACCACAACTCCTGGCCTCATAGATGTGCTTTTGTGAGACAGAAGTAGGAAACAGATGAGATTTCAGGTATGCTTCTTCCTTTAGTGTTCTCCTATTGTTTATCTCATTTAATACTCTGGATACTGAAAATCCTATTCCTTCTATATAGAGGGAACTTCACTATTCAGCTAGGGTTTATGAATTCCACTTCAGCTGTCAGGTACAACAATCTTAAGTAGTAACTACATTTTTTGTATAGTCTTTAAAGTCTTTCTACATAGCCTTAGAGTTCAACTATCTGGTAATATTTATCTCAATCTTCTCCCATAGAGAATTAAACTCTTCCTACACTAAAAAATCTGAACCTAAAAGAGGTTCAGATACTTTCTCACAAGGAATCTCCTTTATAAAGAAAGTCAAAATTACTTGAAAAACATTCTCAGAAGCGCATTCTGCACTGGTGTGCACCTGTGATCCTAAGAATATAAGGATTCCAATAAAGTGTTACTACAAGAAACGTATCTCTTCTAATGTTTGGCAGTCAATACAACAAGCCTACACATAACACAGAATGACACAGAGGTACTACCCACACTCTGAGCAGTATACCCAAATATCCTGTAAATGAGCAAACAGAATAAAAGTCTCTATAAGTTATACACGCTCTGTATAACTTACACAGGAACATTGACTTTACTAATACATGTGTTTAAAAGCATAAAACCAGAATTAATTTGATAAAAGTTGCTAGTGGTATGATCTAAAATTTCGATGAAGACAGTGGCTTTCTTGATTATGTCAATTTGTCTGCAGAAGGATACACAGAGATTAACAGAATTCT
Source organism: Nyctibius grandis (assembly GCF_013368605.1). Classification (NCBI taxonomy): domain Eukaryota; kingdom Metazoa; phylum Chordata; class Aves; order Nyctibiiformes; family Nyctibiidae; genus Nyctibius; species Nyctibius grandis. The sequence continues at coordinate 53,586,718 of NC_090661.1, forward strand.
ATCTGTCACCACAGGGATGTGATTCCATTGTGGAAACAGGGTCCAGGTAGGTATGGGAGGGTTTCTCCTTTCTTAACCAGTGTAGGTCCAAGTGTCCTGGCAGCTCAGTCTACAAGCCTGAAGGGTGGCCTACAGCCTAAGGATTTGCTGTGCTACAAATATAAGAGCATGTTTCTGAGTATGCATATATTCTAAACGGAGTATGTGCAAAAGCTCACTACCTAATGCAGGCAACTAAGCTAGCAACTCTTCATGTCATATGAATGCTATGTGGACCTAGCAGCTCAGATCCTTAAGTGCATTGGTAAAATGCTACAGCCAAGTCAACAATGCTCCTCTCATCCCTCAAGCTTCATTAGCTCCAACTCAGTGGTGCAGACGTGGTTATACTGCTCAAACAGCCACTTCAGGCATCTCTGCAATGTGCTCCCTGCACTTTTTATTCCCTGTTGGACCTCTCCACCAACGCTGTGATATAGTTTTACAGAAGTCCACAAGAAGTCAGGCAAGCTCTCTGACTACAGCTACTTAAGTCAAGCTGTTCCTTAGCTACTCCAAAGTATTGCAAAAAAGAGGATGAGGTTTGATCACCTTCTCCCAAATACTCTGTTTAGCACTCACTCATGTCTACTCAGACTGAGAACTGGGCTTATTCTTTGTCCTTTATCCCTTTTCTACTCTTTAACAAGCTACTATTTATTAGTAAAGAGTAAAAGCCTTCACTTCTATTTCAAAGTATAACTACTTTGCCAAGCAGCTTAAGTTATTAAAATGTGTTTGATCCTGGACTTTGTGTAAATGAACTTACCTCACTACCCCCTGCCTTCATAGGAAGCAAAAGGAAAGGGAAATAAAAATAAAATTAGTATCTATGGAAGTAGACTTACTACAACATTTACCAATCTTACACAATATTAACTTCGGGTTTATTCTTCACAAAAACTTTTCTTTGAAGTTTTAGGGCCCCAAACTTAAACAATGAAGGCAATGGAATTCTTTCATGAACTTTTATGCATTCTGAATCAGAACCTAGTTATCTTACTACAGAATTAATTTTCTGTAATATTTTATTTGAAACTGAAAAACACAACTCACTCAGCTTGCAGAAACAATTATTGAAATACAAGAGGGTACAATTTCATTTAAAAAAAAGAATCTTTAATCACAGCTTTCATTAACAAGAGTAAATATAAGTCTAAAATGTTGATACCATGCACATTATTTCTTTTTTGATTTCCACATCAGATACATCTAATTAATAAACAGAAAGACCTTTTCTTATTTCAAATGCAAGACAGGGAGCCACAGCTTTATACATAGGCATCCGTTCTCTCCTTCAGCAACATAACTTAAAAACAAAAGACAACACCAAAACTCCCAAAACATCAGGTTGCATTTCTCAAGAAGGGCATCACAGATCTGTCAGCTTCACTGTGGAAAGAGGCATGTGCATCATAACAGAACTCCTCACATTCCTGCAGGAAGTTTCCAATCTGCTGTTTCTCCATGTCCTTACATCTAATTATACTGTCATATGTTTTCCTCACTTCCCTCTCTTCAATACTAGTGTTCCTCAATTGCCACTGTATCCTGTCAGGAATCTCTCTTTCCTTTTCCCTCACATACACTGTCCACATCTATTTTGCTGACAACAAACAAAAACTTTCAGGGTTGTGCTCAATTGCAGATTCTACAACAGATTATGTTCTAGTGGTTATAAATTCTTTTTCTTATTTCACATCTACTTTACCTGCTGGTCTTATCCTACTCTGCTCCCCACCCCCTTCTCTTCTAAAGCATATGATAGTGAACCAAGCAATACAACTAACACTGCAAAGCAATCAGCTTCATTTTCCAAGACTTATTAATAGAAACTGCAGAATCACCGTGGATAGAATTTCTCAAAGAAAGGTAGAAGTTATCTGGAGATAGAAACAATGCAAGGACCAATTACAGCTGAATTAATTTGTTGGCAAAAACAAAAAACTGAGAGTTGTCTTTCAATAAAACGATTGTACAGGTTCATGCCTATAATGCCATCACCAGATACCACTCAGTATTTAAGTTTAAAAAAGAACATAATATCAAACACCAGCAAATAACTCAATTATCTCAAGAAACTCCCCGAACATAATAATATGTATACATCATTTGTAGTCTTTTTTTCTCTCTGAAAAAGAGATACAGCCTAGTCCTCAGGCAAAAGTTTTAAGTTGTTTTTTTTTTTTTCTCCAAATAAATATTTCCACTCTTTTTATACATACCCTTTTAAGCTGTATATGTATTCCAATATAATTATGTTTTACTATTAATTACCTTTTCAGATTGCTTTCTTGGCTAGAATTGTAATTTAGCAATTACCTTTCATCTAAGGTTGGCTCCTTTTGTTGCAGATGAGGCTTAATTCCAAACATTGGTCTAATGTTTGTTGATAAGGCTTTGATGGTGTAATTAATTTCATTTTCCCTTGTCACATCACTGTCATAACCTAACAAAATCAGAGTGAACAGTATCAAAACAAACTAAGATACCAGAAAAAAAATTAAATCATAATTTGTGCAGGTTTCAACAATGTACTGGATTATAAGAACAAATATACCATGTATTATTAGTAACATAAATACACAACAGAAAGAAAGTAGCTGGGAATCATGAACATTGTTAATTAAAGACATTCTAAGAAAAAAATTCCCTACAATATCTTTGTGGATGAAATGATTAACAGATTCAAGGGACATTCAAAGCTACTCCTTCTGCTTGGCAGGCCTTAACTCAGGGTCACTAAAAGGACCTCGCTACATGACACCTGCTGTTGAAATTCTGGAAGATTTAGTGCCAGGTTATTCTCAGTTTCAGGATCCATCCATTAGGATGGTATCTATAGGTTCTGCACAGCACTCCTACACAATGCTTAGGGACACTCAGGCACATCAAGATGATGTTTAGTATAGTAAACACAGAAAAAAAGCTAAATAGTGACAGGGTTGTTACTTACTCTCCACTTTTTTTTTTTTTTTTTTCAAAGATTGAGACTACTAATGCCAACTTTATGAATAGTTCTTAACTCTAACTGAAATTAATAGGAACTGATGAAGAAAAACTTTTGTGGAAAAAGATGTCAATGTCTTTTCTTGTAAAGCTTAACAGACTTCTCTTTCTTTTAGAGTATTTTTGAACACATAGCTTAAGCGGGTTCCTGTGTAAAGCACCAGAGCCTAGGGAAGGTTATCAGGCAAAGATGTGCTAACAGGTCATAGGCAGAAGCTGAACAAAAACTCTGAAGATTGCAATTTTTGATTCAGAAAGCTGAAGCTGACCAAGTTCCCTGTACGCAATTAAATGACTTTGCAGATGTAGTCCTCAATATTTTTAAGCAGAAAGACAGTGCATAAAAAGTCTTCTCCAATGAACGTTTAACATGCCTCTAATATTTAGAGTGTCTCTGGTCATTTAGCAAATTTTAGTGAAAACTGAAGTTCACTTATTACACAGAACTATTTAAAGAGTAGCAGTGACAGTTTAAAAATGCTTGAAGACTGAGGAACTGACAAGGAGGAAAAATTGCACTTGGGAGCAGAGAGAACAAGTTTGGAGGCTCATGAACCCTTAGAATTATAACATGAAAAGGAAAACATTAAGTATGGCAAAAACAACAGAAGTTAATTCTATGAAATGTAATTAACACTTTATAACTATTGGTATTATGATCTTGCAATAGATTGTTCCATATATGAACATCAGTCTACCTCAGTCTACTATGCTTTCATACTATGCAAACAGATGCTGTAACATCAAGATAATGATGATCTCACATTATACAGATTTCAACATAATTCCATTAGAATTACTGCCCAAACCTAAACTGTGATGAATGTATTTTTCTATATAGATTTTTGGAAGTTACCTATAACTGGCACTTAATATTTTTTCATTTAAAAGATGTCGAGTCCTTTTATATACTCTGACTCAAAGCAGTAAGTCAAACACTTCATTATAATTTTCTTCACAACAGTTTATCAGTCCTTTGCCCAAAAAGAAATTTTACTTAACGTTTTTGAAGCGTCTTCACTATTTAATATTAAAACAATCATAGGTAAAACTTGATTATTTCTAAATCAGCAGTTTTCCATTAATAAAGTCTTCTTGAAATATCATAATCCAGCTAGTTTTAGAAATTATTACTGACCTCCATCTTCTTCAGAATCTAGATCAGACTCTTCACTGTCACACTGTCTGCTATCCCGATGTCCTTCCATCTCGTAAGTCCACAGCATTAAAGAGGTGTCTGCTCCTCCAACAGTGACCAACAAACTGTCATCATAGGTCCAACGAACATTTGTTACATGGGTACTGTGAGCAACATACCTCTTAAACTTCCCAAACTTTCCCTAAGAAGGCAGAAGAAAAGGCACAGATCAAATTTAACCAGTCTGCTAGATAAAACTGAAATGAGTTGCCAGTGCACAACAACATGTTCGTAACTTCTTTACAGTTTATGCTTCAGCTGTTTTGCATTTGTATCTATCACATGATTTGCCAAGTTCCTCTCCTATAGCAACTTCATGAAATGTTAACTATATCTCCACACCAAGTATGCAGATATAAAGAGATTCCAGCAATAAACACTGGATGGCTTTTCCTAAGAGAGAAAATAATCTAACAGATTAAGAATAAAATGCACACAGAATATTTTGAGTCCATACTTGCCCATTGTTATCATCCCTAGCATGGCAAAATATTCAAAATTGAAGACATATTTACTGATAAATATACAGGAAAACTAGAAAGGTCCTAGACGAGCAGTAACAATGTGCTCCTGGAATGGCTTTTCTATGATGTATGGTTAAATAATATTAAAGCTCTTCATCTTAGAGAAAAACTACTGAGGTTGGACAGAATGAAGGTCTATAAAATCATGAGTAAAATAAAGGTGAGGAAGAAATGTTCATTGTCTTCCAAAACAAGAGCTTAATGGGCTAAAAATGACACTGATAAAAACCACACTGAGGATATTAATGCCTAACATATTAGTAGACAGTGCCTGTCCCATTCCCATTCTTATAGGTTTTCCTGTGCATTTGCCACTGTCAGTGACAGGACACTACATGAGATGGCTCTTTAGTCTGACCTGGAATGGTCATTCTTACTAACCGAAAGTTTAATGCATTGCAAATTGCAGTGTAATATTGAATGCCTTCTTTGATCATAAGGACAAAAGTATAAAAGCACTATTTTTTTCTGAGTGATGAATTTTTAGTTTTGAAAAGGCAGTTTTATTTATCAATCGCCTCCATGAACAGCTGAAAATTACTTACTTTAGCAGGGTATCGAAACAGTTTCACAAATCCAAAATCATCTCCTGTGGCTAATACTTTACTATCACTAGTGAGGCATGAAGCAGTTACATCTGTGACTTCACCAATTATTGGCCAGATTCCTTCACAGCAAGAGCCCAAAACACTTGTCCATGATGCCCAGCCAATCTTTTCTACCTACAAAAACAACATGTTTGAGAAAGCATGGTTCTTCCCAGGTAGTTTTCTTCCATATCTGATTTCAAGAAAAAGTTCTTGCACTGAAAGATACATCCCATCTAAAAGATAATATTTTAACATATTAACCACTTATTTTCTGACTATTCAGGATTTCATTCAAGACCCTTAATTTCACCTCTATTAACTTCCAGTTCCAAAACCTCTAGAAGTATTTACCTGCCCTTCCAGACTAGAGAAAACGAATTACATTTTTCAACACTGCCTTTCAATCTCATAGAAAATAATATTTGAAAATTATCCATTTTCACTCTCTGCCCTATGACAACACTCTGTGTCTGAGACAACGATATTATAGCTACAATATACTACACTTGCCTATGTGTATTGTGTATACTCTATTGCATTGTTATGTAAAGATAGACACGAGGTCTTCCACAGCAAGGTTAGGGCTAAGTAATCTGCAATAGGTTTTCAAAGGTGTTCAGGTACCAAAAGAGGCATCCTGAAGTTCAGTGAGATCTTCGTGAGTGCATAAGTCAGTCAAATGTCCATTTTTTAACAGAAGAGACAAATGTGATATGTATAATTCTGATTACATTACCTAATTGAAGAGGCTGCAAAAAAGGATAAAGGAGAGCAAATGCCTAAACAGAAGCTTTTTCAACAGATCAGTCAAAATTGTAGTTTTATACATCATTCCCTCTTATGTGGTATAGACAGTTGTATCATAACTCTAATTTGCAAACAACTTAAGAAGGCAGTCTATTTCCTCACCTCCAAACTAGGAATTGTCTGTTTTTTCCCACGAGGAGCTTCAAAAAACAACTGCTCTTTAGCACCAGTGTTGACTTGCAAGAGCTTCCCTATAAAACATATTACATATTGTATATTAACATTAAATAGAAGATTCCATTTTACAAAAAAAAGAGGTTATTTTGCAATTTTTGTTGCTAACAGCATTACACAAATTATTTGTTTCCATTGGAAAAAGTTGCATACATAAACAGTGGATCTGGAAGTATGGGCTTCTGAAGATCTGAGTCCTTTGACCCCTTAAATTCACAGTCCTTCCTCCTCTCTTTGAAAACTGTAATAATGCATCACTCTTCTCTCCTGTTTATGGTTGTCCCATCAGACGGTACACAAAATGTACTGGGTCTAATTCAGAGCTTGTCTGTGACAACTGGCCAACCAGTACACATGTGCTCTTGGGATTGAGAAGCACATATGCTGCCTGGTCAATGGCTGCTTCCAAGCAGCTGACTTCTGCTTGCCTTTATACTACTTCTTTTCTGAGGGAAATACTCATTAATGTTTTGGTCCTCTTCCTGTTTTCAAAATTCTCAGAGGAAGCTAACTTATAACACTCTTCAAACTAAATTGGACTGTTTCAAAAGCGATTATGTAGAGGAATAAGAGCAGGAGCGAACAGATTGCACAATTGTACTGCATTGGTTTTGTATGAAACAGGACTAAAGTTAGTATTTAAATTAATCATGTATAAAGACCCAAGAAGACAGAAAATATAGTCTTTCTGCTATTTTTGACAAGGATACATATTCCTGAGCTACAGATGGACCTGTATTATGCAGTACATTATTCAAGAAGTAGAAGTCAAACAATAAACACAGGTGTAAAAAAAATCCCAAAGAAACCAATCTATAGAGACAAACTCTTTTACTTCAAATTGCACAACTTCTAAATATATGTAGTAGAAAAAATCATGTTTTCATATTTAGATGCTGTGAGCATATTCATAAACTGAAGAAACAAATCTGTCAGTGATACCATAAATTCATATTGTAGATGTACTGTATTTAGTCTATAATGTAATCAGTCTTCCAGTAGGTTTTTAGAATGAATGCTACTTACCTCTTACGTCCCAGTCCATGTGTGTGATATAGCTAGAGGCTCCCTTGCAGATGCCTACTCGTTTACTGCTCATTACATTGTAAATATCTACAAAGTTGTCACAGGATGCCACAGCTAAGTACTTTCCAGCCCCTAAAACACGTCAGTAGAAACATAAAATGTTTTCAAAAATTGTAGTGCTCTGTATCTTAAACACAAGTACATTCTGGAATTTAGCTATATGCAACTCAGATTTCTTTGAAACGAGCTTGATAATTTATACATAGTCCCTGACAGACTAATGTTCATATCACGTAATCAATATCAGTATGAAACATACAACCATTACATCATTACATCTTCAAACAATAAAAACTATTTGATGAAATTTTAAACATTTGTTGTGCTCAGAGAGCGGAAAGGCTTAAGTAACCAGAAGGTAATGTTGCATGAGAATTGGTATCAGTAATTGGCATCAAATTTCTCCTACAGAAGAGTACTTTCACTGAAGTAGTATTATTAGTTTAGGCCACACACCAGAGTTCCTAAATAAGAGCTGTACTGTTTGAAAAAAAACTAGCCCCACTGGGAGTGCTACGCACTGTAGGGGGAAAAAAGAAGAAAAAAGATGACACTTTTGTGCCAGAACTTACTGACACATCAGTTTCAAGCATGCTCATTAGCTAACAGTAACCTCAGTGAACAGCCAAACTTATGCAGCTCATCAAGTGGAACCCTAGGGACTTAGGCAGGCTGCTGGATGTTCGTGATTTAAAATTGACTGTTGCATTTAGGAGGTTACTATGAGCAAACCTATTCCAATAATCTCATCCTTAAATGAGCAACACAGGACTTCTTATCCAGTATTTTTCGAAGTGTTAATATTAGTCTTGCTGACTTATTTGTTACATGCAAAAGAGTACTACAAATCTCTACCTTCTTTTATCTTTTAAAGGTTATAAAGCTTGCTTGAACAACCTTGATGTAAAAATCTTCATTTTAAATCACTTACCAGGAGAAAATCGTATCTCTGAAATAACATCTTTCCTGTGCTGGAAAGAGACTAGATCTTCCAGGGTATCTGCATTAACTATCAAAAAACTTCCATCATTGAGACCAACGGCTAATGCTTTCCCATCAGGAGAAAAGCAGCAACATCTACCTCCTATGAGGAATACAGAAATGGCATTCAGGTACATTTACAGTGCATAATCCCTCTTTTAGATTTATTTTTCCAGTAGCAAAGGAAAGCTATTCTTATAGTATATATTTTAATGGATTTTTTTAGATGCTGCCAAGATCATTTCCAAGCTCTACATCTGTGATAGCACACAGAAGCTATCGGCAAATCGACAAGTACACAGCCTCGGAATCTTCAATTACATTTATTTGCATATTAAGTGTCATATGTTCTACATTAGTAATACAGATTAATCACCATTGTCTATACATTTTTAATTTGCTCTCCTTCTTAGTTGTCAGTTGTTCGTTGCCATTTGCTCTGGTAAGGAGAACACAGCTGGAAACGACCTTCTGGACTCACAGAATCCATTCATTTCCTATCACGGTCACTATGTCATATAATCCTTTTAATAAACAAGTTTCAAGTTTGAAAAACAGTTTAATTTCCAATTTAAATTTATGTATAGTCGGCTCATATAGATTTGTTTCCATGCCAGAATTTTCCATTAGTGTAAATATTTCTCCCTACTATTTGTTCCTCCGCTTAACTTGTAGACAGTAATCTGACTTAGCTGACTCCACCACAAAGCTTCTCTTTCATTATCCTGTAGCTCCTCTTTCTCCATACTCAACTTAGGTTTAATTTCATTCATCTGAACACAGATGAGAAGCATACACCAAAAATATTCTGATTAGTCTCTTGTAAATTACATGAATACTTCAAAATGTCCCGGGAAAAATAACTCACTATCACACATAATTGTCATCCTGTGGTCGGGTAGAACATCCTGAGCCTTCTGCTCCTCAGTTACTCCTCAGCTACACATTTTTCTTACAGTCATCGAGTCTTGCCTTTTTTAATTACCAAATATTATCTCATTTCCATTACTGCAGTTTGCAGAAGTATCCAGCTCTTTCTGCAGTGTACACAGGTGCTTTTTAAGATCACCAAAGCATCTCAAAACATGCCTCATCAGCAAATGAAGTCATCACAGTCCTTATTTTTCTGCCAAAACTACTCTTAAAAATATTAAGATAAATATCAGCTTTAAGACTTGAGCAGAATTCACCAAGTTGAAACTTTCTTGTTTAATCCCTGCTTGTGCCAGCTCATGACTCTTCTTACACTTACTTTATTAATCCAACTCATCTTCAATTAAACTTCCTATAAGGTTTGGATCAAAATGCTTTACTGAATGCCAAACAGATAAAACCTATTGTATTCCTTTGTCTAGCAAAGCATATAGATCATTAAAAGCTTCTTAAGGCCAGTCTGGTCTAAACCTAAAAAAAAGTCTCCTTATGTCACTTACAACAGATTTTCCATCTATCAAAATAGAATTTAGCTATACAGGAGACAACAAGTAAGACTTTTATGACTGTTCTCTTTCCTTGACATTCCAGATTCTTCTGATGTTCACAAAGAAGAGAAATTCAACATTACTTCTAAGATTTCTTCCAGAAATTTCTAGATTCAAAGTCCTCCACCACTCAAAAAAGCTTGCAATACTATAAGCAACATGGCAGATTTATGTAATTGGCTCAACTTTTATTGTAAATTCACTGACTTAAATATGTTACAATTGCAAATAATCTTAAGAATAGTATTACAGAGAAATCTTTCGTACAGATTCATTATCTTAAGGGTTACATAACTCATGAACATGGAATTGATAAAATAATCTGAGGAAAGAACAGAATTTATTCAGTCTTGCTTTTGAAAGATTCATAATGCTAGTAAATGTCAACTGAATTCAGTGAAATATTTTTTCATACTGAGCATCTTACCCTTCTTCAATTTGCGAACAGCTAACATACAATGGCTAGGAGATAAATCCCATATTCTTAAGGTTTTGTCATCACTTACAGTGGCACAAATAGGTAAATGAGGATGAGTAGCTAGACCCCAAACTTCCCCCTCCATGTGACCCTGAAAAAACACAATGAATCAGATAACTTTGTATTTGAAATGGAAATAATAAATAATACATTTAAGGAAGTTAAAAAAAACAGAGAGAGAACACACATATCTTTAGAGGATAATAAAAAAAATCTGAATAGAAACACTGAACACCTGAAAAAAACCTCACCCTGCTACTTACAGTGAAAGTGCAAGTTACAGTAATTAGTACTAGAGAAAACTTTCCCCTGAGAAATAATCCTTACACACATCTATGTCAATGACAGACAGTAGGATGGAGCACAGCCTCAGCAAGTTTGCAGAAGACACCGAGCTGAGTGGTGCGGTTGACATGCCTGAGGGATGGGATGCCATCCAGAGGGACCTGGACAAGCTTGAGAAGTTGGCCCATGTGAACCTCATGAGGTTTAGCAAGGCCAAGTGCAAGGTCCCGCACCTGGGTCAGGGCAATCCCCGGTATCAATACATGCTGGGGGATAAAGGCATTGAGAGCAGCCCTGAGGAGAAGGAATTGGGGGTACTGGTGGATGAAAAGCTGGACGTGAGCCAGCAATGTGCGCTCACAGCCCAGAAAGTCAACCATATCCTGGGCTGCATCAAAAGAAGCGTGGCCAGCAGGCCGAGGGAGGTGATTCTGCCCCTCTACTCCGCTCTCGTGAGACCCCACCTGGAGTACTGTGTCCAGCTCTGGAGTCCTCAGCACAGGAAAGACAGGGACCTGTGGAGTAGGTTCAGAGGAGGGCCACAAAAATAATCAGAGAGATAGAGCACCTCTCTTACGAGGAAAGGCTGAGAGAGTTGGGGTTGTTCAGCCTAGAGAAGAGAAGGCTCTGGGGAGACCTTATTGTGGCCTTTCACTACTTAAAGGGGGCTTATAAGAAAGATGGGGACAAACTTTTTAGCAGGGCCTGTAGCAAGAGGACAAGGGGTAATGGTTTTAAACTAAAAGAGGGTAGATTTAGACTAGCTGTAAGAAGAAATTTTTTACAATGAGGGTGGCAGAACACTGGAAGAGTTTGCCCAGAGAGGTGGCAGATGCCCCATCCCTGGAAACACTCAAGGTCAGGCTGGATGAGGCTCTGAGCAATCTGATCTACTTGAAGATGTCCCTGCTCACTGCATGGGGGGGGGTTCAGACTAGATGACCTTTAAAGGTCCCTTCCAACCCAAACTATTCTATGATTCTATGATCTAGATTTTTTTCTTTACCTTAGGTTCGAATATATTCTTTAAAAAAAATCAAGTTCTTTACATACTGCATTGGCCACTCAGAAGGGTGAAATAAAGATCTGCAGCTTTCATGAAAAGAAAATCATATGATGATACGATGTAAAAAATCTGTTTTGCAGTCAAGCTTAAAGAAATGCAGTCTGTTTGGTATGGCAAAGAACCTCAAGGAGAGAGCTTTTAAAAATAATAAGAGTAACCAGTACTCAGAAAAAGTTAATAAGGAATTTGGTGGAGGATCTACTGTTTCACACACTTTTTTCTTCTTAACAGAAAAATGATCTTGGTCTGTTTGAAAGGATGAACTTGTTGAACAAATTAGTACATGAAATTCTGTGATCTGTTTTGCTCATTAAAATGAGTCATAATGGCCTAGCTCAGCATTAAAAACTATGAACTGATGGTAACTCGCTAACTTCGCTAGTAATCAAAATGCTTGTTATTTCACAACAGCCTTTACTTGAGAAATAAAATAGTGTTTGTGGTATGGAATATTCGATTAACATGTACCTGAACCAGCAGAGTTATTGGTCCGCTTTTATCCACCTCCAATATTTCACCATTCTTTGTGCCCACTAAAATATGACCATGACCTAAAGATATGGCACGTATAGAAGGATTATCTTCTAAGAGGAGACCTAGAACGTTAAAATGTTAGAAGACAAACTATTCTCAAGTATGCCTTAAAGAGGATTTTTTCACACATATGCACATCACATTCTCACTGTAGAAAAAGATACTCAGTAGTAAACAAGTAAAAACATTTCTGCATGGAAGAACTTACACATTTGGATTCATTTGGGAGTATTTAGCAATTACCTAACTGGCACTAATCTTTCTTCTCAATCGAATATCTCTGAGGTTTAATCAGCCTGACTCATTGGCTATCTTAGTGAAAAAATGTGCGTGTGAAGTATCACCTATACTACTATATTGCTAGCATTTATGGTACCTTCAAATCTAGCTTTTTATTAAACAGATAGGAGAATGAGATACTCTGGAGTAGAATGTTTTAGTTAACGGGTGTTTCCATTCATGATTTTTGAAAAATCAAATCATATACATTAGAACACTGCAAATGTAATTTTAAGGCGGGAGGGTGGGTGGGACAGAAGAGAAAAGGCTATCCGGAATGTCAAAAAGGGCAAACTGTAAATCAGCACTAAGATCAAGAATAAATAGGAATGATAGGAATGAAAGTGTTCTTAATTTCAAAAGACATATGCATTTACAGCAAATTAAGTCATAAAATGTACTAATACCTTACAAAACTAACCACAATTCTGAATTCCATTCCTCCTCCACAACAAAAAAAGATCAGACAAGATACTTCATGATTAGAAATATAACAGGCTTTTTGGTTGCCACTTTAAAAAAAAAAATAATACAGCTGTGTGGTAAGAGACTCGAGGTTAAATCAATTAATTCAGGCAGCTAATAAGGTAAATATAATGATCTGCATCTACCAAATGTGCAAACAGACATAACAACATACCATTTTCCTACCAACAGAAAAATGACTTATTTAGAATCAATAAAGCTAAAACAGTAATTTTTAGTATTCGTTATGTCAAATGTGGATTTCCTCCTATTGGAGAAAGCAATTCCACAGAAAGAGTTTTCTAAAGGAAGTATTTTAAAGAGAGTAAAAAATAGGATAAAGTCTGTGTTACCTTTAGACCCAGGGGCCAAAGCAGCCCTTTTGATGGCATAAGTTTTGAGACAACGTTCAAAGGTATCGTCCCAGAGAGCTACTACCCCATCCTTCCCTCCAGTGACAAATCCCTGGCAAGAAAAAAAAAAAAAAAAAAAAATAATAAAAAAATCACTATAATCATTTAGTATCTTTCCTTCATTTTTCAGTGATTTCTGCCAATACTGAAAATGGATTATATACAACACTGTAATGCACAGAACTACAGATGTTAGAGATGAAAAGATCAGGAGCAACAAAATGATTGAATTCTCCTCCTGACAAAGGCAGAACAGTTCTGTACAGTCCACGTACACAGGCTGGATTTAAAAGTTCTAACCAATAAGCTTCTACCTATAGAAAAATAATTTAACTGACAAAATGAAATGTTTTCCTCTATATTTAGCCTCAATATCCCTTTGGCATTTCACCTCGTTACTCCAAGCCAAACTTAGTACCATACACAAAGATTTGGGGGTGCTGATCGACAGCCAGCTAAACGTGAGCCAGCAGTGTGCCCAGGTGGCCAAGAAGGCCAATGGCATCCTGGCCTCTATTAGGAATAGTGTAGCCAGCCGGTCTAGGGGAGTGATCGTCCCTCTGTACTCGGCACTGGTGAGGCTGCATCTTGAGTACTGTGTCCAGTTCTGGGCCCCGCACTTCAAGAAAGATGTTGAGGTGTTGGAGCGAGTCCAGAGGAGGGCGACCAAGCTGGTGAAGGGTCTGGAGGGTCTGACCTATGAGGAATGGCTGAGGGAGCTGGGGTTGTTTAGCCTGGAGAAGAGGAGGCTCAGAGGTGACCTTATTGCAGTCTACAACTACCTGAAGGGAGGCTGTAGGGAAGTGGGAGTTGGCCTCTTCTCCCGGGCAACTAGCGATAGGACAAGAGGACACAGCCTCAAGCTTCGCCAGGGGAGGTTCAGGTTGGACATTAGGAAGAATTTCTTTTCAGAAAGGGTTATTAGACATTGGAATGGGCTGCCCAGGGAGGTGGTGGAGTCACCATCTCTGGATGTGTTTAAGAAAAGACTGGACATGGCACTTAGTGCCATGGTCTAGTCGACAGGGTGGTGTCAGGGCAACGGTTGGACTCGATGATCCCTGAGGTCTCTTCCAACCTGGCTGATTCTGTGATTCTGTGATTAGTGCTTAAATTGTTCAAATATATGCATATTTGTGCCATTCTGTCTTCAAAAATTATTTACAGCTATTTAATGAAGCAACAGGTATACTTAATACTGAAATCATTAGGACTTCCCTTTGGAGAATTTAGTTCTTGCAATATGAATAGCACATGCTTTGGACTTTTTTGTCCAGACATCAAAAAACAACAAGCAGTTTATTTACTTTTTCCAATGCGTGCATGCTGAACACAGGACCATCATGTGCTTTGACAGTTTTTAGGAGAAACACGTCTCTCCAAATACACACATCCCCCGTGGAAGTTCCAGAGAACGCCATCTCTTCAGTCCAGCCATATACTGCACACATCATTGTATCGGTTCTTCCCAATGCACCTATGCAGCCCTTTCTCCCAATTAGTCCTCCACCTGGTTCAAACCAAAAGCAAGTCATCAGATGTTTGCTTAGAATTATTTTCCAAAAACTATACAACCTTACCCAGAGCAACAAGTCCTTTTCCTCTGGTTCACCCATGCTCCCAAAAAACTGAGCCTGAGAAGAGTTCTCACAAAAGAAAATTTTTGTACTATTTGGCATCTTTCAAGAAAAAACTTACTTTTAACTTACTACTTGAATCTGGATTTGAATATGTACATATACCCACACAGACATACAAAGAGAATGTGCATTTGTAAACTTGCATCTAAACAAAAAACATCTACCACACAGTCCACAGAATTTCCTAATGAAATTAAATTGAAAGAAAAAAAAATGTTTAAATCTTGACATCCCATTCTTTTCACGGTATGTTCTCAGTGAGAGAATTGCTAATTTCATTTTAGAGGTTTGCTACATTGGCCGCTGGATAATAGAAACATTACAGCTATATACATTTTAAAATTCTTTAAAATACCATACCTAAAATAATTTGACAGGTATAACACATAGTAACTTTGGGCTAGAAAGTCAGATTTACACTTTCACAATCCTCAAGAGAAACTTCATGTGCATAACACAGAAGCCCCTCAGGATCTGACACTTCGTACTGTTCTCGTACTTAGAGAGGTAAGGTCTCTGAACCTCTCTGCCATTACTTGGCACTAATGAAAATTTAGTCCAAAGCATATACTTTGGTGTTACTTCTCACATCAAGTGCACCTGCACTAGTGCAGGTTTCAGACACTTGGCATTTGCTGAGGTGCACCGATACTCTGCTCCTCACATTAACACTGCTAAGTGTGTTTCACGGTGACTGCCTTGCCAGTGTGCCATTGTAGTTTGGCACGGATGGGCTATAGCATTAGAGAAATTTGATTCCTGCCGACTGAGCAATACCAGAGGGAAAAGAGGCATGTTAAACAATTTCATTTCTTTATTCAAAACCACCATCTCCAGGCTTGTATCACAGTTAAGATTACTTTCTAAAGAATTTATAGTAATTCGTTCAGTAAGTATTCTGACACACTTTGTTCTTTCTATAGCTAGCAAGCACAATTGTTAAAATTAATAATTTATATAGACTTCAACCGCTTGCTGTCAGGCAACCTTGATTAATTTCTGTTGGAGCCAGAACTGAGAAAACTAGTGTCATTGTTTTCGTCACAGACTTTTCTCTCCACAGTTAATCTTTATCAATGACTCATGTGAGTTCATGTGCATAAATTCTGAATAAATAGTTAGAACATTCTTAGCAGATAAGCTAGTATTCTGTAGCACATATGTCTTTATATATGTTTTGAGGCTTGAAACAACGAAGTTCACGCTAATACCAGGGAATGGATTTTTCACTCTTCAAAATTTTTCAAGCAGACAAAGCAAGCTGCTTTCTCTTGGTTTTTAATTGTAAGTTCAACAGAGATATCTAAACAAACAGGTCTCAAGTGGCACATGTATCCTCTTCAAGTTCTCTGTCTGAATTTTTATATGTGGATTTTTATAACCTTAAATTTATGTTTGTGTTTCTCTATAACATACATGTTCTCAAGGTCCTTCTTCCATAAACCGTTCTATAATTTTAAAGCAGCTCTGTAACATTTTCAGATGTGCTATATTATTATTAGATATAAAAACAGACAGTAGGAAATCCAGCATCCTTTCTACTTGTATAGCTCTAGCTCCATGGCAAATCGGTCTTAAAAAGAATTCCCACTACTGCCATAATGCCAATTAACATTATTTCTACTAGGCCAAAGCTAACTTAGAGAGATATACAGAGAAAACATTTGCCTTTAGTGTATGAAACATACTATTAAGAGATGCAATATTTATACTTTAAGTAACAGAAAATGATGTAATTCTGAAAAGTTTCCTTACCTGCTCTACGCCAGAATTTCATGTGTTTAATTCCAACTGTAATCAATTTATCAGGCATATAAGGATTAATCTTAACAACAAAAATCTTATCTTTGCTTCCCCTGAAATGCAAAGCAAAATATTTTAAATAAAAATGTAACTATTCATATTTTTAAATAGAGAAGGTATACATTAGCAAAAAAAACTATCTTGCTAACATTTACTTCCAAATCATTAACAGTAATTTATTACAAGGAGGAAGAAAGCCAAAGAACTAACATACTGAGCCCTGTTCTATTTTCATTCTTTCAAACCCTTCAGTTTCCAAAGCATGTGAGTAATCATGTTACTTCAGAAATCCACTAGGTGGCATTTTCATGGCTGAAGAATATATATTTGCATTAAGTTTAGGTATATGGCATTTAGACCTCTGAGAGCCCATAATGAAACTTAAAGGTTTAAAGTTTTAAGTCTTCTTTAGAAGTCTCTCGTTTTGAAAATAAATTGCCATTCTCATCCACCTTTTAACTAATTTTTCTTGTTAGAATAAAACATATGCTGCTATATCAATTTTAAATGGAAATTTCAGTTGTTTCTAAAAACATTAAAATCTGTTGTGTGTTTTAGATTTCTTACTATGCTTCTATAAAACCAATGCCTTGCTTTAGTCCTATTGTTTGAAAAACAGCTTTCAACTATGTTTGCTACCCATACAAGGAAAGAAATGCTTACTAGTAGGGTTTTTTTCTTTAAAATGTAGAAGAGCCTCTAATCCCTAGTTTTTGCTCCCTGTTCAAGAGTGGCAATAATCTTTTACCTTCTGTCATTTGCAGGCCACTAAATGAACTAGTAGCAAAAAGCACGAACCAGTTTCTTTCCAAACTCACACTGTAATCTTCAAAGTATAGATGCTGCTCTCAAAAATCCTATTCAATTCCTCTGAGTAGGTAGGAGGAAAAATACTCTAGAAACTAAATCCAGTATAAACTGTTTAAAGTTTGATTTAAAAAAGGAATTAAGTGAGATTGGTGGGTTCAGAGAGTAGGGGGATTAAAAAAAAAAAAAAAAAAAGCTGGGAAAAAAAACACGTGAAAGGCAAAAAAATGAAAGGTCCAAACCAGTCTCTTCAGAGAAGCCAAGCTAACTGGGCTGACAGATAACTGGGAAGGGAGTACTCTCTATCTACATCATGTATTCAGGATTTTCATTCCTCAGTGGGTAAGAAACTAAAAGCATGTTTAAAAAGAAAATGAGAGTAAATGTCATTGAAGAGCAATAATGAATTTAATGCACAAAAACGAAGTTGAAACTTTTTAAATTGTATCTGCAGAGAACGATAAATCCCTTTCAAACCTACCTAAAACAATATTTAAAGTATTCATACTGATTCCAGACAGAGTGGGGGAAAAACCCACTCACGTTACTGCTCTATTTAAAGCAATAGGTCCTTAGAAATAACACAGTCAAAGGTTTCAAAAACATTACTCAACATTAGAAATAAGATTCTGTCTTGGAGATTAAAACTCTATTTAATAAACATATATGAAATAATCTGTGCAGAGTCAAAGAAACTTCCAAAACATTTAACCTTTGAAGGTTATTTAGTCCAACTTCCTGTTCAAAGCACAGCTAACTCCAAAGTCAGATTAGGCTGCTCAGGAGTCAGAAAGGAAAAGGAAAGAACCTTGAAGAGAAGAGAACTGAGCAAAACAACTGCAAACTACGATCCCAAGAAAGACAAAACCTCTGATGAAAAAGATCTGAAAAGCAGAGCATACATCACCATCTCTGGGAGGGCCAACAAAAGCACACAGAGTGAGTTTTAAAGAAATTATATCACAACACATCAACAAAACACAAATAAACTTTGTCATCTATGTCTTCTTTCTTCACCAGCTGAGCTGTCACTGTAATAATTCTTGTTGACTATCATAGCTTCAGGTTTTTCTTCCAAAGAAAGTTTTAAGGCTGTGCTAAATGTTATCACCTGTATCAGTTAAGTGATAGAAACTGCTGATTTATTAGAGAACTATTATTCTTTAATGAATATATTTTGCTTACTGTCATTTAAGAGTAAATCCAGGTACAAATTTTAAAACAAAGTTAAATTCCTACCTTACTGCTGAAAGCTTTTCTCCTTTCTTCCAATCCCAGAGTACAACAGTGTGATTGTCGTCTATTCCAACAGAAGCCAATCGTTTCCCATCCGCTAGAAAAACAAATTTATGACTAAGAGAGTAGATAGATAAAATTATGTTGCAATAATAAGAAACCATATTAAAGAATATAATATTTGTGACGTTATAATAATAAAAATGTACAGATAAATAATTGTATGACATGTGCTTAGAGGCACATCTGTCATCTGTTTGCTTTCAAACTTGAGTGGTCAGTTGGATGGAGTTTAGGTCTTTGGGTTAACCTGTCTAAAAATTGCACTTAGATCCTCTGTGCTTTTATCAAATCCTTTGTTCAGCTAGTTGCTGACGTAGTTGCACAAAAACCTTCATCACAGGTTGTACTGTGAGAATCTTCTGTTCACTCTGAAAATCCCTGTTCATTTGTAAACAGGAAAGCATTGAAGCAATATTGAAGTTTCTGAAATATTCTTAAACTTAGTAATAGTGTGAAGTCTCTGAGAAGCTCTGACACATATTCCATACCAACCTCCAAGAAAGAAGTTATTTGTGCTCACTCACGATCAACAACTTTCTGACATGTATCCACCTTTGAAATTGCTATGTATCCATGCCAGAATTTGGGAAATGAGATTCAGGTCTCAGTGAAAAAGGAGAACCAAAGAAAGGTAAGAAGCATCAAAGACCTTAAACTACCAATCTTTGTGATCACACATCTTCACTGTGAGGTCAGAGATCCTATCAAGTAAATCCAAACCAGTAAAGAATTAATAGAAGCCAGTAAAGAAAAGGAAATTTAACATTGGTACAGGAAATCAATGTATGGGGTGCAAAAATCTCACAAGATTTAACTGAAAGTCTCTTATGTTAGCATAAAGTGTAGAGAGAGGCTGGGTTTCTGCCCAGAAGAACTCTGTAACTGGACTTGCTGAATTTATCAGTGTGCTACTCAACTGGCTAGCAGGATTTAATTTAAAAAAAAAAGTGTACACCTGACCAATTTGTTCAAAATTTGCTTACACAGTTGTAATGCAGACACAACACTCAAGATCTGTGATCCTACCTCATACAACCAAAAGAAATTCCAAAGCAATCAGTTCAGCTATCAAATGGCACAGAACCTGGTTTTGCATTTCCTCATGTGCAAGACTCCACAGGAGCATTTTTAATGTATGACAATTTTAAGACAGCCTCTCTCATTTCACATTGATCACTGAAGAATATTTTTAATACAAAATCGTCAGTGAAAAGGAATTCCCAATTGCTCATTAGAATTTATTAGCTTGTATTTTCATACAGAAAAGGAAAATTGTATATAAATAAATAAATAAAAAAGTATTACCTGAAAAATCAACAGCACAAACACCATACTGGTGATAGCCCTTTAATACTGAGAGTGGTTTTATTGTTTCTGTATCCCAAATGTGTATTGAGGAATCTCGACCAACCTGAAAATATACACATTTATAACCATTTTTTTTTTCATTTCTCAATTATTTCACACAGTTGTTTAAAAGTATATTGACAAACAGTCTTAAAAGTATTTGAAAAAATTTACAGTGATAAATTTTTCCTAGTATTACTTCTGTCTGGCTAGCAGTATGTTGTTCCTTCTCTTGCTTTACAAATACTATTCCCCAGCTGGCTCTTTGTTCCCTCCAAAGAACTCAGGCACATTAATCACAATTAACTAGAGTCCTCTTGGGGGAGGGGGGAGAAGCCCTTCCTTGATTGCACTGTGGCATAATTTATTCCATCAATTCTCTATCAATCATTCCCTGTCTAAAAATAGAAGGTTATTTTTATTGCTAGCATGTAAGCTACTCTATGTTTGAGAAATCAAGGTGACTTCTGTTGCTTTCTGGTGTCATTACAAGTGCCTACGAGCCAGGTTCTAATGCATTGATACCTGTGGAGTAATCTCCACTAGAATGGTCCTAATGCAAGTAACTAGGTCTTGGTAAGAAATGAAATATAGCTTATTCTTTTCAACTATGTACAAGCATTATTAGTCAATATTAACGAGATTATTTGCTACTCCAAAGTTTTTGCACCTCAGTACACAAAAAAAGGCTGCAAAACCACAAGAACACTCTCCTATGTTTAAGATCAGGGGCAGGACTCAAGAAAACTAGGATCTATTTCTGCGTTTGCCACAAACTTAATATGTGAGGTCTGCAAAGCTTTTCATAATGTCCACTATCAGGAAAAATCTGAACTAGTGTTGCATGCGGAATTTGATTATTGCATTACCTAATTTTCTGCAGATAATGTAGTATACAACAATATATAATATGTGTATGTAAACCAGCATATAATGGAGTGTATCTTTCTGTTGATAGCATAAGATATTTTAAAATATAGTAAATCCAGGCACATTTTTATTCAGTCTTTACTACTCCAAAATTAAATAGAATCAATTCTCACATTTAGGGGTTTAATCTCTAAACTGACCTGTAAATTTATGTTCATCTCAAACACTTTTACACAAATTAAGGGCTCTATAAGCAAAGGTTTATTTCTATTAAAAATTTCAGTTCACATGTTCTCCAACAACAAGAATAATAATGATAATAATTTAAAAACCCTGAAACATCAAATCAAACCTTCAAGTTCTGGTGTATAAACATTTATGGGAAGAGATGTTTGTCATAAAATAAGAGTGAAAAAAATTTACCTAAAATTACTGTCTGGTGAAAGATAAAATGAATTATTATAAATACTGTAGCAACATACACACCTGTGTTGCACGTACAAACAGTAAATAGTTTAGCTATAGGTGATAACCAAAAATATAATGCATGAAATTGAAATGCCAGAAAGTAATAACAACTGTTAACTTCATGTTATACATAAGACATGAATGTAATAATAACATAGCTAACTTCACAAATAAGATACTAAAAAATATATTTTAATTGTATATTTCCTCTACTTGTTATCATGAAGAAGCAACATAATGCTGAATAAAAAATATTAATCTATACTTAAATAAAAAAGGAGGTTAAAAGAAACCTATCAACTAAAGACTCTTATCAGAATTAATATAAAGAACTGGAAAAAACACTTATGTTGCAGTTTTTTGACATGATTCCACCTGTAACAGAAATGCAGTCCACCCGAATAAATGCAGACTGGACCTCCTTCCTCCAAAATAGGTTTTTCTAAATTCAGTAGTAACACCTTCAGATTCTTATTGCAGATAAACACACATCCTACCTGGCCTGTTGCCACATAGTCCTTTAAGGGATGAATACCAAGGCAAAGAATGTCATCATCATGACCTAGATAAAAGCGCTGTGTGTTCTGCTGTCGATTGTACACCACTCCCACTGCTGCAACATGGTATACAATTTCACCCGTCTGAGTGTAAAATAAATTGCTTCGACAGTCGTAAGCTCTGTAACTAATTAAAGAAAAAAAGTTTGTTCATCAAGGTCATAACCATATATACCGAAACTGAGATAAAATTATGCAAGATGCATTTTGCACATGTAAAAACTCAGATTACTTACCAATTATTGTTTTGGTGTTTTAAGATTATTAACATATTTTCCCAAAGGAACACCAATTTATCAATTTCATTTACTATTCAGACATCAGTACTACTAGCATTAGTTTGAAAGTGGCTGCTATTTAACAGTTACTCTCCACAACTAGTTTAGAAGAGGAAGTAATAGCTAGTAATTTTTCCAGACCACATGAAGAATTCAGGTATGCAACATGTAATTGAATGAAATAGCCAAAACCAATACTTTGGACATTTTCTACCTCTTACTGCTCAAAAATCAGGCAGCAAAAGTTTCCACAAGAATGTCGACAACACGGACATCATAAAACTGAAAGTTTCTGGAAACTTGCTAACAAAACAAATACATAAATTTTCTTCCAGATCAGTTTCTTTTCTGAGGAAAACCCTGTCTCCTTTCTGTACTGATACAGCAACTGGCATGAGTAGGCCAATTCCCAACTGAGGTCTGTATGCACTATCACAGTATACACATTTCTTCCTAGATGTGATTAAGATTCAGTACCCCATATAAACCAAAGGTGGCGTTTTCAAAAAGACTAGGGTCCTACTTTCAGAAGTAATTTAAGAGGCTACGAAACATTAAAAAAATAAACAAACAAGCAAGTTTTAAATTAGTGTTTTTAATAATGCTATCCTTGGTAGTCAATGGAGATAACATTTAAAAATGCGTAACTTAAAATCATTCCTTCCTTTCTTCTGATACAAACAATACACCATATACTCCTGACACATCCTGTTTCTATGCTATTAATTCCCTAGCTAACCTCTTTCTGTTCCTTCTTCTGTTCTTACAGATCTTCACTAAATCAACTTCTTAATTATTTTGCAAAGATGCAGGCAAAATCTGGTCACATTTCTAAATATATAGTTAAATTTACAGGAAGGGAATGACACTGGAATGTGTTTGAATTGCCCACAAATTATCTTTATTTAGGGATCATAATACGTTAGTATTTTTGCACCCTAATTCAACTAATTGCACTCTAATTGAACTAGTTGGAGAAAAGCCCTGAAGATGATCAGCAAGTCATTCTTGGCAAACAAAATAAGTAAATTTTCACCATCAGCAACTGCAAACTAAAAGAAATCTCTGCTGTCTATGTTATACTTCTCATCATATTAATGTCTTTGCTTAATTAAAAGCATGTATCATCAAAACAAATCACATTATTTTTAAGAAGAAAACAAATTCAGGATCTTTTTGCAACTGTGTAGGTCTTTATCACGTAAGACAAAGATGCATCTGTACAAATACCAATAAGTGTCATACACAAAATGAATGGGATAGCATTAAGACAATTACTGCATATAAAACACTTAAAAGGTTTAAATGACACAGAAATTATGCAGCACAGGTAGAAAAGTCTTTCATAAAGTTATATATAGCTTTCCTTGCATACACAGTGCAACCATATGCACTGGTCAAGTAATGAATCTTTAAGGCAGCTGACCAACTTTAGCTCAATGGATGCTATTCTGAAAACTCCACCTATGGATCCATGATCCACATTCACAAATATTAAGACCTATGCATTACTGGAAAATACCACAGCACCTACCTGGAGCAGGTCTGAACATGCTGTTGGCTCACCTACGCTACACGCAATGGTCAGATCACACGTGATTAGAGAAAAATTCCTAAACCTTCTCACAAAGTTTTTAAACAGACCAGCAGATGGTCCAGGTCCATTCCCCCCCCGGCCCCGATGCAGAATGTTGCATTTCCCCTTTTTGAAGTTCATGAGATTCCTCCCTGCCCAGTTCTCTGGCCTGTCCAGGTGCCTCTCGATGGCACCTCCAGGGAGCAGCAGACAGGACAGGTGACCCAAAATTGACCAACGAGGTATTCCATCCCATACACGTCATTCTCAGTTTGAAGCTGAGGGATCACGCGGGTCGCTCTCTTTTCTTCTATGGCCGGTGTCCGAAGAGGACTCTGTCCGTTTTCCTGCTGCCCCCGATCCCGATCCGTGCGTTCCTGAATCCAGTTCCCGTCCATCACTGGGCCCAGCCTGGGCCTTCCCGGAGCCTGCCCTGCAGTGCCGGGGGTGACGTGGCTGACTTCACGGGAGCTCAATCTTGGTTTTGTATATATTTGATTATTCCAATATTATTATTATTGTACTCTTTTTCATTATTATAGTTCTTTAAAACTGTGTTAACTTTCCAACCCATAAGTCTCTCTCCCTTTTCTCTTCTCCTTTCCCTTCTGGGGTGGGGGGAGCGTTAATAGAGAGCGTCTGCCACCGGTTTAATAGCTGGCCCAGGTTTAAACCGTGGCACAGGACTACCCAAAACATCCAAAATAAAACATATTTTGCCAAAATATCAAGCAGTGCAAACACATTTTGTAACCCAGTTAAACACATCTGGTCTTCCCACATGCCAGTTTACTAACTCCCTTACTATATAGGTACTTTTCACCAGAATGATAAAGTGATGGGCTTAGACAGTCCAAGCAGAGATGAAAAGCAGCATGTTTCAGTGTAGAAGATCATTCCCTGAGAATATACTACACAGTTCCACGATACTTACATCTCCATATTATTAAACCAATTTAGAATTGAGATTATTAGTTAATCTCAGAAAAAGCGCAAAGAGAAACAATTTCTTCACATGCAGAAAAGCCACAGAAGTAATTTACAAGGCATCTTGATTAGCAACTAGAAACTAATGAAAGCAAGCTCTGCATCATAGTTACTGCATAATACACAACAAGGCACAATAAACATAACACTGCATTCTGCAGTAGTTGATGTTTTCAAGTGGTCTTCAGCAATAGCTAATCAAACCATCAATCCAGGACTGACTCAAGTTAATATGACAGTAACTTCCAGAAGAAAAGATAGCTACCTCAATGTAGGAAAAAAATTTTGCCATTACCAAGGTCATGAAGAGCAGGGACTAGATTCAGTTTGAGATTAAGACATGTAAACACAGGTGTCCACTTGTGTGTTAGATATATTAACACCTGTATTTTAAAGAACAGTGTTCTAGTCAATACAGTCAATGGAACTTGCATGGCTACTCAGCTGACCAACCAGTCAACATTTAATTTTACTTGAGCCAAATCATTCCTTATGCTTCACTGACTACTGACTGGATCTCCGTTGACTGTGATGGAAGTTTAGATACACACATAAAACCACCTACTTCTAGGCACACAACGGTAAATTCTTTAACCTGAAGCTGGATCCTACCCACAGTTGCAAGTTACACATCTATAGCCAGCTAAGGGGCAACTTCACAAGTAGTGTCCTCTCTGGGAAAAGAGTCAATGTCCAAAGTTTGTTTGATGCTATGCTTCAAACTTTGTATGTTACTCTTCAAAGTATATATGGGAAATCTCCAAACGTAGTGCAACCCTCCCCCAAAAATCTGCAGAAGAACCAAATGTCAAAATAAACATGGCTGAGGTCAAAGTCTTTAGCATAAAGGTAGAGATTCAAAAAACGAAAAACAAAAACCACACTTTCACATGGCAATAGTGTTTTCTCAATAGGACTCACTCCCTTCAGATGCTATTTGTAGGTATTTGTAGCCCTCTGGTAGGAATCCATGCAAGGTGTCATAAGACTCATTTAAGAGCATGAGAAATCCCATGTCATCTTGAAACTGTAACCAAATTTCATCTTACGATAAGGGCACTTCAATGAATATCCTGAAACTCAAACTAGATTTTGCCTAAATCCTTTGAATATTAAAAAAAAAATATCATTCTTGTGAGATCAGCAGCATAGCTTTGAAAGAATACAGGACGTAAGTATTATATGTGCGTCCTTGTTCCCTGCAGCAAAAAGAAAGTATTATAAGCACTGAGTCTGAGAAAGGGGTTCCTCTGAATATATCAAAAGATGTATCCTTTTTATATTTCTGAACCACCACCACTGTCAAAGACATGGCAGAAAGAAAACACAGGAATAGTCAAAAAGAGGCCAAACTAGTACACCACTTTAATAACATGTTTCTGATCATGATTGCATCAGATCTCTTAAGAGAAAGACGCACTTAAAGATTAACCTGGTAATAGAAGCTGCTTTCTCATCTGTATTAGTCAGTGGCTGGCTCATATACTGAGCATTATTGGTTTTATCCCCTTCCAAAACAGTAAGTAACCAGAGGTTTAAAAGATTTCTTACAGGATATGATTTTAGAAGTTCATCTTTCAAGGCAGTTGACAAATTCAAAACACAAAAACAACGTGCTCAAAAACAAAGAAAGGAAAAAGAGCTTCCTATTCCCCTAGTTCAAAAAAGCACCACTTTTTACACTTTCAAGGAACATCCAAGACATTTCCATTGCAGCTAAAGAAAGATGAAGCAAAGCAGACTTCCTGAATCAGAGAATATGCCTATTACTCACTTGGATGTGGGTCACTTTAAAGTTAACAGCCTGGACACTGAGAAAAATCTGTTGTTCAGCATGGATTCTTCATTAGTTTCCTCGATGCCCATTGGGTAACCAGACAGAACTCAACTGGACATTCTACTTCTGGACATTCCTGGATATTCTTGTCAAGCTTCACTTCTGTTTCGAAGGAAATAACAATAATCCCAAAGATCCAGGGCCCCTGGTTGTGCTACATCTTCTTCAGGATCATTTGGTTTGATTCTTAGACCAAACTTTAAAGACTACATACAGCTACCCACCTTAATGCATTTTCTATACAGATATAAAAATCTTCAACTGAGAATTCTGGACCGTCAAAAATAGAAATAAAAAAACCACTCTGTACCAAGCTTCACAGTTGTCATTATTTCCAAAGCTATTCCTCAGGCTCCATGTCTCCTACAGACAAAATTGCTGAGTTGAATGATTAACTATTCTTAGCCAATTAATTTATTAAGCATTCCACGTGGAGCCCTTCTAAAATGGTTTACATGTCATTATAGACAGTATCAGTAACTTATCTGTGCATTTAGCTATCTCTAAAAAGAAGTTGTATTCCTGCAAAGAGGTATCTTCTGAAACGAAACACACCATATTACCTGATTTCCAATGCTTTAATTTAATAAAGGCTTTGGTTTTGCTTTGTATCAAGGGAATTTATATTTATGATCATTATTCTAATGTAGTAACATCTACTGCCAGTTTGCTTTAAAGCACCACATCTTTGTTCTGATGAAAAAGCCTTCACTTATGAAGAGCTATGGGAAACTACCAATCCCAAAGACAAAATCATAAGATTTCAAGGATGCATCTGAAAGTCATTGTTACTCAAATTAGCACCAAAAAGAGAATGAAACTGAATTTTAAACACACTTACAGGACATATTAAGAATTAAATTTAATTCCTAAACTAACAGAGGAACATGTAAATTGTTTCAGATTAGGTACAAACAGTTTATATATTTTTTTTTTAATAAAACACTCGTAGAAACACCACTTAGTACAGAACCCAGTCATCTTCAGCTACACCAAGTTTCTGTCATAGTTTCCAAAATAATATACCAAAGAGAACTATCACTTTCCAGATTCTGAAAAATACAAGTGATAGCCAAATATTACATTTAGTTACCTCTATTCAAATAATAAGTATCAGCTAAAGTTTCAGTGCAAATTCACTTCAGAATTCATGTTCAGAATTAGTCTAGCTTGGCATAACAGCTTTCTATTAATTTAGTGTAAATTTATTTTTACAGAAATAAATAAAAACAGTAAATCAGAAAGCAACTGACCAATAAACACCAATCTACAAAACACAAACAGTCTGCTTGTATATTTTAAAGAATCCTAGTTTTCATACCCATGAACAAAATGCAATCTTATACTGTTCCCTGGAGCTCGCTCTCGTCTCTTAGAAGCTGCACTTTTTCTTTTTTCTTTGCATTGCTCTTTAAGTTGAGGTAGATCTTCTTTGTAAACCTTTAAGAAAGAGCACACCTATAAATTAAGAGATTTAAGAATAAATGCTTTTCATAAGAAAAGCATGCTACTGAGAATTCAGCCAGTTATCACCCACAAAAATGTTATACTGACATCATTGAAAAAAATCTCCAATAACTCTAGCTGGTTATTGTATAGCTTAACTTGTTTTCAAATTACAACCAAAACTCTAATAGAACATGCTAGGAATACATGGAATCACTTTTTTTTTTTTTTCTCTATTGTATCTTAACGTTTTGAATGCATCAGACAATAACAATTCTAAAGGTTTTGGTCAGTTCCTGCTCAGCTCTCAGTCTCCCCAGTTTCAACAGGTCTTCATAAAAGACTAGCTTAAACCCTGGAAAGCATTCCATCTGCCATTCAAACTAAAATGTTTACCTGTCGACGATAGGTGATCTGTGTCTCTTGTTCAATTTCAGAGTCCAGCTCTGGAACATCAGACTGATCTGAATCTGATTCATCACTATTAGAATCAACCAGACTCTCTGCCACCAAGAAAACAGAAACAGAAAATGAAGCAACCTAAATCACAAACCAGAAAGTGTTTAAAGTAACTGCTTAATGTTTTTGATTTTATAATCAATGCTTATATTAACTACAGCATAAACTGCTAATAATTGACAGGCTGACAAGATCAATTCTGTGGATACAGTAGAAATAAGCCAACTTGTAAGTATGATTTTTTGTTTGTTTGTGGGAGGGAGTTAGTTTTCATTCATTAAAATTATTTCATCAACATTAATGTTAGGAGAAAAGGAAGAAAGAAGAGAATGAAGTAATGAGTATAAAGCAGAAACTAAGACTTGCAGAAAACTAAGAAGGGAAGTAAAGGGCTCCAAAGAGAAACTTATGGTTAGGTGAACCACTGACATTAGTAGTAAATCTTAATGTAGATTAGGAAAAAAAAAATCATATATGGGAAGGAAGAAATTTGTGGTGACTGTGGAGAAAAAGAGTAGTCATTCAATGTTTCTGTTTTACATCTGGCGAAAGCTAGATAATGTTGTAGCACAGTTTCATTCCAACAGAAACTGAAAAGAATGTCCTGGCTGATAAATGATAATATATTTGGATCTTTCTGCAACCTTTGATTCAATGTTGCGTATTTTTTTAATTAAGAAACCAGACACAAAATCAGTCTGGAACACAAATGGATTTAAAAATATCTCAAAATGTAATTGCAAAGAGAAAATCACCAGTCAGTAAGAAATGTTTCTAGAAATATGCAAAAGTGCCATCTTTGGAGCTATACTACTTAACATTTTTATCAGTGATCTAGAGAAAAACAATACTGCTACCAATAAAGGTAGCAGATTAGGGAGTCAGAAAAGCCATTAACAGGGCAATTATCAATAGCGTGACAAAACAGATTTATGTTGCACATACTGTCAGATAGCCAGAAGTAAGGTTATATACACAGGAACAAGGAATCTAAACAACACTTAATATATAGAAATTTTGGCTTGGGAAGCAGTAGTTAACAAGAAATTTGGGTCATGGGAAATAATTAGTTGAAAATGCATTCATATCATGAAGGATCAAACCAGTTAAAGGCTTTTTGGAGGCTTCATCAAGGAGATGAAGAGAACTATTGATTCTTTCTGCATTTGGCACCGACAAGGCCAGCACTGAATCAGCATTCATTTATCATAGAATCATAGAATGTTAGGGGTTGGAAGGGACCTCTGGAGATCGAGTCCAAGCCCCCTGCCAGAGCCGGACCAATCTAGGGCAGGTTACACAGGAACGCATCCAGACAGGGTTTGAAAGTCTCCAGAGAAGGAGACTACACAACCTCTCTGGGGAGCCTATTCCAGTGCTCTGTAACTACCTTACAGTAAAGAAGTTCTTCCTCATGTTGAGGTTGAACTTCCTGTGCTCTAGCTTGCATCCGTTGCCCCTTGTCCTATCGCAGGGCACAAGTGAAAAGAGGTTGCACCTTTCCTCTTGACACCCAGGCCTCATATATTTATACACATTAATAAGATCCCCTCTCAGTCTTCTCTTCTCCAGGCTAAAAAGCCCCAGGTCTTTCAACCTTTCCTCGGAAGGCAAGTGTTCCAGTCCCTTAATCATCCTCGTAGCCCTCTGTTGGACTCTCTCCAGTGGATCTCTGTCCCTCTTGAACTGGGGAGCCCAGAACTGAACACAATACTCCAGGTGAGGTCTCGCCAGGGTAGAGTAGAGGGGGAGAAGGACCTCCCTCGATCTGCTGGACACACTCTTCTTAATGCACCCCAGGATACCACTGGCCTTCCTGGCCACAAGGGCACATTGCTGTCCCGTGGTTAACTTGTTGTCCACCAGGACTCCAAGGTCCTTCTCCACGGAGCTGCTCCCTAGCAGATTGCCTCCTAACCTGTACTGGTTCATTTTATTACTTCTTCCCAGGTGCAGGACTCTGCACTTATTCTTGTTGAACCTCATTAGGTTCCTCTTTGCCCAGCTCTCAGTCTGTCCAAATCACGCTGAATGGCTGCACAGCCTTCAGGTGTATCAGCCAAACCTCCCAGCTTCGTATCATCAGCAAACTTGCTGAGAAGACACTCTGACCCTTCATCAAGGTCATTGATGAAGATGTTGAACAGGACTGGACCCAGCACTGATCCCCTGGGGGACTCCACTAGTTACAGGTCTTCAGATGGACTTGGCACCATTGATTACCACTCTTTGGGCTCTATTGTGTAGCCAGTTCTTAATCCATCTCACTGTCTCTTCTTCTACCTCACACTTCCTGAGTTTGTTCACGAGGATGTCATGGGAAACTGTGTCAAACACCTTGCTAAGGTCAAGGTAGACTACATCCACTGGTCTCCCTGCATCTACCCATTCAGTCACGACATCATAGAAAGCTATAAGGTTAGTCAAGCATCATTTCCCCTTGGTAAATCCATGCTGACTACTCCTGATAACCTTCTTCTCTTCCGTGTGCTTAGAGATGACCTCCAGAATGATCCGCTCCATCATTTTTCCAGGGATGGAGGTGAGGCTGACTGGTCTGTAGTTTGCTGGATCTTCCTTCTTGCCTTTTTTGAAGACTGGAGTGACATTGGCTTTCCTCCAGTCCTCAGGCACCTCTCCTGCTCACCACAATCTTGCGAAAATGATGGAGAGCGGTAGAGCAACAACACCAGCCAGTTCTCTCAACACTCTTGGGTGCATCTCATCGGGGCCCATGGACTTGTGTGTATTCAATTTCCGTAACTGATCACTAACCCAGTCTTCACTGACTAGTGGAGAGTCTTCCCTCCTCCAGGCTTTCTCTCCTATATCCAGGGTCTGAAGATCATAAGAGCTGGTCTTAGGATTAAAGACCGAAGCAAAGAAGGTATTCAGCAACTCTGCCTTCTCTGCATCCTCAGTTATCAGGGCTGCCGCCTCATTCAGCAGAGGGCCCACACTTTCCCTGTTCTTCCTTTTGCTACTGATATATTTGAAGAAGCCCTTTTTGTTCTCTTTTACTTTCTTTGCCAGTTTTAGTTCTAAGAGGGATTTACCTATTGGCTGGGTCCACACTGATACATCTTCATCTGATCTCAGCAATTAAAGGGTGAAACAGCCTATTCCATTGTAACTCCATATATTTATTTCCCCCAAATCCTCCCTAAATTCCTTTAGGAATTGCCAAGTGAGGCACGCAGTTAACTGTTTGATTTTGGGAAACTCAGTCATGAGAATAATTGCTCTATTATTCACTAGTGGAAATATGATCTACGTTTTTTTTCCCAAACATTAAAAACCTAAGGTCTGCTTTAAAAAAAAATAAAAAACACAATTACAATGCTTCAATTATCATCTAAATACTTCAAAATCTTAATGAGTATATACATCTGTTTTTTTCTGCTGACATCTGGGCATCCAGTTGCTGTCAATTTAGTAAAGGATGATATGTACAGAAATCATAAATTCATATCTATGACCCGAACTTTTAAATTTTCTCTTTGCACAGGGAATACAGCGGTGATTTTTTTTTTTTTTACAATCTTGCTAGATTGAGCATACAGGATACAGGCAAGTATTAGGCAATACTACCAGGTACTTCAGGCAGCTGCAAAGTTTAAAGAGCAACAATTTTGTGCAGACTGACAATTCTGAATATTTATTTCTATACTTGCACCAAAGAATTTTACTTCTCCCTTAGCCTCCCATCCTCACACTCTTTTTGTTTGTTTGTTTGTTTGTGTTTGTTGTTTTTTTTTTTTTAAATAAGTTACTTACCTTGGGGTGCTATATGAAGGGAATCCTTCAACTTCCGGTCAGGGACAAATTTCCACTGAAAGACAGAATGATCAGCTCCCCCAATGGAAACAACCCACTGGTGATCGTGCGACCATCTGACATTTGTCACATGAGCAGAATGACCAAGATATTTTTTAAACTTTGCTCCTAGAACAAGAATAAAAATCTCTTTCAATATATGTGGAATAAATGTTTCAGAAGCACCTTAGGAAAACTTAACAAGGAACCCTTAAAAAATGTAATAGTTTAATTAAGATATTCTAATTACTAGTGATATTTTAATTAATAGTAGCAACTTTTTGCAGTATTCCCAAATTTTAATCTGTCTTTAAGATAAATTTTAAAATTTGGATTCCAGGATACAGTATCTTTAACAATCAAGCACAAAGAGAGAAGACATATGATAGTGCTGTATGAGGTATACTAAAGGAAGATTTTATTGATTTTATTTTTTACAAACCAAGATTTTGCCAATTATTATTTCTACATTGAAAAGATGCAGCTATTTAAATGTTAAATGATGTATATTTAGCTCTGTGAAAACACCCCTATATGTGTGCTCGTAGCACTGGTTCCCGCTGTTTGTGCAATCTGAGTGCTAAGCAGTTCTAGCAATTCATATCCTCACATCTTTAGTAGTAGTAGTAGTGGTAGTATAACTACATCAAGTTAATGTTTTCACTGACTACTACATAATTACAACACAATCACTAGATCACTTACTAAAAAGAAGATCCTAACAGTACATCACTATACAGATTCTTGTGCCTTTTCTTTGGTTTTATAATTCCAGTGCAAAATAGGGGATAAAAAGGGAACAAACTCCGTCTCCTTCAAATGGACAGAAGACTGTTTTCAAGAACATACTTTTGGATTACCTCAGGTACCAATAAAAGCCTTATCACTTTAAAAATAAAACTGGAAAGTTTCAAATGAAATGTTTTTTAATATCATCTTTTACAAAAAGAATTAAAAAACTACAGGGGAATATCAGTCATTTTTTTAAAAAAATCATTTCTTTAAGCACATATTACTTGAAGACATAACCTAAGACCCATCACGAAGATCAGGCAGTTGTAGCCAGCATTAAACATGCAATGCTACAAATTGCAATGATTCAATGGTGCAACTTTTTGTTCCCCCTTTCAAAATTTACAGATTTGATCTAGTCCCCAGGCAAAGTTCTTAGGTTAAGAGGACTCTTCTTAAAAGCCAGGAACATTTCACAGGCTTTCTCTGATCATCACCATGTTACCAGCTTGAAGACAGAGACCTCTGCTATCAATAATTTGTTGCAGTTCAACTTGAATGGTGTCTAGAATGGAGTTCTTCAAACAGCTTTAAAATAATGAAGCCTTTCTCATCTAAAAAGGTATACATTTCTCATCTGTTCACTCAGTCCTGAAGAGTAAACTTGAAAATTACATACCTTGCTTTAGGCTTCAGTTTTAAAAATTTCACATGAGATTTGTCCTTATTGCTAGTAAAATTTTGAGGAAAAATGTGTTCGAAAAGTTATTAAACTTCAAGTAACATACAGTGGCATACTCTCTGATTACAGGACCGATGTGCTGTTCAATTATTTATTTCCTCTAATCATTTAGTAAGGTTATTTTTTTCTAGTTCCTAGCCCAAATCTCCATCACAGATCCAGAGGAAGGAAGAAAACTACTTGAAGGCCAAGGTGAAATACTTAAAGATATGTATCTCAAAAGGGTAGATAGTGCATCACGTCATGAAATACTATCAAATAAAAAAAAAGGACTATTTTACAAAGTAAAATGTATGTAAAACTTTTGACTACCCTACTCAAAATGCAAATAAAATACTGTTACTATTACAGTTGTCAATACACCAGCCTACTATTGTTTTCCACCTTTGAGCTCAAACTAAACTTCTAAGAATAAATATTGGCCATTTATATAATTTTCAAAAACCCAGTTTTCTAAAACCTTTTTCTTGAATAACCAAAATTCAAAAATACACATTTATAATTGAACTTAAAGGTACTACCTTTTCTTAGACATGGGTATCGAAAGAGCTTTACTACTCCATAATCATCAGCTGTAACCATAACTTGCCCAATAAAATTCGCATCCACAGAATTTATATCATTTATTTCTGAATATTTGGGCCAGATTCCATTAACTTCAAGGCCAGAAACACAAGTCCATGATGCCCATTGAATGCCTTTTAATTCCTCCTTGTTTGTTACTTCTTTTCCACCTAAGAACAAAAATAAAGAGCTATTTTTCAATATTCACTTATGCAATTTTAAAGAACGTAAAAAATTTTAAAATTATCCAGAAATCAAGTCCAAGTGAGACAGAATTAAAAGCTGACTTCTAAGGCTGTCCTGATCTAATATTCTCTATTGTGACCAACAGTATCAGCAGTGAGGCTTCTCAAGACTACTTAAAAGATCATAGGTTTGGTACTTTGCAGTTTTTAGTATTTCTTGATATCTGTTTGAGGTTGCGTTATTTTTAAATGTTTATCAAAAAAATACATGTAGCCATTCTAAGATAAAGTTTGGAAAAATTCTGTTGCTGAACTATTCTAGAAACCTGGATTATTTAGAGCAAAAACTGAAGAACTCATTTAGATCTGGTCACTGTAAATTACTGAAAATATCAATTTTATGCTTAGATCCTTGTTACATTATTTCACATCAGCTATATCTGTAATAAGATTGTTCCAATCCCACAAAGTTTCATATAAGAGCTTAAGTACTGAGTCAGACCCAAGGCCCATTTAATAAATATTGTGTCATCAGGAATGGTCAGAAGCAGAATGGTCAGGAGCAAAACAAGAACAACGCAAGCTGTGAGTCAGGCTGAGTGTGCAACCGCAGAACCTGAGCAGGACACTGCCAACAATTCACGTCTCAGTCTTTAGCGGTAACAAAATCAAAGGCAACTGGGCTGGGTTTTTTCCTGTTTTCTTATTGTTAATAGGATTCTGACTAGTGGGAGGGGAGGGGATGGGATGTAGAGAGGAGCAGCCTCAGGTACTGTAAGGAGGTAAATCTTCAACAGAGGGATAGGGCAAGGGAGAACTCAAGTGGACTGGAATAAACAAGAGTAAAGAACAGCCACAGAGAAAAAATATGCAAAATGACAAATAAATCAGAAAGGAAGACTTAAAAAAAACCAAAACCAACAACAACAAAAAAAAAACAAAACCAAAAAGAAACCACCCACACTTGAAAAGTTTAACTGCTACATACCCCACCAAAAACTGAAAAGGAACTCAAGTGTCCTGTTTGAAGATCCTTCAGCTCTGATGAAATAACTGCACCCTTTGACAAGGTTTACCTTATAATCTCTTTCAATCACTAATCCATGTAAATGATGACTACTAATACTGGCTATATCCATGACTAAGTCCTACAGATCTTGTATTAGGCAACTGTAAGTTCCTTACTCATTTATAGTGGAATTTTAAGTGTTATATGTTTCCAATCACTATTTTAAAACATTTAGGAGATTACTCTAACTCCACTGACTTTGCTAAACTTTTTTCATAAACAAGCTTTCACAATCCCACATTCTAATATATCAAGAAACTCCAGGCTGAAAGCTGCCTATATAACTTCAAATTGCTCCTCCTGTGTGTACGTATTTGTTACAGTCTAATTAAATTCTCACTTACTATCTTTTCTTACATATCTTCTGTCTCATTCAGTGCACAAAATCAAACTTGTGCATAGAATGAATTAGATGCTTCAGCAAAGACAGTCACAAAAAGCTCCATGGAACTACGAATAATGCACAGTGCAAAGCATAAATATTGTATAGCAAATGAAGGGACAATA
This sequence comes from Nyctibius grandis, assembly GCF_013368605.1. Taxonomy (NCBI): domain Eukaryota; kingdom Metazoa; phylum Chordata; class Aves; order Nyctibiiformes; family Nyctibiidae; genus Nyctibius; species Nyctibius grandis. The sequence goes on from NC_090661.1 coordinate 53,623,116, forward strand.
TAGCAAGTGGTGATGATAATACTTACTTCGTACAAATACGACCAGTGAGAAAAATATAGAATGATATTACATAAAGAGTGTACACACACACAGAAGAAACAAGTCAAACATTGTGACAAACACTGCCCTTGACATACTGTAATCAGGACTACTTAAATTTGAAGCTTTAAGATATATGTACTATGTGCATACATCCTCCGCAGAGGGAACTGTCTTGAGTGTTTCAGCAGTATGGGACAGTTCAGTCTAATTGTTTCTATCTATTAAAAATTTCTCACTGTAAAAGCTCTTTTAAGTTAAATTCCTCAGTTCTGCTGCAAACATAGTTACAGAAAACCAGACGACTATTCCGAGATGCAATATATTGATTTTTCCACACATTTTAAAAAACATACAGTGCAAGCAAATGATAATCCATTTAATATCCAAGCTCAATAAATACAGGGCTATTAAACTATTGCAAAATTGAGTTCAATGCAGTATTTTTCTTTTTCTAAAAAAGTGGGAGCAAATATTTCATTTTGAGAAATAAATTATAAGCCAGCAACTCTACCATGAAAAGATGCATTATAAAGAAGAGCAAACATATAAGGATAAAAATATTTAAGTAGCTTTGCCAGAAAATGCTGTACTTATTCAAGTATAGCAAATATTTATATGAACTTTGAAAAAATTTCTCTATAATCGAATGCTTTGAACCAGGATCTATATTTGGCTGTTTTTACAAAACTACGATACATTCTTTCTGTAATAAGTAACAAATATCATAAAGGCAACTCAGAATCTTACTTGGCATCCTGTAAAAAAGTCTCTTCCCATTGCCATCATTGGTCTGTAAGTATTTACTGTCCGAAGACCAATCCATATGGGTGATGAAACTTAAAGATCCAATACATTCCCCAACTTTCTTGTATCGCTGAACAACACCATATATATCCACAGAGCTGTCATTGGAACCAACAGCTAGGAAATTCCCATCTGGTGAATATTTCAGTTCATGAATAGCTTCTTTCCTGTCTTTGATATGAACAACCTCAGTCATATCTCTGTAGTATGAAAGAAAGCATGTCATAAGTATACAAGAGCCTTATCATACTGTCAAGTTCCCAGCTTTAAAAACGGACAAAACTGTGAAATGATAAAGTGAACTTTACTATCATAGGTGCAAATACAACATTGCTATTTTTAGAGTTGGGTAGGGTTTCATGGTCAAAAAAAGAGAAGGGAAGAGTGACACAAGAAGGTGCTGCACTGGGCTGAAGGAGAGAGAACAAAACGAACTGTTCAAGCTGGGTCCACAAAAAAAAATTAATTAGGTAGATTACCACATCTTTATTCATTCAGGGAAGGAAATGTCACTGACATGAGACACAGATCTCATTTTCCCTTTATAAGTGTGGGATCACAGCAACAAGGCAGCACTGTTTTTGTATGCATGATGTGCTGACAGCAGCATTCCAACACATGGAAACAATTTAGGAAGTAATGAAAACTTATTTCTTAATAATTAAAGGATAAAGCTAAAACCTAAAGTAACAGACTTCCTAGAACACTGCCATTCTTTGCAAATAGACCAATATACTTTTTCAAATCTGTTGTTATGGAACAACATGGACACATGTAGTACACATATTTAAAAAAATCTAAGCACCCTCAAGATCAGTAATTTAAAACAGAAATGTAAGTGATCTCCTCATGTATGGTCACTATAGTGTTAATATCTATACAATTTTAAAAAGCAATTAGATAACATGCTTGAAAGAGTTAATAATGTATCTATTTTTAATTTTCGTAACATACCTGACTCGAAGCACAGTGAAAGAGCCATCCTTCATTCCAAGAGCAAGATGGATTCCATCAGTACTAACCGCAGCACAGCGAATGGGTTCCTCCATATTGCACCGGGCAATCAGAGCATGGTCTATTAAACTCCAAATTCTAAAATAAAGTAATAATTACAAGTGTAAGGAGTGGTTTGTAGCTGTGTCATAGATAGCATGAAGCCTGAAATTTCTGCAGAATGCTGGATGTGGTAGTGTCCTATTTTAAAATAATTTTCCACAAGGAAAATCTAAGACAAAAGTGTGAATTTTGCAGACAGCAGAGAATATTCTTATATTTAAAATAGCGAGAAAATATCTAATGAGAAAATGCAGTGGCAGATTAATTTTGTTTGACTTTCTGAATATAAAAAGAATGACAACATATGACAATATATACTTTTAGATCACTCTGTGAAAATTCCACTATGGTGTTATTCGTTTTAGCCAAGAAGAACATTAAAGAACAATTAAAGACTTGGCTCAGTAAACATATCCTTTCCTATTAACAAATCATTATTTGTAACTCCTTACATATAACTAGACAATATTATAACGTGTAAGTTTCTACTACAAGACACATTATAACATCTATCATTTACAAGATGTATCTGGAATTCTAGAGCCTTTTTTCAATATTCATAATTCAACTACTGTTTTGCTTAACCACATTGCACTTAAGATATTTAACAAAAATGCCAACACATTTGATTTCTAAGAAGAGAAAAGGTGTTTTTGACAAAAAAAGATGAACTTGTAAACGGGAGCAATCTACTGGGTTTTCTCAGAATATGGATTTTATTTACTGTGCATGCATTAAGTGTGATGAAACTCCCAAGCTAAAAGTTAATTCGCAGCATGTGAAAAAGTGAATATGGTAAGAGTAAAAATCGTAAGTTTTTATTACAATTTTTTTCGCTGTAACCTGTGAATGCTTAACGTAACTCCTGAAAAGGAAACACTTACAGGATACTTGTGTATGAGTGCTTAATGTAAGGCTAAATGAAATTTAGTACATTCCATTTTTGTGAAATACACATTTCCACTATATTTTATTACTGGAGAGCACTGATTTCATGTGTAACTTAACTGGTTCAGAAGCACGCCAATGCCACATTTTAATACCTTTAAAATGTATACATTTCAATTAGGTTATCTACAAAATGAGCTGTTTGTATAAAACTATACGCAGTTAAACAAACAAACAAGGTTTAACCTGACTGATCGATCGTCACTTCCAGTCATTGCTAGTGGTTTTGTAGGATGGACAGCCAAAGCCCACAGCTCTCCTTCACAGTGCCCCTGCATTATCAGGAAAGGCTTATTACGCTCATGCACCACAATTTCAAAAATTTCACTGTCTTGTGTCCCGACGAGTATATGGTCTCCTCTCCAGCAAACACTTCTTACAGACAGACCTGTAGAAGAGATTGTTACCAAGAGATACATCCTGAGAATTTGTGAAATAAAGGTAACGTAGCACATGATAAAACATAAAAGCAAGAAAATGTCAAGTAGTATCCATATACCTTCTCTTATTCCTCCATTTACTCATTTTATCTATTCCATATAACACATACTACCCTTGGAACATTAACTTTTCAAGTTTAGTATTTAAAAAATTCTAAAATAAAATGTGAGCCTTATTTTAATAATGGACACATAGCCAATTCTTGTATTACAAGATCTCTGACAGAGAAAGGCAATACTGACATTTGCATCTGAAATTACACATTTAATGTCTTTAAATTTCAACAAAAGTAGTAGACAATATAAATTACAATTTCTCACCAAACCATGGGCCTTAGTACTAGCTAGATGAACCTAAATTATGTGACAGAAGCATCAGTGGAACATGCATTATACATAAGACAGTCAAAGAGCCCAATTCTACCCAGCTTGTTTCTGAGATGCTCCCCCTAAAGCAAAACTTTGTAACATCTCCATAGTAACTGGAATTATTTTTCCCACTAAACAGAAAATAAAACTAAATCAAACTGAAACAACATATAAAGAGATGAAAAGGGTTTAAGATGAAATTTAACATGCTTTTCTAACAACTGAATTAGTTTTCAGGCTTACAGTGGAGGTGAGCACTCACAGGCTGCACTTATTTGTAGATAAGGTTGGGAATAATAAAATGGAAGTCAGGACAGTTGTACACTGAGAACCCAGTCTTACGTGCCCAATTTTAGGAATATGCACCTATTAAAACAGGCTGTATTTAATACATTCTGATAGTGCAAGTCAATTTTGCCAATTTCAGGTGTAGATAACCACATGGTAGCGATGCCCAACTTAATTCCCTTTGCCTAAACACTGACTTTTGTGGAGAGTAGCTCAAGAATGATCTTTGAAAAAACTACTCTGGATTAACATGTTAGACAAAGTTAGAATATTGCAAAGGTATGAGTTGATGTGCTTCCAAAAAATATTTTTAACTATGCAGAGGGAAAAGAAGAGCCTTATGTTATTAAATTTACATTGGAAAAAAATGCAGGACTCTGAAACAGTGAATGAGTGGGTTAGCGGGCCAGTCTGGTGCATCTGCACTCATGTTCTAATCCTGACAAAGCCAGCTCCCAAAGCAAAGCTCCTGATCATGCCTACTTACCATGCTTTGCATTACAAGATAGCCTTCAAATGCACAAATAAGACTCCCTCCATATGAAACAGAACTGAAAGACGTGCTCCAGGAGTGCACTCGGTGCACTCCAACTGCAAGATAATGTTCAGTCCACTGAACCAGACTAGAGCTAACACCCCTCAAACACCCCTCAAAATGCATACATATTGTGCTACTCTAACTCTCCACACCAACTGTTTTGCTTTACAGATTTGTTGCTATTGTGCTGCAATTGTGAATATAACCACCTTACTATTCAGCCCTATAATCTAGGCATTCTATGGCTATATTGTCTACAGTGATTAGAAAAGAAAGAAACAAACAACCAGAATCTTTGATGAAGGATGATTAAGACATCTGTTTTAGTAATTTGGAACTTCTTATGGTGGAGGGAGATATTGTAAAAAACAATTTGACTACTTGGAGATATATCTAGAGTCAACTAATTGCCCTGTGAGCCATTCACAGGGACACAGAACTTGAGTTCGTGTTCACGGATAAAATTACCAAGAGGTGAGGTGCAGGAGCAGCAGAAAATGCAATTAAGAAAATGAGCAGAAGGACAAGTCATAAAGGCAATCCTCTAAACGATAGAATAAGAAAAACAGACTGAAGGGAAACAATTCAGGAAACTGAATTTATTACGGATAGGATTTTTAAAAAGCTATTAGCTCTGTCATGGGCACTTGACAAGTCAAAAAGATGAGGATAGAAGGAGTTCACATAAGCTATCAAGAAGAACGAAAAGACTTCACAGCATATGTCTGTTCCATCAAAAGTAAAGGAGACAATATGGAGTGGAGAACAAGTTTGCAAGAATGAAACAGGGAATCAAACAGCTTTCAGCTACATGCAACAGAGCTGAGAAACAGCAGCTGAGTAAATTCAAATTTAAAACAGAGTCACTGTACCACAGGACATTTAAAATGGAATGTATTCCATCTTGTTGCAACATCTCACAGTCTTGGCGGGAATGCGAAGTCAATTACAGAATACAAAGATTAAACTTGTAATCAGTTATTCATTGACCCTGAATATCTGATTGCCATCAGACACTACCACATTGTCAAATTCTTGGCAAGGTATTAGAAAATAACAAAGTGACTGGGGGCAAAGAAACCCAAATGCCAACAAAAGCAATATTGTAAGTGACATTAGCGCTTCAGTACATGTTTGTATTCTTTTCCTGAATCACTACAGCAACAATATCTAGAACACTGACAAAACATGCTATAGATTGCTAGATGTAAAATTTTAGCATGACATAAACTATAATTGAAATCATAGGTATATGTAAGTAGCGTTCTGAGTACTACAAAACTGTAGATTAATTCCAAATAGTTTTTATGAAAATTTGGGTAACTAGTAAATGCAATTTCTGTACTCCACTGTTTTACATTGCAGATCTCACTGTCTAAGTTCACAGTATGTTTTACAGTAACTTTGAAGGACTATGTGACCTTCATACATGGTGGCCATGACCAAACTTCTTTTTTAGCAAACAGTTCACAGTAACATACATGAAACAACCTTTTTGGCTTTTTAAAGTCTTGTCTTGTTCAAAACACTTGTAAATTTCCTACCTTATTGGTATATCAAAAGTGACAAACTTCTTTTTACCTTTATATCCCTGGTCTGTTTCCCTGAGATCAATCACAGTAATTGGTTTAAAACTTAAGTCCCACAAGCGAACACAGCCATCCCTGCCACCAGTGGCAAACCCCTCTTCGCATGCATTCATGCTGAAAATTCCTGCCTAAAGAGAGAAGAAAGTTATTTTTAACAATACACCCAGATTAGAGATACCAATAGGGAAAGTGGAACTCTTGTCCATGCTGGTATTGATTGTCTTCCTGTCTTCCTACCTGTTAAGGCTGTTGAAAATAGCATAAACACAAGCTTTAAATATGAAAGAGTCAGAAATGGAAACAAACTCAAACTGAGCAGAATTCACATTCAGTGACAAACAGTAAGGTAACAGAATTGTTGCAATACTGCAATACTACTTCTTAAATTATAACTAAGGAAAATATCATAATGGACTGATCATAATGAATTATGGACTGTGTTTGCTTCTCTAGCATCAGGTAACAAGGATATTATTTTCCAAGTTGAGAAAAAAGAAATCTCAGCTTTCACAGAAAAAGCATATTATTACTAGAATGTCAAGTGACAATCAAAACTGAAAGACTAGGGTGACAGAATTCAAAATTTTTGACGTGTCATGTCCACCCTCGGGATACAGACTTTTAAGACAAGCCATATTTTCAGGAGCAGTACATGCCTAAACAGAAATGTAGTGGAATTTTTAAGTCATAAGCAGATTAGAAGGCTAACTCCCATTATCTCTAACATCCTGAAAATCCTCTTTCTGTTTCTTTAGGAGCCTAGAGATTTTTGAAAATACAAACCAAACTGTATTTGTTTCTCTATGTGTCTGTCTGGTTTACTGCATTAACCTTTCAGTGTCATTGAGCAAATAAAAGGCTAGAGGCATTTTGGCTCCTTTTGTACCATATACTGAATTTCGCCCAAGTTCTGGCATAGTTAAAACTTTTAAAGCTCTTTTTGGAATGCAACCTTGATAACATAATTATTCTCTTTTCTCTAATTAACTCCTTCCAAAATCCATTATTTAATTAGTCAGTATTAAAAAAAAAGAATCAGACATTTGGTGATGTGGGAAGCTGGCTGAACGTTCTGAAGATAAGATCAAGTGGATTCAGGATTAATCTGTTTTCCATTTCACAGAATATCTTTATCTTGAAAAGGACATACTGGTTGTCAAGGAGATTTGGCAGATGTTGTGCTTGCTCAATCTCTTGAAATGCAACAGGACATTCTCATTTCAGTCTATGTGCCACTGGAATAGAAGAATTAGATGAAAACTAGAAAAAAGGTCCCTTATTAATGGGGACTGTAAGTACCTAATGGAAGAAGCCAAGCTTAGCTACTCTTCATTTAATTGTTAGGCCCACACTTAATGGGGAAAAGACAGATTCTTTACTCTAGTAGCTTGGCCAGTCATAATTCTTTCACTAAATCTTTCCTTTTAGAAACTGTTAAGATTGTTAATGCAAATCAACTTTGGAGTCTTCATGCTCCTCTTAATCCTTCACCCTGAAACTGTCATTAACATAATTTGAGTCTTGGTGGTCAACAGCCTTCTAGCAGTAATGAGAGGCAAACAATTGCATTGCATTTGTTTGATCCAATTGTATAACGTGAGCAACAAAGATTGGTTGTGCTCCTGAATCAAAATAAAAGGTGTAGATCAAAGTCGTCCATCTTAAAAGTTACAAAGTTTGACATACGGACTGTGTTCTTCTGTTACAAATTTTTCATTACACTTCCTGTTCTGGAAATAACATCTCAAATGGATCAGCAGTTTTCTGAGAATGCAGAATGTTTCCTGTTTTTTCAATATAACCAGCTGGTATCACATCTGTGTTCCCTCAAATTCGAAAAAAAGAGTTGAATGAGCACAAACAAAGAAATAAATGCCCAGATCTACCAGAAACAATAGTTGAAAGCTGGAGAAGTACGAGAAGAACTTGACAAAGATGGCCTCTACTGTATGAATATTTTGCCACTGCTGGTATCCAAGAAGCTTCCAATAGTGAGGCAGTCTCAGGTTTTCTATTGCTGCTGGACCTATCTTGCCTCCAACAGACAAAAATCAAGTGTTAATTTAAATGCAGTCGTTTATGTAAGATCCACCACACTAACTCTGACTATGCAATTCCTAAAACACATGACTGCAGTTAGCTATAATTAGGACCAAGCTTGAAAGATCATATGGAAACTTCAGAAGCAACTGACTACAACTGAGCAATATGGAGAACACAGACACTATACCAGTTCAGTAAGAACTCCACTGCCTCCTTTTTACTCCTAGATACAATTCAGGACATAGACGCTAACATGTGAAGCAACAAAGATGTTCGGCACTTATTCTAAGATATTGTCTCTCCCAATATATACTGCATAGCAAGAAAATGGATTGCAAACATTTAAGGTTGGTGTCAGTAAGTTTACAGTGGAGAGCCACTACTGCGAAATTTAACCTTCCTAGCTAACAAATCACCCATAAAACAGTTTAAAAATGGGCATATTACTATAAAAAAAATTAAGTAGTTGCCTTTACACCTTTTATTGGCTGAAGTAAGTGGACAGTTATCTGTCAAATCCATGCCTAAGCAGTAGGAGAAAAATACTACATGACTTAATGTGTTGGTACATGATACCAGCTTAAAACCATTCATTTAAGTTCATTATATTGCTTCCATCTATATTTAATTAGTATTCAGCAACTGACATAGGCGTGCAATAGTTTTAACAGAGTGCCTGTTATTTAACCTCGAGCCTGTTATTTAACCTCAGTTTCTGACATCAATACACACAACTTTAATGTGTACCTCTGAAAGACTATCTCAAAATAAATTATTCAGCTGCTGAGAAAGCATCTTATGTACATTTACTATGCAAGGTAAAGGCATAGCACACAAGAATCTTTAAAACATACAGGGTTTTTAAATAAGCATACTATTTTGTTTCAATACCTGAGTAACATCTTGTATATGTATCTTAATAGTCATGGAGTACCTTGACTTTAGAACATGTAAGATGATAAAATAAATAGAAGAATCTACAGTCTGTTCCTTGCACTGGTACAAAAATGAGACATCTAATAAAAGATTTATTTTCTTTTTAGTCAAGGTATATATTAACTTTCCATAGTCAGATGCACTACCTACAAACAACCTACTACCAGTGCCAATGAACTTACATACGCTTTCATGTTGCTCTGTTTTCTTTCTCCCTTTTAAAACTTTCATTATTAGTATTATTATTTAGGAGAAATCAGCAAAACTAAAAAGAATTTTAGTTTCCCATTGCCATCCAGTGTTCCCTGCACATGAACTCTGTGCTTTTACTCTTCATCCCTGCTCGCTTCCAACTTTTCCTACTTTTCATTCCTTCTTCTACAGTAAGTGAACTCTCCAGTCCTTGTCCAACTAATTCTTCAGTCATCCCAACCTATTTGCTTTCAACTTTTTGTTTCTACACAAACTCAAATAGGAATCTGCCGGAAACTCTCTTTCCTCTGTCTACAGTTCTTAGCACTGCTGTGACAGAACACAGACAATCTGGCTTAGCTGTGAATTCTTATTTTGCTTGCTAGTGTTAAAGTTGCTATATGTTTCTCTGGTTGCTTATACTAGGACAGCATGGTTTATTTTTCACATTGAATTACTCTTAAAATAAAAAGTGTCTTTTCAGCTAGGGTAACTGCAACAAAGACAGCCAACCTTTGAAAAGAACCCCCATTTTCTATATTAATGCCAACCACTGCCAGATGGATGTATATCCCTACATCACTACTGTACTTTAGAAAACATTTTCCTGCATCTCAGATACCTACTGTTTATGCTGCAAGAAAGGAATACATGGTACTTTATGGAAATAATGAGACATGTTTTCCTTGAATAAATTTTCAATTTAATTCAAGCCCATTGAGGAGCAATGATGCAGGATGATAAGCAGGCATGCAGGGATGTCAATTCCAACACTAGCACACTGAACAGATATTTATATCAATTCCCTACTATGTGCACACTGTGTTTTTAACAACATATGCACATCATAAATGTTATCATTTACACTTGCATTTTCTTTTAAAAGAATTCACAAGAGCATCAGGATTTATAAAATTAAGTACAAAATAACTGTAAAATATGATGGTAATAGTTTAGTTTGGCTGAAGAGGCACTTGTATTCCAACCTGCTATATTTTGTGCTTACAATAGTCTGACAAAATTATCCTTGAAGGTAGCATTTTATTGAAAAACAAGGTTTCATTTTGTTGGAAAGCAAGGTTGCAGAAGAGATTTTATTGGTTTTTTTTCTCTCTGAAATTGTTGAGATTTGTAGTGGCTCTAATCTCCTGCGAAAATGAATTCCAAACCCATGGACTAGTGCTTCTACTTAATTTTCAGTACTGCAAAGTACAATTCCATTAAGCCTAAAGGACAGAGCCAAAAATAGAAGGCTAGATGAGACCTACTCCAAGGTCACTTGAGCTCTGTCCCACCGACACTACTGAAGATAAGGAGCAGAGCACTTCAAATTTGATCTTGTGGTCAACAAAGAACTGACACAGCACAGAAGGTAATGAAGCAACAAGCTCTCATCATCCTATGTTTATCAGTTGGGTCATTTCCCACTGAAACAGCTGAAAAGCACTGCACGATTCTGAGAAATAAACTGTTGTAATTCTAACCACGTGAAGTAAAAAATATGTGAATATACAGGACAGATGTCTCCTACATCATCGAACAGGATGGGACGCTATTTTCCTGATCAGTTTTGAATAGGAGACAAAGTGCATTCTTTCCTCTGCAAATCCAGGTCTGCATATGCAATATAAGCATTTTTAAAATTTCATTTCACTAACGTCAACATCCAAAAGTAAATGTCCGCATCACCTTAGGAAAATATAGAATACAATAGAACACTACTGAACACTAAATATGAACACTAAAACCAGATCTGAAGGTATAGAGTAAGAATCAGGGAATATTTGAAGGCTAAAATATCCCCTCATACTTCTCGGTTTATAATTTGGGCCTTCTTGAATACATTTAATATTTCTATAGATGCATACAGGAGGGTATGCATATGTGTGTGTGTGTGTATACATATATTTTTTAATATACATACACTTGTATGTATATAAAGAAATCTCAAATGCAAAATATCATCTAGGATATGTTTCCCACACTTACGTTCTTCGTAACTTTATTTTTGCTCGTAATCAGATACACTGTCATTATACAGTTGTCTGAACAAGCAGTCCAATTGCTTTTAAACTATTAGTTAATTCAACACTGAATGCACATTTCTAAATCACACTATTTTAGATTGTTAATAAGGGAACTTCAAGTATTATCTGGAAAGTACAATGCTTTCCGAAATGAAAATCAGCCTTCAACCAGCAAATTAATATGGCATCATAAAGTTACCTTAGCGCTTTTATGCCTTGTAGGTTAAAACAATCAGAAATTGATTGGCTTTGTCTTTAAAGTGATACTTGGACAAGTTAGAAGTTGAATCTTGCATTATATTACCATATATGACTTACTACCATGAGAGGAAATGAGGACTCTCACAGTTTGGCATGGACAAATTCGATTGCAAACCACTAAGTGGTTTTTTGCTGCCTACTTTTAATCACAACACCATATGCTTGGAAAGCATATGGAAAATATAATGAAAACTTATGTAGCAAAAATATAATCATAGTCGCATTAATCATTTTGCTTAAAAGAAAATCTTACCAAGCACTTTTGAAAAATTTTATTAAACTTTCACTGATATATCTTCACTTTCAGAGCCGTATACTGTTCTAAAAAGCTGAATGAATACAGTAAAAGGCAGCAACATAGGACAAGGAAAAGTGATTGAGTCAAGCTAAAATGACTAAACATATGTGTCTACAAACAAGCTAGGTGTTTAGGCTTACAACACAGTTCCTAGACCCAATGGACTCTACACAGCTATCAGACAACCAGCCAGTTAAGACTCAATTCACGGAATGACAGAACAGCTGATGTTGGGGAAAACTACGGTGAACCGTCCAAACCCCCGCCCAAAGCAGGATCAGATAACAGCAGGTTGCTCAGGGCTGTGTCCAGCCATGTTGTGAGTATCTCCAAATGGACAGAGATGTGGATGGAGACTCCACAGCTTCTCTGGAGACCTGTTTCTTTGTTTCAACACCAACTGCCTAAATACAGGAGTCCAGGCCTTCTGAGATGCTTTTGGATTAATTAGACATCCACAAAAGAAAGTCAAAGTCAGATAAAGCAGATCCGTATTCTTTGGGGAAGGCAGCTACATACTCAGCTCCGGTATATTAAATGTCACTATATATACCCATGCACGGGTAACTGAACAGAGAAATACATGTCTACTTAAGGCTAAACTTAAATGCATTCCAGGCTCTATTGGTTACTGACTAAGGCCCCATCAAGAATAATGGGAAACAGTACATAAATAGAAACCTAAATATATTTCTCAATCTAGCATCCACTGCCTACCATAACAGTGATCTCAAGCAACAGAAAAAAAAGGAGAGGAAAAAAAAAAAATTCAAATTAGACATATTGAGTCTCTATCATTGAAATTGTTCAGGAACACAGACCAGGTGATCTTACACTGCCCTTTCCAGCTCTCCAGAAATCTATTTAACATTTTATATTAATTTAAAGAGATATACTTACAGCATGCGCTCCCTGTATTGTCCGTACAAGGTTGATTCCTTTCCATACATAGATATCTCCATTCAGTGCACCAGAATATGTCACTTCATCCCTTGCACAGGCTAGGCACAATATAGTTTGGAGATCACCAGTTTTGCCAAAAACACCACGTTTTGGTGTCAATGAATTGCCACACAAGCTCCAAAACTGCAACATAAAGTTATTTACAAAGATGGATATTTTGTCTAATATCCTATAATTTAATATGTACATCTGGAAGAGAAGTATCTTACCTCAAAAAGACATCATCATTCTTACCCTTTTCCCTGCTTTAGTTCTCCAGGTGGTTAACAACTTTTTATGTTATTAACTAACTTTATCTTTCCATAAAATCAGCATAGCAGACTAGTTGGGAAGGAGTTTCTGGATATCAGCATTAAATCAAACTGAAATTCTTTCAAATTATAATTTGTGAGTCAGTTGTATTTTCAGTCATTTTTAAAAGTGTTTCATAATAGAATTATCTGATCTTTCTTTGATGTAAGACTTCCACTTTGCAAATGCTGCATTTGCACTTGCTGTTACTTTAGGCATCTAAAGATGCAATCTAAGCATGTAAATTTCTGATAAGGTTGTCATTTGCTCTGTTTGAAAAGCAGCTGGTTTTATTATAGACTTACTACTTCTCATCAGCCATCACGAGACTGAATTTCCAACAGGTACTAATGACTCCCAAAACTAAAGACAAGAGCACAATACTTGTCAACCAAATCTCCAGCTACACTCCAGTTTCTGAGAACTCTGCAGACAAGCAGCACTTGCATATTCCTTTCAAACCCTCCTGTCCAAACATGTAAATACGCACTGGAAAGTCAACAAGCTGCTGGAGTAATCCAGTGCAAAATGTGAAAGCATTTATTTAATCACTGCTGACAGGTTACTCTCATATTGCCTCAGCATGTTCCCTGTATACATGTTTACGAAACTGTATTTCACAGCAGGTCTCTCTGTTACCAATAATCTATCCAAAACTCGAGCAGAGACTTCAATTAATACATGATAATGTAAGCAGTTACAATGAACAGATTTTTGTACCAGAAATACTGTAATTAAGAAATAACCATATACTGATTAGACAAATCCCTGTATCTTAACTAGTATTTCTTTAATCAAAGTACACAGGTCATAGATTATATTGTTGCTTGAGAAGTAACTGCACAATCACTGCATAAATTAAAAACCTAGCTCCAATATGGAGGTAGGTAATGTATCTAAGAAAAGTAATTCCTCAATATCAGTTCACTCGGAATTATCTACATAACTTGATTAAGTAGTATTACAATTCGCGTAAAATATCCTGTCAGGAAAAAATACAATAGTATTACAAACGTGAAAGTAATTATTGATATCTGAAAGAACAAGAAGGGATGGTTTAAGAAAAATACACATCAACAAAAATCTCTTGCCTGATCCAAATCACAGAATCATAGAACGGTTTGTGTTGGAAGGGACCTTAAAGATCATCTAGTTCCAACCCCAAATGCCTATAAATCTCTAGGATTCAGATTTATAGTTAATGTTTCCTCAAAGAAAACACCAATTATTTTTAAAATGCCATTTTTATTTAAAAAAGCTTCGTAGAGCCTTAAAAGTTGCTCAGATAAACTTTTGCTTATCTAAATAGATACGTTTTGACATCATAAAGCCACCTTAAATATACTAAATCACTGTGGGCAAATATTAGCTCACTATTGGCATAATGGTCCTTTTAGATCTTGGAGTAGAAAAAAAAGATTATTATTAATCAAGCTCATGGAAATGAGTACACGACATGCTAAACACTATGCTAAATCAAAGACATATGCAACCTAGCCAACACATTGAACACTTTTTCCAATAAACAATTAATACATATTAATCTAAAAGTTCACTGTATAAAAAGCAACACATTTTTCCCACCACAGGAACCTACACGTAAGAGCCATACAGAACTCTGAAGCTGCCATCTACTGCTGTTTTGTGGTAACACAGAAGACAGTGCATGGGAGAAGGCAGTGACTTTAGGAAACATATTTGATGATAGTCAAGCATTGATAATCCTGCTGATGGAGTTAAACCTCAAAAAGCAGCTGTTTCTGCACGGCAGTTGGTACGTGGATCAAGAAAAGCAGGGTGCTTCATAGAAAACACTCTGCTTGAAAAGACTTGAACTTCCAAACTATGAAACCAGTAATATGTACAGAGTGTTCAAAATTACAAAGGTAGGAATAACAGCAGGGAAAAGAAAAGAATTAAAAGAAAGATCAAGCATCTTCCTTTCTCTTTCTATGGTATCCCCATACTATCTCAAACTGTAACAAATGTTTTTTCAACTCATTTCACCTCGGCAGCGTAACAATTCATTAACTGTTCATCAATCATAAACTTGAGTACCCGGACTCACCTTAAATGTGTGCATCCTGTCTTATGCTACTTGGGAATTCAAACAGCATGTTTTAGACAACGTAAATTTTAAACTATATTACGATCATTACATACGATGTTACTGACAACTGTTTCATTCCTTCTGCATTCCCTGTCAGGGCATGAACTCTTTTGAGCAGAGGCAGTCTGTTTTCCACTATATATATATATATCTTGTAAACTGTCTAGTGTAGTCAGGTGTGACCGATGATTGCAGTTCCTAAGAAGTAATACTATTCTTACAGAGGACCTTTCATAGTATAATTATATATTTGTTTTAGATTCTATTTTTATATATTTTATAGAGTATAAGCTACTGAAGCTTAAATATTTTATGAATTAACATCTATTTCATTACCTTGATATGTTTTACACCGCAGCTGACGAGCTTGTTTGGCTGGTACAAATCCCAAGAAATATCAAATATCTGCACAAAAAAACCCCAAGGATGTCAGCAGAGATGGCCTTTCTAGCATGGGGCAGTTAAAACAGTAAAAACTTGTAGCAAATTAATACACAATCTGAAAAGCTTTAAATGGAACTATTGGAATGACTTTTTTATTCCCTTGTTCAATACTGATATTGCAATATATAGCTCATATTAGTTCTGTTTGGTCCCCCCTCACCCCTCGAGTAATTACAACACATGATAAAACAACATAAAGGTTCATTTACGGACTAGAAAAATTTAAGAGTTTATTTGCATTTTGATTTCCCATATGGGGATTCAGGTCTAGGAAGTGCATTAATTTTGCACTTCCCCTACATACTTACAGTCTCAAACCATACACAAATAAACAGTGAGTTATGCATTTTATTTTAGAAATAAAAGTACCTATCTTAAAGATCTTCACATACCTTAATACATATCCAAGCTTTATGCAAATTCAATTTCTAAATCATAAAATGTTTTTGTTCAGACATAGCTCTACTATGTATACACAGACATGGTTTAACAAACTAAAATTACATTGACACTCAAGTTCTTTAGTTATACTTACTCTGTCTGTATGACCAGGAGCCACTGATAACAATTTTCCTCTTCTCCAGTCCCATACACAAACTGTGTTTTTCGAATCCAAACCAACTGAGACCAAACGCTAAAAATGTCCAAATTAAATAAATACAAATAACTCAATATATTAATGAAAGCTAGAGCCATCATTTTGAATGATAACAAATTCATAACATATTTCAGCTAGAAACAATAGCTACGTTTTATTATAGAAGAAAACTAAAGATACACCACCTTTTGCCAAAGCTTCCATAGATGCATCTCTTCAGTTACAACATCATGATCATAAAAAAGTAAGATCTTCTCGGATAACAACATATTTCTGATTTATAATGTTTGATATAGATAATTATATATAGCACACATGGCAAGCAGCAGACAGGAGACATTTGCAAAAAGGAATAATCCCACTGAAGTTAATGAAGCTACATGTGTTTACCTTTGATTACATATAACTTGCAGAATTTAAGTATTTATTTCACAAGTTCAGGAGATACAAAGAAAAAATATTTTCTTCAATCTTATTGGAAACAAACAAAAGATTAAAAACAGTTAAAAGCTTTAGGAGTCTTTTGCTTGATTCTTCAAAACGTGTATGAGTAACTATTCCTTTCTGAATCCTTTCTCAAACCAGAATCCAACGAGACCCCAAACGTACAAATTTCATGACATTTTTAACATTCAGAAAGAGTCTGAAGCCAGTTAAACTGTAAAACCAGGAAGGACAAAAAGATTGTTCCAAGAAAATATAAAAAAACAAAAGTTTGAGATCTTCCTATGCTCTGCAGCCTGTCTTGTCTTCAACTGTGAAGATATTTTGCACAGATTTCTTGACAGAAATCATTGACCATATTAGCCAACAGTCCACTTTTACTGTATCTGTTAACCAGTCAAAATGTTATTTTTCCTATAGAAATTCTCAACAGAAAGACTAACAGTATTAAAGATCGGATAAAAAGAAACTGAGTGATTTTGAGTTTTGTTTTTAAAGAAAATTAAGTCTTTTTGTTCAGTTTATGCATGAATTTTGACATCTTTGCAAATCTTTAGGACAAAGTTGTTTCACTGTTCAGCAGTTAATACCTACACACATTAAAGACAAATTCAGTTTAAATTTCTATGTAGATTATCAAAGTAAGTTTGTAAAAGCAAAAGCAAATCCCAAACTTAAGTAAATTTTTTCCCCAAAGGCAGAAACCTATTCCCAATAACATCATTTCTTTACTGTCCAAAAAGCTCCAGGCTTACGGGAAGAAAAAGAAACAAGTTCAACATGATTGCTATCCATGCTCTCTATTTATTAATGCCAGCTTCAATTTTTCAGATACTGCAAAGTCCAACCTTTCTATTCCATCTCTGAAAACACTCACAGAAGAAACATCAGTTTCAATTCCAGCTACACTTCCAAGTAATTCATTTCCAGTCCTACTGTAGAATAAGAGGCGTAAATATAAACTAGTTTTAAAATTACTGCATCCCCATCACAAAAAATCTGGGTGATGCCTTTCCAGACATAACTTCTGACTTCTCAAAAAGGGAGATTAAATGATGTTCTCCGTTCTCCTAAGAACTAGAAAAATGTTGTTACCAACCAGCTCACCCTCACAGTGGAGTACAGCCCAGAGAAGAGCAAAAAAACCAGCGAGCTCGGGAAAGAATGTACCATAAAGCAAGCTGAACTTCTCTCAACACCAGGGAGACTGGAGGGTAACCTTGGTTCTAGATAACACAGCTGTACCAGTGAATCATCAGGTTCCCCAAGACAATTAACAAAGGACAATAAATAAAGAATAAATAATGTCTTCCCGAGCTATCCAGACCAGCTGGGGGTGGGGAGGAGAGCGTGTATGTGGCACAGCCCAACATGAAGTACAAAAACTGAACAACTAATAAAACAAACTTTGAAGAGGGCAATGGGCTTGACCTCACTTCAATCCACATATTCCTTCCCAGTGACTGGAGATGCCCAGCATCGTGACAGTGATCATATACAGACCACTAACAGGAACCATGTTTTTCTTATTATTCGTCTGTATATTGCAATTGCTTCTGTTGTGATTTCACTATATTGCTGTACCACTGAATAAAAATCCCATATAATGCCAAATAAGAACGTTTATTATCAATCATTAAACCCTCTAAAAGAACCTGGTCAGGGACTCTGACAAATGTGGATTTAAAAGGATAGGCAAGATGTAAACACACATATTTTGCAGATCTTTCTGAACTGGATTTGTGTTCTACTATATTTCCATACGGAGACAATTCTGGAGGCGCAGATCTTGAAAAACCTGTATCCACCACAAAATTCTGACCATTTATGGCTTTAAACATAAGAATCACTGCTGGGTACTCCTAGAAAAAAATGACAGATCCACATTCAGATCTTTCCAAAACACACAGGGGATGCATAACTGCATTCTGAAAAAGAGTTAGGGGACTTCTATCCTAATTAGATACATCTTGACCTTAAATTATCAAGGCTGTTCAGAGGAAGTGACACGAGTTTACACAGACAAGAACAACACAGAGAAAAGACATCACCATCAAGTAGAAATGAAGTTCTAGAAAGAAGCTGACTCTAGAAGTTGACCCTCTAAGCCATGAGAAACTTAGAGGATAAAATCTGTAGATCATTCCAACAAACTCAAAACCTCCCTACAACAATTACAGCATATATTAACAGAAACAAGTTACGGTTAGGCTTTTCTCTATTTGTGTAGAGCTCCATTTGATATTGTTTTAATAAGGACAGCAACTAGTCTCTACAAAACATCCTTACTCAAGAAAGCAGTAATAAGTAACAGATATTGACCTTTTTAGCAAGCAAAAGGAATCGAGAATATAGCTAAATCTGAATATCACATTGCAAGGCTAAGTGAGAGGGGAAGAAGTGCTGCATAAGACCAGGAGAACACAACTGCAGAAAGGACTTCCATGACTAATAGCTCTTCAGCTGCTACCTAATGCATATTTTCCATTTCTAATACATCAGTCAAGAAATCCTCTTTACTCATAGGAGCAAGTGTCTGGTAAAAATGATCTCCCTTATAAGTAGCAGCTCTGAGAACCAATTTACTACTCAGAGAATGTTTTAAAGTAACAAAATTATAATCCAATAAAACCTTTTTCTTGACTCTTAGATCCAGGATACATGAGTCTGAACAAACAATCAAAACATGGAGAGCCACCAATGCACGCAAAATGCATGACAGAAAAGGGTATACTGGTTGAAGACATTTGGAGTCCAAGATGAGTAACACAAGGGCATTGCCATCACTTTATGCACAAGACACCCCTGCACAGGAGAGGTCCACTATCTCCAACCATTTGGTGTAACCCTGAACTGTGGCCCACAGACCACAAGAATCTCCCTACCACCTCATCTTCATTCAAAACTCTTTCAAAGTTATGTTTTTCTTGCCAAATGTGAATATTTGTCAGTCACTACTAATGCCAACTTTTTTTCCTCAACTTGAGAATAAGCAGATAAAACCTGAGTCAATACACTTCCTTAAAAAAAAAGCTACATAACAAGATTTCTGACAGATAAACAATTTATTTGTTTGAAAAAAAGAGTATTAATTACATACCTGACCATCTAAATCAAAAGCCAAGCAAGCTATACCATGTGTGTGAACATCTTTCAGAACAGATACAGTCTGCACAGTGTATGAGTCCCACACGCAGATGTATGGTTCTTTTCCAACTTGACCTGTTGCCACCAACACACGTTCAGGATGCAAAGCAAGGCTGCCAAAGAAAAAGATACAAAATATTTTTGCACAAAACTTTTACATTTGCCTAGTTGGTTGCATTAATATTTTTCCTTAAAAATGATTTTACAATATTTTCCCATTGATAATAGATATTAACAAGTCACTTTGTATCACAGATTCCATAATAGCTCTAAAATTTCCTTAATACAGTATGTGCCACCACCTTTCTTGAATTTGAACCTTTAAGCCTTCTCCAATTAAACTAGTTGCAGAATAGTCATTAATCCTCTGTTTCAAAACACAGAGTTTATTAAATTAGGTAAGATTTTCATGCACTAAAAAACCCACCTATTTTCTCTTTCTATTTCTTAACATTTAAAAACACAAAGGATGGAAAACAGAAGTTAGTGTTTAGCTATCTACACATCTATCATCAACAGACAGATATATGTATCTCCAGAAGTACTTCATTCCATATACTATTTGACATCCTTTTTATGAGAGGACTGAATAGTCTTCTGAAGCTATCTCTCTGCTCATCATACAAAAAGCCAAGGCATGACTAGCTTAGACTAGATGTTACAACTAGACTTCAGATGACTAAACTGAAGTGAGATTAAGATTACCTTAAATATCTTAATTTTAATATAGAACAACTGGGAATAGTTGATTCTGAATATTTATTAACTTTTCACATTTCTAACATTGCAGAGAATTTTCTTATAGTTCATATTTCACAGTCTTTCAAAGCCCACAGAGGATCATCACAACTGTTTTGTCAAATCTCGGACCAAGCGAGAAAGCACGCTAGTCAGCAAGATAGTTTTTTGTTTTGTTATGCAAGCAAGCTGCAAGGGAGGACATGAGGTCTGACGATTCGTATTTCATAATACAGAAAAGTAAGAAAGAATATATTCTAATAGAGACCCAAACAAGCTACTTGATGACATTCTACACAGACTAGGTACAGCAGTCCAAAATGATGTGAGAAATACCATACGTGAGTCAGGAAGATAAAATTTCAAAAGCTGGCTATTTAATTTGGCTAAAAAATTTCCCCTCCTAACTAATGATAGAGTAATAATGATCTTGAGAGACTGGTGGACAGAACCACTACCAACATATACTAGATTTATTTATCTTCTCAACATCACTTGGAAAGAAGAAAGGTTGAGCACTTTGCAATGGTGAGATGATCTTACACCTGAACACAGATTTTGATAAATGAAGTTCAAAGGGGGGAGACAAGGGGAGTCTATAAACATAGAAGAAATAGCCAGGATAAAGGTGATCAGGAAATGACCAGAGAAAAAAAAGAACTCAAAAGATGTATACATTTTCTATATACAAAAAGAACAAGAGAAAAACATGTTAGAGGTTGCTTAATATTTCATGGTCATGCTACACACAATACACTTCTATATTTTTTCTATTTTTATATAGCATTTCAGTTGGTTGATACTGCTTGACAGATTCCACATGCACAACTCTGAGAGGAACCTTTAACTTCAAAGTTTCTACAAAAAGTAAAAAACCTCTGGACCTTTCAACTTTTCTATGGCAATTCCTCTTTGCTACTCTGCATTATCCTCAGCACCGGGATCAATCAACCAACATTTCCCCACTTCGCTTCTCTTCAATTCCATAGTTATTTCTCTGGTTCCTCCCTTCCTTCTTTACTTGACAGAGCAACTTCATAATTAAAAAACAATGCAGAAAGGAGACGGTAGGCAAAACTTATCACAGAACTTAGATTTGGTCAGTTCTGCCACCTAATCCTGACCAACACCTGGGCATCCCCCAGAGCACACACAGGCAGATGGTTACACATGGGCAAAAAGGAAAAGCATCTGGAGGGGGAGAAAATGCTGCATTGGAAATGATCTAATTTTTACAATGACACTATAGAGACGGAGAGGTAAGACCATATGGACAACAAATTCAAGAAGAGAAAGGAAGTGAAAAGAATAAGCAATGGAAAAAAACAGACAGACTGAAAGTAAGAGAAAAAGCAAAAACACAGCAGTCGTATGACTGATTGACAACCTCTTCAGTCCCATAGTTAGCTCTGGTATTAGAGCATTGTGCAGTTTCAGGCAAGTAAAAACCACCCCACAACTGCAACTTTGAAAAATGCTCAGGCACCAAATTGGACACACAAAAAAGCACCTCCATGCCGCACCTTACATAACACTTTCCAGCAACCAAAAATTAGCTTAGTATGTTTTTAACTAAAGACCAGAAGCAACAAACGCAATGCATCAGAGATGGAAGGGACAGTGGTAAAGGCACTACCAAGGGCCAGGGAAACATTGTCCTAGGCCAAGTGCGCCAATTAATTCCACTCGAAACTTATTAGGTGAATATAGAGAATGTTTCCTCTCTTTCTAATTAATAAATGGCAAATAATAACTAATAGCAATATCATAGTATTAGTTCTTTCTATATCATGATATAAAATATTGGCTTAAACAACTGAGCTCAAATTTTGCCTTGATATGGAATAATGCAGCACAAATTAAGATCCAAAGTCTGCATTTTAATCACAACAGACAATGCTGTAGAATTACCAATGTCCTTCCCCTATCACTTCCATCTCTATAGTAAATTGCTAACAACCTTTCTAGACAGTCGTTCGAAGCAGAAGAAAACAAATATACAATAAATATTTTAAAACACCAAGCTTTTTTTTAAAAGTGCCGATATGCAGGGATTTCAGGGAAACTCAACAGCAGAGCTGTTGGCAGTGACTGAAGAAAAACTCACCTGAAAACACCTTCCCTGATCATTTCTTCCAGACCAAGGAGTAAAGTTAGGTTAGGTACTACCTGAAGTTAGGTTAAAGTACTACTTGCAAGTATTTTATCTCAGCGGCTACCAGGACAGATGGAAAAGGGAAGCATGGAAAGAGTCAAGAGACTGCTATTTCTATAACCAACACTAAGAAAAGGAACCACCACACTTATTTACATGATTTTCATATGAACTGTGAATGATGTGCTTTTACTTAATATTCAAGTCCTGGCTACTATTACACCCATGGATCACCATGCAGAATTCCGTGTCTGGAATTTGAGTCCTGATCAAAACTCAAGGATTAGACTCCAGTTTTAAGCAATATGGAGACCCTTTTCAGGTCTTTCATTGGACTATGACTGATTAAGCAATCCTTACGGGCATAGCAATTAATACAAAAATATAGTATCCTGGTCTAACCTCTAGAGTAAAAGCATCAATACAACTCACATATTCAGGAACTTTCATTACTAAAACAGTCCTGTGCAATGCATTGTAAATAGATTCTTAGTGCAGGAAGAAAAAATATAACTAGAATGGCTGTCCAGAAATGGATAAGTATAAACATTTGCTGTCCAGGGGCTACGCTGACTCATGTGCATGATGAAGTTAACAGGATCAAACAATGAGTGATATTTGTCTCTAGATACCCTGGTCTCCAAGGATCTCCAAGACACCTCTACAGAGGTGTTAATAGCGTACAACTATTGGGATGGTATTTGAAGTAGTTGCTTACTATCCATCCAGTCAGTCCCTGAAGACAGGCAGAAAAGCATGAGTGTAGCTCAGCTCTTAAGACAGCTGCCAAATCTGTTGGCGTGGGCTCTGTGGACTTAAGTACACCGAATCCCTCACATGGATCTTCTCACATTTTTTCTCCTAGGGAGAAGATGATTGCTTAGCAGAATGAGAAGCTCTGCACTCAGAAGGAGAGAACTCATGTTCCTTTTACTGCCCTGGTAATGAAAGCTGGGATGACCTATCCAGGTTAGACTGCTGAAATTCTGCTTGCACCTAGCCCACACAGCTAGACTGTAAACTTGTGCCTGATTTCTTTCCTCTTCCTTGAAGGACGACTAAGCTGATGAATGAGATATCGCTGCTCGTCCAAAAAAGGAAACAAATATTCCTAATAAGACAAGTTCTTCAAGCCTTCTTGCTTGCCTCTGGCCTTTCTGACCTGGGCTTTTCAAGAACAGATGTTAGATCTAACATAGTGTCTCTGAAGAGACAGATACGAAGGAAAATGCCCAAAAGGCAAACGTGACCATGACACAAAGCAGGAATTAGGCTAACAAACTGCTAAGTCAAATTAATTTCGAAATTGGCTACAAAATTTGATACTTCTCAGAAGAGTTCAGAAGTTAGAAAATTTGAAAAATCTGCCTGTCACTATTGCAACAAAACCAAATAGCTGGATCTGCAGGAAATTGAGATTTCCACTGATACCTCTGACTGACAGGTCTTCTCCTAGACAGATACTCAAAGCAGGCTGAAATACAGTATTATAATTTTAACAGTATACTGAAAAGGGGCAAGTTTCTCAATTTAGTGCATTCAAGCTCCTCTTTTACACTTCATACAGGAAAGGTTCTTTCTCCCTTTTAGAGCAGCATGTAAGCATTCACATCATTTTGAGCAGATCCATGCACTGTACAATATCTATGTTAAATTAATGATATTAAATATTAATGGCAGCTTATGGAAAAAAAGTATAAAAACTGTCCATACTATGTCTGTTTGGGGTGAGATCAGAGTCATGGACATGACCCTCCAATTTGTATGAGGTTTGTAGTGGCAGGGGTTTCTGAAGGAGAATAGCCTATAATAAACTACTTTATAATAAAAGAAATTAAGATTTTTCCATCTTTACTTGGTTTGTGCTGAGCATTAACAGGCATTGATTAATACAGACAAGCTGCAGACAAGGATACAGTATTAAAGATGATGTTTCCTTAGCAACAATATTGGATGAAAATCCAAGAATATATTCATGTGACTACTTCCGAGCTTCATAAAACTAGGGCACCAGTAAAAATGCACAAAAGAATACTGCAGTAAAATAACTGCATCTCAGGCACCTATTAATTAAGAGTTAATTTCAAGTGTGAAATTGTTTCTATGAGTAAATACAGAAAAATATTTTCATCGTATGTTTACAGACATTTTCCATACAGTTGTGGATATTTTCTTATTTGCTGCCATTTATCCATATTTTCCCAGAAAGAATGACAGGAGAAACTACAAACTATTTCTGTCATACTATTTAATTTGTTAAAGCAGAAAGGGCTGTAATCAGCAAACATCTCTCATCAAAGTTGAAACAGACCAAGTCAGAGCACACTTACTTCCCATAGGCAAAACAAAGCAGTACTCATCACAGAGCATCACTACTGGGTCTTCCATACAGTTACTGTCACAGTGCCAATAATGCCAAATATTGCTTTCTGAAGATTCCTTAAATTGTACAAGCATCCAACTTCAAAGTAAGAGAGTCTGAACTGGGGACAGGGAGGGTGGACTAAAACTGTACACTGATTATTCACAGCTGCAATTTATCTCATTACCATTCCATATTCTCCCCTCTCAGATCTGAATTTTTTTAGATTAACAAAAAACATTTATAAGCAACCTAGAGAATCCTAAAAATCGCTTTGGGCTCCTATTTGTTTGAAAACTCAGCATAAGGGAAAAAAAAATGACCAGATGAACTTGAAAGAGAAGGAAAGAGTTAGAGAGTGAGAACAGTAACACTGATGCAAAGTTCCCAACTCATCAAATATGAGAATGGAGGAAAAAGATTCTGGGAACTATACGCTGCTTCACGCTGATGCCCATTTTTGCCTTGCATAATCATGTCCTCCATTGCTGAGGAAGGGATTGCCTTAAGCTTTCTAGAAAAAGAGTTACCATCTCTAGAAAATAGAGTAAAAATAAAAATATTCCCCTTCTTTTCAAATATGAATGATTTCACCAGTAACAATAGAAGAACTCGTGTTTTGACTGAGCAGGGGGCGCTGTTTTTTTTTCCAAATTCTACATGATCTTGACACTTCCATCACCAGGTTTTCACTGTCTGAGGTAAGTTTCTTTTCTAACATGTCCCTTGAAAAAGAAGGCAGCAAACTTACTTGCATTTTCCTAGCAAAAAATTCTTCTCACAGAAAAGTCAGAAATATCATAATCTCCAAAATGATCTGGAGATAAATTTGCTAGACAACATCCTGTTATCTTTTACTAGCTACTCATATGAAAGAAGCAATTCTGATTATAATAACTGGTGGTACAACAATGTGACATACTACAGCCTGAAGGTAACCAAGGAATGGAATCCCACCTAAAAAAATATCCAACTTCCTTCTTTCCTCATGAGACAATGCAAGGACTTAAGACTCATTCTTTAAACCATTATTAGATGTCAACTGTCAAACATAACTCTCCCAGTACCAGCAGCAAAAAAAAGGGGGAGAAAAAAAAAAAGGAAAAAAAATAATACAGAAAAGCAAGATCTGCAAGAAACAAGAGGTACTGCAATCAGCTGTCAATAACTTAAGAGGGAGGCAGTCCAGCTATTCATCTCCTTTGGGTCACTGCATTCGATGACCTGAAAGAGATTCCTTAACAAATCAGCAGACACTATTAAATGATTTGGTTAGGATCTGTCAGTCGTGAAGTTAGAAACCGGTTCTTCACTCCTTAATACAAGCAGTGAAAAGCATACAAACCTACAAAATGATCACAGATTAAAAAACTAAGGCAGCCTAAAATTAAAGTGGAAATACTGATTTCCCATTCTAACCAGTTTACAAGCTAAGAAACTACTTAATAAGCTTAAGTAAAGATTATCATGCTGTAGCCACTTACTTATGTGGACACAGAGACAAGTATGGCTATAAAATTCAAACAGACAATTTCAAATAAAGTTTGCAATGAAATACAGGCTAGAAAGGGTAACTGAATGACAAAAATCCTTATCACAGTTATAATCACTCTCATTTTTCACGGCACAAAAACTCATTGCACTGTTTGCTGAATTAGAAATAGGCAGAATAAAGGATTTAAGGGCAAAGAAGCATTTACTCCAAATCTTTTAGCCAGGAAAATTTCAAAAATTTCCTTCCAGAAAAAGGATATTTTGGATGCTTCTGACCTCACAAGTTAACTAAATAAACTTCCTTGAGGTGCACAATTTTCTTGATTCTAAATCTTTCACTATTATGATAAAACCCTTCAAACAACCCTTCATTCAGTCATTACTGTTTGCTTCTTTTCCATAAGAGATTTACAACAGTTTTTAACTACTAGATTAATCTTCCTTCTATTATTTTTGAAATTTATACTAGATCTTCTAGTATTACATAGAATAAAAAAATCACAGATTGTATAAGCATATTGAACAGCAATTCAGTCTTCTCTCCTATGGGATATATTATGAAAAACTTATCTGAATATGTGAGAACTTACCACCTGAATATTCAAGAGTGGAGTCACAGAATAATTAGTGACAACTTTTGAAAGGTTGTTCTTTTATACAAAAAGGTCACCCTGATAAAATTAGCAGTTGGCTTAAAATAAGGAATAGTGGGAAGAAGACAGTGGCAGAGCTGCTAGTGAAAAAAGCACAATATTCTGTGCTTCAATGGACTGTATTTCATTACCAACCAAAGAAGGTTTAGAGCAGAAGAGAGCACTAAGACAATCTTTATCTTGCCAACCTTGGAGACTGCAGATACACTAGATTTCTTCCCACACTCTTGAGAACAGCAGGCCTACAGGTGTTCTGCAGGCGTTAGCCAGGTGTTCACCTACAGAAAAGGAAAGCCAGGGGCATCTATAACACTTGTCTCAAATTCAGCATCCCAGCATTTAACTTCGTGCCCAGCCAGGATACCACTTAAAGTTGAGACAACATCTGAACCATCGTTTAGAAACACTATAAAAATGTGATGGAGGCCACAGAACAGAAGTATTTACGGGAAAAACTGTCTGCTAAAACAAACAAAAACCCCACATGTACCAGAAGCATAAACAAAACAGGAAAGAAGCATGGGAAAATGCAAGAAAACTAAAGGGACTTCAAGGTCAATGTGTATTTGGTAGGCAACGAAAGCTGTTGTACATGTGGGCTCGCAAACTCATTCACTAAAAACCACTAAAAAGGAGAAGACGAATAGAGAGCATTCATGAGCAACACTTTCAAGAAAATACAACTCTTCTGCTCTAAAATTATGTTTATCTCAAGAATACTGATCCAGTTGACTATTCCCAATGAGGTAATGTAATGTATACTCATGATCATAAGCATATGCTGTAACCTGCAAAAGATAAAATCACAATTATTTATAAATCATTTTATTACTGAATAATGTTCCAAAGGCTATTCATTTTTATGGTATTAATTTCTATGGTAGAAGAAACAGCAATAGGTAAAGGAGGAACCTGTAAAAATGCAAATATCATCTAAAGTGCAATCCAAATGTAAAAAACACCAAACCAAACATTTACCAGTTCTTCAAATTCTCCTGTTATTTCCCTAAGTACTCTGGAAGACTATTTAGCTTAAAATGTCACACTCATCACAATAAATCTTCAGGCAATTTCCAAATGCTGTCAGATGCCTTGTCTTGACCTAAGATAAAGCATCATTCACCTTGCTTGCTCTTGTAGAGGGATTATAAGCAGGGAACGAGGATTAACACAGTTCTAAAAGTCAGGAGAAGGTTTATACAGTTGTCAGCTAACCAAAACACAGAATTAATCCACTCAATCTGCATGCATGCTGTCTTGATAAAATGGAGACATCTCACCACCACTCACCTTAAATGACTAAAATGCATAAATGCTTTTAAGTGACTTCTACCCTTAAGTATATTTGGCTTTTTTTCCCCCACCTATATCACCATCTGACATTTTCAGAAGCTTTATTATTAAAATAGTTACCCTATAATTCAGAAAATTGAAGTATTACTGTTATTTTAACATTACATCCAACTAGAAGTAGTCACAAGAAATGTGCCACATAAACAGAAAGAAGCAGTAAAACAATTCTTTTCCATGTAATCTTTTAGAACATTGTTATAAAACTATGTCATATCTACAAATTTCATTCTCCAATTCTGGCAAAGACAAAATACAAAACATAATCAGTAGTGAAAAGGGTGAGCTAGAGGTCAGAACACAATGATTTTACTATTACTATGAACATTTTATAAACACGATTTTCAGCTTGGACACATTTGCTTTATTACTAGGTCTGGTCCTTTGCCTCAGTTCTCTTTCTCTTCTGTTCAGTTGAATTCTTCACCTGAATCAAGTATTTTATTTACATATAATTTTATGTCAAATATCTAATCAATATACATTGTATGAAGTCAAAGAAGTTTAAATTGTAATACATCCTATAGTCAACACAATGTAAAAAGCAAATGAAAGAATTCCCTGCATGTCATCTGTCACAGATGTAGCTAAACCATCAATGGAAGTACCACTTGTGATACCTATAAAGCTGATTACTTTGTTCAAAATGACATCATTCTCTCCAAAGTTATGGCACTAACTCTTTGGACACATTTCTTGAATTCAAATCCCCAAGAAACACCCACTCCAAGTCTCAGCAACCCTTGTGAAGAGGAAAGTTTAAATCTGAACAGAATGCCAGAGCCTGCTCAGGTGTCCTCCTGTGCCAGCCACAAATCCTATCCACTGACTAGGCATAGGTTGTTCTAAAAGGATGCATAGGTGAGGATTTTCTGAAGACAGGGTCCTGGTTCTGAGACTGGATAAGCATACCAGCAGCTTGTTAGCTGAATCAAACACAGAGAAATCTCTTGGAACTAATCTAAAGCATATGTTTAAGATTGTTTTATTTCCACATACCTATCTTAAAACCTAGTAATTCTGTTTATATTTGGACGGCCTAAAGTAAAAAAATTCCTGTGAACAAACTGGCTTACCTCAGCTCAGAAAAAGAGGCATTTCAATTCACAGCTCAAGAGACGTTATTACTCCTGTTGTACGAATCCACTGCTTTTCAGCATAGGAACATCATTCTGATGCAAAACAATGCTAATCCACAGACAAATAATACCAAAATACCTCCAAAAAAGTGAGCCTTCTGAAATATTTGTCAAAGATGACCCCATGAATATTTAGGCAATAAGAAGTTGGACATCGCTATTAGGATGGGAGTTAAAATAAAACTTTTTTTTGGCTAAAATGGGAGGAAGTAACACATGTTTTTAAAGCAAAAGAATGAGACTGATCTGGGCATACAGATAAGGGTCTTGATCCATCCTATCTGCAGGCCAAAGCAATAGGCACTATAAAGAAAACTCCTCTGAAAAAGCTTGGAAGATCAAAC
This sequence comes from Nyctibius grandis, assembly GCF_013368605.1. Lineage (NCBI taxonomy): Eukaryota > Metazoa > Chordata > Aves > Nyctibiiformes > Nyctibiidae > Nyctibius > Nyctibius grandis. The sequence goes on from NC_090661.1 coordinate 53,653,179, forward strand.
AGTGACATGAAATTAGAAAACTGTGAAAAACGGATGGAAGGATTGTCCACTGTATCTTCTGAAGTAATATCTGAATACCCAGGGCTTTCATAGAAAGATAAACATCAGGCATCATCTTACAGACCCTATTCAAAAGAAAAGGAGTCTACCAGGAAGCCCGTCAACAGTAATGAGGATTCCCAGTAAAGGAAAGTCTTTTTCAACTAGGCTGAAGAAAGTTATTCTGAAGAAGAAATATAATATTTCTCTAGAGATTTAATAATACAGGTATCCTCTAGCAGCTAGGTAAAATAACAAGAAAAACTGCTCTTCTCACAGAAATGGTCACAAAAAGACATCTTGCTTTAAACGCACTGTAGAAGTGTAATATCTCACCTATCGCCAAAATAATAGGTACGTCAGGATGGGGCCTTCAAAGGACAGATTTTCTTCATGTTCACAGGCTGATGATGATATCTCCAAGAGTGATTTTGCTCAACTCAGATATCAGTTACTAATGAAGACCAAAGTTTGTCCTCTTTCTTAGTAATGCTAACATCACTTCTGCTATTTTCATGACCGAAATTAAACGAAGAAAGACAAAAACTAGCAATGAAAGTAAAGGTGGTCAACACTAAAAATATTCCAGGGATTTGTTATCAGATGGTACACACACTGGAATTCTTTGTGGTTTCTATCTTTTGCAATATACAACTGACAAGTATCATAAGCCCTGCTTAAAAATTCAATCATATCTTTTGCTACCAAGAGTTAAGGCAATCTTGGCCGACTCTGACCTTTTTTTGTGCAAATCAAGCACTGCATTTTGAAAGTCTATTACTATCGTAATAGCTACAACAGCAATACAAATAATGATAGTGGTCATTTCTTGTAGAAATGAGAGTCTTCTGTAGCCACTGGAGTAATCAGAGCAATCTGTGCCCTAATGCATGTAATTTACACAGAATCACAGAATCACAGAATCACAGAATCACAGAATGTTAGGGATTGGAAGGGACCTCGAAAGATCATCTCGTCCAATCCCCCTGCCGGAGCAGGATTACCTAGACCATATCACACAGGAAAGCGTCCAGGCGGGTTTTGAATGTCTCCAGAGAAGGAGACTCCACAACCTCTCTGGGCAGCCTGTTCCAGTGTTCAGTCACCCTCACCGTAAAGAAGTTTTTCCTCATATTTATGTGGAACCTCCTGTGTTCCAGCTTGCACCCGTTGCCCCTTGTCCTGTCAAGGGATGTCACTGAGAAGAGCCTGGCTCCATCCTCATGACACTTGCCCTTTACATATTTATAAACATTAATGAGGTCACCCCTCAGTCTCCTCTTCTCCAAGCTAAAGAGACCCAGCTCCCTCAGCCTTTCCTCATAAGGGAGATGTTCCACTCCCTTAATCATCTTCGTGGCTCTGCGCTGGACTCTCTCTAGCAGCTCCCTGTCCTTCTTGAACTGAGGGGCCCAGAACTGGACACAATATTCCAGATGCAGCCTCACCAGGGCAGAGTAGAGGGGGAGGAGAACCTCTCTCGACCTGCTAACCACACCCCTTCTAATACACCCCAGGATGCCATTGGCCTTCTTGGCCACAAGGGCACACTGCTGGCTCATGGTCATCCTGCTGTCCACTAGGACCCCCAGGTCCCTTTCCCCTACGCTGCTCTCCAACAGCTCTGCCCCCAACTTGTACTGGTACATGGGGTGGTTCTTGCCCAGATGCAGGACTCTACACTTGCCCTTGTTATATTTCATTAAATTTCTCCCCGCCCAACTCTCCAGCCTGTCCAGGTCTCTCTGAATGGCTGCGCAGCCTTCCGGTGTGTCAGCCACTCCTCCCAGTTTTGTGTCATCAGCGAACTTGCTGACAGTGCACTCTATTCCCTCATCCAAGTCATTAATGAATATATTGAATAGTACTGGTCCCAGTACCGACCCTTGAGGGACTCCGCTAGACACAGGCCTCCAACTGGACTCTGTCCCATTGAACACCACTCTCTGGCTTCTTTCCTTCAGCCAGTTCACAATCCACCTCACTACCCGATCATCCAGACCACACTTCCCCAGTTTAGCTGCGAGGATGCTGTGGGAGACCGTGTCAAACGCTTTACTGAAATCGAGATAGACCACATCCACAGCTTTACCATCATCTATCCACCGGGTTACGTCCTCATAAAAGGCTATCAAGTTGGTTAAGCATGACTTCCCCTTGGTGAAGCCATGCTGAGTGCCCCTAATGATCCCCCTATCCTTGATGTGCCTAGAGACAGCACCAAGGACAAGTTGTTCCATCACCTTTCCAGGGATGGAGGTGAGGCTGACCGGTCTATAGTTATCCGGGTCCTCCTTCTTGCCCTTTTTGAAGACTGGAGTGACATTCGCTTTCCTCCAGTCCTCAGGCACATCTCCCGTTGCCCACGACCTAGCAAAGATGATGGAGAGTGGCCTAGCAATGACTTCCGCCAGCTCCCTCAGCACCCGCGGGTGCATCCCATCAGGGCCCATGGATTTATGGACGTCCAGGTTGCTTAATTGGTCCCTGACCCAGCCCTCATCTACCAAGACAGATTCCTCCTCTATCCTGACTTCTTCTGGGGCTTCAGGGGTCCGGGGCTCCTCAGGACAGCCTCCAGCAGTATAGACAGAGGCAAAGAAGGCATTCAGTAACTCCGCCTTCTTTTTATCCTCTGTCTCCAGGACCCCCACCTCATTCATCAGTGGGCCTACATTGCCTCTAGTGTTGGCTTTACCTGCAATGTATTTGAAGAAGCCCTTTCTGTTGTCCTTGACCTCTCTTGCAAGGTTTAATTCCAAGGAGGCCTTAGCTTTCCTAGTTGCCTCCCTACATCCTCTGATAACAGACTTATATTCCTCCCAAGTGGCCAGCCCCTCCTTCCATGATCTGTACACCCTCTTCCTCCACTTGAGTTTGCCCAGCACTTCCCTGCTTAACCATGCACGTCTCCTGGTACCCTTCCTTGACTTCCTACCTGTTGGGATGCTCTGATCTTGAGCTCGGAAGAAGCAGTCCTTGAATGCTAACCAACTATCTTGGGCCCCCTTACCTTCTAGTACCCTGTCCCATGGGATTTCCCCTAGCAATTGCTTGAAAAGGCCAAAGTTGGCCCTCCTGAAGTCCAGGGTTGTTATTCTGCTAGCTATTCTGGTCCTGCCACATGAGATCCTGAACTCTACCATCTCATGGTCACTACAACCAAGGCTGCCCTCAACCTTCACCTCTTCAACCAGACCCTCCTTGTTAGTAAGGATTAGATCCAGCAGCGCTCCTCTCCTAGTTGGCTCATCCACCATTTGCATCAGAAAGTTATCATCAACGCACTGGAGGAACCTCCTGGACTGAGGATGGCTGGCTGAGTAGGCCTCCCAGCAAATATCAGGGTAGTTGAAATCCCCCATGACAACCAGGCCCTGTAATTGTGAGACTGCTCTCAGCTGCCTGTAGAAGGCCTCATTACCCTCCTCATCCTGATCCGGTGGCCTGTAATAGACACCCACAACAGTATCACCCCTGCCAGCCTGCCCCTTAATTCGCACCCACAAACTCTCAACTCGCTCCTGATCCGCCCCTGGACAGAACTCAATACATTCTAGCTGCTCACTCACATAAAGAGCAACTCCACCACCTCTCCTTAGCGGCCTGTCTTTCCTGAACAGGACATAGCCATCCATGACCACATTCCAGTCATGCAAGGTGTCCCACCAAGTCTTTGTAATTGCCTCTAGATCATAGCCCCCCGACTGAACACGGATTTCCAACTCCTCCTGTTTATTCCCCATGCTGCGTGCATTGGTGTACAGGCATTTCAGGGAGCGAGCTGGGCACACCGATTTCACCCCAGGGGGATGGGAGGCCTCCTGGTCTACCTCAACACTAGAGCGTTGCCCCAGTGGTGCAAGCCCAGCTACTACCCCATCCCCCTTCGAATCTAGTTTAAAGCTCTCCGAATGAGCCCTGCTAATTCCTGTCCCAGAACCCTTTTGCCCCTACGACATAAACCTTTCTCATGTATTACGGTCACGCCTGGTGTCTTATAAAAACAGCCATTATCAAAGAACCCAAAGCCCTGCCTGTAGCACCAGTCTCGTAGCCAGGCATTAATAGAGAGAATCCTACTATTCCATCCCACGTCATCACCTGAAAATGGAAGGAGGGAGGAGAAAACAACTTGTGCCCCAGACTCTTTCACCAACCGTCCTAGGGCCTTGTAGTCTTTCTTCAGCCCCCTCAGACTATGGGATGCAGCTTCTTCCCCACCTGTCTGGAAGATCAGCAGGGGGTAGTAGTCTGTGGCTTTCACCAGGTTGGGGAGTTGCCTGGTGATATCCCTGATTCGGGCTCTAGGCAGGCTGCAGACCTCCCTGTGATGGGGGTCAGCTCTGCATATTGGGCCCTCAGATCCCTTTAGGAAGGAGTCTCCAACCACTAAAACTCTTCTCCTCTTCCTTGTGGAGGAGGTAGCTATATGCCTGTCAGGTTTTTCTGACTGTGGTGGGACCTCTGATATAGGTTGCCTCTCCACCACTTCCCCATTGGACCAGCTGTATTCCACTAGGGCTTCATATCTATTGCTCAGAGGCACCTGTGGAGGCAAAGTAGGCAAGGAGGACACTTGCCTTTTGCCACGGCCATAGACTTGCCTCCACTCACTCCTCTCCTCTAAGTTATTGTTTTCCACCTGAGAGGGGCAGAGTACAGGGGTCCCTCGATCCTGGGAGCTCTCCGGCAGGTGCTCCCATTTTTGTTGCAGGGAGGGCAAAGCCTGGCTCCACCAGTCTATCTCCATTTCAGCCTCCCAAATGCTCCTAAGCCTTTCTACTTCGGCTTGAAGCCTTTCAACCTGGCTTTGCAGCTGTGCCGCTCGGCCGAGCAGATCATCTACTTGCTCACAGCGCACACAGCCCCCTGACACCACAGAGACGCTGTAGCATTCCCTGCAGCCTGCGACCTGCACCATCGCCTCCTTCCGTGGGAGCTCTGTCTGGGTTCCCACATCCATTTTGGTCTTCTTCCGCCGGGTAGATACCATTGTTCTTTCACTGAACTGGGAAATACCTGTTGGTGACACCCCTGGTTCACAGCTCCTTGGCACCTTCCTCGCCTTGTGCACTGGGAGGGAGTCAGCGCCCTCCCCAACGAGCTGCAAACTGCTGCGGCCTCTCTTGCCCTGGGACACACCCAGTCACAGCTGACTCTCCCTCTCCCCTCTGGGCAGGGACTAGTCCCTGACCTCCAGGAGGCTTTTTATCACCCAATCAATCACCACCCCCAATCAACAGGGGGTGGTGCGTTTAAATTGCCCGCGGTGCCTCTGGCTATGCCCCCTCCTCTCCTGATTCGTTGCCGGGAACCTCTGGGTCCGGGGTCGGGGGGAAGCAGCTCAGGGCTGCTGCTCCAGGGGGGTTAAGAGTACGAAAACCGCCCGGTTAAGCCCGATGCCGCCCTCGCCCCCGCACTAACCTCAAGTCGCTGCCGCCGCTGTCAGCTGTATCTATAATATTCTGTAAGGTGCTTCACTGATGCACCAGAGGAAATTCATACTACACTAGAAGGCACTCACACCAGAATCTCAACACGTAGAAAACCTTGACTATACGTATTTTGAAGAGAACATTCAATAGCGTATAGATTAAACATTCAACTGAATAATTAAGATGGCTAGGGGAACTTTCACACTCTGCCACATAAGTTCAAGGACCATTATAACTTTATTTTTCTTTTCAATTTATTTCAAGTGCTCAGTAACTTAGTCTACCATGTGAAAGTACCAAAAGCAACAGATTACTCCCAGTCAAATAACTATATTGTGAATAAACTAATTTCCTTGATAATACTATAACAGCATTATAATTCTAAGTGTATCTTAAGTAATCTAAATTTTCAGTTGAGCATATGACTGATCCTTATCAGTCCAGATTAGACAGCTTTGCCACTTGTATGAGTAATAAATTATTTTTCTTTTAAAGTCCTTGATGTTAGACAGAAGTGCTGTCCTAAATCACAATTGTAACTCTGTAACTGATATAACAGCATTTTCAAAAACTGTGTAAACTACATTTTGAAGTAAATAAAATCCTTGAGATATTATAAAATGTAAAACTAAATTCTCTGGCTTTTTTAGCTTTATGTCATTGTCAGCTTAGACTTTGAAAACCCAAAATTGTAGATGACATAAAACTAGAAATAACTTTTTATATTTTCTGTTGTTTGGGGAGGTTTTATAACTATTTCAGGTTTTGTTTCAAGTATATGTTTTTTAAAAAGCCTACAGTGCTTGTGTTATAATTACAGTAAAATCTAAACTCATTTTTTGATATATCAGACAGAACTAGTATACTGTTTTTCAATCTAAAACACTTAGACAGGGAAAAAAAATAAATCAACTCTTAAATAATTAACTTTTAAACCTGAAGTTTATTTTATGTCTTAACTAAAACTTTAAATTTTGCACTAAAAAATACCCAAACATTTGACTTCAGACTAACTCTTCAAAAGAATAATTTTATTCAAACATGCTAAACTACTGCATATCACTATCATAATAACACTGTAAACACAATAATAAGTTTACTTCATAATGCTGTTAAAAAATCAGCCAGGAACATAATCTACTTTCCTATCTATATCAAGAGTATGATTAACAAATTAAAACATCGAAAACATAGGTAAGCAGAAACATAATTGCTTTGACTGCAACTTGGAAAAGCTAAAAAATTAGGGCAGACCTCAAAATTTCTGCAGAAAACCCTTTAAAATGTTTAATGATCAAACATTATTAAGCCTTTCATTATATTTCCTGCTCTTCTCTGACATTGTCCTAGAGCCTCATGTTGTTGCATTAGTTCTGAGAAAGAGCCAACTACCAAATCAAGAAAAGCATTTTCTACAGCACCAAGATGTTTTCTCATTTAAGTACTGACCTGATTTGACCCTGCCTGTGAGTGCTGACAGAAGCAGATCAGAAGGTGATGTGACTGCTGGCTATGAAAAGCACGATGCACGAATGCAAGCTCGTAAGCCTGTAGCTCCTTGCTGTGTCAATGTACTTTAATCAACTTCTAGTATGTTCTGGATGTTCAGTTCTGCTTGGATATTTTTGGTGCTTCTATTCATGTGGTTTTAATTAGGAAAAACAAAGTTTTCAATGGTATGCAGGCATATTAAGCAATGGGCACACTCTAGTCCCGTTTCAGAACTGAATCCAGGAAATACTTTATTTTGTATTCCTAAAATATTTTCATTTTATCAAACTAAATTCAAGCAAAAGATATTTTAAAAAGACGACACAAAGAGCTCTTGATAAAACAACCTCATAATGAAGATTCGACAACAAATCCCTCAAAGAACATCATCCAGCCTGGTACAACACGTGTTCCAGAACAGCTTTAGAACTACCCAGAAAACTCTGTTTCCCTCAAGGAAAAAGCAGACCATCTCTCTCCTTTCTCCCTCTCATCTGCTTAAGATATGAACACAAATATTCCCTCCAGACTTTTACACATTTGACAATTTGAGATCACTTGACATGAAAAGCTGGACACAGCTTAACTGCGACTTTGTCCTTGTGAACCATGGCATAAAAGAAGTGGTCAGCACAGTAATTATCTTACTCCTTGTCCTAGCAATTACTTCTGCTGTAAGAAATGGCATTTTGACTGACAGTCAGTCAAAAGATACTTGAGCTAGAGGCTCACAGGAGGACTAATTAGTTTAATGGGACCTAAATTATGTCATAACTAAGTCATGAGTTCTTTAATGGAGGGAAATAAACTGATTATCACAGAATGTTAGGGATTATGCCCTTAAAAAACACCTGGAGATGACAAAGTGAGAATAGATGGATTTATCCTTAGTACAAACAAAACAAACATGCCATCATACAAGCCTAAGAATAAGCTAAGGAGAAGAGTTGATTTTTAAGCTGCAAGTCTAAACTTTCTGGGAAAAAAAAAACAAACCAACAACCTATCTGTCCCTCAAAATACTGTATTCAGAAAATGAAAATGCCTTATTCACAAAGAAGTACAATAGCTTGGTGAATTAATCTATTCAAGTGATTTGGGTTGCTGTAATAAACCTCTCAGAATGGTACACATTACATGATTTCAGTATTACATTGCTTTCATCCTTTGAAGCAAGAACGCAGTTTCCTCACCAACTGCAAATGGAGAATGAACCCCAGTTGTCACGTTTGAGCAAGGATGCACCAGCACACTCTCCAAAGCCTGCTCTTTGCAGGAAACAAACTATTAAAGCTATTAAGTTTCACAGTAAACAGTAAACTCCATTGCATATCAAAAAAACCCACAATCTAGTCTCAATGTCTAATTTTCTTCAAGAAAAAAAAATTCAAAAATAATTTTCTTATCTATATACTTACATGAAATTATATTTTTTTGAATTTGCATGTGGGAAGAACTTCATAACTGGATGTTTGTAGTCAAAATCCTGAAGCTTTGGAACTGAACTTCCAATTCTCGAAGCCCCCACTGTTCAGCTTGGGGCTCCAGTTTTGATTTTTGGTTGTAAAGTCACTTGTCCTGTCACTGTCCCACCACTGAAAAAAGAGACTGGCTTTATTTTCTTTACACTTCCTCTTCAGGTATTTGTATATATTGCTAAGATCCTCTCTGAGGCTTTTATTTTCCAGGCTAAATGGTTCCAGCTCTCTCAGCCTCTTCTCAGGAGATATGGTCCAATTCCTTCATCATCTTTGTGGCCCTGTGATTTAGACAAGTGAACTATTTTGCTGAAAACAGCCAAACTCTATCTCTCTCAGAATACAGAGAAATGCTTTGCCATTCTTTCTACCTGCCTGGCATATACCTGCTTTCTGTAAGCATGCAATTTACCTCTCTACAGTCCTGGATACAGAGGGACACAAAGCGGGAAAGAACCAGATGTTTTTAACCAAACTGAAGGTAGTACCAATTTCTTTCTCCTCTGTCTTTGTAGCAGGTGATCTGTTAGTTTCTGGTACTAGAACTCCTAATAGTAAAGAATGTTAATGTTTCTGGAATAATTTTTTAAGTTATGTCTGCCCTAAAAACAAAACTCTGCATGAGTCCTAGGGCAGACGATGCATGATTTCTTTCCCCCAACTTAGTCCGAGACAAGGAAAAATAGACAGATTTCTAGACAAGTAGGGAAATGAACTTATTAGACAACCTATAGTTGCTCTACAGCAGAGCTAGAGACGGCATTATCAGCAGAAATTCAAGCATCTTCTCTAGCTTAAGATGCACTGGCTACCACCTTTAGCAACAAAACCTAAACGTATCAGACATCTTAATCAAGTAGTCACAGTTTACTGGTGATAAAGTTCTAGGAAGAAGATACAACAGAACTATTATTTGCCAGCTAACTCACATGATGGATATTAAAAAAGTAGGAGAGGAAGAACAACTCTTCCTAATTTCTGTCCCTTTGACAGAAAAACGTGATTGTTCTTCTTTCTTTGACCTGCATGGTCGTGCAGTTGTTTTGCTCTAGCATAGAGATAATGGTGCACAAGGACAGACTTATGAATGAGTGCTAAAGTTTGAACTGAAGAACAGACATCATGGAAAGCAAAATACGCATTTTTGCCAAGCCTACTAAAGATCTCAAAAAGATGCACTGGTTTGATCTTAGGTTTTTCTTTTGCTTTTCAATAGCATCATCAATGCCAGGTGAAAAGTTAATTCCCAGTAAAATTCCAATACTCTGAAGCTCACAACAGTCACAGGGCTAGCACTAAGGAAAAAAAAAAAAAAAGGAAGAAATGGATCAAAAGGAAAAATTATTCTACAAAGTCTCCTTGGAGCATGTCAGCAAAGAGAATAGTCCTGGTGACATCAAAGGCTTTTGCCAGCAAACAGCCATTTAAAAAGGTGGATGAGTTCAGGGTTTTCAATTTGCTCACTGTCCATCAGAGAACGTAATGTACATAAACATGTTTTAGCTAGCCCAGACAAATAAGGAGCCTCAAAATGAGCATCAGTTTCCAGTGTGACAAGTTAATACTCTGAGGGGGCATCTTCTGAAATCTTTATACAGATCAGAATTAAATATGATCTCCCTAAGGTCTCTCAGACAAGGGAAGCACAGCCTACATTAAATAACCCATGCTCCTCTAAATGACTAGAATTATGAAGAGAGAACAAAGGAAAGCTCTAACCTGAACATACCAAGACATTGTTTCTTCCTCCTCTACCGTAAAGCAAACCGATCTACATCTCACAAGCTAATTCGGTAATTTATCAAATCCCACAGAACACACAGTTTAAATCAGTAACTTTGCAGGAATAATTCACATGTTCATTCAAAATTAGTATCTGCTACATATACGCAGCCCAGGCTGGACAGGGGTTCTTATCACAGAATCACAGAATGTTAGGGATTGGAAGGGACCTCGAAAGATCATCTAGTCCAATCCCCCTGCCGGAGCAGGATTACCTAGACCATATCACACAGGAAAGCGTCCAGGCGGGTTTTGAATGTCTCCAGAGAAGGAGACTCCACAACCTCTCTGGGCAGCCTGTTCCAGTGTTCAGTCACCCTCACCGTAAAGAAGTTTTTCCTCAAATTTAAGTGGAACCTCCTGTGCTCCAGCTTGCACCCATTGCCCCTTGTCCTGTCAAGGGATGTCACTGAGAAGAGCCTGGCTCCATCCTCATGACACTTGCCCTTTACATATTTATAAACATTAATGAGGTCACCCCTCAGTCTCCTCTTCTCTAAGCTAAAGAGACCCAGCTCCCTCAGCCTCTCCTCATAAGGGAGATGTTCCACTCCCTTAATCATCTTCGTGGCTCTGCGCTGGACTCTCTCTAGCAGTTGCCTGTCCTTCTTGAACTGAGGGGCCCAGAACTGGACACAATACTCCAGATGCGGCCTCACCAGGGCAGAGTAGAGGGGGAGGAGAACCTCTCTCGACCTGCTGACCACACCCCTTCTAATACACCCCAGGATGCCATTGGCCTTCTTGGCCACAAGGGCACACTGCTGGCTCATGGTCATCCTGTTATCCACTAGGACCCCCAGGTCCCTTTCCCCTACGCTGCTCTCCAACAGCTCTGCCCCCAACTTGTACTGGTACATGGGGTTGTTCTTGCCCAGATTTATCTTCTGCAAATACAGCAGACATCCAAGTTATGCTGCTGGCAATGGATAGAGCTATCAAAGCAAGTCACTTGAGATTTCACGTACAAGATTTTCCTCCTTATTTACTCCTAAAAATGCAACAAAAAAACTCAACTATCAGCACTCCAAAAAGGTGCAAATTTCCAAAGCACTTCTGCATCTAAGTGACATATTCCACAAGTATCCACACACACACAGGACCTCAACAATGAAAATGTGCAGATGCATAAGAAATGGGAGATAAATAAGATCAAAAATATGATACTCTCTATCCTCCAGAATAGTGGGATGATTTCTGGAAAGTAACTCTCATAAGAGATAAGAAACAAAAGATAAAAAACAGAAGCCCACTAGAAAGCAAGAGAAGTCCTTTTAGAGACAGACTGGATCTTAATGACCGAGATTGTTCCATTCAAACACCAAAACAGGTCCCAAGTGATCCTAATTACCTTCTTCTATTCCAAAAGACTGTTCCATAGAACTGAGGGATGAAACACTGAGAGAGACCTCTCATACCTTCAGTACACAGTTAACTGAGGCTGAGGGGGGAGGGGGGGGCGGGGAGTGGTGTGTGGACACTGATTAAAATTGAGATTAGACATTTATAGTGGAAATAAATTATGTTACAACATCTAATCATATATCATACCAAAAATCTTACAGCACGTTTATAGGTTTTTGTTTAATAAAAGGAGGTAAAACTTCACAGCAGAAGAGAAACTAACTACTAGTACTAGAAAGAAATTCTCCAAAGTAAAATATCCTATAGCTGTCCGTTAATCTAATACTGTTTTCTATTATTAAAGAACAGGTCTCTGACTTAAGAATTGCAATTCCTCTCTTCCTGACTGATGCTTAAAAATAGAATGTCATCCAAAGCATGCTAATGATATGAAAGTTCTCATAATGAAGAGCACTAATAATATCACCATGTAGCATGCAATATATACTGCTTAGTCTTTGTAGCTATGGAGCTGTGCTCATGGAAGTTTGATTCTTTAAATATATAAGATTTTCAGACACCAGACCTGCTTTCACATATAAGATCCCCTACTTGTACAAAGACACTCAATCCCCCGTAGCTTTCGCTAAAACGTCACAAATGCCTCAGCATTCGGATGGTACTTGCTGAGCCTATCAAAACACAAAACATTGGGGTTTTTTTTGCAATACAACAGCTGAGTTTGCTATCTTCAAAGAGAAAATTCAGTAACACCAATTACTGTATTATATAATTCCATTTTGCACCTGTTTTCTGGTATTTTAAAAATCCATTTTTTTAATACTTGACCTTCCTACTATGACTGCTTTAAATATTGAGAACTAGCATGTCTAGGTATCCAAGTTCAGTCAGGAAAAGCATGGGATGATGACATTTAAATGGTACCATGTTGCTTTTAGGAAAAGCAGTGAGTGAAACACTGACCACTGCAAGTCTAATCTTACTATTAGAAACAGCCATGCTGCTTTTAAATGGAGCATTCTTCTTTAAGTATACTAACATTCCTGTATAGCTTTTGCATTTAAGAAGCATGCAAAATTAAAACTGCATAAAACTCTAATTCTTTAACATATTTAGAATGATATTCTCTCAGCATCAGTACAATTCAAAGCAGGAGAAACTCCAGTATGCCAGGTCATGGAACCATACAAATCAACGTACATTCCCACAGAAATCAGATAAACTCATTATATTCTTTCTCTCTGGTTTGCTGACTTTTGACATATTGTTTTGCTTTAGTACCATTCTGAATAATGAGTTCTGTCACATTTTGGCCAAATGTAGCACATGGTACCAAAACAGAGAGAGTGAGCAAAAAAACTGTTACCACAGGAAAACATAAACAACTTCCCCAGTTGTAGCTCAAACCACGTAATTCTTTATAGTATAGGAAGTCCTACTTAAACGAATGGTATCATTCATAAGCACTCATGAATACATGGTATTAGACGTTTAATATTACACTACAGCAACCTTGGACCTTAGATTAGAACCAGTAATGAGCCACCGCTTCCTTAGCACAATGGGAAGTTGCGGATCTGGATTTCCCACAACACCTGACATCAGAGGTGGCTAGCAGTTCTTAAGAAACACTTTTTCCTGGATTAAAATGAGAATGTTAAATCGTTAAATGATGCAAACAACAGTGATTCAAACTTTTGATTCAACACCCCTAATACAATGGCCTGTAGTGGCACATTGTCTGCCTACTTTTTTCTTCACATTTTTAGCACCAAGGAGAAATACACCAAGGAGACGTGACACCCTTCTAAGGGACATTCACAGCCATACTTCAAAAAACTCCTTAAATTTCGTCAAGAACATTTAAAAGAAGAAAAATACTGGCCATTATGATCAAGTTTTCTAGTGTGTCTAAAAGCTAAAACGAAAGACAGCATCTATTCTGCTCTCTGCAGGCAATACCTGTTACTCATATGAGTAACGCACACAGAAGGTATGCCCTGGAGCACTAAACATTATAAAAACAAATTTTGTGCTGTAAATTACCTACAAAATTGGCTACTGCTAGCTCTTACCCCAACAGGAAGAGTAAAGGAAATCAGAATTTACAATCCATCCGCAATGACACCTACTAGAAGGGAAAGGATTGATGACTCAGGCTCACATCTGCCCTTCATACTCCTCAAATTCTCTCATCGATCTCACACCACCACTAGGCTTATAAAAGCATCCTTAGAGTGAACATACATTTAAGAAATAACACTAGCACATTTCTTCTTCAACATCAGTCTGCAACTATTTTTTTTTATTAACTTCAGCACCTGATAACATTCACTACCAAGTGAAATACTGAGGTACAGGAGAGGCCTCAATTTTGCAAGAAAGGCTGATCTTTTAAGATTACCCTAAAAGTTGCGGGAGTTACAGGTGGGGAATTAGTGGCCCACGTAATCGTCGCCTTTTAAACGCGAGCCAAAGGTCCACCTGCTGCAGATTAACCTCCTCCGCAGCCCGAGTACTTCAGGGCACACACGAGATTACTCCTCCACCTCCCGCCGGCCCTCTGACATTCAGGGGCGGCCGGGGCCGAGCAGCGGCCACCCACCCGCCCGCTGCGCCGGGTCACCGCGGCGCACAACTGCCCGTGCAAATTTCGGCCCCGCGCACCGGTGGCGGCGAGGGGAGACACGACACGGCCCGTTAAACCCGACAGCCAAAAGCCATTTCCCCCCCCGGGGGGGGGGGGGGGGGAAGGGGCTGAGGAAGCGCTCACTGTCCTTGACGTATTTCGACCCGCTCTCCGGATCCCCACAGCGCTGACTGGGCGCGGGAAGCGCAGCCCGGCACGGCACATGAGGCAGGCGGCAGCTGGGGATACTCGCGCCCCGCTCCAGAGGGGCGGGAAGAGCGGGCGGGGGACGAACCAGGCTGTGGGGCCGAGGCGCCCGGAGGTGGCCGGGGCCCGCGGCGGGATGCGGCCCGGTGGCGGTACCTGATGATGTCGTCCTGGTGCCCTAGGTAGAATTTCTGCCGGTGCTCCCGGGGGCTGTAGACCACGCCGACCCCCGCCACGAAGTAGACGATCTCCTTGGCCGCCGTGTAGTAGAGGTTGTTGCGGCACTGGTGACCCCGGTAACCGTAGACCCACTCCAGCCGCAGGTGGCAGCTCGGCGCGCTCCGGTCAGCCATGTCCCCCCGACCCCGCTGGCCGGGTACGGCTCTCTCCCGCCGGAGACCCCGCGGGAAGGGGGCGACGGGTCGGCCGCCCCCTTCGCTCGGCTCGGTATCCGCCGCGCTAATCCCTGGCCGCCGACATGAATGCCCGCCGCCACCGCTCGTCCGCCGCCGCCTCACAGAGGGCGCCGCCGACCGAGCCCGCCCCGCCGCCTCGCGCCGCCAGACATGGCTGCACCGAGACACCGCCCGGAACGCGGACCGAGGGCGCAGCCCGGCGCCGCTCCGACCCCCCCCCCCGCCGCGGCCCGGCCTGCGCCTGCGCCGAGGGCAGTGCCGCCAGGCGGCGAGGTGGGCCTGCGCGGCCGGCGGCGGGAAGGATGCGCGCGGCGGCCGCCTCTGAGCGGCGGGAGGCGCGGGCCGAGGCGCTGCGGTGGGGAGATGGCGGCGCGGCGAGGGGAGGAGAGGGGGCAGACAGGCCGCCGAGCAGTCGCGGGAGGGGGCAGGAGATAGCGGGCTCCGCCATCGCGCCTTCCTGGGTTTAGGGGGGCTCTTTTATTTACGAATTTCTTTTTTTTTCCTTTCTAAGCGAGGCCGTGTTTTCTCCCCCTTCCCCAAGTTTAGTTTTCTCTTTTTACTGCCCCTTCGCGGAATGTCCCTGTTCCTGTTCGACCTGCTGCCGCCCGGCTCTCGGCGGCTGCTGGGGCTGGATGGGTCCCTCCTCAGCCGTGGGTGGAAACCACCGCCCACCCGGCTCCCCATGAGGGCCCAGCGGCACACCAGCTCCATTTCATCCAAGAAGATGATGTCAGCTGTAATTCTTAATGACTAATATTTAAAACCTTTAATCCCACCGCCTGCCTCATACACCACACAAAAGTCACCTCCCATCCGTGCCTTAATTTCCCCACGACACAACTTTTCATCCTTGGATCTTGAAGCGTTTTACATGGGAAAGTCACCATTTTCCCATCTCACAGGTGGGGAAGCGACTTCTCTGTGCTGCATGAGGCAGCAGTGCAGAGGACCCCCCCTGCCACATCCAAAATTTTGGTCAGGAGAACATGCTCCCTCCCAGCTTTGTCACACTATAGAGTACCTAGCTGGCTAAATAAATGTGCATTACATGGTCATGCAAACAGTTTTGCACTATAAACTTGAATCCTTGTTCTAAAAACTCCTGGATAACTAGCCTGGTTTGACAATTGAAAATAAACCCAATCATTTTCCTATTACTTTCAGCACAGATTCAGCTTTCCAAGTGTATATATTTTGTCAGGATTTATTTTTAAATCTCTATTTCTTTAACTTCTACTATTTCATTAGTTATATTGACATTTCTTCCACAAAACATCTACTTCTAACAAGTTACTTCATGTTGGAGACATTTTTCCATTCTGTTTACATTTTAATTAGTGGGAGTTTTTCCTCTTAGATCTTTCTTGAGTAAACTTAATATTATATTATTCCTTCCATTGTTTTAGAAAAAGAATTCTTTTGTAAAAACATGCATTTAAGCATTCTAGTCAATTAGCTTCATATTAACATATTTTCAGTCTAGAACACCGAGAGATGACATTTTTCTCAAGTTCTGACAATAAGGATTTTCATGACACCAGGATCAGATGCAGCTTTCAGTCCCACACGTTTATTGAAAACAACACAAGGCACATAACAGAAGTCTGCGGAGAGATTCATGCAGCCTGAAACTTGACTCAAATATACAGCCAAGGAAATTTCCCCTTCCATGAAAAATTTAAATTTTCTGAAAGAAAGAAAGAAACAAAAGAGCTTTTATCCCTAATCAGGACAAAAAGTCATAATATATCCACCAACAGCTAAAGCAAGGGTTACTTCCACAAGAATCATGAGCAGTCTATTTCCCTTCTATTTGCTTCCTAAACAACCAGAGCACCTTGGAACTTGGGCAGTCGCAGTTTCTCAGGTGTCCCCAAGATGGGAGACTAGCCAGGGAAACAGACTGGAAAATTCCCAGCTAGCTTATCTTAGAAGTACAGAATGTATCATTCTTTCTAATCTGACGTTAACTCTGCGTGGCTGTTCTGTGTTGCTATCCCAGCTCTTTTCGTGGGAAAGGTGGTTACAGAAAAAGTCTATAACAATGATGCATAGTCTCATTCTGGAAATAATATGGAAAAGAAATGAACACTGGCTTCCTTTTGAAAAGCAAAAACAAAAAAAAATGCATTTCTGCTTTGCTTCCCCTTGAATTCCACAGAAAATGTTTTGAATGTCAATATATATTTAATCAAACTGCTAGTAAGCTTTTGTGCAGTTCCATAAAGTTACAAATATATTGAGGCTAAAAATAAGATCACAACTGCAAGACTGTTCCCTTCATAAGCTGAAGCTTATGAGAAAGTAGGTTCACAAAATACTGAATGTACATGATGACTGAAATAACTTGTTTCAAGCTTTTAAATGTTAATTGGATTGATTATCAGCAGACATAGGCATTTGATACATATTTGACTTCTGCTGTTGTAAAAGCTCATTTGAAAGTGGGAGTATTTTTGTGGTATAAATTAAGAATATATTAATTTTCTCTTTACTTTGCATTTACTGCATATTTAAACACGAATGTACAAAAATCCATAATAATGGTGTCTCTACTTTCTTCTACTCTATATAAATATATGCTTTTGTTGGGTTATTACTTAAAGTGAAATTCTGGACTTCTTGAGATCAATACTAATGTGTGGTATTAACTTCAATGGAGCTAACATTTTAATCTTGTGGTCTTATTCGCAGCTCAGAAATTAGAACAGGAGAGTATTTGGTTAGTGAAACTGAATAGGCTGTTTTCAGCCACGGGTTCCAAACCCAGTGTTACTAAAACTGAAAAGGCAAAACAGCAATCAAGAAGAAACTTTAATAAGTAGTGACATTGGCTCTGCAGATGGAAGTTGAAACTGGAAGTTGCAGATCATATTTCCTGTAATGAGCAGGAGAACGCAAAACTGTAGTCAGAAAAACTACGGATATGAAATGCAAAGAGGATGGGAACAGCTACATGTCACATACCACACAAACAGCCAGTATTTCCTTTTGATTGTTCTAGAATTGACCACCATCTCTAAGGTGAGGAAATGCCTGAGAGAAAATTCCAAGAGGAAAATTATTCGTGGTTGTAGTTTGCTAACCTTATGCCTATGTATATGGGGTGCAAGTGAAATTTTACACACTCGGTATCTTTTTTTGCCAGGAATAGGAAGCAGTGTAGTGTGCCAACCTCTTCCTCTACCTTTACTCTGTCTAGCATTCACGCTCAGCTCTGACATGCTTAATTCCTTTGGCCTCTTCCAGCCTGGACGTCTCCACCCAGTGTCACTGGTACCAGGCAGTCATCACTTCAGGAGCCACCAGCACCCACGACATCCCTCTGTTAGTGTTACATTCTTGTGTACGTTGCACATACACACTAGGACTCTGCCACCAGTCCCTCTCCGTTCTTTTTCTTGGTAGATATACAAACAGAGCGTGGCCTGTCGTTTCCAAGCTCTCCTCAGAGCCTGTGACCCCGCTCCCGGACCTCCCCGCCACCCCCGCAGCCCGCCCGGGCCGAGGACGGGGCGGCCGAGCGGGGCGGAAGAGGCGCGGCGCGGCCGGCGCTGTCCGTGGTGCTGATCTCGGTAGGCAGGATCCATGAGGCCAGGCGGTGTTCGCAGGGACAGGAAAGGTACATTTTATTAGACCTATGGTTATAGTGGCAAATAAACGAGCTTTTAGCCAAATACGACATTTTATGTGCTTCCAGTAAAGTATTTTACAAGTGAAACACGCTGTTTACTTGTTCTGCCTCTGCTGCCTGTGAGGGGTTTTATATCTTTCCTATGACATCGGATACATCACTGCAAATTATGTTTTGTTCGTATACAGTGACACAAATACATCACTTCTCTAAATAAAATCAAATAAGTGGCATTTTAATGTCTCACAATACATACTTATAAGAAGATGTACTTACTAGCATATGTAAATATATTTACAATGTATCTCATGTTCTAAATGGAACAAGGCTTAAAGAAGTGATTTCTTAAACAAATGCTCTTGGAACAGCTAATTCCAGAGCACACAAGATGAGAGATTATTCTCTGTTAAGTCCTAAGGAATACAGAGTAGCTGCTTCAAGTAGTAATTATATAATGTGAAACAGATGAGCAACAGTGACAACATTAATTTCAACATCCTTAGGGATAAAAAGGTCTCACAATGTCTGAAACTAATATTTTGCAAAACTAAGAAACCTATTTAAGAGAGAAAGTAATGAGAATTACCTGTTACCATTTAATAGTACTGAGGCAAACACTAAGGATCACAAAGGCCTGGTTACTACTAGATAAAAATAAGAAGTCAAGGAAAAAAGACAGCATCACAAACTCAAACACTATTTGAGTTAATTCTCCTTCAGAAAATTGAAAATGTAACAAGATATTTATACCATATCACCTAACACATAAGATGCAAGTTATTAAGAAATTTTAAAGGAATAAGATATATTATTAAATTAACAATAGAGAGATAATTTTTTTAAGTAACATTGGAAGTAGAAAGCCTTGAAAATAATCAGTAGGTCTACTGCATCGTTAAGAAGCAAAGAAACCAATTAAGGTTAAGAAGATCACACAGAAAAATAGTTATTGACTTCTTCACATCTCTTCTCAACACAGAAGAGTCTGGGAAATACAAGATGGGAGCACGTACAGAGTATGGTCACAGAAGGAGATATCTTTATAACGAGGTGC
This sequence comes from Nyctibius grandis, assembly GCF_013368605.1. NCBI lineage: Eukaryota > Metazoa > Chordata > Aves > Nyctibiiformes > Nyctibiidae > Nyctibius > Nyctibius grandis. Next base: position 53,672,712 of record NC_090661.1, read on the forward strand.
TGGAAAATTATGAGCTAAAGAGCCAACAAGCCATGAGTACATTATACTATACCTCCAAAAATTCTGACAGTTTCAAAATGTTGTAGCTGACATGCTCTGAAGAGAAAAATGCAATTGCTTTTTAAAATCATGTCCTACGTTGAAGCATCATCCAACACTGTAACCATTTTAAAAGCAAATTCTATTATAAGCTTGGTAACTATGAATCCATACATTTTCTTTTGGTACTGACTGATAAACTAGATACAATGGTTGAAATGAAAGTTAAACAGTTATATGTGTATGAAATTAAATATTACAGACATTAATTTGTCCTGCTTCTGCAAGATAAAATACACCTTGATAATTGTAGGAATTTTATTCATTTGGTAAACATTCATTCTGGGCACTGGAAGAAATAGGCACCCTATTGAAAAGACAATGAACATGTAATTTTCACAATGCAGGCAGCAACTAGGGCTGCAATATGTTTATTCACATAAATTTGATTTAGAAATGTCCTCATGTAACGGTTTCCTAACATAGGGCTGGTAAAGAGATGGACAAGATACAAACATCATTGAAATTAAATTCATCCATCATTAGTACAGAAAGCAACAACTTCTTCTGGACTTTCTAAAGCAGAAATAAATCTGTTTAGGACAGGAGGTGATGCAAGTACATCAGTAAACAATACGAGCTGAAACTGCAGAGGGAACACAATTACTGAAAACCATATACTGTCTTCCTTAGCCACGACATTTTTACCAAAAGATCTTGTTTTAGACTCTCTCCTGTAATCTAAAGTTCAAATCCTCTCTCTTTTGAAACTGAGAGAAGGGTTTCTACCATGATTTCAATGGCAAAAATCTCAGTCTGAGGATTTCCATCACAGCACATATTTTTTCCCAAATGCAAAAGAACTTCTACATTTAGTTCCAGATTTGAAGTTGCTGTAGTAAAATGATGTTTAATATTAGTCTCAGAAGTTAAGCACTAACATTTGTGTTCTTCCTTAAAATATCTGTCACAAACTTTAAGAATTGGCCCTAAAATCTGTGTTAGCACATGGGAACAGTTCACTAAAAGATTTTTTTTTAGTCTATAAACAATGAAAAAACTACTGTGTTTCAGACTGCCAACAATCTGACACCAGAGTGCGTTTTGGAGACACTCAATGGAGCACTCAGTTTCTTTCAGCAATGACATTGTGTTTACACAACATGGCTCTAGTTGCCACACACACACTTGGATCTAAACAGCTTTTTTCAGATTGCATTTTATGCATAATTATATGTGTACAGAAGTCATTCATCTAGGTGATTTGAAGAACTTGTATCAAGCACCAGCACTTGATATAACATATGACAACCTAAACAGGCTTAAATGAGGCGCATAAAGAGAGGCTGATTAAATCCCAATGCATTTTCTATCAATAGACTTAGGATGAAAATCTGATTCTGAACTCTCAAAATCAATTGATTTCAACTGTTGACTACACTAAATATAGAATGCAATTTATTTTAGATTCTACTTATGTGACAGCTATCTCTGGCTCCATCTTAGGATATAACCAAAAACAATGTGAAGCAACGCGTGTTTTGCATGCAGTGGTAATTTTTCTACCTGTTTTTATTTTTTTCTTTACAACTAGGATAGTGTAGGATGATCAACCCCAAAGCATGTTGTTAATATTTATTGGGGGGCAAATTAATATTTCAGCTGGTTGATGCTAATTATTAGATTAAAAATTGTCAGGTCAAGATGACATCTTTTTACACAGTAGTTGACAAGGTTTTCAAAATATAATGCACAGTACTGACTTTGCAAAAGCTCTCAAAAAGCATAGCTGTCAAAAGGAATCATAAAAGAGCTTAGCTATAAGTCACTACATAGAATCAATATACGATAATGCAGGTTTATCAAATAAATTTACCAGTGATAATTTAAATATTCAGAAGAACCTAAGGAAATAAAATATTTAAACATTTAAAAAAACAACAATATTAACTCTCATAATGCTGAGAAACTTAAAAATAGCATAGCACTATAGCAGAATGCAAACCTTGAATTAATTCATTTCATTGTATGACTCCATAGTATCAGATTTGGCTAAGCACTGGAACAGATTGGTTAAGGACTGGAATAGGTGGCCCAAAGAGGCTGTGGATTCCCCATCCTCAGAGATTCTTTAATCTGAGCTGGACAAGGCCCTGAGCAACCTCATCCAACTTTGAAGTTAACCCTGTTTTGAGTGGGAAGTTGAATTAGACAGCCTCCAAAGATCCCTTCCAACTGAAATCATTCTTTGATTTAGATACTCAGTTCTGTAGGCTGGTTCCCTACAGCCATATGCACTTAAGTCAGTCTACCGACTGAAGTAAAGTAAGCCTACTTTAAGGACAGCAAATACTTCATCTTAAGTGATTCCAATTGTAAAAGAAAACATGATTTGCTACATGATATAACCTTTTAGTGTAACTTACTGTGCACAAGCCTCTATAAAACAGCCACCCCTCACAGCAGAAAAATAGATCTTTTTCCCACATTTTTGCTCTAAAAATGATAAATTAATAACAAAACAGACTAACACTCCTAGAAGGAAGAAAGTAGATTTGTAGGGCACCTACATCATTTTCTGTGGGAACTAACAGGTATATCACAAATGATGATGCTGGTATGGCTTTGTAATTAATACAGTAGACTGAGTACCAGATCTGTATTCTCTCTCCACTGCTTCCATATATATATATGTGTGTGTATCTCTCGATATATATATTTATATATTTATATGAGCAAACCCATTTACATCAAGCTTTTTGGATATGATTGTTAACTTAGTATTATTACCAGGGTTACAACTTTGATATTTAGGATCCACTGCAAATAAGTGTGCTAGTCTAGTTGCTCTAAACTTGAAAAGAAAGAAAAAGAGTCAAGCCTAGGTTTTTTTAAGCTGAACATCCAGTCATCTGTGGATCCTTTGCAATTTTTTGCGACCTATCTTTAAACAGAAATAACATAGCAGCCTTTTTCATAGGCCACTGTTTTTTTTGTAGCTGCATTGATTTCTGCTAGTGTGATGAACACCAATCTATATTCAGCGCAGCATACGGAGCATCGAACAAGAAACAGTGTCTCATATGAACCACTAAAGATAAAAAGGAACAATCTAACTTGAAAAACATCCTGTTCATCCTGTACACTGAAGGAGGTGTGAATCTGATCACAAAGATTGTATTCAGTCCATGTGTAAATAGAACAGGGCAGACCTAAAGTCATATGAAGGCTAATGGCTTGGGACCTGAACAGTATTGCCATCTAAGTTCTGTTATCAACTGCTGGATGATCCCTTTTCAACTAGACCATGGTAACCATGGTTAGGATATCATGTATGATCGGCAAGAAGCAGCAGTATTCTTATTTATGACAGCAATAGTTGCTATTGATGCATATTGTTGTCTTGGCTGGTCACAGAATGAAACCTGCAGCTGTTACTACAAATTACTTTCCCCAATGCTGAATCTAAGCCTCAGCACAAAACTCTGCTCTTAATGCAATTTCATTTGCATGACCTCTCCTAATTTTCTACAGTCAGTAAGAAATGGGTTCTACAAGTAAATATTATGTGAACTCAACTTCAGATGGCAGGGTCCTTGCTGAAAAGAGGGAACTTATTCTTTGTGCTCTTCTGCCACAACCGTGTGCCTTCCCAAAAAGCAGGCACTTGGCATGACCTGATCTGTAGTCCTGTTTGGGTTCATTCAAAGTACACAAAAAAACCCAAAACAAAACTCGCTCTATGCTCTGTTGCTCTCAATTCTTCCAACATCAAATGTATCTGAATCATTAGAATGAACCCTTTTTGCATGTCATCTTTCATGATGCCAACTCTTGTTCAAAGGCAAGCCAGATGTCTCTAGCTGAGGCAATTGCAGGTAGATGTGCGGTAACATCAATGTTCATTTTCAAGCCCTTGTTAATTGTATTGAGCAGCAAATTACATCTTTCTTCTGTATTCTTACATCTTGAGAGAGATGAGTAACTGACAGAAGCAGTAGCCTGCATCTGAATGACTTAGCTACTGAGGGATACAGGGTGTTTCTCCACAGAGTTGCATAAGAAATTTTAAGGTACCAACATAATTTTAGGAATTATTTTTAGGTTCTATTCCTGGTTTTATCATAAGAATGTGAGGTCATGATGAGAGATAAAGCCTGAGAATTAGCATTCCTAGTTCAAGAAACATGTATGATTGCTTGGTGCACAGAAGACCCCCATGGGAGACTTACAGAGAAAGGCAAAGTCAGCCTATAGCATCTATGTTTTTAAAATGAAAGGTGTCTTAGATATCAGTGGGTCCTGTCCTCCTCTTCCATACGTACTTTGTAAGAAGCTAATTCATGTATCTCATACACATAGTTTAAATGTTAGGAGACTGATGCAGAAGAGTCATAAGCACATTTGGAAAATGCAAAGCATTTTAGGCATACCAATAGTTTATTCTGGAGGAATGTGTAAAGGAGAAAAACATTAGATACATCTGTCCTTTTAGAACCAGTATTCAGTATCAGTTTAAAGTGCCCTTGTCAGTAGGAAGAAAAAAACTGTATTAAAATAAAAGGTGAAAATGCGAAGCAGATTTAAATCTCTAAGCGACATGTGATCTTGACGAGTAATTGAACAATTAATTGAAACACAACTGAAATCCAGTACACAGATATAGATGTCAACAAAACCTATGTTCTATAAAAAGCAATTATACAAACCCATGTGTTTTATGAGTAAAGATTAATAATAACGGATTCCTGATATTCAGTAGAGCTCCCTGATATTATCATTCAGAAATAATTATAATAAGAGTTCTTCCTGTAGCTGCTCTCAGGGACATCTTGTTTTCAAATGAAGAATAAACCGTAGACAGAAGAGGAATTAAAGTGTCCCTTACTTCTGATTCCTGAATTTTCTGTTCTTGGTTGAAATAAATGAAGGCAAGGTTCAAATTACCCATGAGACAGTGATACCATCACAATACTCCAGCTGTAAATAAAGCAGCACCACTGAATTTCCTGTCCTTTCACAGAAAATGAGAATAGTCTCTCAAAACATACCAGCTAAGGTCAGGTCACTTCCAATACAACGAACGTGCATAGATATACAAGACAAGCACAGGACTTTTCTTTAATAAACACTGGTGATTTCTATAGATAAATCACATTACCGATTATTGTCTCAAGATAGCGTTGACACAATGAACATGGAGGGATTCATTATAGTTGGAGGGCATTTGAGTATTATGAACAAATTAAGCACTTCTACTTAAAGTAATGCAAGGGACTAACCACTAGACTACAAAACTTTTGAAAAAAGAATGCAGACAAGCCTATATTGCACTCAAGCCAAGCAACTTCCACCTTTCATAATATCACACATAAACACTACTTGTAACATTTCACACAGTGAAACCCATCTTCCACCTAGACAATCTCTCCCAGGATGTCGCTGTTACTAAATAATGATTTTTTTCTATCAATGTTAAACAGGAAATTTGTAATTTGTTCTTCTCCCACAAATCAAGTACATCTGAGGTATAATCCTCCAAATTTATTTTGTCCACCTTTCCCCAGAATGAATTTTCCTCATTTTGGGAGGGAGTGGGTGAAAGAAGCAGATAGCTCTAGCAAGCTACTCAAACAGTGTCTTAGCCCGGAGCTATGGGAAAGAAACTAAGCAGTTTCCACACACATTCAAAATTGTTCTTTTTCCATACACTATACACAAGTATGACAAAAGTGATCATTCCTGAAGTATAACATGGAGGTTTAAGCACTACTAATTTTACTGAAACCAAACACTAATTTCCCATAAGCCACTGAATAGCTGTCTTGTGATGATAGATAACACTTCCAGCTCTCAAATGGAGTGTCAGATACATATTTGAATTAATGACATCATGAAGGAAATACACCAGAGCTGAAAACCACTCCTTAATACTTTACAGATATTAATCAGAGTCTGAAAGATACCGTGTTCTCGCTTTTGTGGAGAAAGGCCAGCATGTTCAGTCTCCCAAGCTGTGACTGTGCACTCCCCACAACAAGTATCATCCCTTTGAGTGCGACTGAGAGTTATTTCTTGCACTGCAGCCTGTGTGAGAAAACAACTGAGAAGCCAAACAGGCTCTCCAGGCTTCTGTCAGCCTACTGACGAATACAATTCGATTGCAGAGTCATTTTATTTACAGGCCAGTTGTGTAGCGTGGCTACATACATGGGACACAGGACACTCATTTGCTGCCCAGTTGGTTGAATTCTTTTTAGATCTAGCATGTACAGCTTAAATGACGATGATTAACTCGCAAGTCACCAGTGGCTCACTTCATGCATAAAGAGGCATATGCGCAGAGGACTAGCGTACAGAGTTGCAACTGCATGAAGCTCTGAGAGCAAAAAGCTTTGACGTAGAAAACTCTTGCAGAGTCAAATTTCCACTGACCTTTGGCTCATACTCACCCGGTCCAATTTTGAGATAAGAACAGCTTTAGAAAAATGGGGTATGTGGTACACTGCACAACTATGCACTAGACAGGAATTTGTCTTTGTGGGAAATGAGAAGAGCAAGTTCTTTTTTCATCTTCACACAAATCAATAGCAGCAACTGGCCAGAGGCGGTGGCAGGAGCAGGGGATTGCATTCTAGGCCAGCATCCGATCAGCTTTGTTACTGGCCTTCTGTACTTGCTCTTTTATATACACCTCAACTCTGCAGAAAGACAGTTGCTGGGCTTTTTACTTTTACTGTTGGCATCAGCCAAATGCATATGGTACCCTTTTTTGGGATAAGCATCAGCATTTGCAGTAAAGGCTTGCAGCATGCTTGGGGATTTGGCCTCACCTGGTAGCAGCAGCAGGCTATGACAGACAGAATGCATTTTTATGCGTGCTACTGAGGTAGGACTGGACTCTGGGGATACAAATAGCATCTGCACCAGGGGATTGGCCTTACTTGAAAGGCAGGACAGGTTTAATCGTGTAGTTTTATATCTAAGTAAGTGCTCGGCTCATACAGAAATCTGTCAATATTGGATTGAGTCTTCTTTGCAATGTTCCTCTAGGATCAGGGCATACTTTTTAGACAGCTGTTTCCAAGAATAAAACAGTGCCACAGTTTAGAGAATTGATGTTCTCTAAGATTTTATGGAGGACAAACATAGATACTCTCAGTTCTATATTCATCCTGTGAATAGTGCACATAGAGAGGCAATACGTGAGCAGGGACTTACACGTACTGTAACCGTCGACTTGGGTGGACACACCTTTCTCTGTCCATCTTCACTTTTTCCTACCCTTATACAAACTTGTATCTCTAGAGCATTTATCAGTGAAATGTTCAATGCACCGTGTGTAGCTTCTGGAACGCTGACAAAACTGCAATGTGATCTGGGAGCAGGAGGAGACTGACAGTGTGTTTCTGTTCTACATGCTGGCAGGTAGGACATGAAAGTAAATGGTTTGATAAAAGCTAAATTTCCAGAATCACAGTAGCTTTACATTTGGAGCTGTATAAAGGAAATAATCAAAGGCTCTTCCTCACACAAGTATTGCTGACAAATTATTATGTAGATTCATCTTTCTTTGAACTTTGATCTAAGGTACAGCTTTTTGCTTTGTGATTTTAGTTCTGGTTGTTCACCTTGCCATGGGTGGACGCATTAGGCTTGCCAGGACAACTCTTTCTGGCTTTATACATTTGAATTAAATGCATACCATCATGTGGAAACTGAAAACTCCTTCTCATATCTGCAGCCAAACAAAGAGCAAAAACCCCTTGCACATTACAGCTTGAAAAGAAGGAAAAAGACTTTTCCTGTCATTCTCAACACTGTAAAATCTCCTCATTCTAAAAAAGCTGAAGATCCATCTTGATCTAATTGCTACCATAGGACAACATTACTTCAGTTTGATCACTAAGTGCAATGAATACCTTTCCCAACAGTCTAACAGATAAAAATTGCTCCGGGACCATTTTCCCCTTTCTTCTGCTGAGAAGCCACATCTATATGCCGTATCTAACAGGCTAACTTTGGAAGACTGTGATGTTTCTTGCTATAGATAGAATCTTGGTGCTATAAAACTATGGCTGAAGTCTAGTAATACGTGTATTACCGATTCTTTTATATGAAAAGCATTTTTCCACCTCTCCTCCCAAGAAAGCTATTTGAAATCCTTACTGTTCTTCTTGTTTCCAGGGGCATCCTCCCATGACCAGGGACCAAATACTGGCAGCCAACATGGCTCACAATTTATTCCCATTGGTTTCTAGTCACACAGCCTGATATCATTTTTTTCTTCTGAAAAGTCATCAGCTTTCATCAGAGGAATTCCAAGTTCATCCCCCATAAAGCATACAGCTTCATGCCTCTTTCTGGGTCTCCACTGCTTTCTGCTGGAAAGCCAAGTCTCCTTGAAGATCCATTCTTTTCTCTAGGAAACAGAAAACACTGTTTCCTTGTCAAGCCAAACACCCTCAGGTGAGCCAGAGCACGGAGTAGTCGATGATATCTATAACTAATCCACTACTTACTCACCTGAATCCACAGCTGGCAGGTTGAGAGCGTACTTGGAAACCTTAATCCGTTGTGTCAGTCTGCAATCACCACTTCATTGTGTTTCGTTTTGATTCACTATCTCAAAATGGAAATCATTAAAAAGACTGTTATAATCAAACATTCTAGCATCCTTAGACATTTAATTCACTTTGTAGTCTGGAAGTAGTCATTAAGATATTACGCCTTACAATAGGTGTTCACAAAGAAAAAATTACATGTAGCACTTTAATTACGAGGCTTTTAAGACGGTAGTGTCGGAATCAAAGCAGATCAAACTCTGCTTTTAGTCATTAGCGTACCAGCCTCCGAGAGGCTCTCGCAGGGAGGGGCTCGGCGGGGCCGCAGCTCCCTGCCCAGAGCCGCACCGTGCCTCGCCGGGGCCGGCCGCAGGACCCCGCGAAGATCGCCCAGGGCTGCTGCCTGCCTGCTCGCCCGCCTCCCCCGGGGCCGCACGGCGCGGCGCGCAGGCCCTCCCAGGCCGAGGCGGGGCCTGCTGTTTCCGTGGCAGCCGCTCGGCCGCCCGCGCTCCGTCCCGGGCCCCGCTCGGCAGGCAGCGGGCCAGGAGGCGCCGGGGCCCAGCCGGAGCCGCTGCGGCGGTCCCGCCGGCGGGATGGGGATGGAGCTGGAGCCGCTGTTCCAGGCCTGGAGCTACTTCAGGCGGAGGAAGTTCCGGCAGTGCTCGGAGCTCTGCTCGCAGCTGCTGGAGAGGCCGCCTGGCGAGCAGGTAGCGGGGGCCGGGCCGGGAGGCCGGGAGCAGTGGCTGGCCGGGCCGGGAGGCGGTGGTGTCGGTCGGCGGCAGGCCGCGTCCGTGCTTCCTCAGCGGCCCCGCAGGCCGAGCACCACAGGACTCCTTCTCTACCAGTTGCGGCTGCCGGGAAGGCCCGGTGTCACCTCCCCGTTAGCGGGCTGGGGAGGGCTGGGCCGCGCCGTGCTCCGCGAGGAGGAGGCAGAGGAGGGCCGGGCAGCGCCTCCTCACCGAGCTCCCTACGGCTCTCCTGAAACGGGGGGCGGTGAGCGAGGGGCTGCTGGCCCCTCAGACGCGCCCTGGTAGTACCCCTCCAGCCCCAGCCAAGTCAGGCGAGGGGAGTAGTGCGACAGGTACGTTGTACCACTGGGAGTGACGCCGTGACAGTGGTTGGGTCCCAGGGCTCCCCACAACAGGAATTTTAACTCACTCAAGATTTTGTGGAGTTAGAGGAAGAAAAGCCGAAACTAAAAGTCAGGTCTGCTCAAGGATGTTACTGTTGATTTTATACCGATGTTCAGACATCGCAGTTGCTGTATGGACTGAACCTCATAAGGTTAAGAGACACCCATCTTAGCTCAGCTTACGTACGAGCATTACCATGGGACAGAAGGCATTTCCGTGCCTCTGTGTTTGCTCTTTCTCCAGCTACAAAGTCTCTGGAAACGTTGAGCATGTTTTGTTCAATACCTACATATTTTCTCACTCTTCTGTAAGAAGGAAGGATTTGAGAATGTTGTTTCTGGATTAATATTTGTATGCATTTAAACATTTTTACTGCCATATTTTGAATACAGTAATTGAATGGACTTTTATCTTCATCATAAATACTTTACAGTAAATTAATAAGTCTCTCAAAGCATCCTATAGCTACATATTTTAAGAACCTTGTTCATCACAAAAGGAAAAAAGCTGCACAGTCACACAATTGTGTAAATGTAAAGAACAGTAATTGTTTAAACTGGTTTACAATAGATATTTAAAAGATGCATTTGTTTATGTTATATACACAACACCAATAAGGCACCATCAGCAGAAAAATTTTTAGCAGAGAAGACATTCCAAGCAAATTGGTCCTGAACACTAAATGAGATTGAGTATTAGTTCTGTGCAAGTCCTGCATCATTTATGTATATTTACATTATTGGGTCTTGATACGTGTAGTGTTTGCATATGGAAGTACAGCACTAGATTCATGATAGAAACTCTTGAAACAGTACAGGTAATAGCAGTAAATAAGAGTCATAAAGATCATAGTGCTTCTGTTGCTATTCATTTATATGTTTTTTTAATTAGTAGCACAATTTCCAATCTATGATCTCAGCATGGAAATATAAAGACAACTGCATTTCTACTGTGTGCTGGAGCTCAAGTGTAAAATTGTTTTGTTACACCTGGCAACTCCAAACTTTTGCTGGGCTGTTTCCAGTAGCATTGGAGAACTTGTTGAAGACATCTGCAACTGACAGAAGTGGGGTAAGGAACAGAAGGTGTACAAGGCTGGGAAAAATGTTTAGGAGGAAAATAACAAAACAGCAGTGAGAGGATGTAGATCCCGTTTGGTTTTCCTTCTTTCTTCCAAATATTGTTCACACTTGCTGCAAACATTTAAGTATATAAATTAAATTGTTTTCTTAGATAAAGCTACACATTCTTCTTAGAGAACCAGGACCTTACATAGTAGCAATATGCCGGTTTTTCCAAATACTGTATAAAGTTGGGACAACCAATTGATCACCTAATTTAATCAATGAAATGATTACACCAGCCTATAAGCTTCATATTCTGTAAGAATGAAAAAGTGAAAACATTTAAGCTAATTATGCTTTGAGAAACAGTGGAGAGTAGAGAGATGAATGGTGTCTATACTACGTCAAATCACAAGCTCTTAGAAGAGGTCCTATATGAAGTGTCTGAATTTTAAGAAAAAGTTTCGTCAGTGTTTTGAAGAGACTTCCAGGTCATGGTTGCCTACAAAGGACTGGACTTTATAACTTAGGTATGTTCGTTTCAGAGCTATATTCCTGTTCGGAGTTCTATGTGAAAAAGGTACTCTTCATCAGCAGCATATTTCAAACCTACCCAAAAGTTTAGATAGAAGAGAAATGTCTTTGCTTTCTGTAGAGGCAAACTTGAAATATGGTTAGCTTGGCTCTTGCCTCATATAATCTTCTTGAGGAATCCTTATTAAGAGTTCTTTTTAAGCAGGAATTAATGACTTCTAAAAATATTTAAAAATACATCGACTTTAGCTTGGACTTCTTCAACATTTTAAAAGTGCATGGAACGATATTGCAGTCTTTCTCTGAAAAGAGATTTCATAGATCAGTGTTTGAGTAAAGCACATCACAAGTTTGCAGGCACCAGCAAGTGGATTTTGCTCTATATAAGTACTTTATGTAACTGGAGTAACAGTTTAGAGACTTTTTAAAAATAAAGTAAATGGAGAGGTGGTTATTAAGTGGCAATTCAGCATGTTTCTTCAGAAAGAATATGGAGTTTACTGTACTTCATGGTGTATAATGTAATGGCTACACAGCTTCTTCCATCTCTGTTCGTCCAGACAAAGAGCACAGCTCCTGACAGGAAAAGATGTAGCATTATTTATACCATCTGTTTATTTTGGTACAGCAGGTTGGAGAAACCAGAATATCGGGTAAATAACTTTGAAGAGTGCAACTTGAACCAAACTCAAACCAACTCAACATACAAAATCTTACACCTGAAATTTCTTCAAGTAAAACATTTTCTAATTATCTAGTTAAAATATAGCTTTAACATTCATGGCAGATTTAACATGGAATGGCATTTCTTCTGTCAACTGTGCTCATGATGTTTTAGATTTACACTTTTTGTTGTAGTCAAAGCAAAATCTTAATATTTACTGATTATCTGTCCAAGTAAGCCTGTGTTTTATTATTCTGCTTCTCATTTGTAAAGCCTTGCAGGTCTTTTCCCTAGCTCTGTCATTGCACTTTCAGCTCATTGCTTTCTAACACTTGCTGCTTTCAGGTACCAATCTGTCACGTTTGCCCTGGTAGACTTCGGGCATGGAGTAAAGGAAATAGTAACATGCCTGAAGAATGTGTTTTATATGTAGTTGAAACGTTACAAAGGATTTTGAACCTACTTAATACAAGAGACTGAAAAAGCAAATCATGTTTATGTATTGCAGCATGTATACTTGGCATTTAATAGAACTGTTATTTTTATAAAACCTTTGAAAGATACTAAACTCCAAGGCTGAACACTGAGGTGATTAGAACTGAAATAAGTGACATACATTACTTAATTCTCCCGGTATGCCTAGTCTAATACTATCTTACATTATCCTGTATTTATTCTAATAGTAGCATGTCAGTTAAGTTGCTGTAGTTGTGAATACCAGAGAAGTGATTGAAGATTACTTTTTTAAAGTTAATTAAGAATCTAAGACCATCCTCGGGCAGGTTGTCTGTTGATTCCTGAAGTCTGTGTTACTTTTGAAGGTGGCATGTTAATGAAATCAGTCGTTCCTGAATATTTTGATGAAACTTTATTTCTGTCTTCTTCAGCCACCTACCATAAAATGGTGCTGTCTTCCATCTCTGTGAATTACATTAGTAGTGTTTTAATATAACCTGCAGAAATATCTAAAATTAAGTATGTATCATTTTTGGTACCTTACCCAATATGTGTGGTTTATTATGCTTAAAAAACACATAACAATTCTGAAACATTCCATGGTCAAACCCTTAATGGGAGCACTTCTGCAAGTCGGGCCCAAAGTATGTCATGTTGGGCACCAGAAAGCAAACAGACAAATGACAACACTTACGGAAAGTTTGGATTAAGTGAGCTGCTGTGCAGCACAAGGGAATACTCAACTGCTGTAATCACCATGCCATCTGTTCTCATCCTCTTGTTCCATATTCTGCTAAGCGTGTGCCTTCGAACCTCTGCAGCCAGGGAAGGAAGGATCTTATAAGAACAGTAGCCTCGGACACTGTTCAGGGATTCACTTCTTTGAACAGCATGCATTAGGGTATGACAAACAGGAGATGGTATTCTTTAAAGAGATGCTCAGGAATGGTTGAGTTAAACTGTGACTGTTACAGGTCAGAACTTTTTCATGCTCAGGCAACTAGCCTTCTCCCTTCTAAGGCATGTAATGTAACAATAAGTAAGTAAAGGAAGAGACTAACAGTGCATAATCTGAGAGTGTTTTCATACCTGAAAGAGATGACCTTGCTTGTCTGAAAGCCTGTCCATTTTTCCCAGGTGTCAGCTGGTCTGCTAAGTGATAGCACCACTCCTGCTCCATTGCATCCACAACACTGTCACAAAACTATGGGCAGCTAAAATCGGCTTTCTACAATAGCCTTAGAAGTAGGCATTTTTGCCAATCACACTTATAAATGTAATAAGAAATTTTCTTGACCAGTACATCTTTATATACCTCTTAATTTACTGCTCCCTGTACGTATGCTTAGTATTCAGAATATGTTTTCATCACGAGTATAATGATGTTTAAGAAATTCTCCTTTAAGAACATGGTAAAAGATGATTTGAAGGTCTCAAAAATAAGTTTACTGATGATCCAGTCAATTGTTAGTTACATGTACATGCATTTAGAAGCATCTTAATTGGTGTAGAACTCTCTTTGAACTCTTGTCACCAGATGCGGTAAGCCCTAGGGAGTTTTTAAGGTGTGGTGTTGACCTTTTAGCCATCTGGGCATGAATCGGGAATTTTCTTATGTAGCAGTATCAAATGCTATGCCATTATAAACTTGAATTCTTAACAAACACATCAATGAAATCAAAACATTTTAAAATCTATTATGTTTTCCTGAAGAGTTGTTAATGAATACAATGTGCTGAACATTTTGATAGAAGAATAATTAGCTGCTACTGAGTTAGATTTTATGGAAGACTGAAATATTTTTTTTCTCAAAAATGTCCTGTGCATTTCTTAATTTAATAATTAGGAATATAAATTTTATTGATGGAATTTACTTCTATGCTGACAGTCTTATCTCAGGATAGATAAAAGCTCTATTTTCTATGACTTGCATTTGGGCATACAAACATAAAGCACTGATGTTCAGTTTTTATTTCCTATTGTAAGCAAACAGGCATTGCCTTCTGTGTTTATAGTAATAGCATGACCTAGAGGAAATACAATCCAGGGCTGTCTCTGTTGATCATCCCGATTAGTTACCTAATCTGATTACTCTTCTTTGTGTTCCATATGTCAGATTCAAGGCAATAACCAGCACCAATGTATGAGGCCTGCTGTAGTTTAACAATAATAAAAAAAAATTGCCTGATGTAATTAATAGACATACAGTGGATGTCCCGCCTTTAACTTGATTAGTGGTCTGCTATGAGGATTTACTTTTCTTCAGTTGTCCTTTCTTCTCCCACGGTGAACTTTCAGCTACTATTACTTGCATGCTGTATTTTGTAAGGTTATAATAAAGTTATCATGAAAATGTTTATATATGTGGAACTTGATTTGAAAAAGCATCTTTTATGATGCAAGAAAATCAGTTTTTAGTTCAAGAGACTGTAGCGTAAAAATTAGTGATACATACAGTGAAGTCGTTCTTTGGTAATGTTTTTTCTGTGTTTCTGCTCTTAATTATTTGAAAAGCATTTTCAGAATATACTAATTTTAATATTCTGCATGATTAAATCATACACACGTGAAATTAATTGTAGAATGGAGCTTTATTAGAATGTAAGGCATATAATCTTGTTTCATTCCCTCTTCTAGGCTATAGGCATCAGAAGACTTTTATTTTTCTAAATATTTTTGATCTTCAAGTAAACTGACTTTACACATTAACTTGAATTTTAAAATGCCCTCAGTGTATTTAGAAATCTGAGTTAAATCCTTCCTTCATTGCTTTTACAATCTTATTAATTTCAAAGGTGCTTTATATTTGTAAATGAAGAATAAATTTGACCTTTTGTTGTGAGGTACAAGCTTACAGGGTAGTGCTATTTGTTAATCCTCTCAAAGAAATCTTAATTCAGAATCTCGTTCCAGTGGATTTCTGGCATGAGTACCAAATTCTGGATCCACCCATATTAAAATATATTTTAGTGCTAGTTTTTGTTGTTCCACATTGGTATTTAATGGGAAGGTTCTATCACCTGCTTGAGGGTTATTTAAAATCTTAAGTTACTTCTTGTCAAATACTGAAACAATATATTAGGATGTATGAACAATGCAATACTATCACCTACCGTTACGAGAGCAATGTTTTAGCAAGTATTATTGGTCAACTCTACTTTTTTCCAAAGGGATGAGGGATGTCATTTCTGAATTTTTCAGTAATGTGAATCCTCCTACATAAGCAAATTTGTTTTATTTTTGAATTATTTTTTAAACTAATGAACAGTGCCCCTAAAGTAAGATACACATCTGTAACATCAAGGCATTTTTGAGTTAGGGTTGACATAATGTTCCTAACCTTGTCCTCATTAGTTACTGTAGCACATATGGTATAGAAGATCACCTACTGCTCTTAAACCATTTTCTAGTACACCATATGTGCTGTAGCACTCGGACACAATGGGGTGAATAAAATGCAAGCTGAAATATCTCAATGTACTTTTCTTTTTTACTTAGAAAGCTAGAACAGTTTATTTTTTAGAAGACAAGTACTATAAATAAAACAACATATTAAAAGAACTTGGAGTTCACTTAATCATACATCTAAAATATAAAGGCAGCTTCAGTGCCTTAATCAAGCCCAGGTACATCACAGACAGCTGAGATTAATCCCTCAATTAACACTTAGTTCCACAGAGTACTCAATTTATAGGCTGTGTTATGCGCTCTGACACAGGTGAACAAGTTTGTGATGCCAGATGTGATCCTTAAAAGTCCACAGAAATTCCAGTATGCTACAGAAGGAAGATGCAACAGCATCACCAGTCTTCCAGGTCCCTGCTGTCATGGAATTTACAGAGTAAAAATGCTCAAATTGAAATAAGTAGACCATGTCTCATACTACAGAGAAAAAGAGCGAACTTGACCTTGCCATTCTCTTGGTGAAACATGAGCCAGCAGTGTGCCCTGGCTACAAAGGAAGCTAACAGCATCCTGGGCAGTGCTTCAGCTTGGAGAAGATGTTGGTGTGATCTAACAGCAGCCTTCAAATACATACTAGGAGCTAGCCCCCCTCACAGTGGTGCATGGAGTGAGAGACAGCAAACATAAATTGAAATGAAGGAGGCTTTGGCTTGATATAAGCAAAAACATTTATCCGTAAGGACCGTCAGGCAGTGGAAGAGGTTGCACAGGGGCATTGTGCAGTCTCCATCCTTGGAATATTTCAAGACCTAGCTGGACAAAGCTCTGAGCAACCTCAACTGACCTCATAACTGATCTTGCTTTGAGCACAGCTTTGGACTAGAGACCTCCTGAAGTCCCTTTCTTGTCTGAATTACTCTAAGGTTCTATATTCAATCTAATATAGTTGGCTTCACTGTGATAGATTTACACAAGGCCCACATATGTAAGAAATTTTCCACTGCCTCTAGGAGCAGAAATGATCTGACTCTGCAAAAGACTAATAGTGATTGAGAGAAAGTAATATCTATCTCCTGCCTTTCTTGTCTTTCCCCCTAAAGCTAAGTAATACGCTAGAGAGGAAAAATTCCTCCCAAGTCCCTGGAAGTGAGCAGCAGAAGCCCTGAAGGATAGTTTAGATATTATATAGACATGGTAATTACACAATAAATGATGATAAACCTGTATTTCCTGTTATTAATATTTACTTACTTTTACCTGAAGTGTTCAAGCAGATGCAAGTTGCTGCTTTTTGGCTTGTAGTAAACTTCATCTGGTAGTTTTCCTTTTGTTTATTGGATGGTGCAGTAAGCCATTAGTTTAATGTTTATTTCACTTACAGCATTACTGTCCAGAATACAATAAATACATCATTTCCATCATAAAAGTACAAAAATAAATTTAATATGTGCAGAAATTTTCTTTTATGTACTTCAGTGATATCAGTGTGATCACCATCAGCAGCTAACAAAAATGCGCAAGGATGGATTTTATTACGTGGGCATTCTAAAGCCCATGGCCTAGTAATGTGGTTAACTTTTGAGAGATTTGCTTACATCTTCCAAGTTTTTCTTTTTTTTTTTTTTTTTAAAATGTACCATTTTTCAATTTAATAATTCTTTAATGTTAATCTAAGATTTGGCCAACATGACCCAGCAGAAGCAAGAAAGCAAAAGGTATCTGAAAAATGTACTTACTGCAAATCTGCTTTCATTGTGTAAAACATTGATTAGCTCCATAATGTGTGTAAGTTGAGATAATGTAATAAAATGGAAATTTGGATATATGTGTCAGAGAGAAAATGTTTATACAAAATGAGGTGGTCACAGAGTATAATTCCATTTTTTGTTGTTCTTTTTATTGTTTGGCATTTCCATTCTTCAGTTCTTATTTCCTCTCTTTTCAGGAGCCTGATTCTGAATACACTGTGTTTCAGGTAAAATTCTTTTCATAAATACAATTATTAGATACAATCATTAGGAAGAATTTCTGATACACTCAATAATACTTGTTTTGTTGTTAAATCTTTAATGGCATAAATTTGTTTTTCATCATTGGTAAGGCAGTACATTTGATAAGGGGTATTTTAAATAAGCAGCTTTTATATGTGATAGAAGATTATTTCTCTCATATATTTCCTATAGTTCTGTTCAGCAGTTCAGTGGCTGAGTGCCTTCTAAAAGCTAAATTGAATCTATCTTGGGCTGAATGACCCTTCATCTGCTGAGGAGATTAGGAAAAAGCCAATGTGTATTTCACAGACAGAACAATGTTTATGCTCTTAGGGCTCACTTTTATGTTTTATTTGATGCAGTGTAATGGTGGGCTTGTTACCCATGCCCTTCCTGCTCCTACAGATCATTCTCACTGTCTACCTTGTGTAGAGTCGGGTAGTCTTGAAGCTGCATGATGATGCTTTGTGTAAGTGATGGAAGACTGAGAGTAATTGATTAGTTTTCATTCCGTCCACATTAGCACCAGATTACTGCAATGGGAAGAATAGTAATGTGTGGGTGGTGGCATCTTTTTTGCTCCAGCCCACAGTCAGAAGAGATTAAACACAATGTGAAATTGCATCTTTAAATACAGCTCAATAACATATTTTACAAGTCTCCGATTACATTTCAATGAAGTCATGCGGGTTGTTTGCATACAAAATGGTTTCAGTGAAATACTGCCAGATATCTTCTTGACTTTAAAGATTACACTTCACAAGGCAGTTGTTGTGTTCTGGGGTTTTCATTGTGTACGAAATAAAATTTATGATAATGGAAAGGATTATTGGAGAATGAAACCTCTGAGAAATGTGCATTACCAGATTCAGAAAATACATTTAGGTTTAGATTTTATGTTAATATTTTTTTTAATTAGGTTTTTGGACTTTTCAGAAACAAAAGGAAGATATTCGATTCAGAGACAAACCAGTTCTCAGGAACTAAGTGAAAAACACTATGTCACTTTTCTTTCTGGAATTTAGACTTAAGAAATAGTATATCACATTTCTGTACTTACAGTACTTAAGATATTGCTTCCCTCTTTAATTACTATTAGTTATTGTAAAGTTCTGTTCTGATTATGAGTTAAGCAAGCTAAATCTGTTAGGTTGTGAATATGTGGGTTGTCTGAAATGAGCTGTCCCTTTCTTTTTCTACTGTTCCTCCATTTCATAAAAATGCAAGTTTTCTTCATAAACACAGACACGTTGCTTGTCACAAAACAAAATTATCGATCTCGCAAAGAGAGAGAGCAGATAATATAAATGGAATTTGAGGCAACAGTTTCAGTGGACAAACTTGTGCTAAGTCGAGGTGTAAATAATATTGTCATGTGGATCACTCAGAAATGTGTGCATTTATTTTTATGGCTTTTTGTGATGATAAGTGAGCCTTCCTCTCACTGTTGGCAGTGTGGTTCTTCCAGTTTTGTGCTGCTCTTACTCATTTTAATTGAAGTTTTTCAGCTGAAGTTCTTCTGCATTTATTTCAGATTAAACCCTTACAGGTTTTCAGTGAGTGAAAAATCTGCGTTGTACTCTAGTAAATTACTACAACTGTGTACTTTTGAACAGAATTGTTAACATTCTTCTAGATAACTAAAAACTGCAACGCAGAAAGTAGGCTTCATACAAGGATAAAGTTGCTATAGGAAATACCAGGATTACTGGTACAAATTCTTTATAGAAAGTCAGCAAAAGTTGAAATTACTGAGCTGTTAAGAAAATCTTTGAACCTTGCATGAGTTTTAAGTCTCATGTGATAAAAGACACTTTTAGCTTATGAACAAAAAAAAAAAATCAAAATTTATTGGGGAGGGTCTGTTTTAACAGAGAAATGTACATCTCTAAGGTTTTCTTTTAAAAAGACAATAGCCGTATGTCGTAGTCCTATGTGACTTTTTATGAATAAGTAGCATTTTTTTTATGAACGAAAAGGGTGTCAGAAATTTAATTTAATTCTTTTGAAAGAAAGATCTTTCCTACATCTTGCTCTGTATTTGTGTGTCAGTATACAGTTCTAATTCTTTTTCCCACACCTTGATTTTTCAGATATTCAGCATAACTGTGTGCATGCATAGAAATGATACTTTTGTTTCATATGGGTCTTGTAACTAGTAGTTAGGAATTTTGAATTGTCTTCTTATCTCCCAAGATAAAGGTCATTTTTCTATAGTTTTAAGTCATGAATTTGATATTTTTCTCTCTCTCACTGTCTTGATCAGAAGTCCTGTAACAAACATTGCTGTAGGCAGTACTCTAGTCTACAGAGTGATGTTTAATTAGGGAATAATATGTGATACTTTAATTTTTTGTTGGCTATGAAGCCTCAGACTAGGAGCTGAACATGGAAGAGCAGCCTAAGGAATCTATTTTTTATGACAGATATTTGTCCAATAATGACGAAGAGACATGTTGCTTTTAAAAATACATTAGCTCATGTTTGTTATTGGAAAAAAACACAATTATATACTTATGTCTATGTTAAGAACTGGCCTCAGTTTTAGCAATTAGTGTAGAGAAGTTACTACTTTCGATTCCCAGGAAAAGATCATTACTATGGGCAGCTTTTCTTATCTCTACTTGGAAATTATTCTGTGTTTGGCTATACTGAGAGCTCTAATTTCAGCATATTCCGAATATAGACATGGTTATGTTGACTTCAGACATATATGTCTTTGAAAAAAGCAGAGTACTGTCAAGGTCTTAAAAATTCAACAAACTAGATACTTCTCTAGAATAATGAAAAACAGTTAAGGGTGTTGAACATCTAACTGCAAATCTCAACGCTAATTAAAGGTTGTCACCCTACTGCAGAAGAAGAAATTAAAAGATAATAAAGCAGATCTGGATTATGTCTGTCTGGCCTAGATTCAAATCATCCTGCCCTGTTCCTTTCTCTTCATACTTGAACAATGGTTTCTAATTGTGGTTGAACTGGCTGGCTAAATCCCTTCTTTACTTCTGCTTGGAAGAAAGCACTTTTAAAAAGGAAAGTTAAATATGTCAACATTTTTAGATATACTTTATGATAGTCTTATAAAGTTGAATAGAAATATGAGGGAATTGTAGAGCAAGGGATGGTCTGAGACATGATGAATGAGAAGTGTCCCATTAAATGATTACTTAAATTATTAAATAAGCCTGAGGTCCAGATCTTCTCCTGCTTCTTATTTAAAGAGCAAATGTTTCCATGTGTTTGACCTTTAGTTCTATTAAGGTAGCATCAGTATGTTTCTATTTTGAAAGGTCTCCTTAGCAAATATCAAACATGCTTTTTCACCAGACTGCTGTACCCCGTGTCAGGAAAGAAACAAATCTAATAATTTTGGCAGCGATTTTTACTCTGGAAAATTTATGATTATCTGTTCAATATCAGGGATTGGTCTGTATCATGCCAGCTCTATGAGTACATTACAGGCATATTAAGTTATCAGAGTGGTTGGATCTGCACTTATTTGTTGGTATTTCTGTATGGCTGCCACTGGTTTTTCTTTTCCCCATTGATATGGTGTCTCTACAGTCTACACAAAGCTTGTCACATAGGCTGGAATTACACTTGTCTTTGCACACTGCTCATATAATCCTCCAAGGCATTTAATGTAGTAATTTATCAGTTCAGTTCAGTAACAAGTACTCCAACGATCTCACAATCTGAGATACTTAATCTATATATTTACACATTTTTTACAGCGAAGGAGTTTTAGATTATCTTTTTAAAGACTGTCACTTGTGGGTGGCAATGTACAGTATCTTTAACTGCTGGTTAGAAGGTTTTCCTTCTTTCTCTACAGATGCCTGGGAAGGGCATTACTTTGCAGTACAGTGGTTTACTTACCTTCCTCTCCCATTCCAGTTTAAATAAGGTCTCTGTAAGTGGTGGGTTTTGAATGGCACTGGTAGCTGGGGATTTTTTCAGAAGCACAAGATCTCAGAGAGTTGCCTGTGACCTAAATTAGTCATAACTTTTCATGAGGCATGAAATTCTGTCCTCCAAACTCAGTGACTATAGCTGTTCCACTCCAAGAGTGGTCTAAAGTGTTGGTCCCCTTTCCACCTCCATCAGGCAACTGATGGATATACCCAGCTGTTTAAGTGAATACCTTATTCAAGCCTATTAAAACTGTGAAGGGAATAATAATCAAAAAAAGGGCAAAATTGCTGATTAGGTTATTTACTTGGTGTCTTGAAGATATTTTACTTTTTACTTTATCCTTATTCAGGCTGCCTGGAGCCTGAAAACACGAGCTTTGACGGAAATGGTGTACGTGGATGAAATCGATATGGATCAAGAAGGAATCGCAGAGATGATGCTAGATGAAAATGCCATTGCTCAAGTCGCACGTAAGAACGACTTTCACTTAAGTACATTAACGCAATAAGAGCTCTTTTGGTCAGGATTGTCATCTAGCATAAATAGTACTTACTGAGGTGACCTGATATGGCTTTTAGCTGTTGCTGCAGGAAGAGTTTTAGATTGTTTTATGGTTGCATGGCAATGTTGAGATACACCACATGATCTTGATCTAGTGCTTAGGCCTGTCAGATGGGGGATCAGACAAATAGTGTTTTGTCAGCTTTTCCTCTAGACCTCTGTACTTGCTAGCTCTTTTCCATCAGTGCATTGATTTCTTTTACTCCTTTCTGGCTTCTTTAGGCACTGTGGGAAACTAAAGAAAAATACATGCCCTTGATGTACTGTGACTCTCATCTGTAAGCCTGTACTGTAGGTAACAGTCTGGCCAAATCTGACATCACCTTTTTGTATCATTTCCCACAAACATTTTCTAAACTGGTTTTCTCTCTTCTGCTTTTGTCTACTTTTTCCTCTGTTCCTTCCCAGGGCGGTTCTTCATCCCTGTCATTGTTTCTTCTATGCAGCTCTTTTCAGCTTCTAAGTGGGCAGTATTTAGAAGTCTTCCACTACTTTTTGGCATTATTTCTATTTTTCTCTGTTTCTTTAGTACAGTCCATGTGGGAATTTTTATGCATCTTATTGGATGTGGTTCTCAACCACCTACCATGTCAAGGAATTCAAGGGAAGAACTGGATGTAGGCCAGAACTAATACTTGAAGAATTAAAAGCTTTTCTCATCTGGATAGAAGTAGGCAATTGCATATCTATCTGATGACAGTTTTGAAAATTGTCATTACATGCTTGGTCACATATAAACAGTCAAGCAGTACTCAAGTTGTGTTTGTACATTATGATAATCTAATTACATGTATCTGTCTTAAAATAGCATAATAATATAATTTAGACTTTTATTTGATTTTATGCCCCCTGTGGCAGAGACCATCTGCCAAGAAAAATCATTTGATGAATATTATTGAGAAATAAGGCATTCTGGAAAAATACATTCATACTATATTTAAACTGAAAAAAAAAGGTGACTTTCTGCAGTCACAGATTTCAAAGCCAAAGAAAAGTATTATAATAGTGTAGCCTGCAATCCTAAACCATTGAGATAAGACTTTGCTATTCATGCTTCAAATCCACTACATGTGCCTGAGCCAGTATATAGTTTTTCACAGAATCACAGAATCACAGAATGTTAGGGATTGGAAGGGACCTCGAAAGATCATCTAGTCCAATCCCCCTGCCGGGGCAGGATTGCCTAGACCATATCACACAGGAACGCGTCCAGGCGGGTTTTGAATGTCTCCAGAGAAGGAGACTCCACAACCTCTCTGGGCAGCCTGTTCCAGTGTTCAGTCACCCTCACCGTAAAGAAGTTTTTCCTCATATTTAAGTGGAACCTCCTGTGTTCCAGCTTGCACCCATTGCCCCTTGTCCTGTCAAGGGATGTCACTGAGAAGAGCCTGGCTCCATCCTCATGACACTTGCCCTTTACATATTTATAAACATTAATGAGGTCACCCCTCAGTCTCCTCTTCTCCAAGCTAAAGAGACCCAGCTCCCTCAGCCTCTCCTCATAAGGGAGATGTTCCACTCCCTTAATCATCTTCGTGGCTCTGCGCTGGACTCTCTCTAGCAGTTGCCTGTCCTTCTTGAACTGAGGGGCCCAGAACTGGACACAATACTCCAGATGCGGCCTCACCAGGGCAGAGTAGAGGGGGAGGAGAACCTCTCTCGACCTGCTGACCACACCCCTTCTAATACAGCCCAGGATGCCATTGGCCTTCTTGGCCACAAGGGCACACTGCTGGCTCATGGTCATCCTGTTGTCCACTAGGACCCTCAGGTCCCTTTCCCCTCCGCTGCTCTCCAACAGCTCTGCCCCCAACTTGTACTCATACATGGGGTGGTTCTTGCCCAGATGCAGGACTCTACACTTGCCCTTGTTATATTTCATTAAATTTCTCCCCGCCCAACTCTCCAGCCTGTCCAGGTCTCTCTGAATGGCTGCGCAGCCTTCCGGCGCATCAGCCACTCCTCCCAGTTTTGTGTCATCAGCGAACTTGCTGACAGTGCACTCTATTCCCTCATCCAAGTCATTAATGAATATATTGAATAGAACTGGTCCCAGAACCGATCCTTGCGGAACTCCGCTAGACACAGACCTCCAACTGGACTCTGTCCCACTGACCACTACTCTCTGGCTTCTTTCCTTCAGCCAGTTCACAATCCACCTCACTACCCGATCATCCAGACCGCACTTCCCCAGTTTAGCTGCGAGAATGCTGTGGGAGACCGTGTCAAACGCTTTACTGAAATCGAGATAGACCACATCCACAGCTTTACCATCATCTGTCCACCGGGTAACATCCTCATAAAAGGCTATCAAGTTGGTTGAGCAAGACTTCCCCTTGGTGAAGCCATCCTGAGTGCCCCTAATGATCCCCCTATCCTTGATGTGCCTAGAGACAGCACCAAGAACAAGTTGCTCCATCACCTTTCCGGGGATGGAGGTGAGGCTGACCGGTCTATAGTTATCCAGGTCCTCCTTCTTGCCCTTTTTGAAGACTGGAGTGACATTCACTTTCCTCCAGTCCTCAGGCACATCTCCCGTTCCCCACGACCTAGCAAAGATGATGGAGAGTGGCCTAGCAATGACTTCCGCCAGCTCCCTCAGCACCCGCGGGTGCATCCCATCAGGGCCCATGGATTTATGGACGTCCAGATTGCTTAATTGGTCCCTGACCCAGCCCTCATCAACCAAGACAGATTCCTCCTCTATCCTGACTTCTTCTGGGGCCACAGGGGTCCAGGGCTCCTCAGGACAGCCTCCAACAGTATAGACAGAGGCAAAGAAGGCATTCAGTAACTCCGCCTTCTTTTTATCCTCTGTCTCCAGGACCCCCACCTCATTCATCAGTGGGCCTACATTGCCTCTAGTGTTGGCTTTACCTGCAATGTATTTGAAGAAGCCCTTTCTGTTGTCCTTGACCTCTCTTGCAAGGTTTAATTCCAAGGAGGCCTTAGCTTTCCTAGTTGCCTCCCTACATCCTCTGATAACAGACTTATATTCCTCCCAAGTGGCCAGCCCCTCCTTCCATGATCTGTACACCCCCTTCTTCCACTTGAGTTTGCCCAGCAGTTCCCTGTTTAACCATGCACGTCTCCTGGTACCCGTCCTTGACTTCCTACCTGTTGGGATGCTCTGATCTTGAGCTCGGAAGAAGCAGTCCTTGAATGCTAACCAACTATCTTGGGCCCCCTTACCTTCTAGTACCCTGTCCCATGGGATTTCCCCTAGCAATTGCTTGAAAAGGCCAAAGTTGGCCCTCCTGAAGTTCAGGGTTGTGATTCTGCTAGCTATTCTGTTCCTGCCACATGAGATCCTGAACTCTACCATCTCATGGTCACTACAACCAAGGCTGCCCTCAACCTTCACCTCTTCAACCAGACCCTCCTTGTTAGTGAGGATCAGATCCAGCAGCGCTCCTCTCCTAGTTGGCTCATCCACCATTTGCATCAGAAAGTTGTCATCAACGCACTGGAGGAACCTCCTGGACTGAGGATGGCTGGCTGAGTAGGCCTCCCAGCAAATATCAGGGTAGTTGAAATCCCCCATGACAACCAGGCCCTGTAATTGTGAGACTGCTCTCAGCTGCCTGTAGAAGGCCTCATCACCGTCCTCATCGTGATCTGGTGGCCTGTAATAGACACCCACAACAGTATCACCCCTGCCAGCCTGCCCCTTAATTTGCCCCCACAAACTCTCAACTCGCTCCTGATCCGCCCCTGGACAGAACTCAATACATTCTAGCTGCTCACTCACATAAAGAGCAACTCCACCACCTCTCCTTAGCGGCCTATCGTTCATGAACAGGACATAGCCATCCATGACCACATTCCAGTCATGCGAGGCATCCCACCAAGTCTCTGTAATTGCCACTAGATCATAGCCCCCCGACCGAACACGGATTTCTAACTCCTCCTGCTTATTCCCCATGCTGCGTGCATTGGTGTACAGGCATTTCAGGGAGCGAGCTGGGCACACCAGTTTCATCCCAGATTCACCCCCTGATTTCACCCCAGGGGGACGGGAGGCCTCCTGGTCTACCTCAACACTAGAGCGTTGTCCCAGTGGTGCAAGCCCAGCTACCACCCCATCCCCCTTCGAATCTAGTTTAAAGCTCTCCGAATGAGCCCTGCTAATTCCTGTCCCAGAACCCTTTTGCCCCTACGACATAAACCTTTCCCATGTATCACTGTCACGCCTGTTGTCTTATAAAACCAGCCATTTCAGAAAGTATAAGAACTTTCCAGAGAGAAAGAACCCCCTGCAGTCTTCAGTAAATTATTAAATTTGCTAGCTTTTATCAGAGTATGCCATATCTTTAGTGGGAATTATCAACTATAGCTCCAGCTGTTGCTTCTTTGTGTACATTCTATGCCTGATAGGAAGTCTTTATTTTCAAAGATATATTTCCAGTGTAAATAGTTAAAACTGTCATTAAGTCATCCAGTGATCTTTTATTTGATAAGCTAAACAATCTTATCATTCCGAGGTGCATCTTTTAATTTTTGAGTTGAGTCTTGAAACTCTCTTCTTAACCCTTTCCAATTAATCTGCATGCTTTTTCAGTTGTAGTCACCAAACCAGACAACAGTCCACTCAGGGTCTTTTACTGTAGCAAATCTTCCAGGATATCCTCCACCACTATAACTGTGCTTATAAACTTAAAAATATGTAGTCATACCTCCCATATTACAACTGGGATTGTCTGTACTTCACTTCCTAAGCAGTTCAAGTCCTTTTGCATCAGTCATGTGTCCATTTCAATTTTGCATCTCTCCTTATCTTAGTTTCCAGTTTAAACTATCTTAATAATGATTTTGCTCAGTCTTGCATTATTAAATAATTACTAAATTGTATAGGGTCCACTGGAAAAAGCTACTTTTCTGTGGTTCCTCTTCACATATATATGAAATCTGTCTTCCACCAGTTTTTGAATTTTTATAATTTTATAATTTTGCTGTGTTAATTTTCCATCAGTCTTGTTTATTAATAAAAATGTCCTATAGCATCACTTTACATAAAATTCCCAGTAGGTTACCTTTGGACTATTAATACCCTCAATTTTATTGGCTAAGGTTGTAATCTTGTTTAAAAGTGTTACCTTGACAACATATTTTTCAGAAGCTCATACTAATTGGCATTATGGATAACAGCAGCTATTTCATTAACTAGAGAGTTAAAGGAGTCATCTGCAGTCATCACTAACTGCTGAAATTACGCTCTTAAATTCTGTCTCGGTTAGTGGCCACATGCACTGCTGTGCTCTCTTGATGCCTATTCATAGCTAGTTCAGTTGGGATTCTCAGAGTAACGACTGAGTTGCCTGGGATGAGAACAAGGGAACTAAATCCTGTAAGCATTCTCCCAGTACACCAAAAGCACAAAACAATTGTAGTTCTTAAAAAGCATGCCTGGAAAAGGGATTTTAATGCCCTACCTCTTTTATATTACTGCGATAGTTAAAAAAAAAGCTCAGAAGGTGGAAGACTAGTTTGTTGTCTACTAGCCTGAAAAGCTGAAAGCCACTTTCTCCATTTCTCAGAAGAGTGCCATAGTTACCATGTTAGAAACTCTGCTGGGTGGACTGTCCACCCTTTCTGTTGTGGAGTAAAAAAATCAAGATTCACAGGACTATAAAGAGCAAGTAAGCAATAGAGATCCCAAGTGCAGCCAACCAGAACAGAGAGAATCCTGAGTTTTGGTCCTTATTTTAAATAACTTCCATATTTAGTTGGTTTTACCTAGGAGATAATGGTTAATACCTTTTTTGTATTATTTAACTTTAAATACAGCTGTAGCCAGGTGGCTGCTATAATATTGGAATCAGAGGTGCTTGGTATCAGCATGGATTAAAAAAGCTAGAAGGTATTTAGATTGAGTTAGAAGTTATTTGGACAAGTCTACTAAACTTGCTTAAACAATGGACTGGTAGTATCTCAGAGGTCATTACAGTTTGAGGGCGGGAGAGAGAAGACTGAAAAAGGGCATACCTGGGGTTTATCTTGGGGGAAAAAAAGGAAGGAAACTATCTACCTATCAGTTTAACTTCAGTTCTTGGAAACATTTGAAATAAAAGCGGTTCGTAAGCATCTAGAAAGTAAGTAGATGAGTAACAGTGATTTGTCAAGAACTGGATGTGTCAACTTAAATCATATTTCTTTCTGTACATTGTAGTGAGCAGTGAACAGACCAGAAGGTATAGATGTCATACCTTGCTTTTTACCAAGTTTTTAAAACCATCTCTTAGACATTCACTTAGGAGATTAGAAAAACTGACTATAATCAAATGTCAGTGAAGGTGATGGAAAAACTACATGCAGGAACTAATAATTCTTAATGATCCACTGTCAGAACAGAAATACGTGAAAAGGAGGACCCTTCATCTGTTCACTGGAGTTCAAGCCAATTCAGTATTTTCATTGATGACGTTTAGATATGGATGAGTTTGAACTTTAGTGTGCCCTAGATTGTGGTTGAGGGTCTTGCGTGGGTCTAATGACATGAGATATCATTCTCCATCTGCCCTGTAGCTGAAGGTTTTGGTTTACTTACTCAAGTCTGGGTGCTATTTTAATCCCAGATAGAAAATATACCATTTCAAATTAGCATTATCTTATTGTTCCATAACCTTTCTTACTTCAGTGCTATCTGTTGCTCCTAGGATGTTCTTCAGAATTGTTGTGGAGTTAACCCTGGTAGGCAGCGAAGCCCCACACAGCCATTTGCTTACTCCCCCCAAGCGGGATGGAGGAGAGAATAAGAAGGGTAAAAGTGAGAAAACCATGTTCATTGTGGCAGCTTTCTTTCAATAGTCTGAAAGCTGCAGAGTGTACAGATCACGGAAGGAGGGGCTGGCCACTTGGGAGGAATATAAATCTGTTGTCAGAGGATGTAGGGAGGCAACTAGGAAAGCTAAGGCATCCTTGGAATTAAACCTTGCAAGAGAGGTCAAGGGTAACAGAAAGGGCTTCTTCAAATACGTTGCAGATAAAACCAACACTAGAATCAATGTAGGCCCACTGATGAATGAGGTGGGTGCCCTGGAGACAGAGGATAAAAAGAAGGCAGAGTTACTGAATGCCGCCTTTGCCTCTGTCTATACTGCTGGAGACTTCCAGAGGAAGTCAGGATAGAGGAGGAGTTGTCTTGGTTGATGAGAGCTGGGTCAGGGACCAATTAAGCAACCTGGACATCCATAAATCCATGGGCCCTGATGGGATGCACCCGCGGGTGCTGAGGGAGCTGGCGGAAGTCATTGCTAGGCCATTCTCCATCATCTTTGCTAGGTCGTGGGGAACGGGAGAGGTGCCTGAGGACTGGAGGAAAGCGAATGTCACTCCAGTCTTCAAAAAGGGCAAGAAGGAGGACCCGGGTAACTATAGACCGGTCAGCCTCACCTCCATCCCCGGAAAGGTAATGGAACAACTTGTCCTTGGTGCTGTCTCTAGGCATACCAAGGATAGGAGGACCATTAGGGGCAGTCAACATGGCTTCACCAAGGGGAAGTTGTGCTTAACCAACCTGATAGCCTTTTATGAGGACATAACCCAGTGGATAGATGATGGTAAAGCTGTGGATGTGGTCTATCTTGATTTCAGTAAAGCGACACAGTCTCCCACAGCATCCTTGCAGCTAAACTGGGGAAGTGTGGTCTGGATGATCGGGTAGTGAGGTGGATTGTGAACTGGCTGAAGGAAAGAAGCCAGAGAGTGGTGTTCAATGGGACAGAGTCCAGTTGGAGGTCTGTGTCTAGCGGAGTCCCTCAAGGGTCAGTACTGGGACCAGTATATTCAATATATTCATTAATGACTTGGATGAGGGCATAGAGTGCACTGTCAGCAAGTTTACTGATGACACAAAACTGGGAGGAGTGGCTGACACACCAGAAGGCTGTGCTGCCATCCAGAGAGACCTGGACAGGCTGGAGAGTTGGGCGGGGAGAAATTTAATGAAATATAACAAGGGCAAGTGTAGAGTCCTGCATCTGGGCAAGAACAACCCCATGTATGAGTACAAGTTGGGGACAGACCTGTTGGAAAGCAGCGGAGGGGAAAGGGACCTAGTGGACAGCAGGATGACCGTGAGCCAGCAGTGTGCCCTTGTGGCCAAGAAGGCCAATGGCATCCTGGGCTGTATTAGAAGGGGTGTGGTTAGTAGGTCAAGAGAGGTTCTCCTCCCCCTCTACTCTGCCCTGGTGAGGCCGCATCTGGAATATTGTGTCCAGTTCTGGGCCCCTCAGTTCAAGAAGGACAGAGAACTGCTAGAGAGAGTCCAGCGCAGAGCCACGAAGATGATTAAGGGAGTGGAACATCTCCCTTATGAGGAGAGGCTGAGGGAGCTGGGTCTCTTTAGCTTGGAGAAGAGGAGACTGAGGGGTGACCTCATTAATGTTTATAAATATGTAAAGGGCAAGTGTCATGAGGATGGAGCCAGGCTCTTCTCAGTGACATCCCTTGACAGGACAAGGGGCAATGGGTGCAAGCTGGAACACAGGAGGTTCCGCATAAATATGAGGAAAAACTTCTTTACGGTGAGGGTGACCGAACACTGGAACAGGCTGCCCAGAGAGGTTGTGAAGTCTCCTTCTCTGGAGACTTTCAAAACCCTCCTGGACGTGTTCCTGTGTGATATGGTCTAGGTAATCCTGCTCCGGCAGGGGGATTGGACTAGATGATCTTTTGAGGTTCCTTCCAATCCCTAACATTCTGTGATTCTGTGACAATTTATTAGTAGTACAGTGCAATATTTGTTTTTTTATTGTCTTTGTCTAGTGCTGTGTCCCCTCAGTTTGAACAAAGACATTTCCAGTTTATTGTAAGACACAATCGCTTTTTAAAGTCCCCTGGACAAGGGTGTAGTATCTCAATGTGAAGTGAGAAATGCTCTTATTTTGTAGGACCAGGAACATCTTTGAAACTCCCTGGAACTAGCCAGGGTGGAGGCCCCAGCCCAGCTGTTAGGTATGTGATTGTTTATTTTTTAAAAAATGTGACTAGTTACAAATCAGCAAATCCTAAATTTAACTTGTGAAAATGAAATGCTGCAGATATAAGTGTTTAAATTCTCTGTTGATAAATGCCACTCAACATAAGGATAATGTTCCTAACATCTTCAGGCCAGTAACTCAATCAGGAAGACCTATTACAGGATTTGTGAGACCCAGCACGCAAAGTGGACGGCCAAGTACTATGGAACAGGCTATAAAAACACCTCGAACAGCTCTCACAGCTCGTCCAATTACTAGTGCTTCTGGGAGATACGTCAGGCTAGGAACGGTAAGTTGTTTGACTCTGTTCTCAGAACAATGGCTTTCTTGGTCATAGTATCTGGTACAGTGACATTGTATTAGACTTAAAAGCTGCATCTAAACTCCAGTTTGAAGGAGGTAAGCATTTTTAATTTTTTGTTTAAATTGTTTTCAAAGTAGAGTTTGAAAATGTTACTTCTTGTTAGTTTGCTAGTCAGTTTATATAAAAAATACGCATAAATTCACAGATTCACAAAAATTCACATAAATTCCAAATTCACAAGTTCTATGAGACTTATTTTTATTCACTGAATGATTTCACCATAAGTATGTTGAAAACTTCTCCAAGTTTTTCACTTTACTACAAAACAATTACTAATTTCTCAGTGTCTGTCACTTCAGAAGATAAGGAAAATAAACTATACTAGTTTTATCCTGTTCTATTCACAAAATCAATAAACTGCAACTGTCACAAATATGTAATACAAATTAGCATCACATTGAGGGCAAAATGTGATATCTTCTCACTGTTGCAGGAATGAACTGATCTTCCTAAATCTTTCTTGAAGATTATTTTGTTATGTATCTTAGCTACCTTCAGTCCATCAGTCCAGGCTACATGCTTAGGCACATTATGGAAATAGTGGAGAGAGGGAAGAAAAAGATAATTCCAGGAGATAATTCATGCAACCTCTTTCAGGGACTGTATGGGAGTAGGACAAATTCCTGGCTATCAGAAAAGATGAAATTCAATGAGAAGAGTCTGTACTACACAGTAAAGCAGTGCATCTACAAATGCTTTGTTTGGGCTGGTGTTTTTTTTGTATACTACTAATATTTTGAAAATTTTCAGGAAGAGTGTAGGAGATCTTCCCACTTAAAAACTTCTTTTTCCCCTTCAGGCTTCAATGCTAACAAATCCAGATGGCCCTTTCATAAATATGTCTCGATTGAATTTAGCAAAATATGCTCAAAAACCCAAACTGGCAAAGGTATGTAACTAATCTGGTTAATGTTGTGATATCTTTTTCTTATTTTCTGGCATCATTCTAATGTAACTGTACATGGGATTGGGGACACAAACAATGATGAACTGTGTTGTAGATGTAAAGTTCAGAAAAATAGTGTGTTACTTATCTTTTGACAGTGGTCACCAGACTTGAAAAATATGTCTAAAGAGGTTATGTTGAAAGTATAACCTAGGAAAAACATTTGTATAGAATAAAATATTCCATTGGTAAATAACTTTGAACTGTGCATATAGGAGTGATGAAGGGCAACTAAAAGGAAAAAGCCAGGAGGAAAAAACCCAGCAGAACCGTCCTTAGTGTCCGGAAATGCGGTTGTGTTTACAAATAGATGTCAGCCCTGGCCTAAAGGTGTTCAAATGGTTTGGATTTTTCCCTTTGATTTTATGGCATGAGTTAACACTTTTTATATAAAAAGATTTCATCTTTTTGTTCAGAATTCCTCTTCATTTTTAGTTAAGCTCTTATCATTGACAGCCATTGAAACTGAGACTATCTTCCAATAGAACAGGTTTATCCAGGTTATCTGCCCAATTTACGGGTTTCAGCTCTGAGTGGAAGACACCTAAAGGCTGTGTAATGATTTATCACTCTCTGGCCTTTCAGTTGAATCTTTCCCCAATGCAACCAGTTAGTTGTATAGATGAAGATGTTTTCTGCACGTACTTCGTTCACAAAAAACAACTGTTGGGCTGAGACCAAAAACTCATTTTGCACAAGGTATCAAACGACTATCAGACACACTCTTAGAAGCTGTATTTGGCTAGCAACATAGAGTTGAAAGAACCCGTATGTATTCAGTGTATTTTGAGAAACATAGTGGTGAACACTGTTAGAAGACTAGAAGTACCTAATAATCTGCTGGTGGAAATTAGCTCCTCCAGTCCAAAACTTTAGTTAACAATTTTTCATAAACAATTAGCAAATTCCTTTTGCTTTTTAAAACCTGATCTAGACTGATGTAGGGCATTGCTTTTCAATGTGGTTTTCAAAGGAAAGAAATTTTGTGTGATTGCACTGTGTTCTTCACCCGCTCCTTACGTGTCTGCCCATTGGCCTCTTAACCAAACTAGGCAGAAGACTAGGTATCAAATAATAGTAAGTTCTAGTTTGGCAAGATAATGAAAGACTTCCAGACTATCATCTGAGGGCAGCTATGAGTCAGTTCTTTATCAGGTCTGAAAAAAACTGCAGGCCTTTTGTCCAATTATGTTCTTGCTAGCAATCAGCCAGCACACACATTGTTCTAAATCCATCGCAGTCTGTGAAATAGGGAGAATGTAAGAAACCTGGGAAAGATGAAGAAACACAAGACACATCCATAAGAAACTAGGCTTAGTTCTTCTGCTTGAAGATGACTAGCTTTTAATTGTGTTTGGTAACTCTGTATACTCTTTAAGTAGGTAAGTTAGCTTTCAGGTGAAATATTTATTCTCAGCAACAGCTCTCAGGAATGAGAAACACATATATTTTTAACAGTTTCATTTTTTCATTAGCATTTTCTAGGACAGTGGGGTAGCTCTGTCTTCCTTCAGTTTCGTATGAAAAGAGGCTTAAGCCAAAAAATGTAAAGCAACAGTCATAGAAACATCCATAGGCAGCAAGTGTACTTGTCAGTGTTATGAAGCTAATACATTATGACATTAACATTTCACACAGAATGTAAGATCTAAGTTTAAATTTGGAGCTATATGGATTTATAACATTTTTTAAAAAAGACGGCATTAAGGCTAAAGCCGGAGCAGGAGATGAGACTGCAGACTGCACTCTGTGTTAAGAATCATTGATTAAAGTTTTAAAACTCTTTGAGCTGTCACCTCTTTCAGGTGCAAAAAGATGATAAATCTTGCAACTATTGAATTCACATAATTAGTCTGTGTATTCTTGTTGGTGTATGCTCTTCCTATGTACTTCTTCCTTATGTGTTTGCAAAGTGTACTCATTGTATCTTTTTGTAAGTTAGATTATCTATCTTTTCACTGCATGACTAGGTCTTCCGATGTTTTAAAGTATAAAGGAATGTGGCTTCTCTCTGGCTAGCATCAGCCATGTTAAGGACTATCGCAGGAAACCCCATAGTAGACATATGAGGTATCACCTGTTGCCAGA
This sequence comes from Nyctibius grandis, assembly GCF_013368605.1. NCBI lineage: Eukaryota > Metazoa > Chordata > Aves > Nyctibiiformes > Nyctibiidae > Nyctibius > Nyctibius grandis. The sequence goes on from NC_090661.1 coordinate 53,707,417, forward strand.
GAGCGCCTCTGGTAGATCTCAGTTAGCAACTGGTTTATGGCATGAAACAGGAAGTTTTATCTTTTTTAGCTTGTGGATTTTTAATAGAGTTGTTAAGATAACTCTAGATATTTTTATCCAAGTGAATGTTCAGTTATTTAAATCCTTTTGAAGGTCAGGGCCTATAGATAACAGCAGTAAATTCCTTGTGCCAGCCATGCAAGAAAACATCTTTTTTATCACTTTAGATATACTCACTTCTGCTGAGTGCTTCCGTTATTGAACTAGAGGAGGAAATGTTCCACTACTTCTTTATTTTCTATTCTTTTGTTATCCACCTATTCTAATCTTCCTATAAATGTGTTTTTATTTATAATTCTTTAATGTCTTTTAATCATCTGTTAGGTGTCTTTTCTGACCAAAAGCAGAAGAAAAGTAGGTTGTGGTTTACTTTCCTCACCAGACATGACAATTCATTAGTAATTCTCTAGTTTCCTTAAGGTAAATCTTTTAAGAATTTTATATAAGACAAGCTGGCAGAAGAGTCATGGAAGCCCTTAGAAGACTGCTGTCTCATTATTTCTTTCCTCATGAGGCAGTATTTTCTTTTAGTTTTTTTATAATGAATAATAAGAATTTAGAAAAATGTACTGTTCTTTTGAAGCAAGTAAGACCTGGGATTTGGATGCAGAAAAAGATCAAGGTTCAACTCCATTGAACCTTGTGTTACTAGCACCCATACTACATTTCTGGGAATAGAGGCTTCCAGTCTCCATTTAGGTATCTAGTATCTTTCAACATCATTTTATTCACTTAAAATGCCACCCCTATTACCTGTTATATACTCTTCTGTGTTCTAGTGCAGAACAGCTACAAGGTAGTATGACATGCTTGGCTTTATACAGGAGTAAACAAAGATGCAGCTATTTTGGTGTGCAGTTGTTGTGGGCTTATGAGCAAGTTACCACAGCACAGTTGATGCATGTAACTTCTTAAAGTTTTGGTATTATGATGGTGTGTTTGAGTTTCAGGAGCGCAATATTGTTAGCTTTTATCGTTTACAAGTAAAAAAGAAGTTTTTCCTTCACAGATCCCAAAATTCTCTAGTTTTAGAATTTTTTTTCCCTAAGGCAAAATTTGCTCTGCTTACATTCTTAATAAACCTATGTTTAATTTAAGTAGATTTTGCACTACATAAGCACCTTTGCTTACATTTTCTTACATTGCAAAAAGTCTTTGTTAGATCACTTGTTGATTTTACAGTTAAAAGTCATGAAAATGATACAAGGCTTTCAAATCTATATTCTCTTTCAAATTATAGCTGCCTTTTTTTTTTTTAAGTGACTTTAAGGATCAAAGATAAGAAACAATTCCACTAATCTCTTGTAACAACTTAAGAATTAAAATGCTTTTCTGTAATGACAATGTAGCACATCTATAGTTTTTGTCTTTTCAAGTCTTAATTCAATGTAAATGTCAGCAATTGTGATGTGTGAATGTGATTGCTTTCACAAAGAATTAATTTCTGCCTAACATCATCAAGATTCTGTATTCCTCTAAAATAATATTATCAAATTTTATATTCAAATATGACAATGTTTTAAATATTCTTCTGACAGGCATTGTTCGAATATATTTTTCACCATGAAAATGATGTAAAAAATGTGAGTAATTCATATGTTCCATTTTTAGTTGTTATTAAGTATCATTCAGTTATTTCTGTCAGTATTCTAAACTAAAGATCCAGGTAGTACATCACATCTGAGTACAGAAGTGAAGCATTAAAAGTTGTTGAAGAGAGAGAAATCCTTTCTTACAGGGGCAATAATCAGGGATGACAATTTGCAAATACCAAGATACAGATTTCTGTCTTTTTCGTGAAGCAAAACATTCTACTGCTTAAAACTAGGTCCCTCATCTATCAACGTGATAAGATCCCTGTATCTAATGATTTCGTGTTTCACAGAATTTACTGGAGCCTGAGCAGTAGCTGACACTATGTCAGGTAGCGAACTGCCTAGAAAGTTCAGAGTTCCTGAGGCTTGAGAGTAAGCAATAAGTTACGGAAGACTGTCCCGTTAACAGAGGGTGAAAATATCTAACAAAATAGTTAGTGATTTAATTGAACATTATATGACATTCTAAACTACTGAGATGATTCTTCATGCATTTGGGTGAATAGAAAGGAAAGGTATTTGGTGAAAGTGCAGAAAAATAAAATATCAATAGGACTTCAGACACTTTTTCTAGAAATTTAATTCCATAGTGCTGAGGTGTTTTGTGGCATCAAGAGAAAGATTATATTGTCCATACGATTGTCTATAACATTGCTTCTCCAAAAGTTTTCCTAATTATACAGTTTACCTTTTGCCCTATCCAAAATTTTTCTTCTGTGATTCTTCAGATGTTACTGCACTGAATGGGTAAGATCAAGTTTAGGTACATATTTTTTAAACTTTCAGAAATAGATGAAGGTCGCAGAACTTTTTTGGCAGTTCACCAAGGGAAATAATTAATTTATTCAATGAATAAAGTGTCAAAATATTTCATTACTATGTTAGATATATGCACCCAGTTGAAATGGAATCAAAATTTCTGCTTGAAGGTAGTTTGAAAGAACTGTTTGTATCAATAATGCATAGCTGATTAAACAATTACTGCATTTTCTGCAATACTACTAACTGGTGTGTGATTAGATCTGAAGTTAAACTCTTCAGTTAATCAATAACACACACAAAAATATTTTGTTGTTATTGGCATATATCAGAACCATGTCCAAATGTACTGCTATGTGAAGCTTTTTAATCTAGTTTCAAATTATTATATTTGTACACTGTCAGTTTATTGCATAGCATTCTTGTAAGAGGATTGAATTGCAATGCACTATTAATCCAAAATAGAGTTGAAACAGTAAGTGCCAGTGTCAGAAATGTCAGAGAGAAATAGCAATTAACACTTACATATTCTGGTACTGAATATGAAGTAAGTGCCTGGGTTTTATGCCACTGATAATTAAAATTTATGTTGTTTGTTACTGAGAACTCAGTTGACTAAGAATAAAAGGGTCACCCGATCAGATGCCACACATGCCTGTGACCTACCCTTTAAGGACATGCAGGATCATAGGCTGGACAGATAATTTCGTATAATGCAAGAAATTTTCCACGCACTTCAGAAAAAAATTGTAAGATGTTTTTACACTCTAGTGAATGTATTTTGAAATCCTTGCTGAGAATCCTGAATCACTGTCTTGCAGGAAAAGTTTTGCCTATAGTTTTTTATGCACTCTAGCCATTTGAATAAATATCCGTAAGAAAAGAAGTGTCAGCTTAGTCACCACTGTTTATTGTGTAATGAGAGGGAGATCGACATGTTTGGTTAACAATAGCATCTTATAGGAAAACAAGTTGTGTCACACTTCACAGTATGAGGTGCCTTTATAATGTAATGTGTATCTCTGAGAGATTTTTTTTTAACTGTTCAGTTTGCTTTCTCTCATTTGCTTTCATTCCTCTTTTCTTCTGTGCTTTCTACACCATTTTCAATGTAATTCTATTCTCCAGACTGTCCTCCCTTCTTTTTGAACCTCATCTGCATTAATTTTTCTTAAACAAAAAAAAAGAAATACTTTAACTTCTGCTTAAGCTTGGCTGCGTCACTGTTTATTCACCTCTCCTACCAATGGCATTTCATATTTTATTTTCTTGCTCCTCCCTGAAAAGAATTCGGTTGCTTAGGATTCAGCAGAGAAACAGCACATATATTAACTGATTAAAAGTTGATCTGGATCTTGCTTGATCATCCGTTAGAACATTCACTGACATCTCTTGCATCTTTGTGTTACCTGCTACTGTGTGATTTTGGACATCCTTAAAAAAAAAAACCCAACACTTTTCTGCATGAGATGAGATGAAAGAGCTTGGAAGGCTTGGAAGCCTGGGAAATTGGCCTAAGTTTGTGACTGATAGACTGAAAAGCCTCTACTTGTGGACTTTCTGCATAGGCAGAATTGGAAGAGCAGTTCCTGCAGTTTTGCAAGTAAAACACAAAAGCAGTAGTGACAATATCCTTCCTTTGTCACTGTGTTGATCTGGAACAGTCTGTACTGTTCTCAACTGCATTATTTTTTGAGAAGCAAAGGCATTTTTATTTTTTATCTTCTGTTTAGTATTCAGCCAGTATATAGAAAGAAAAAAAAAAAAGCCTTAGCAATTTCAGTTGACAAATATTATTAATCAGTGTGGATTCAACTGGACAAATAATGCTAGGAACTTGGTTCAAATTAAAAGTAAATACATCTGTAACCTATCAATTATCAGAAATGTGAGGATGCAAGAAGAGAGAAGCACTGAGCTTTTTCAGCACTTGAAGATGTATTCAAAAGTCTTTCATCTTATTTAATGAAAAATTAAACACTTCTTTGAAGAAATTACTATTACCCTATCCATTATAGGGTAATAGTTCAGGTTAGACATTAGGAAGAATTAGGAAGAATTTCTTTTCAGAAAGGGTTGTTAGACATTGGAGTGGGCTGCCCAGGGAGGTGGTGGAGTCACCATCTCTGGATACGTTTAAGAAAAGATTGGACATGGCACTTAGTGCCATGATCTAGTTGACAGGGTGGTGCCAGGGCAACGGTTGGACTCGATGATCCCTGAGGTCTCTTCCAACCTGATTGATTCTGTGATTCTGTGATTATTGTTCTTGACTTGTTTCCTTTTGAACACATATACTTAATAACTGACTTTCTGTACCCTTTGAGCTATTTCTAAAAGCCATTTTATGGGCTAAATTCTGTAAGAGCAGGGCAGTTTAAAAGACTTGTCCAGAAATAGTTCAGCTGCTACTTTTTTCAGCAGTAGGCTGTGACATCATATTCTGCTGTTATTCACAGGTGGGTAATGATACAAGACGCTTTGCCCTGAGGAAGAACAATGAGTGTACAATATATACTTGGGGCCAGAAGTCATGACCTCTGATGTTTCCTTAGTTCTTCCTAATACTCCGAAGTTTATACTCTCTGATAGAAATCTATTTATAATGGAATTAATTAGATTTACAAACTACAGAAATCCATAAGACACTCACCAAAAGAAGTAGTGTTAAATTGACTATGGCTAATGTCATTTACTCAGCTATCTTATAGACTATCCTGTGTTGATTTGTCTACAAATAAGACTTCAGTCAATAACTGTTGCTGTGAGAATTACTGCCGTTCAACAGCACGTGAAAGAAGCAGCAGACACTTGCTGTCATTTCCATCTATCTAATTTCTTGGTGCATACAATACTATGTATGAAATTACTGTTTCAAACAAATGTACATTTACCTCTTTAATTTTGCAATACAGTAGTAAATTACCACAACCCTACTATCTGTTCTAGACTGAGTTACAGCTGGTAGACAGTTTGGCAGTCTTAGAAGCAAAAATCCTTAAAAGGACATACCAGTGTCTACCAATCCACAACCCCTGCTGGTTTTCCCTTCTAGCTATTAGTACAACTGCACCAACATTCAGCCATGCACAGGAGTGAAGGACGGGCATAACACTTACTGCTGCTATTATAGATTGATTTTAAATTAACATGCTGTGCAGATTGAACATTGATTTGTACCTAAACCGTGCAATTAATAAAAAAGTTTGCAGCAAACTGAAATTGAAATATGCTAGCAGTTGGTATTGACATGGCAAGGTGAAAGCTTTGACTTTTAGAAGTCTATTTTAATCAATGTGCTAACATTTCAAAGGCCACATTGTCAAAAAGATTTTGTTCTAATACCAGCAGAATGTCTAACTGCTAAGCATGCGAAAAGCTGACATTGATATGCACAAAGTCTTTTCAGGCAAACGCTTTTTAGAAATGTTGGTAAAGTTTGTAGTATTTTTGGATTAAAGTTTTTGTAATCACTTGTAATGTATCAGAAAGAGGATTTGCATATTCCTTTCCTACTTCCTTAATAGGAAAGTATAAGAACAGGACTTAATTTCAGAATCTAATTTCAAAATGAAGTCATGCTTTGTTTCTTGATGTTAGTAATAAGATCCCAGTAAGAGTTTGGCATCTGCACCAACAGATAAACTGCTGATGTTAGTGTCTGCTAAGCCTGAAGCAGTCTTAGTTCCCACTTTGCAATAGCAGCCAGAATTGTTAGCCTTGCATAAAATAGTTATCAGAAATAATTAGGGTACCCAAAAGAAAGCCGAATGTGTAGCTACAGAAGGGATTGTTTTCTGAAATTCAGTTCTTCTCCTTGAGTACTTGTCATAGAATCACAGAATCAATCAAGTTGGAAGAGACCTCTGGGATTGAGTCCAGCCATTGCCTTGACACCACCATGTCAAATAGATCATGGCACTAAGTGCCATGTCCAGTCTTTTCTTAAACACATCCAGAAATGGTGACTCCACCACCTCGCTGGGCAGCCCATTCCAATGTCTAATGACCCTTTCTGAGAAGAAATGCTTCCTAATGTCTAACCTGAACCTCCCCTGGTGAAGCTTGAGACTATGTCCTCTTGTCCTATCGCTAGTTGACTGGGAGAAGAGGCTGACTCCCACTCCACTACAACCTCCCTTCAGATAGTTGTAGACTGTGATAAGGTCACCTCTGAGCCTCCTCTTCTCCAGGCTAAACAACCCCAGCTCCCTCAGCCGTTCCTTGTAGGTCAGACCCTCCAGACCCTTCACCAGCTTGGTCGCCCTCCTCTGGACTCGCTCCAACACCTCAATATCTTCCTTGAAGTGCGGGGCCCAGAACTGGGCACAGTACTCAAGGTGCGGCCTCACCAGTGCCGAGTACAGAGGGACGATCACTTCCCTAGACCGGCTGGCTACACTATTCCTAATAGAGGCCAGGATGCCATTGGCCTTCTTGGCCACCTGGGCACACTGCTGGCTCATGTTTAGCCGGCTGTCGATCAGCCCCCCCGGGTCTCTTTCCGCCGGGCCGCTTTCTAACCACTCTTCCCCCAGCCTGTAGCGCTGCATGGGGTTGTTGTGGCCCAAGTGTAAGACCCGGCACTTGTTCTTGTTGAACCTCATGCCATTGGTCTTGGCCCATCTATCTAACCTGTCCAGATCCCTCTGTAGGGCCTTCCTACCCTCCAGCAGATCAACACTCCCACCCAGCTTGGTGTCATCTGCAAATTTGCTGAGGGTGCACTCAATCCCTACGTCTAGATCATCTATAAAGATATTGAACAGCACTGGCCCCAGAACTGAGCCCTGGGGAACACCGCTAGTGACCAGCCACCAGTTGGACTTTGTCCCATTCACCACCACTCTCTGGGCTCGGCCATCCAGCCAGTTTTTAACCCATCGAAGAGTCCACCCATCCAAGCCCCTAGCAGCCAGTTTGTCTAGGAGTGCTCTTCTCTATCTTTCCTATCTGTCATAAAATAATTTACATCATAGATTTTTTTAAAGGAAGAAGTATTTCTTACTGTACACATCTGAGAGTTCCCAGAAGTGGAGGCAGCGTGATATTAGCAATGCGGTGACAATTTCTACAGTATTTCTAACTGGCTGAACTGATTTCTGTATTTTAGTATATTTTTACTTGTTTTTAACAACTTTTAGTGAACAAGAATGGGAAGCTTGGAAAAAGCGTGTCGGCTTACAAAAAATATTCTCTGTATTCTGAAGCAGCATTTCATGAGTATGATCAAATTAATTTTATGTTTTCCCTTTGAATTACTAGAAGCTATTTGGATTACACGTTCTTATAAAGACAAATTATCCTTTCAGCTGCTTTATGCACTAAGCTATAAAAATAGTAAACATAAAGCAGTGCCCTCACCCCAAGTTTACCAGCACTTTTTGTTCAAAATTTTCTCTTTACAAAAGTCTTTACATTGTTGACTTTATGTTCTTTTTCTTTGTGTAAACATTGAAGGTACTAATATTAAGATGATGGGTTTGTTTTGGAAGGCTCTAGATTTGGCAGCCCTTGCCACTGAGCACGTGCAATTCAAGGACTGGTGGTGGAAAGTCCAAATTGGGAAGTGCTACTATAGGTAAGCCGTTGTTCACTTCTGTGATCAGTGAGTGTGAGTGCAGGACCTGAACTGCTGGGTGTATCGCGCAATGCTGAACACTGGCAAATAGTTCGGTAAGTATTTAGTTGGAGAGCGCTGTGCTTACAGTTAAATCTCCTTTTATATACAAGGAGATTATGTTCAACTGTTTGAGGTAAAGGCATCAACGTTGAGTACCTTTAAGTAACTGAATTAGTTACATCTTCACCTCTGTTAATGTGTTTCAAAGTCGTTGTTTGAAAAGTTAGTAAACAAATGCAAAGAACTATTGCTAAAACAGACCACACAAAAATGAATATCACAATATTAGCTTGAGAAATTAACGGTCAATGAGGGCTCCAGATTGATGAAATAATAAAAAGTGAAATATTCACATTAGACACTTTTTGCCAGAGGTGCATGGCCTGAGAAGTACCAGTTCCAAAGATGCCAAGGCCTCAGGGCTGACACCCCGTACTCAAGCATCTGATGCCCGTGACTTAGGAGTACCCTGACATGGTGCAGCGATATGCCTCTTGGAGGAAAGTGGCAGCAGTGGGGAGGAGAGCTTGTTGCTAGCAGTTTAGAGTGGTTGCTGAGGATCTAGCTATGGTTGTAACAGCCAGTTCTACCAAATCACATGAAACTCCTCCTGATACAGCCCTGCTTCCTGTAATTCAAACATGTACTGAGGCATCTCCCCCTTTCATTCTTTACAATGTGTTTGTCCCATGAATGTAACACATATGCATACTGTATTGGTTGTTAGAAAAGTGAAGCATCATCTTCAGTCTTTACAGTTCTATAAGCAATTCCTGTATGAACAGGCTGATAAAGCAGTTAGACCTTTAAAATTCCATGTTGTATCTTGGCTTGAAACTTACCGCTTCTTTTTAGATGCCCGAACTAATGAAATTCTTCACTATCCATAACCTTTATTTGACGTTCTATAGAAGATTAGACTGATTATTTTTTTTTTTGAGTTTAGAGGTCATTCATCACTTTCAGGATTTTTATGAATAGTGTTATAGAGACTAAAGCATCCAAGCAGGCACATGTACTTCCAGGATCCAAAATTACCTTACGGCCCCATTGCCTGTGTTTCTTTGTTTTGGCTGGCTTGTTCTGGCTGTATTTTGTGTTTCTTCACCAAGTCTATGTGCTCTTTGGCTGCAGGAAAAAAAAGGCAACTTGCATATGAGAAAGTGTACCTTTTTGCTGTTGTTGAAATGGTACAATCCTCTTAATTTTGTAGTCTTATGTAGCATTGATAGATTACTGCAAGATATTCTACAGTAGTACAGCAAAACAAACGCTTTTGAGATGAAACAGACTTCTGTGAGGTTCGTGTGCCATATACTGCCCCCTCCCAAGTGATCTGCTTGGGTGGTCTTAAGCTGTGGTACCGTTTACAATACAGCACGTTTTCAACACACAGTTAAAGATTTTTAATATCAGCAACAGAAGTTTCACCATTTCCCATATGAGGCTGGGAGAAAGTGTTTTATAGATGATTAAGCATTCCCTAAACTTTACAATGGACAGTATCTACATGATCTTTGCCACGAGTGAGGAAATGCTGCTCCAAAACCATGTGGGTAGAGGTTGAGGCATGACTTTAATTGCTTATTTCCTACTGTCCGTTCTGTACAAAGAGTAGGAAGAAGTCCTATGAAAACGAGTACATCATTATTCAATTAGCACCAGAAGGCGGCATGTACAAAATGGGGCCAAATTTCATGAGTTTGCCTTTTTCATAGTTTTGAATGGTTGTCTTTGTAACCTTAACATATTTAACAGCCTGTTTTTTGTTAACATGCACACAAATATGAGAGCTTAAAGTATGCTTTTGAGCAGTTCATGTTTGGTTTAGTGTGCACTGCTTCATTATTTAATAAGCTTTTTTTTAAAAAAACCATACTTTCTATATCTATCTGTTGTCTCTTTAGGTTAGGATTATATCGTGAAGCTGAAAAACAATTTAAGTCAGCTCTCAAGCAACAGGACATGGTTGATACAATCTTGTATTTGGCAAAAGTAAGTCATAGATTTGCTTGTTTAAGAATGAAGTGAAATTCCATACTATCCCTGATAATTCCATACACCGGAATAGCTGAATATTGAGCTTGATACACCATTAAGTTTAATAGCGTGTGATCTCCTTATAGACCTGAGGTAATACATGCTAACAGTTGAAATTGAAGTCTGTACTTTACAAAAAGATTTTGGAGCTTCCAGATTTCAAAAAAAAAAAAAAAATAATCTCCTACGTTACTGTATTCTTTGTTCTAAACTCCAGTGAGGATTATATCACTAAAGAATTATTGGAGTTCCAGTATGAAAAACAATGTAGCTATATATGGTCTCCTAGGAAACTAATGCAATCAATCAGTAAGTGAAGAGTGAAGCTTAAAATCCTAGTTTCACGAGCAAAATCAAAACAGAGGCAGCTTAAAGGAAGCAAGCAGAGACCTTGAAACAGAAAATGTTCTGTCAAAATAAAGGCATTAAAAGCTTGTACTTTCAAAAGAACAAGTGGTACAGCTAAGCCTCAGAATTACTTGTTTACCAGGGTACAAATCAGATTCTAAACATTTTCCAAGACATTCAAGAAAAGGTGGCCTGTGAGAAACTAAAACTGCGTTTTTCTTCCTCTTGTGCTAGAAAGAGATGACATTTGTTGCTCTTCATCAGCTCCCTTTAAGCCAGCTGTCACAGGCCTATCCAAAAGTCATCGCTACTAGTGGATAATTCAGATATTCATATTATGATACTTGCTTTACCTTTACATTTCTTAGGCAATTTACATTTTGTATTTAAATCATCATTGCTATCTGGAGACTTGTCTTCAATACAGCAGTTGCAGTTAGTTTACTCAATTGAGCTTAGTAATTTTAGATTTCTGTCACTACCAGGAGTCATTCTGCAAAACACAACGAGCTACACAGAGTGATTAAATTGGCAGAGTAATTGGATTAACAAGCAGTGATTCGTTATGGGAGATATGCATCCCCCCACACCATTACTAGCTCAAGTAGGAGCTGCATTTGAACTTCCACCTCCCACTCCATAGACCAGTTCACTCAAGTATAAAGCATCACACAACATGATTTAGTGGCTGTGGGTGGACAGGCAAGAGTAGGGCACTGAGATATAGCTCAGTCTGACAGTACGGAGAAGGTAAGACTTGAGTTAAGCAGCCATTAAAAAAATAATAGGATCACATCAAGCTCTGTGCAAACAGAACGATACTATAGTACCAATTAGTTTTTGCTTTATATTCATTATTACAGCAGCTATCTGGGTTTTTTTAAATATTTTCCTGAAAGCTAACTCTCCCTTGAAATGTAATTTATGAAAATACAAAAGACCAAAAGAAAACTAAAAAGCTAAAGAGTCTTTAAAGGAGTTGGGGCTGCCCAGAAGTTACAAAGAGTTACAAAGTAACTCTTCTAACCCAGAAGAGCTGGAAAGGGGTTATTTTTACCAGAGATAAGAGAGATACTGAAGAGAAAATAGAGCCATTCTGCATTTAGCATCTGAAACTTAATGACTATTATCTGTAGTGCTCTTAAAGAGCGGGTCTCCCCAAAGCAGGTCTGAGCAGGTGGAAGTTGTCCCACCTATCTTTTAATTTCTTTTCGCACTTATCTGAACAGCAGCTCTGTAGCCTGCAGAGATATTGGACAGTGTGGTGTGCCACTGGATATGGGAATTACATAGCAGAGTACTGTGGCTGTGTTGCCTTAGCATAATATTTGTACAGAGGATCTGTAGTGAGTGCATCTTTGGAGTGAACCTCCAGATGAAGCAATAGAGCAGACTTGAGTCATAATGCTCAGAAAACATACTTCATAAACAAACATAAAAAAGGAGCAGATCTAGTGGAGTGTCCTGTCCTCCATTTTTTACATTTTTTGCCCTAAGAATATGAAGATAGCTGTGCTTCATAGTTAGATCAGGTCAAAAAACAAGCAAGCAAACAAAACAAAAAAACCCAGCTGATCAAAATTTTCTCTCGGGCAAAGAAAATATGAAATTATTTGTAGGTATGGCAGTGTGCACTGGCTTACTACACATATTTAGGATAAATTGAACAAGTCGGTCACATAGGTGATACCTAGGAGTAAAACAGCCAGTCAAGGTTGTTAATTAAGAAGTCATACCCAGCTATCATGTATTCTCTTTCATTTGTGTACTTCCCACTGAAACTCTTTACAGAGTAATTTAGTTGTAGAAAAGTGTTGCTAGAAGAAAATAAGGAGCATGACAGTCACAACAGAGACAATTTTTTGAAGTTTAAAAATTAATGCAGACATAAAATTCATCAGAACTGCTATATGGTTTATAAATGAAAAAATATAACAAATGACTTGAAGTCTGTTTTAGATACAGCAACATGCCCAGATAGAGTGCATTAGGAATAAATTGTTGATTTAAAGCATATTCCTTGATGGTGTCATTAGTGCAGTCCTAGTCTACCAAGTGCCACACTTCCCAAAAAACCCAAACCCCTCACTCTTCTATTGCTTTTCACAAGAAGGAATTAGTTTTCTAGTTTAATACAGGAAATGCACGTGATATTAGCAAAATGACTGGAAAAAATTGCCTGTATTTTTTTTGTCTTTTGCCAGTGATCAACTTGAGAAGGTTGTCCCTTTACTAGGAAGGCACTCAGAGTCAACAGCTCTTTGACAATTAAGAATGTCACTTGAGTGGTCATAGGAAAGAATTCTTTACAAATGTCTACAGCAGTATATATCTATAGGGATGCAAATAAAGAACTTGAAACTTTAACTAGTATTTTGACTGTTGGCACTCAAAAGTCCATGAAGCTCAATGGCATAAGCAGAAACTGTGTTTGGAGGTTTCACAGGCGTTCAGTTAACGTTGGTATTTTTCTTACATTGCATCACAAAATGTTTGTGTCAGGATACCAGTCACAGATTCTTTCCCTTTTTTCAGTCCTGTATTCAGTATTACAGAATCACAGAATCAACTAGGTTGGAAGAGACCTCTGGGATCATCGAGTCCAACCTTTGACCTAGCACCGCTGTGTCAACTAGACCATGGCACTAAGTGCCACATCTAGTCTTTTCTTAAACACCTCCAGGGGTGGTGATTCTACCACCTCCCTGGGTAGCCCATTCCACCACCTCCCTGGGTAGCACTCTTTAAGGTAATATTTCTCCAACAGGAGCACTCAAAACACTTTTCCACTCAGTGGGAGACGGATTAATCACTCTAGCCATCTAGTTTCTCAAAGTAAGTGTGTGGGGTTTTTTCCTTTGCTGTAGCTGTATTTACCATACCCCACAACAGGAGGGCTTTACAGTTATACTCTCAGACAGCTGCAGAGGTAGCCTCTATCAACAAGTTGATGTCCTCTATCCAGTTCTCACACAACATTGTCTACATCACACATTGTCATAATCAACAGAGAAGCCAAAATCACAGAGACCAAACTGCCCTCTTTCTTTTACGAGATTTTATTGTTTGTGACAGGGGAGGTGGGCAGAGCAGTAAGGAAATTTGTCACTGCTATGTGCGGTGCAGTCTTATTTGACTAAGTAAAATATTTTGGTATTCCAGCACTATCAACCTGAAGATCCATTTTTTTCAAGCCTAAACGTAACTTTTTAAAAATATATTAAACAGGAAAATATTCAAGGTGATACCTTCACATGAGTGTCAAAGTATATTGATATGTTAATAAGTAACAAGATACTTTTTTGGTTTATTAGTGATGTCCAGATGAGTTAATAATGTCTAGATGATATGCATGCAAATTTAATTATCTTAATTAGCCTATTTTATCTTCATTACAGAGATTTATTCAATATTCACTCCATTATTTTCCCAGTATTATTCACCATCTCAGCTAATGGTTTACTGCATAAAGGGAGGTGTCATCCCTTTTATTTATCTCCCTTATTAAACAGCAGTACAAGTATAAAAGTCAGACGTTTGACATTTATGTACACTTTTTAATTGCTTAGGTGTATTTGCGCTTGGATCAGCCTGTAACAGCTTTGAACCTTTTCAAGCAAGGGTTAGATCGATTTCCTGGAGAAGTGACTCTTATTTGTGGAATTGCCAGAATCTACGAGGTATGCACCCACTATGCAATCCTTATTGTGACGAAGGTTAGCTGCCTGAGCAAGAAAAAAGAGCCAATAGTTGAATATAACTTAAAGTCATCAAAAATTAACTATGCTGATTTTCAGTGTCACTAATGCAAAACAGGTAACGTTTCACAAAGATACCAAAGTAGTGTTAGGGGAGCCTTGCAGGCTTATTTGTTTAAATGGTTAATGACACTAGTGAGATCCTATTTACCCTTGACCCAGAACCAAGTCGACGTTAAGTCAAGTGGTCCAGATGTTGTCCGTGTAGCTAGGTCTAGTTTATGTATGTTTTATCGTACTAAAACTGCGCAAGTCACCAACAGCCTGCTAGCAGGATTAAACAGCAAAACAGTCTACTCGTCAATGTTGTCTTTATTAACACTATGTGTTACTGTTGATTTCTTAAGCCAGTGAGAACAGTTGGAATGTGAATGTTTCATAGTTCAGGAAGCAGATGTTATTTTAAGTAGGATTAGTTTTAAAATAGTTTCATTTTAGCTTAGTAACCACGTATTTTGTATTTTTAAAGTGTGTATTTTCATGTCAAACAGTGGACTTAATATTGTTTTTCACTGGAAGTTGGTAATGATGCTATTCCAGAACAAATATTTTAAACAAAGTCATGAATTCATTTTTTTTGGTCTACATTCATACTTGACATTCTTTCCTGTTCTCATCATTCTCATCTAACCCCTAAGCATTAATCCATTTTCATATTAAATCCTTTTTGTCCTTCAGCAAGGAAGAAAACAGCTGCATAATTTTTGGAGGTTTTTCTTTCTGAATTGTTAAACAGTTTTTAATATGGATATTATTTTGCAGAACCATACATAACATTGCATAACCCTTTAAGGAATTATTAAATAGCAGCATATAGTTGACAGGATCTAGTTTTGCACTGACACCTGAGTGCAGGATTATAGCTTCAATAGCAAAGATTTGTACTGCAGCACAGGGCTGTTCTCATTACATAGACTCACAAGTGGAATATATGCATCAGGCATCTTAATCAGAGCTTTTCTTCTCTGTCACTGCCTTTTGACAGTAGGAAGAGTTGTAGACCTTTTTTGTTTTTAGAAAAAACATTATTTTTAAAGCAACTGCTTTAGTACTATTTCCTTTAATCACAGGAAATATATTTTTTTCATAGCTAAGTATGCTGCTGAGGTTAAATAAAAGCTTATTCTTTAGTCATGTTGAGAGTACAGTATATCTACAGCACACAGGTAGAAATTATTCCTCTCTAAACACAGAAGTGTGCTTTGATCTCTTGTTTTCTCCTGATATGGAGTAGAGTTCTCTGGTGACTTGCACTCCTCAGAAACAGTGTGACATTGTTTACAGCAATGAGTTCACCCTAGTTCATCTTCCCAGTAGCATACATCCAAGCATATATTTTTATACAATATAGTTCCCTTAACTGGCATATCCTAGCTAGTGCAAGTTTTGGTAATAAATCCATAATTCCTGTTTTCAAAGGCACGTAATAATTCTTCATATGCAATTATGTTCTCATTTGTGTTCAGAGCAATTCATGAGTTGACATACAAAGCATTGAAAATAATTGAGACATTGACTGGGGAAATAAGTCTACTGTAAGTTACTGTACTGGGAAACCGACTGCACAGTACTGTCTATCACAAGGCATTATGCAAAAAGTACCAAATGCCTATTGCACATGCTAAACTGCTGACCAATGTCTTTTTCTAAAAAAACAAACCCAAATCTCTTTTTGTAGCTATGGCATAGAGTTAATGGCAGGTACAGCTAGCACTGATAAATTAATATCCATTCTTCTCGTGGATGTGTGTCGCTTGTGAAGATGCCAGTCAGTGAGGTGGCATTGTACAATCAGAGAACTGTAAGAGCATACATAATTAACTTCAGTTAAGTACTGTACAGGGCATAGATAAAGCACTCAGTAGATAGACATTTTAATAAGTTTTATGATAAAAATCAGTGATAAAAAGTAGAATTAATCTGAATTTTTTCCAATTGTATAGGAAATGAACAATATCTCCTCAGCTGCAGAGTACTATAAAGACGTTTTAAAACAAGACAATACTCACGTGGAAGCCATTGCATGCATTGGCAGTAACCATTTTTATTCAGACCAGCCTGAAATAGCTCTACGGTTTTATAGGTATCTACACTTGTGGGGAGGGAGGGGGAACTGAACACGTGGGAGAGTAATTTAAAGGGTTGATTTTTGTAATGCTGATAGCAAAAAAAAGAACATTAGGAGACTGGCATGGGAGGGTGATTGAGCATTTGGACAAATATCACCATAAAATCAGCATACCAACTTAAGTATCTTCTCAGCCAGTGATAATTACATCTCTCAAAAATTTGTTGTCGTTACATGTGGAAGATGTAGAAGTATCAACAAAGATTATCAAAAGAGATATTTGGTTAATAAACAAGAAATGACCTTTCACAGCATGAGACAGTTTGAGAACAGTGGACCTTATTCTCAACTTCAGTTGCATTCAGAAGGCACATGGAGTTCCTGTTTAGCCCTTTGAAAAAGAGTATTCTTTGAAAAACTCCACCTGAAGTCACGTGCAGTTGTGACGACAAAATCCCTCACTTGAACGTGGGCTGGGATTCCCCCATGTTTTACTGAAAGTGATAAAAAGATAGTGTTAAATGATGCTGCTTGCTTTTTATTTCAATACAGTCAGAGTGCAAAGGAGCCCGACTCATGTTTTTAAGTCTAAGAGCAGATTAATTCAATATAAGCACTACCATCTCATTTCTGTTGGACCTGAGCTCTTTTATGCTTTAGGTTCAGAAACTCACAGTCGTGCTGCAGACAGCAGCCCTCTTTTTCCCTGGCCTTCTTAGCATATTTGGTTTTCCTATAAATATTAATAAACAGAATTTTTATAAAACATCTCCATTCTAAAAGACACATTAAACAACATCAATTTGAATCAAAGTCTGAGTTATGCTTCAAATGTAAGATTAATGCAGATTCACATACTAGATGTATTAGTACTGATTAAAGCTGTGCTGAAGGACAAGAATCAAGCAAAAAAATTGAAGTCTGAAGAGTTATAAAAAGTAACTGCAACAAATTACAGCTTGATTGAAGTTGAGGGATTGGAAAGAGGAAACGGAGAAAGTCTGTGTACAGCTCTCTTACAGTAACATCAGATCATGTGGCACAGTCAAAAAGAGGTTACCTAATTTACACAAAGACTGTTCTGCATGGCTTTGATTCTACTAATCAAAGATGCCCTGTGCTGCCCTTTGTGAAACCTTTACCGCGTGTAAGACTGTATCACTTGGTTATTACACCCTCTCAGAATAGGGAGAAAGGAGGAGAGAACTTCGTCATTTAGAATAGAACTCTTATTTGAAATTAATCTAAAAAAATAAATATTTTCTTTCAATCTAGACGGCTCCTGCAGATGGGTGTTTATAACTGCCAACTTTTTAACAATCTGGGCCTCTGTTGCTTCTATGCCCAGCAATATGATATGACACTATCTTCATTTGAACGTGCACTGTTTTTGGCTGAAAATGAGGAGGAGACAGCAGATGTGTGGTACAACTTGGGACACGTGGCTGTGGTAGGAAAAATATTAACAACGTTTCTGTATAAATATAATTTTACAAAAACTGGAAAAAGAATTAACTAGGGAGGAGTCATTGCCCTACTTTGAAATATGAAACCTGATAGTGTACAGGATGAAGTGCAGTACAGATTAAAGGTTTATTTGCACTTCAGTAGAGAGGAACAGGCAAAAGAAAGAAGTTCTGTACATCTTCACAGAATGTGACTTACTCCTGCTAAAAGATGCTTCCTCCCCACCGTCTCCAACCCTCCCTTCTTTCTGAAAAAATTGCAACACGTACCAGCCCTTGAAGGCCTTTGCTGCAATACAAGCTAATCTGACAAAAAAAATTGAATTCAAGATATTTTTCTCTGAGCTGTTATTTGTGTTACATGGAGCATTAGACCGATTCTGTTGTCATAAAAATGCGTATTCAGCAGCATGCAGCAGGCACTAAAGCACTATGTATGTCGTAGTTGATAAGGCACGTTCGTCTGTCTCATAAGCAGCTATAGAAATATTGTGTAATTGTGTGATAGCTTGTTAACTTTCTACATTTATTGCTCATTTTTGCAGATGTTCTTCCAGAAATTGTGTTAGATTTCTGTTTAGCTGCGTGCCCAGAATAAGGTTACTGAAAAAAGTTTTTGACAGCTTTCTAATATGAGCTGTCTTCAAATACTGATTATGATTTAACTTAAATCAGAGAGAAACTGAACTGTTTGTCTTGATTGTACTGCAACTAGGATAAACACATTAATTTATACTTCCTAAAACACTGAAATTTGATCTGATGTGCCTATGTTTTTCAGCTTTTGTCACTTTTAATGTTTAACCTGATGCTGTATCAGTGTTGGTCATAACACTAGAGCATTAAAGAGAGTCAGCTGCTCCATACAAAGAAATTCATCTCCCTTAATTTTTATGTTCTTACAGGTGATTTCTTTTAATCTGTGTAGAGATGGAGAGGCAAGATGACTTTCCCTCTGGAGACATCTCTGTTTTTCTTACCCTGCTATAGACAGTAGCAGATAGCATAGTCTTTAGATGACAATTTAGTCATCTAAAAGTTAAATTAAGTGAAGTGAGTATCACTTGGAGCATGGAAATCTGTGCTGGAGAGAAACGATTCTGTCTGGAGGAATACTAAGAAGCAGATGAGAGGGTCTGGGAAGAAAGGACATATGGTTCTGATCAGCGTGTTTTTATTGTAGTTTGTATTCCGTGGTAGTACATATGGGTGAAAAGATACTCCAGACAACAAAACAGATGCATGTTGTTTCCAATCTTTTTACAAATTAAAATACAATCTTACTTTTAGGGGATAGGAGACGTAAATCTGGCTTACCAGTGTTTCAAGCTAACATTAGTCAACAATAATGACTATGCAGAAGCTTACAACAACTTGGCTGTACTGGAAATGCGAAAAGGTCACATTGAACAGGTTGGTGTCGAATCTCAGCCTAAGCAGAATGCTTTCTTTGGCCCTTTTGTATTTAAGAAATATGTCATTTCCCTGAGGTGGAGGCATCATATGAACATCTAGCTTACTATTACAGGCAGAAAACATGGATAACTGTTATGCATGTTTCAGTGCAACCTCCACATTGTCATGCCATCTCCCATTAAACTGCTCAGTCTTAGGCATATCCAAATGATTCATTGAAGACAAACAAGGTTTACAGTGCCTTTGCTGTTGTTGAGATCTTTTTTCTAAATTCATACCCAAACCAAAACCCATCACTCTGTAATCTCTGCAGAGCCTTTCCATTATAATCAGTTGTTTCGTGTCTGTTTTAGTTTTTAGCTTAAAATTTTCTAATTTCTTCTTGTATCCCATGTATAATTAAAAATCAGGATCATCATGGCAATAAAATCATGCACAGAAGAATAAAAAATGTGAAGATATTTTGCGTATCTTGGATTTTATTTTATTTCACAACGTTCTTTCATAAGTACTGTTGCAGGTACTCACAGTTGTCAGACTTAGGGAGTTTTAATAAGTTCTCAACTCTGCCTTTCCAAACAGTTTACAGATACTTTTGTTTTAAAAGATCAGTTTTTTTCCCCTAAAGTTCTCCATTCTTTAGTAAAAGTATTTGCAAGTTGACCTGAATTTTGTATTGGATTTACAGCATGAAAATGCACACTCTGATACGTAATTTTGCATTAGTTTTTAATGCTACTATTTTGTTAGTCAGAAAAGAAGAGTTAATTTTATAAAAATTTTTGAGTGTGAACAGTGTCATGACAAAATTTAGATTTTCAGGGATGCCTAAGACAGTGCTGTCAGAGACAACAGATAAATACAGTGGGGTGGGACTTTAAATACTTTTTTTAATCAATATTTTCTGTTCAGTGTTTAGAACTGAATTGCTTAATTGAGTAAGTCCCAACATGTTTTTTTCTGACTCAACCAGGAGCCTTATTCATTTCAATGCTACTAAACTGTATTATGCCTAAATGTACTATTGGTGTAACTCATACATAGTTGAAGATGGCTTTCTTAGTAAAGGCCTAGTAAAGAAAACACAGGATGATTTCTTTTAAGAATGATGAAAATTGCATTAGATTCTTGTTATCCTCCCTCCCTCACAGATTTCACTGGTTTTTTTTTTTCTTTCTCTACATAGGCAAGAGCTTTGCTGCAGACTGCTTCATCTTTAGCACCTCATATGTATGAGCCCCATTTCAATTTTGCAATACTCTCAGAGAAGGTAATGTACTATCCTATTCTCGTAATCTAACAATTGAGCCTTGGTGGGGCAGTTGGGTTTTTATTGTTACTACTGAGTATTCCAAATAGGTAAGACAAAAGAATACAGAGTGCATAAACTCAAGGAAAACTAGAGTTACATTTCCATTTTAATACCCAGAAGCTTTGTATGTAAAAGCAGTCATTCAAATGTTTGCTTTTGAGAATAAGTGAGGCCAACTAGCTGTAAAGTAACTTTGTAATTTTTCAAATGTCCAGAAGATGAAGAATCCATTAACAATTCTGTCTACACTGTTTAGAGTCATTGGCTTTTTCAGGATGTGAAGTGAAATAGTATCATATGATTTATCAGTAATTATAGAAAGAATATCATTTATTCATCCCATGCTCTTACTGATCTCAAAATGAAAGTCTGTTCTTCAGCTTTACAACCTTTGAATTTTGTTTAATAATTTCTTGCATACAGTGTCTCAGGCACTGAATAAACAGTGTGTCCAACATCTCTGTTAATAAGGAGAAACTTGTAGAAGTCCTTACATTTTTCACAAGAAAAAATTGCTCCTTTGCTTGTGCCTACACCTTCAAGATTCTGTTACGAGTCTGTGTTGTGTGGGCAGCCCAACTCCTACAGATACTAAAGTATATACATCAAGGAGAGAACAACCCATTAATTTGTAAGTGTATCCTCTCCATTGTGAAATATAAGATGGTTTTGAATAATTTCATGCTGTACTTACTGATTAAGGAATAAATCCTAGTCTGCAAATGTCTTGTTACATAGCTTTTGCACAAAGAACCTTTATAGGTTGTGGGAGAAGACAGATAGCCAGATCAGCTAGCTGTTGATACAGTGTGGTAATGCAGTCCTTAGATTCGGTGTAAGGCCACGGTTTACAAAACATAACTTCTCTGGCCAGGACCCTGGTTTCTTCCCCTTCAGAGAATTCTTGCTGCACTGAAACTCTGTGTTGATTGATGCAGAGGCAACAGAGGCCTCCTGCTGACACTCCATAGCTTCTTTCTTTCCACCTGGGAGCTATCATTTTTACTAGATGTGTTCCCAAACATTTGGGTTTTTTTATCGAACCCACTTTCTGAGATGCTCTCCTTATGTACATTCCTCCTTCCAAAAAATGATGCTTATTTAGGAAAAAATAAAGTTCCCTAAGTAGGGAACAATGTGGAAACATACTTCTAAAAGCAGCAGAGGAGCAACATCAGCTCTCCAGGACTGTTGTGCCTCTCTGTGAGGAAGCAGGGAATCCCATGGAGTTGCAGCTTTTACAGAGGCCTGATTGGTTGTGTTTTGCCTGTATATACAACAGCACTTCTATGGAGTTTAAAAACAAATCTTCCATTTTTTATTCCTCCTCGCTTCAAGCACTGGGCATGGTGTACCTTGTTGTCCATCCTCCAAGAAGTCAAGTGGAATGGGATATTCAGTTACTGTCTTGAAGCACCCCTGCATTCAAAAGCCTCCACACTGACTGTGTTTTGTTTGTTCACTCTCAGGACCAGCTATGTTTAAACATTTGTGAGCATCAGAAATGTACTGCACAGAATACATGATGCAAATACTGCAGTGCTTGGATTTACAAAATGAGTTTATGTGCTTCTTACAGGTTGGAGATCTTCAGAGGAGTTACACAGCTGCTCAGAAGTCGGAAGAAGCATTTCCAGGCCATGTTGACACACAACAGCTCATCAAACAGTTAAAACAGCACTTCGCTATGCTCTGATGAGCATATTTTTTATTATGTAAGAACAGTTAGCCAGAGAAAATGTCCCATACATCTTTTCGAAAATACTAGCTCAAAGTAGATAAACTATACTTAATGTGTTCCTGTGTTACTTTGAGTAGCAGAAAAGGTTTGAGTCCTAATTAGTTTCTGTCATCTTAAAACATGTCACTTATTAAAATGTAGCTAAAACACATGTTGCAGCTACATACACGAGAGATTACGAAATGGCAGGATACTGCCAGTATGACAACTTTGAAGTAATTGTCTGGTATATGAGCAAGTAAGTCTGCATTAATATTAATGAACATTTTAAAGGATTTTTTCTGACTTTCTGCAGAAAAAAAGTGTTCTTAAATATTCCTGTGTGACAGTCTGTCAAGTAACACAGAGTAAGGGTACTTCCTAACTGGTCTTCAAACTTGACTTTTGATAGTATACTTTCTTACTGAATGTTAAGTTTTAAAACTGAAATACCTAAAAAGAATTTAAAATACATATGTAAAGCAGAAGTTCTTATATTCCTTGTTGTACTGTATGAATTAAATAAATTCCAGTTTGTATGGTTTGTCTTGTTTGTTTATGTAAGTTAAAATTACATCCTTATTGCCATGAAAATTAGAGTCAGCAATCTTAACGTTATTTTGAAAGACTCTGCAGAACTGGTACAAAGTAGCTTATATATGTGTGTTCCTCTGTGCCCAGGAGGGAGTTTATTCTTGATCTCAGTGAGGGCAAACGATATTTAGAAGTTTGCAGGGTTAAGTAGTAATAATTGAGAACAAAGCATTGATTGGGTGGTTACCTGTGCTACCACATGAGCACTGTTGCTAAATAAATATTTGTTTCATCCTAACTACAAGAGTACTACTAATTGCAACAAACAAAGACTTTCTCTCTGTCATATATCTGTGTTGTAACTAAAAACGATAAATTTGCATGATTCGCCAACTTCACCTTTTTAAAAGACCTTTAAGAAATGTGGGATGTTACGGCATTCTGAAGTGGCACATCCTGGAACAGCCCTTTAAAATCTTTTCATGTCTCTCTGATTCTCTGATATATTAAGGGATTATCTTGGTTTAGGGAGCAAGCCTAAACATGCTTATGAATATTATGTCTTCCTTTTTACTATTCTCCACCCTCATCTTTGTATGACTGTTGTAGCTGGTGAAGGCAGATGCTGGGGAGCGTAGAGAAGTGTACCCACAGGCTCCCCCACAGACCAGTCTGTAGGTGACAGTTAGAAACACTGTCGTTAACTGGTGTCACATCATGTTGTGAAACGCGAAAGCATTATTGGCTGAATAGATGCAGCATCTTTAATGGAAATTTTGTTTTTTCCACATTGATCTTTATATTGTCAGAAATTTGTCACAAACTAATGAAGAGAGAACCTTAGTTATCAGTAATTTTCACTACCTAAATAAGATTTTACTTTCTGCTAAAAAGGAAGAATTTATAGGGAAGTTCCATCCTTTGATCTACTGTACTTAAATCTTTCCAGTTGACAGTGCTCAACTTAGGAAGCTACCAGAAATGAAAATGTTCGTCTTAGCAGTTTAAACACAACTGTTGAGAATTTTTGAATGTCATATTATTAACTCAAAGTATTTTTAAAATTGCATAGTAAATAAGATTATTTCTACATGAACTGGGACAGAAACTAGTAATCCAACTTCAGGTTTTAATCCAGTGTGGCAGCTCAGTAGTTCCTCACAGGTGCTTATAAGATCCTACTTACTGTGATCACTGCTCAAGTTAATGATCTGTGTAGCTCTTCTTTTTAGCAAACAGTACTCCTTAGAGCATAGATCTGACATGATTGTTCTTTTAATATTGGGGAATGTGTGGAGATTGAAAGGGAGAAGGCTCATGTATGGTCAGGAATCCTTTACACAAGATGCTTGTGCAAATTAATTATAAAGAAAACCCCACCCCGCACACAAACAAACAAAGTTCTAAATAAGGAGTAAAACCTTTTTAGCTCCCTAGTGTGTAGCATCTGCAAGCCATTCCAAATTTGCCTTACACGGTGTGTTTCGTTTGCCCCAAAAGGCATCAGCTGTTTGCTTTGTCGACCTTTCATGCCCCAAAGCAAGGGATATGACAGTATTTTTTTCACGACTAGCATATGTACAAATTAAATCAAATGTGGTAATGAGAACAGCAGCACAATGAAACAACAGATGAATGAGCAGGCTGTTTGTCGTGGAAGAATCTTTCAATTTTCTTGTATGTTAGTTCGGTGCGAGCTCCAAGAACAGATGAATCGGCAGGCCTGGGGGCAAAGCGCCTTCAGTTGATTGAGGACGACATAGCACAACACAAGACATCAGAATCTGTATTCATCTCCATGGTAGGATTATGTTAGGATGGTGTGACCTTAATATTGCAAGCAGCATTTCTATAACACAAAAATCGTTTTTCCTCTAACCTGTGGCACAGCTCCACCTATGTCCAGCCAGCATTTATAAAGCCCCTTGGGAGTAGAAAATAAAATACAATGAAAAAACAACACAAACAATTTTTTTAATCTACAAGGCAGATGTTGTCCACAACAATGCTGCCTGGAAGGAAGCTCAAAGCATATTGCTGGGAGATCTTGAAATTTCTGTGTCCCTGCAGGAAAGGTCTGTACAGTTTATGGCTGTTACCACCGATTCCAGTCAGCCTTCTGGCCAGCCCTCTTACTGGGGCCTTTCTGATGGATGAATCCATTTAAAAGTTGATAATGAAGGGTTAGGTTATTAACAGGTTTTGATCGTTTTGCAAGATGTTATAGCCACAGCACCAGCCAAAAATGTGTGGCTGAAATTAATCAGAGTTCACAGTTAAGGGTTGTGGACCATTTTGGCTGCAAAAGGCATCCTCAGAGGTTGTTGGGCAGGACAGGAGCAGTTTGTTGTTAGGTGCCAGTTCAGCCACTGTAAGACTTTGAGTAATGGTCCCATTTTGTTGTTGTTGCTGGAGGTGGTGGTTTTCTTCTTTGATTGCTTCCTGTCTTTGTCGGCTAGAGGGAGAGATTTTGGGGTCATTCAGGCTGATCTCTGATATGACATAGGCCAAACATTTTAAGCCAGGAGCTCTTTTTAATAAACTCAGTTTGTGCTTGACTAGCAATTACCTGCCAGAGCAGCAGCAAGTTTTGGTACAAAAAAGCTACAGCATCGTCCATGAAGGATTTTGGTTTTAGTCACTCTCACTACCATATGTGTTCTTTCTGATGGATGATTTCAAGCTCATTCATGTCCCCCCCTTCATGCACCCCCAACCAGTGGGTACTCGTTATACACCAGCACCAGCAGCTGAACCATCATTAGGATCTGCCACAGCTGAGTAGCACCACAGCCGTTGTGCCTCCTTTAGGCAATACCTACTTTGCCTCTGTCACCAGAGCTGTCACTGGCACCTGTGATGGTTATTTTTGACCAAATACAGTTTCCCTACCATAGAAAGCATGAAATAGGGAGCTTAGAAGAACCCTTTGCACCAACCCACTTGTCTAAACTAGGACATGCTGTTTTACTCCAAATAGCAAGAAGCAGTTGCTGTGAAAACTTAGTGGCAGGTATCAGCTATGCCCCTTCAGCAAGGGCAGAACTGGACAGTCTGAAATGCAGGTCAAAAATCATTCGAGATAAGTGCAGGGGAAAAGCAGCTGCCTACCAGGAAGATAAATAAGCAGAGTAAAAGGCTTTGGGGGATCCCACCCTGTTCCTCACCTACTCCAGAGGAAGTCTCAGAATTGCCATTTTAGCATGTTTCCAGATGAAACATTTTATATTGCACACAGCAATATAAAGCATGGGGCACGAAGCCACTGTGGAATCAGACTCAAAGGGTGAGCTTTCATCAGAGGGCCAGGACAAGAGGCAGCTCGCACAATTTTCTCCGCTTGTTGGAATTTATTTAAGATCTAGGGCTGCTGCAAACTTCCAGTTCCCAGCAGATGCCTGTGTGTACACGCATTGTAATTTTGCACTGCCAAGCTCTGCAGGCCACAGAGTAGTTATTCTACTGATAGCCCAGCCATCACTGGGAACAAGCGAGCAGATGGTGGATGTAGTAGACAAAATGCCCCTTTCTCTATAAATAAAAACAAAACTAAGTTCCTCTTTGTGCCTTAGAAGATGAATGAAGCAAAAGTCAAGAAACCCTGATATTCAAGTCTTAAGACAGGCTTCTATTTCCAGTCACTCTCCAATAGCATTTGAATTCCTGTGCTACTAAGATAGTCATGTTACTAATTTCCCTATTCACATTTTCAGAGTTTAGGAGTGCTCAGGAGCTGCAAATGCTCAGAAGCATCTGTAGGCAGGTTAAATCTGGGAGATATGTCACTAGAGAAAGCAGCTTTTATTGCAAAACTATCAAGTAAACATACCCTGAATTATGCTGAATAACTGAATGATCTGTACAAGTACTGTATTTACCTTCTTCTTTTTGCTGGTTAGTTACAGCAGCTGCTTAGTGCACAGCCTTCTCCCTTCTTATGTTTAGTTTACAAAAGGGTCATAAAGGTTTAGCTGAAAAAGCCTTCCTAGTTAGATACTAGATCTGTATAGAATATGTCAAAAAAAAAAAAAAAAAAGAAATCAAATCAATGAGTTTGTAGTAAAAAGCTCTCTTCCCAATACATAATGCATTATGTTTAATTGAGAATGTGAATATATCAGCACATAAAAATGTGGGTTTTTTTCCCCATTTCCTCTTTGCTTTTTGACAGGTATTGCCCGTGAAACCGATTGTATTGCTTCAAAGACAAGTCTTGAAGCCATTAGAAATGAGATGCAAGAAGAAACAGCAGGATGCAAACCTTGCTCAGTGCTATGGAAAGGGCAAACTCATTAAGAGCCAGGAAGCTTGGTTCAGCAAGGAGACCATCCCAGCAATTTCATCTCATTTTCAGCTTATTCAGTTTACATAGACATGAAGTAATTGCCAAGATTTTACATTTTACCTTTGGTATTACTTTATCTACTGTCAGTTCCATATTTTGCCAAGTCTGTATCCTATAATAATGCCAAGCACCTTTAAACTATTACACACGTTAACTAATTATTCCTTACATACAATAAATTTAGATCATCCTAACCAAGGGTCATAGAATCATCAATCGAGAGGCTATGGTCTATCTGTATGTGAGATACCACACAAAAACTAATTTAGGAACATAATCCTAGACTATTTTTATTCCTTTGAATTACCATAAGCCAACAGTTCAGGGTTTGGATAAAACCACAATCTTCTAAAATATATGGTCACTGATTTTTTTTTAATTGGTAGAACAAAAAGAGGTACATGTATCTGTCCTAGCTTTTAAGGATGTAATTGTTGGTTCTTCCAGAGATACTGATGTGGGAGGCTCAGCAGAAAAACTTTAAAAGCTCCCGACTTCTGCCTGCAATCCTGCAACGTCTAAGGGATACGCTTAAAATGCTGTGTCATTGCCAAGCATTTATTTATTATGATATTAAATGGTAGCTACTTGGATGAACACAAGATTTGAAATTCAGCATGAATCCTGGAAAGGCAAGCTAAGAAGCAGAGGACCACAAGCCCTGCCAAGGTCATATACCAAAAATCTCTGCAGTGTAATACAGGGATATCATTACAACATACGTGCAAGACATCCACAAATAGCCTATGTCTTCAAATCAGGCAGTAGCTGTAGACAGTGAAGGAAACATCTCTCCAAGAGGTCCTTAGACCCCTGTCTAACTGAACACTGGGAAAGGTGGGTGGAACGGGAGATCCTGTTTTGCAAAAGTATATGTATATTTGCAGAATATAGAAAATTAATGGTAAATGAGCATAATGTGGCTACTTATAAATGACTGAGGTCATTTATACTTTGCAGCCACACCTATGATAATCTTTATTATCTTTATTAGCAGATGTGTATATATTTATCAAACAGATTCTTTTTTAAACAATTACAAGCAAAGCTCAGAAACTTTCAAACCCCTGGCATTATGTGACATGTCTCATACTGTTTACCTGAACACAATATCATCTTTTCCTTTAAAGTTAGACATACTCAGCAATCTCAGAAAGTGGTTCTAATTCAGCTGAAGTTTCAGATGCTCCAATGCCTTTAAAACCAAAAATCACCACCACCAGAACAGATGCCTTTCCTGTTAGATCAAAACTTTAAAAAAACTTGAAACAAAGCCTGAGTAATGACAGATATTTGATTTTGAAGGGGAGGGAGAGTTGTTTCTTGTGTAGCCCATGACGCCTGTCACATCATCACCTGTAACTTCACATCATGTTATCTTGGTGGACCCTACTGTGCTGTAACATAAGCCAAAGACACGATGTAAAGTAACATACATTGCAAGCAAATTCCTTTCTGGCTAAATACCTGTCATTTCTGGGCAAACAAGGTAGTTCAGACACAAATCTCTGGAACAAAGAAGAGTAAGAGAAAACCTGCAAAGTGTTATTTGGATTGGAAACAATATTCTCATGTTATACTAAGAGGTACCTCTGGGTGTCTTGGAGATTTTCACCGAGCAACATAGGTGACTTTTCCAAGATTAAGTTCTGTTGCAGCACAATGACATTTACAACCATGTGCAAACAGACAAACTTTACCCATACGAGTCTACTCAAGCATCTTGAGGAAAAATAAATGCTCTTGTTACATGGGACTCCAAGATGTGTATACTATAAAAAATTCTCCTTAACCCTCTGGAAGTCCCACTTTAGCTCAGGTTTAAAACATCACAGCAGGTAATTTAATAGACCTTGAATAGTTTGTGGTTTACCATAAATCTATTGGTCTTCAAGGGGTCCACAGAGCACAGGGGAACATCATGCTGCCACGCTCCTGGGAGCAGTGCCGGCCTTTTCTTTGTGACCATGCACGTTTGAAGTCAGTGCTGGGCACGGTCATAACATTTTTCTGCCCCTTCGGGAGTTCATATCACCAGACATGCTGAGTATAACAATTTTGTTTTAACAATAGCAAGGGAGCTAGATACAAGAAAGATGAGTGCTTCTTTGGTGCTCTTTTTTCCACACATACCCACAGCAGGTAGTCAGTGGTGTGCTTCCCATCAGTTGATTATACCTGTAGTACAACAACTTTTTTCATCAAACCTGATTTCAGAGTTTTGTACCAATGTTTTCATTTCTACTTAGGTGATGAAACTGCTTTCAGCATGGAAACAATGGATATGATAGCCCCTCATTGCTGCTGAGAAATGAGAGCACTCTCAGGCTGAGTACACCTCACAGGGCAAGAGGAAACCAACCACCCTGTGGTGCTCCCACCCACAGTCAGAGACGCTCTCTTACATGGATAAGCTTCAGTATGAATATAGCATCTCCAGTCAGGTTTTGATTAAGCTTTAAGCAGCTAAAGACACACTTGATATAAACCTCAACAGACAGTCCAGGACATTGTTTTAAGGCTTGTCTTACCTTCAAAAGAAAGTTGTTGAGAAGAGGTGGGTGCCCCAGGGCTTTGCCTAGCTCCCAAAGGCTCAGGAGGATGCTACCAGTGAGATAAGGAAAGGGAGCTGTAATCCTTTCCTGGGACTTATAGCCCGGCTGTGTGGCTGAGGCGCACTGGCACATGACAGCTGATATGAGAAATACCTTTAGTTTCTGGAATAAGACTTGCAAAATTTAAGTTTTTTTTCTTAAAAGTGAGCTGAAAACAGGAATCATTCTGATCACTGTGAAATCCATCTCTGGATCAGACACTTGATCTAACCTACCAAGCAGCCTAGGAATCACTAACAAATCATAGGTGTAGTTTGTCCTCTTTTCTCAGTGTTTATGACCTAGTTTCACCTTTTCTCTCAGGATGTGTTCATCCTGCCATGCTGTACTTGCGCTCTCCGCGACTTCACGTTCTGTTTCCAGGCAGTTTGGTCTATATGACCGCAAAAGCATTCCTTTCCTCCTCCAGCTGCTGACTGCGTAAGCCTGGCTTTTCCCACAGAAATCAATTCCTCAGCCAAGCTTCAGCTCCATCCGCTCGAGCTGTCGCCGTGCCACACAGCCACCAGTAACTCTGGAAGTGGTTCAGATTTGCCATTTGCTTGAGTGGAAACTCAGAACAGTCCATTTTGGTTGGGCTTGTCAGCTGGATGCTTTGGGTTTGTCCTGTGCACACACTCAGAAAGCAAATTAAATTTCATTTAATTGATCATGCTGACTAGCAGGAATTTCATCCTTTTCCAGCCTGATAACTTGTATTTAATCTGATGTTCTTTTCCTATGTTCTGGAGGTTTAGAAGATTGCAACAGTAGACATGAGCGGTATTTACTTTTATCTATCTATATCCACTGCCTCCTGCTCTAACACACTGGAAACTCCAGAACTTTTTAAATTCTCTGCAATTTCTAAAATATATGGTGACAATAGATATTGCTTAGAATAATCTTCCCTGAGATACTCAGAGCAGCCCCATCAAATCACCCTGCTAAGCATGAGACTTGCTATTTGGACAACTTCCAGACCCATCTCCTTTGCCATGTACGTTCACTGCGCATTTACAGCACTATACCATAGCTTTCCACTTTGTGACCCTACAAGTCACAAACAGAAAGCTGGACCTGTTGGTGGCCAGCTCGCCAACTTCGGATGGCACAGGAGGTCCCTGGACAAGCACAAGGTTGTGTATCTGTACCCTCCAGGGGAGCTTGTGCTGCCCAAGGGCATCCTGTGCTGCTGTTCCACAAGCTCACACCACCATCATGGTCCCTGCTGTGCTGGACCTGGCACGAAGGGACGCAGATGTGGTAAAAGGTCTGCACCAGTAGACATAACTTTGCTTGTGTAGCCCTGCATGACAGCAGACAGTCGAACACAAGCCAGCTGGCAGCCAGGGAGTGGCGTCACACCAAGAAGCAGCTAAGAACCATGGAGGAAGCAATGCTAGGGAGATCTTAACGTGGCACCATGCTGTAGAGGTGCTGAGGGACAAAGATCATAAACAGTATCAGAAAGGACTCAGAGAATAAAGGAAGGAAAGGATTGTACTGAAAATAGGACATAGGACTGCCAAGTTCACATATAGTGTCTTGATAACCATGTTATGTGTCATCCCCACGAGCCATTTCCATATTCTATCAAATATCATTTGACTAAGGGAAGTTGCAGGCACACAGACAGATACTTTGGGCTCCTGCTGGAGCAATGAGATTTGCAGGAGGCCGTGTGGCAATGAGTTCGCCCTGGCAGGAGAGAATGGGATGGAGCATGAAAGGGATGGAGCATGAAAGGGATGGAGCGTGCTTTGAGCAGTTACATGTGGGCCATGTTCTCAGCATAAGGTCATCACAGGGGAGGTGAGAAGAAACTGTGATGACTAAACTCCTGGATAATGTTGGAAGAAGGTAAAATAGCAGTCAGATCTGAACACAAGTCAGCTGATAACAACATTACTCCACCAAATATCTCCTGGATCAGAGAGAGGACCTGAAAGCTTATTTCCGATTTCAAATATTGAAGAACACATGCTAAATAGCACTGAAGTGGTGCTTATTTAAGTGCTTTGATCTGCCAGAAGTGTGCCCTTCAAGAGCATTAATGAGGACACAGTAAACACAAAAGTCCTTCCAGATCTTCCTAGAAATCAGAACCCTCACCTCCCCGTCACCTGCACATCCCTCTTAGCTGGCAAGAAGCAAAGGGGAGTAGGAAGCCCTGAAGAGATTATTGGAAACAAATTGTCATGGTGAAGATTCCTGATTTACCAACTTGCTTTCCTGCTGCAGACATGCTCCGTCTGGCTGCTGCAGTTAGTCCTTCCCCAGCCGCAGCAGCTTTTGTGCTGTATGTCCTCTGGCACGGGGCAGAGAGGGAGGACTGATGGAGCAGCCGCCCGGACAGGGAGCCCCCACAACCTGCACGAGCCGTGGAGACTGGAGCTTCAACGTGTCATTCAGCTTTAACAGCCATGGAGTAGTGTTTTTCACAGAGCATATTTTTATGTATGGTTTAAATAAAAACATAGGGTTTCCCAGGCTTCTTCCATGGCCGGCGAAGCCACAGTGTCCATTCCACTTTCTGTTCATCAGCTCCCATGTCTCCTTACATTGGGCCAGCCAAGGAACATGGATTTGTCTGACCTCATTATCAGGGTGAGCCTGGTGATCCTGGTGAGTGCTTAGTATCCAACATTTCCTACCATCACACAGTGTGTTTGGCATATTGTCTCTATGATTTTGTCCTTTCCCCCTCCTTCCTCCCTAGGCATGGACTGTCCGAAAGGAACGGGAGCTAAAACATTGGTACAGGGTGCAGTTAACATGCTGGCCTTCAGACATGCTAGTGGGGTGTAAAAAAAGGCTCAGGTGAGCTAGATCATACAAATGTTCATCCAAACTGCCTGGTGCTCCTCAAGAGGCAGCGCAAATGTGACTGAGGGTTAGTAAGGATACCTCAAAGAGCTGTGTGAGGCTTTACCAAGTTATAGTCATGCTTGGTAAAGAATATCAGATAGCAAACACACGTTGGGATCATGCAATTTGGTCTAGTCATTAGAAGAGAGATCTGGAAAGGCGAGCACCTGTGTCCCAGCCCCAGCTGATGCTCCTAGCTTCAGCACACTCTGCTTTTCTGTGCCTCCACTTCCATATGTGTAAAATAAGACTAATGTGATTGTTGCTGCTATTATTGTTATAAATTACTGCATTTCTGTCAGCTGACCCCCTTTTTCAGTGCTTGCACCCAGTGAGCACTGGGTTTGTTGTGTAAATAGTCCTCCTTGAATGAAGATGACAGGCAGTGTGTGGGGAGGTGTCAGGACTGGAGTCCTGAAGGATGTTGTCTTTGATTTCCCTCAGTAACACTCACAAGCACTGGGAGAATAAAAGCTGTGCAGGGAGCCGGAGTGCTGCGGACACGCTGGGCTCACAGAGCTTCTTCTACTCTTGGAGAAAGGCAGCATCTTCCCTTGCCCACCGTCACCTCCCATTAACATCAGGAAAGTTCACTTGTTGCAGCTTCTGCAAGTGAAAAGCCAATATGTTCATGAGGAGGGAGAAGAGGCCGTTTGTTTGTCTAAGATAATGCTAACACCACAAATGGCAAGTTGAGGTTCAGAAAATAGCATTTCTTTTTAAATCACACAGGAGGTCCTCTTCATTTTATTTATTCACAGGGCCTGAATCAACAGCTGCCTAGACAAAGATATTTAGAGAGAGCAAACAAAAGGAGGCTGTTCACCCTGGGCTCCAGACACAAATAGAGAAGAAAGAAGAAAATGTCAAATCTGCATAAACCCTGGATGGCTCCCTGATGAATATAAAAATACCTCTTTTGAATACCATCTTGTAACTACAAAAAAGTTGAGGTAACCTATTCTTATTTTCAGCAAGTATTTCCCTTCTAATCCTAATGTCATTTTTCACTTGGTAAAAATGCAATCAAATCCCAAACCTGTACATCATTCTGTTGTTCCCATCTTACATCCATTCTGTTTATTCACAAAAACATAAATGTTTTCTTTTCATATCTTTATTACAAAATACGGAATATATAGTCTATTGTTCACTCTGGAAAGGTGTAATGCAGAATGGCAAAATAATTGCTGGTAGAGTCAGAAAACTCCTGACAAGTGATTATTAGTGATTAATTCTGATTGATAGAGTAAACAAGATTGTTGCTAGAAAATGAGAAATGAAGATAAGAAAAAAGCATATTGCCCTAGAGGCAAACTGTGCTGCCTTGGGAACTTCTGCTTTCGTAGGGATACAAGATTTTTGTCAAGATACGAAATAGTTTTGTATCAAATAAATTATTCATATGGCCATAACTCGTCACAGATTTCCTCTCTTCATGCTCTTCCACATACACACAGAGATAAGAGTCAACTATTCACCATATTACTAAGAATATCACAATATTAATCAAATCTTCATATAGTCCACTTTATGGGCAGTTTTTGTAGCATATTTAACCCCTAGGTCAGTAGAAGGCTGCAGAACAAGAGCTAACAAAATATTTCCTATCAAAAGGATGGTGCTTTGAGGAAGGAAACCGTATATTTAGTGCAGCTAAAACTCACGGTCACAAAATACACAAACCCTCGTGAGGACCAGAGTTCATCCACCAGCAGCTGGAGTCCTGACAGCCTTTCTACTGCTACCTGAATGGCTAATCACCTGTTTTCACTGTCTGGATTTCACCCCCTGGAGGAAGCCTGCTGGCCCCAGGGGAAGGTGAGCATTCATCATGATCATCCTCTTCCCTGACTCTCCCTAGGCCCTTCGCAGCCCAACACTGAAGGCAACTTCCACACACCTCTTGCCTGATACAAGCTTCTGGAACAGCTTAAATAAAAGCAAAATGAGAAGGAAGCAATAATTTTCCAGGATTTTTATTTTCAGAGATTTGAAGTGGAACAGGTTCTTCCCACCTGCCTCTTTATCAAGAAAGCCCACCACTTTCTGGGGAAGTGCTTTAAATGCAGAAATTCATTGCCTTTCTGAAATATGACTAGATAATAAATGCAATTTTAGGTGGAGGGAAAAAAAGATACATGTTTAAAGTACAGAACCAAAAATAGCATTTGCTGGCTCCGGGAGCTCCCTGCTGCTCCCTGCGCAGCACGGTGAGCAGGTGCAGGAGGTACCGACTGCAGCGTACCTGCATCTGGGCAAGGATGGCAATGTAAGGAAATACTTAGATGTGTGGTTTCACAGAAGGATTGCCATTGCCCGATAACGAACACAGTCCTGGGATACCACATGTACAGTGCAATATGACTCAATTGCCAATGAGAAATAAAATAAGGCTGAAAGCTGGGAAACAGAAACATTGCCATTTGCAAACCCAAGCAGCACAGGGGAAAGGAGGGCAAGTCATGCTCTCCTGGGTTTGCGGGGCTCATTCTCTAACCATGGCGTTTCCTGAAACGCCATCCAGCGCTCTGCGATGCAGTCTACAAAGTGGAAGTAATCCGGGCTGCACACTTGACTACAGCTCTGATAAAGTACTCGGTTGTGTTATGTGTAATGTTCATGTTACTGTCAGTATGCCAGTAAATGTCATTGCTTTTTTTTTGGAATGTACCATGTTAGAAAATCACTTGGTGTAGGATTTTAATTTTCTCGTAGGGTTCAGCAGCAGATGAATGCTTTCCTTGCTGCATGTCGGCAGATCGGACAAGTACTGCCCTGCTGCCTCCCATCAGCACGTGGCACAACGGCTTCCAGACTCGGCAGCTGCAGCTCCCCCATCCATGAGTTAAGTCAGCATTTGTGCGTTGTGGCCTTTTTTTCCCTCTTCTGTGCAGCATTACAATTTTTCAGGCTTCACCACCAGCGACAGGAGCCCTCAGTGCCCTGTCACAGCGTTGCACTGTGAGACACCTTTTTGGCAGCTCCGGGTTTCAGGATGATGAGTTGAACAGCCTGTATCCCATGGAGTTAGGGATGCTGGGTCAGTACCTCAGCAGGCAAATCTGAAGACTCCATTGGGCAAGACAGATGGTCCCAGCTCCACGAGCTTAAAACCTGGAGAACCAAGCAGGATGCCTTCAACCCTTACTTACCTGGTGGAGTGCCCTTTGGGAAAAACTCCCTGCTGCTATTCAAGGGGGGTCTACAGGACTTTAAACACTTCACTTCTCGATGTCTCAGCTCTTTGCTTGTAAAAACAACGTGGCATAGTTCCTTCACCTACATGGAGTTGTGAAATTAATAATAAATGGCTTTGAGTTCATTATCTGAGAGGAACTATAGAAGTGTGACTGTTATTTTTAATAATGCATAAGTAATATTTTATTTAACATTTCTCTGTATTCCTCATCAGGTTCCTGAACCTGACTGCACTTTCCTGCTCTGTCTGCAAGTTCTCTCATGAAAGTTGACAATAAGCTGCCAACTTTTTGTTGGTTGTTTTGAGGGGTTTTTTTTGGATAATGAGATACTGTGTCTCAGTCACTAAAGTTGTGGCACCTGTTCTGTTAAAAAATAGGATATCAAATTTAAATGGAATAGGATATGACAAGAAATGAAAAGAATCAAACAGCTACTTTGTAAACATAATCTGTTAAATCCAGTAACTAGAATTAGTCTTATTCCTCCGCAGTGAGTTTATGCTGTGGTGTAACACGTTCGCTTCAAGGCCATGGTGTCTGGATGGAGCTAAACAGTTTAAGCATTGAATGCTGTGTGCAGCGCTGCCTGCAGAATCAACTGGTGTTTCAAAATGACGCAAAAGACATTAACTGCTTATTTAGATGACATTGAACTATACAAAAGGAAAATATTTTTCCATGTAGAAAATAAACAAATAATAATGTGTCCTGCCTATAATCTGCATTGCAGGGTTACATATCTGGAGTGAAGCAGACAAATATTCAGAGGCTGAGGCACAAGGCACAGCTAGCTGGTAAAAGCTGGCGGACTTTGCCAAGTCAAGCACAGGGAGTCCTGAGTCTCCCCCATCTCCAAAATCTAGCAACTGTAAATATAAAGCAGTTTGGACCTATGTTATTCTAGATATTCTGGAGCTTTCTGTCTTTTCTGTAACAGCAAGAAACACCCTGTGGATTTGGTTTCAAATGAAATCTGAGCTTGTTGTCTCACTGAGGGCAAACGGCAGCCCCAGGGGAAAACCAAGACACCATTGGGCTTGTGGGCACTCTGGCTTGCTGTGCCTCGCAGAAGAGCGGGAGAGGCTGATGGCTACCCAGGCTTTAAACCTGGGTAAGGAGAAGCATGTGTGTCCTTCCTTGGGTTTAGCCTTCCTCACAAAGATGCACTCACTAAGGGCATTCCTGGAACAACCATTGCAGCATGCGTGTTGCTGTCACCCTTTCTCCACCCAGGCCACTCAGACAAACGCAACTTAGACAACCTCAAGAGTTGCTGAGTCTTTTCACTTCTACTTCCCTGGAGCAATGAGGCCAGCGCTTCTTCCTCAGCAATGCTGTAGGTACAGATGATAGAAAAAAGGGGTATCAAGGCATCAGCCCTGGGCACCACCTCAAGTGGGGGGCAAACTCGCCCTGGCTCTGCAGCCAGGTGCAGCCCCAGGGGAGTCGGGTGACTGCAAGGGTAATGGGAGGGAGGCAACGTGCAAGGGGCTTGTTTGTCTCTCTGTGGCTTTTGCCTGGCAGCATCTACAACAGCTAAGAAGCAATGGGTTTTAAGGGAAGCAGTGCCTGAGTCCAAGAAAGAAGCAACTAAAAAAGGTTTCTGTTATTGGAAGACCTGTATTCAGACTAATGCTTGCAGGAAGGATATATGTTGGAGAGGAAGAAACCACAAGCTCCGTCTCACTATCAGTTTGGTCTACGTCAAGGACTTTGGTGCAGAGAGGCACCTTATCTGGGCTTCAGCCTCCCCATGAACGCACTGGTTAAACAGGGAGAAGGAACAGGGACAGGAGGATAAAGGAGCACAGCAAAACTTCAGGAGTTTGTTCAAGATGGTGTGAGGAGCAGTTCAAACAAATCACTTACAATTAAACCCAAAACAAAATAAAACAACTAGAGAAATAGCTGTCCAATTTTTATTTCCTAAATGAGACAGGTATAGATAAGGGAAGTAATGGCTGAGAGGTGGTAAAGAAGCCACCTGAGTATGTACAGGCTACCAGTCTCAAAGAACTGAAAAAAATTGTTATAGGTGACTATAATACATACAGTCCACACATACACACACATACTGTACATACATATATATAATGTGCACATATACACACGTATGCCACATGAACCATACGCCCTTCCCAGGTTCCCATGACCCCTAGGACACGTGGCCAGTGGATTGGTGAGCTCTTGTTAACAGAGACCATGTAACTGAGCACTGTGGTATAAGTAGCCAGCAAAACACTTTGCTAGAGAGCAGACTGCCCCCTCATTTGTTGCATGCTTATTTGTCATCTGCTCAGATTGATCACTTGGACAGCATCAGTAACAGAGAGAGATCTCCCATCTTTTCCAGATCATTAGCTCATACTGAGACCAGACCCCTTCAAGCCAAGCTGCCTGCCAGATAATGCCGCAGCTTGTCTCCCACTCCAAAATGTTGCCCACCAGCACAGCTGGTCTGACTGAGGAGGAGGCAAATCAGGCACGTGAGCTCACACAGTGATGGAGACCTCACTGCAGCATGCGTGAGGCCAGCCACATGAACAGCAGAGACTGGGGCTAAAGGAGCAAAGCTCATGCCAAAGACGTGAGACATGACATTTCTATACAGAAGTGAACTCTCAAACTGAGGGATTTATTTCCTGCTAAAGCACCATACAGTGAAACCCAGATTCTGAATGCTCTCTGAGAAGTCCTGCAAATTACCAGTTATCTTATGCATCTAAACATATCTTCACTAGATAATTTCCCTTGAAAGAGTGACACTATTGCCTTTTTGCCATTTAACCAACCCTTCTGCAGTATGACTACGCCCAATGCAACATCTTTTAGAGCACATCATTCATTCCTTAACTATTTTTCACTTAAATAACATGGACCTTGTAAAAGGGTGGAAGAAATGGTGGAACACACAGTTTAAGAGCAGGAATCAAGAAGGAAAGTTGAGGGTAATATAATAAGGTGGCAGGAGCTGAAAAGAAAACTACTGTATTACAAATAAATTATGTGAAAGGACAACACTTTTCAAAATGTTTTCTAAGCAAGGCTTTGAAGTTTATAAATATTTCAGAGCACAACTGCAGTGGGAGAATGATGTGCTGAAAATAAGAAAAGCGAAGCACTGATTAGAGCACTTAAGGTTGCACTGGAGCTCATTGGAAAGTCACTTTTATTTGTTTACTAGTAGGAAAAAAGCAATGGACAGTACCCTGTGCAGCTTTTGACTGGGGAGGAATTTTTCTTCTGCTGCCTAGAAGCAAGGAAAGTGTCATTTCTTTCATTAAGTCTCTGGTTTAGACACATGGACTTGCTGCTTCTGCCTTCTCCCCACTCTCCCAAAAGGACTGCAGCCATTCCTCTGTTTCTATGCTCTTCCTTGCCTTCACCCATAACAGGGACTTCCTATGCAGCTCAGGGAGCACAGCGCTGTATTACTACAAGGGAGGTAGCCTTTCACAGCTGGCTCCTGAGCAGCAACCTAAAGACAAATAATAGGAAAAAAAAAAGAAAACACACATCAAAGAAGAGGAAAAACAGCCTAAAAAACAAATGCAAACAAGAAGAAAATGTCAGCTGCTGCCTTAAGAGTATTTTTCTCCCATGTGAGTGTAATCAGAGCTGCAACACTCTGTTCCCTGGCAGTCTCCAGCCCTCGGTAACTAAACCCAGGCATATAACCCTGCCATTGTTTCTGCCAGGGGATGGCAGAAGGCTAAGCAAGGGTCAAAAGTTTATGAGAGGCTGTGGCTGTGCCAACACGTGGAGGGGAGCATGTTTTTGCAGCACACACGGCACTACACATGCTTGAAAGGTCACCGCAGCTGGCAGGCTGAGCGCCAGCCCGGGTGGAAAAGGGGCTGAGTGGGAGCTGCGCCGGGAAGGGGAGAGCCAGAGCATGGCGTGCGGAGAGACCGGCCAAGGCTTGTCTGGGGAAAGGAGCTGGTGAGAGGGAAGCAGACGTGGAGAAGGGAAATGGAGAGAAAGGGGGGGTGATACTGGCAGAAGAGCATCATGGCTAGGGGACAAGAGATTGGTCTTGCACAGGCAGATGTTGAGTTTGGCAGGGCTGAGCAGAAGACAAAAGGCCTGTTTGGTGTCCCAGGACTGGGAAAAGGTCAGCAGCACAGAGATCATCCTACCAACAATACTGCTTAAGGAATTGCTTTCTGTCTGCAATTATTTTGGAAAGGACGAAAGAGAGCGTGAGGCAGGGAAGCAAGCTGCATGCTAGCTGCTGTGCCATGAGGAGGGAAGCCCTCCTCTCTGCTGTATTTGTGTCCAGGGAGAAACACCCCACACCAAGCAGAGTATCTGTTTAAAAGCTAAGAAAAAACACAGGAGCTGGGCCTAGGCTGTCTGCAGCAACCCACAGGCTGTGACCTCCACGAGGCATCCCCAGCTGTGCTACCTGCGACGATGGCTGCTGATGCTGCTCCAGCAGCCAGACACTCTCTTTGCACACAAAAGCTCTTGATACCAATGACCACGATGGTAGGATGAAGACAAGTTGCATTTGGGAATGCATCCCCCTCTCCTGTAAAGAAAGAACAGAGAAATGCCCAGTTTTCTTCCACCCTTGGTTTTTATACTCCCTTACCTCCAAGCAAATTTGGTACAAGCTAGAACTGCCAGCCCATGACACTGGCTTCACCCTTTCTTTGTGCATTAAGCCTCAGGTATGAGAGACTTAAAGACTCCACTATGTTGGAATGAGTTTCAGTCTCGTCTTTGGCTTTTTCGTTTCCTGTGGTAATAAATAATAATTCTCACTAATATCAGAGGAGTAATGGAAGGCAGAATCTCCATTATTTGTATCTAAGAGATGAAAAGGAAGATTAGTGATTGACCTGATTGATCTGAGTATTATTGTTTCATAGCAAGCAGGCTCCATCAGTGCATAATTGCCTTTGCTGTGGAAGAGCCCTTGACTCAGATGAGACTGGCACTCACTGTGCTAGGTACAGACGTCTATTAAGAGACAGTCCTTGTCCCCATGAGTCATCTAAGTGGATAAAACTTTTGAAAAAGGAAGGGAACAAGCAGATCCCTGGGCACCAGGGCTAGGCAGACCTGATTTCCCAAGGATATTTTTTTCTGAGGTGACTATTTTTGTACAGAAGAAGGTATAAATTCTTGAGTTTTATCTATGATTGGCATATATAAAAAGACTTTTATCACTTGAATACTCTGCTGTCTAATAGTGTGTGAGACTCCCTTCCCGGCTCCTTCCCAGTCGATGCACTTATAGTCAGCCTCCTGCACAGAACCACCTGTGTTTATGAGAATTGTGAAAACATTGTCTCCTTCAGACCATTATCTCTCTGCCAAATGTCACTGAAATTGGAAGGCATACCGAGAGACTACAGATAGACAACACAATCATGCCAAACGTCATTCCCACAGGAAAACAGTAACAAGTTTCAGATAGAACAGAAAACAGGATGGCAGGAAATATCACAAAGTTTCCTTGATTTTTTTTTTTTGCTTGCCTGTTTGTTTTCTTATTTACATCCCTCTATGACTTGATGTTGCATCATTTGTTTGTCTCTTAGTAGAAGCTGCCAGTCAAACATCTGAAAGGCAAGATGTCCAATCTGTATAATGTCATTATGAAAAAAAGCCTTTAAATACCCTGACATCTTATTGCATAGATATCAAAGCAGTCTTTGCAGATCAGGGTTCCAGAAACAGAAGGCAGGGTACTAAACTCTTTCAGGTACAAATCACTAATTTTTAAGGAAAAATAAAAAAAAACACAAAAGCCTCTTCAGCTCTGAAGGAAACTATCATCTACTGGAAAGTGATCTTTTAATCTTTACTTTGTCCAAGTCCAGAAGAATAATTGTGGAGTTGCTGAAGGTGCAGAAAATACGATACCAGACTAAGCCAGAAGCACTGGAACTTGGCTGGTGATAACTAATCGGACACTTGGTCATTTCTATGGGTTTCCTTTGCAGGGAGGATGTAGGCTGCATCTGGAAAAAAGAACTTCCATTATATA
The DNA here is from genome assembly GCF_013368605.1 of Nyctibius grandis. Lineage (NCBI taxonomy): Eukaryota > Metazoa > Chordata > Aves > Nyctibiiformes > Nyctibiidae > Nyctibius > Nyctibius grandis. The sequence goes on from NC_090661.1 coordinate 53,749,130, forward strand.
TTTTGTAATTTGTTATAAACACTCCATACTAGGCTGTCTAGCATTTAGTAGCAAACACCAATCGGTTAAGTACCACATAGTCTAACGCTTGAGAACAGATTTTGATTTTGTGTTATCACTAGATATCACTTTTAGGTGCTAGACATTTCAGTTTTGAGATCAAGTTTGGTATTTAAATTATTCTCCAGTACCACAGTGAGGACCACTGCACAAATGCTTAAAATAAGTCCAGGGATCTAGGTTAAAGACAAGAGAAATGTAGGTCTTTGGCTTAATTACAGTGGCACTTAGCAGACCTGGAGCGTTGGGGCCGGAGTGCAAGGACAGGCTTTAGCACCCACCAGCAATGCTGCACAGTGTCTCCAATGACAAACTCAGCTGAGAGGAGAGATGAGAAAAAATTTTTAAGCAGCTTTGAGAAATTACAAGAACGTGTATCCCACACAGCAGAGAAAGCCTTCTGGGGTCTTCCACGCTTGTAGCATTCATGGTGAGACTTAGGGTAGAATATAAGATACACAACAATGACTGCATGGTAAATTTTCTTGGCCGTTAATAAATATCTAACCCCAAAGAACATCTGCTTTCTGACATTTTTACACCAGGAAGGTGCCTTTGTTTTTGTGAGACCATTTGGAGGTTTTTGCATTATGAGAATGATTCAGTATCTCTTCTTGTATCTCTGTAATGACCAGAGGTGCAGCCTTTAGTTCACAGATCCCATGACATTAACATCTCAGTGATATTTTGCATACCTCAATTTCTCTACCTGTGAAACAGAGCTAAAATATTTGTCTCTGTTTGGAGATTTAATATCTTAAAACTGAAAGCACTTGGAGATTTTTCAAGCAAGCCTTACCAGTATGAAATTTTAATAAAATAAAATAAGAGGAAATGAAATGAAATAAAATAAAATTAAATGAAATAAAATAATATAAAATGAAATGAAATAATAAAATAAAATAAAATAAAATAAAATAAAATAAAATAAAATAAAATAAATCAAATCCTCAGCTTCCTTTTTGTCAACATGTCAAGTTTAAGCATGAAGCATCAGAAGCATTTTACCATGCTTAATATAAATGTGTTTATTAATTTATCCAGCAGGCTAGCTCATGTTCCCACTGAGGAATACATAATCCTTAGCTATTATTTAGAACCTTTCATCCACAGATGTCAATATACGTTACAAATGCTGCAGCGTCTTTTGTCAATGCAAGACTTTCATTAACATCAGTGGAAGAAGGATTAAGCCCAATATGTTTCCTTGAAATAAATATTTATTAAGAAATTACCTTGTTTGTTCCACCTCACTGTCTTTCAATCGTGACTGTCATCATAGCATTCACTGTTTACCCAGGGGCAACGACTTATCCTTGCTCTGAAGGAGACACCTCTCAGAGGCCAGCAGTCATCTTTGTTAGAGGACAGTGAGCGCTGCAGGAGTGACTGACTGTATTACGTTGCCCGGCTCCACCGAACGCAGCCTTCAAAGCAAACAAAAGCACAGACGTAAATTTATCACACAATTGCATTAGTGCCCTCTGAACCAGCATGCTCAGCTAGTCCTCCACTGAACTCTGCTGTACTGAAAAGACCTTCAGCTGGATTATGCTTAACCAAAAGCATCAGCACTGAGCTCAAAGCGGCACCCTGTTCCCTCCCGCATGGGCTCTCATTAATGTAACATTGCCACAAAGCTTTTGCTGTGATGGCAGCATCTGCGAATGCTTGGCCATGAAATAGTTTGGGTTACATATATCTTCTTTTAGATCAGTATTCGATAGCCAAAAGGCAGCCCAGTGTTGAGGCTGAGAGGACAGGTTAATGCTGAGCAGCTAACCCAGTGGCATGAGTCCTCTCCTCCAGAGCATCGCTGCTCTGCAATCACTTGGTGATGTACCTCTGCCCAGCAGCTGACAATACACCTCGTAGCCTCATGTGGCACAGAGGGTTATCCTCCTGCCCTGCCTTGGTGTCAGGATGAGGGCAGCTGGCCCTTAGGCACTGTGTTGGGAATTCCCACATGGTGGTTTTCCTGCCACCTTCCCCATCCTCTGGATGGGGGACCTGACCAGCTTTACGTAGACCGGCTCTGCTGAGGTGCGCTGGGGCTGAGAACCACCTCCAAATAGGATTCCTGCTAGACAGAAGGCTGAGCAGGGAGTCCCCTAAGGCAGAAATGTTGAGAAGAGGTGTCAGAAATCTTGTTTTCATCCCTGAATGCAGGCATTTCTCTGTAACCTGAGATTGGTGCCTATGTAACCCTGGTATTCAAAGCTTGGTACCCACTTTGGACTTAAACATTTGAGCCATCTCTTTCAGAGCAGGCAGCGGACTTGCTCTTTTTAAACACAGACAATACTACATTCATCTTTACAGTCTCTAGAACAAGTAGATGATCTCTCCCCATTCTTGCCTCAGCAACACTGTTACTGGTTTGCTGTGAAATCACATTTAAATTTTATCCTGAACTCAGGACAGCCGTTACCTGTGCTAGCTATGCCAGACTATGCTTGCATGGTGAGGGGAGGATTAAGCTGAAGAAATTCTGATTTCTAATCAAAGTGCAGATGTGAGATAAGGGTGGAGACATCCAGCCATGCAAAAAGGAGGTATTTCAGGCATGGGCAGTAGCAGAACACCAAGAACTTCAGTAGCAAGGGCTTAGGGGCTTGTGACTTTTGAGTGTGTAGGGCATCAGCAATGGCTGTGGGGCTGCTCTTGAACTTTAATGCTGCCTTCATTCTTGTGAGAATATGGGCCTCGCACTGTAGCTCAGCAATCCAGACTTGAGAAGTTCAGCTCAGGCGTGAAGCACCGGGTTGCTTCTCTGAGCCAAACTGAAGGTGTCTGTAGACTTATTTGATGGAGCAAGAATTCTGTTTAACAATAGATTTTTTTTGCACCATCTCTAGTGTGAAAGGAAGACTACTCTCTTCAGTCCTCGTGTCACGGGGGTGTCTGGTGTCAGCCACAGAAGAATGAGATTTCATTCCATTCTAAAACTTTCTTTGCACTGCAGATGTTGAAGGTGCAATACAAAAACTGCAACACAAGTAGATGTTCTATCGGTCTGTTTATTCAAATGCTTTCAATCCCTATTTCAAGGCAGTTTCAGCTTAAACCAATATTGACCTAAGAAAGGTGGTTTATTTCAGCAGTTTATTTCAGGCTTAATAGATAAACTGACAATTGGGGCAAGCAAACATAACTCAAGTGAGACCATCACAGTTGATTCTACTTGTGATAGTCAATGTGGCCTTTGAAAGATTTTAAAGCAATCAGTGTAACTGGGCCTCTGGATCTTGCCAGCTCTTATTAACCTTGATCAGCAGGCAGGCAGGTAGAACTGAGAGGCCCTCATGATTCAATGTGGCACAGTCTGGCCTCTGGGTTTGCCTCCTGTGCAAATTCATGCAGAACAAATTAATGCTTAAACGCTGCATCTCCACCAGAGACATGGAAATCCAAATACAGCCAATTCTCTCCGAGCTGTTCCCAGAGTCCAAAGCCCAGTCCGGGACCGTGTGCACCAAAACCACAAAGCCCAGCTGAGCCAGAAGCCCTGGGTCTCTAGGGAACTTGAGGTCAATGGGCACTGATTGATTTCACCAGGAAAGCCTGGATGGATCTGGAAGCAAGAAGTATTTCTTATGCTGCCCACAGCGCTGTGGGTGAGAAGGTGCTACCCCTCCCCAGGCCAGCACGGGCACTTAGCAGTAGCTACAGGGCAGCAGAGATGGGCACACGTGGGGTGTCAGAGGTGTTGCAAAGGGCAGAAGGGTGGTTGTGGGATGAGGAGAGACAGAGAGCGTCGCAGCGAGCACCAGCTCCTTGCCTCCTCGCTTTGCAGGGAGGGTAGAGGGAGGCATGCAGGGCCGCAGCCTGCATTGGCACCACCGCCGCAAGGCGCCTGGAGGAGTCGCTTGAAATGGCGGGTGTTTGGAAACGAGGACTTGTGGCATTTAAGCACCGTGAATTATTTAGGAGGTCCAATAAAACAGGCTGCTCTCAACCGACTGCTACGGAGGGTGATACCTTATACTGTGGGGCTGGGACCAGGTTATGCAACCAGCGAAAACCAGCAGTGAGCAGCACCAGGCAGAAAATGGGAGTCCTCCAGGTCCTGGCACCTGTCCAGAGAGAAGTGAAGTAAAATAAAATAAAAAATGACTCTCCGTGATTCAGTCCTTGGTTTGTCCTAAAATAAACAGTTCTCTGAGGCTCCCAAATCATACATTAGAAAAGCACCCCCCACCCCGCTGACAAAAAGCCACATACTTGTCTCCCTTGAATTCTGCATGGTGCTTTTGACAGCTAAAAGCCTGAATATATTTTCACAGCTTTTCTTTTGTGAACAGTAAATCCCTCTCTAAAATACGTATAAACATGGAATAGGCAGCACTTTTTAGAAAAGGATTTTGTTTTTTTTATTATTAATGTTTTTCTGCATTGTATTTCATGTTATTATCATATTAAGTTCAGTCCAGTATGAAACTGTGGCATTTCATACCTGTAGGGTGTGCCTGCTTATTTTAAATCAATATACTGGTTTTTTAGGTTTTAACGTTAAGCTGGGAGTTAAGGTTTGCTTTGATCAACTGTAGTTTCTGACTGAGATTGACCTGAAGATTAAGAAAGAATACGTAATCATAAGTATTTCTGGAACTGTGAAACATCTTTGCACATTTTTTCATGTTTTATACAGAAATGCATAAAAATGTAATTTTTTTCTTATTAATCATAGTTTCTTCTATGTATATTTTAATTATCCAAAATGTCAGAGGTATAATCTTAGGATATAAACAGAGAGAAATAATCTCATTTCTCCTAAATCAAGAACATTTTTAAAAGCATTTATACAATGGTAATGCCAAGGGTTCCACACTTATATTTGATAATACCAGATACTGTACAAATAACAAGGTAGAATCAGCCCCTGGAGAGAAAGAAGATTTTAAAAAGAGGTCTTAGAAGAAGCAGGAGGGACGGGGAGTTCTTTTTGAAACTGTGACCTTCCCACTTTCTAACATACCTCACTTTTTCCATCACTAAGTGTGTGATTGTAACTCCTGATCAGCTCAGGGTTTTGGGGAGAATAACACCTGTGCTGGGAGTCCCTGCAAAGGGAAGAATAAGTGCAGAAAACATACACAGTCACAGCTAAAAAATGGGACAAGCTGGGTGATTTATTCACCATCTGTAGTACAAATAGAAAAGCCCAAAGACCACATCTAAATTTTCTGCCTGAACATGACCGTGAGCAATCATTTGGCTCGTGTGCAATAACATGAGCTTTCTTCCTAACTCCTCCTGCTCAGGTAGAAGCTATCAGACGGTGCTGCCGGTTATTGTTGGTGCTGCCCACACATCTCAGTCGGTGACCTCCATGTTATCAGGCTGTCCTTCACTTTTCATCATGGGCTAGCATTTCAGCCCTTCTGCCTCCTTTTCTGGGGCCTGGAAAGGTCGTACTGGTGGGCTGGAGATGGGCAGACGTGGGGCTCTGCATCATAGTGGGGACTGGCATCGGGTGAAGGAGGGAGCGCTGCTCCCGTTGCAGCCCGCTCACTCCAGCTGAAGGAGAGGGACAAAGACAGAAAAACCCCAACCTCAGAGAGACCTTCCCAAGACAAACCCAGTCTTGAAGGGAAAGGGACCTTGTGTTTACAAAGCAGCTAGAGACACATGGGTGGTGGTGGCAGCTGGAAAGGGTGCGTGATGTGGCTATAGATGAAAGGCAGGCAAAGGCAGCTCTGAGCGCTGAGATGTGTTCCTGCCATCCGCACTGCTGCCGGTGAAGGTGGAGCAGCCTCTGACTCTTGTACAGAAGTTGAGCACACAGGTTTCTCCTGGGGTTCTCCGAGCTACCAAAGTGATAACAATGGAGCAATATGTCAGCCACCGTTCAGACCTGCAGTGAGCACCTGAGAGCTGAAGGAGACTGACACGCAAGGCCAAAGGAGTGACTGCACACAAACCAGCAGGACTGTGGGTGCAGTGGGAAGACACTTGACCAAAAAATGACCACTGGCATTTAGCTTTGCTTAGTGTATGCTGACTATATATACATGTTCAGGGCAGTTGAAGCATCTGCACAGGGTCAGCAGGTACAACATGGGACTTCTAGGAGACCAAGGGGGATCCTCTCAAGCATCACGGCTGGCACTGGGTTCCTGACTTTGAGCAATGAGTCCCACACTGTCTTCAAACTGTTGTGTAATTTCCTGTTTTTTTCTTATTCGGATGCCATGTTTTATCCAGAGACGGCTGCAGCCTCATACTGGATGGACTGAATCCCAACACCTCATATAGACAAGCATTTGCCAAACCCTGCTTTCTCATTTAATTGCAAGTATTAAAATGCATCACTCTGCAAATGGGCCTAATCCTACAAGCACTGACTGCATTGGGAAGGAGTGGTTAGTACTCAGCAGATCTTTGGCTCAGGCCCAGCACCTGAGTCACCAAGCTGGTATCTCCATTTGATAATCAGAGTCTCCAGTTCCCACAGAAACAGTTGTTAGAAATATTTGTTTATTGATTATTCTCTTATTTATCTGACATTCTCAGCACCTTGTAATTATCTCATGCTCTATTTATTTATTTCATTTTGCTTTGGTTGTAAGTGTAATTAGCAGCAAAACTGCTAGCAACACCTGAATGTTTCTGCAGTTATTGGAAAGAACAGCTGCAGAACTCTCATTTTCTAAAGAAATGCTGCCTGTGATGTACCTGCTACTACAGATGGCAATATATAACTTGCCAAGAGCACGAGTAACTTCTTTTTTTTTAATTAGTATTTCTAGCATGGGTCAGAACTGTCATGCCTGACTGGCAGATTGTAGCCCATTGCTTTCCATCAGAGGGTAAGACTGGGCTTCTGGTGTTTATAGGGGACACCATTTCATGTCTGTCCAAAACTTTTCTCATCTGGGCTTCAAAGCATCCAATCTGCAAGTGCAGTCCAGGGTTCAGATATCCAAGCTGCCTGCATGCATGGGCAAAAATGGGAGTGGGTTAGAAAATCTGGTCTACAACGACTAAGCAAATATTTCAGACCTAACAGCATCTGTATATAGAGTTACACCACAAATGCAAATATCTTCAGAATGAGTTACAGCTCTTTGCATAATAATTACATTTGCACATTGAGGAATAAGGGCATGTTTTCCACCAATAACTTTTCAGCATCTCCTGTAAGATCATTGTGAATTTCCCCAACAGAGGATAAAGTCAGCTGGCGACACAGATCACAACTGACATTCATTAGAACACCTTTTCTCAATTAAGCTGTTATTCTGAATGGAATTATGGAGACCAGACAACCATCACAGAGTACATTCAATTACTCCCTTGAGTGGGCACACATGCTCCCAGTTACCTGCTTGGAGCAACAGCTGGGGGGCCGACCCCAGCTGGTTCCTCAGACATGGAGGCTCCTACTGACACACTAGTGGGTTCAGCAGCACCCTTGGAGTCTCTTGTTTCACTAGGTGTTTATTTAAGCCTGTAGTTTTTGTCTGCATATAGCAGCCACTGCCTTCTCGAATGTGGTCTGAGTTATGCACCATGGTGGACACTGGTGTGTGCTGGTAGCTTCAGCAGCCTTTTTGTGTCCTGAGTTTATCAGTTCTTGTGGATTCAACAGTACCATAAGTCTCTGGAACTTATTAGCTCTTGGAAGGCTTTCACATGTTACCTCTCTGTGCAAACTTTTATCTTTTAAGCCTCCTGTTTTCTGGTAACTATTTCTCCATCCATATGCATAGGGACCCACAGACACCATTCCCACAAATGCATGCAGAAATGTCTTCTAGAACATGGCAAGGAAAGCAAGGCCCAGAAAATGCTAGTTCCTCCCTCTTGTATATACAAGGAAGTCTAGAGCCAGATATCCTCAGCTGGAGGAGGAAATTCAGTTAATCCAGCCTGAGTGTGTACCTAGCTCAGGCAGAAAGTAAAGCTGCTGCAATTACAAAGCTTTGGGGCCAGAGTCGACCACCTCGGAGGCTAGGTGGGGTCCATCTGCACATCTCCATCTGTCAGACAGCAAAATGGAGGCAGCACGACTGGATGAAACTCTTGGAGGGTCTTCAAGCTCATTACAACACCCAGGTAACTTATCTCACAAGATGCTTATAATGGTGTCTTGTTTGGTTTTGACAAATAAGCTAATTTAAGTTTTGTCAGTAGCTGCAAAGGGCAACGCTCAGAGCCTCTGAGTGAAACTTTATTAAAGGAAATTAATGCTTCACTCTCATCTAAGCAATTGTATATATTCTTTCCTTTCCTTTCCTTCATAGTGTAGCTAGCCATGACTGTGTACATGCCTACAAAGCCCTGGTGTTTTCAGATGCTGGGCAAATGAAGGCTGCCATAATCCAGACACATGAGGAAGTACAGATCACGTTCCTCCCATAATCTCTATATTTCCTTGTTTTTGCCTGCCTAAAATAAAAATACTTCTGTTCTCCTAATTGAAGGAGTGTGTTTTGGCAGGGAGCATAAATTACATTTTTAGGTCTTTGGTTGGACAGCCTTAAAATAACTGTCAGCCTTAGTTCTTTCAGAGGCTGGATAGTGTGGATATTTATAGTAAAACTGATTTGATGGGTTAAGACTGAAAAATTAGAATTTATATTACATTTCAAAATATTACTGTACAATTTTGAGATGCTGCCATGGCGACTGCAGCATTACCCTGCTTTACATGCACGTTCAGTCACTAGGTCTCCCCACGCTTTCAGAACAATTCAGTATCCTGGTTTTTTTTCCTTCTTGTTGCAACTTGTCTGTCTGATAGCTCGAATATTTGCAAGTCCCTGTCAGGGGAGCAGACACCTAGATACCTACTCAGCCATGGCACCACCAGTTTGATCCCAAATGCTCCTATTGTAGCTGCTTCTAAACGTGTCAGGAAAGAAAGGGGTCTGGACTTACATATCCCCTCTGACTCCAGTACAGATCACGGGCACTCAGTTACTTAAACACCACAGGTAAGAAGAGCCAGTTTACAAATTTAATAGAGGAAATATTGCACCTGAGGCTTCACTTTAATCTTCCTTTTAAACCCTCTGACTTGGCTATCAGCAACCCACAGAAGGATGTGCATACCCAGCTGTCAGCCCGTAACCTCCAGGCCAGGCATCTCAGTTCACTTCTGTCTCTCTCTGGCAGCAATCCCCTTCCAGCTTCCAACTGTGATGCTCCAATTGACTCTTCAATGCAACATAGTTGTCATAGCCATTACAGTAGCCTAAGTCTAGCTCTCCAATGGCTTCCTGGCTTGGTCCTCACTCTGCTCCAGACCTGGTGCTCGTGATCAGGAAAATACCGACATCACCTCATGACCCCCAAAGCACAAAACAGGACTGGCAGCAGGGAGCCGCACCTCAAGTCATTCACGCTGCCTAGAGAGGGGCACACATGGGGCCCGAGAACAGCAGGAGCAACTTTTTTCATATTCTCCAATCTAGCCCATTTTTACCCAAGCCACAACTCCTTCCCCTAGCCTGCACTCACCTGGCAAGACGTTTGGTCTTTCTCAGGGGATGTGATGCAGTTAGGACAGAGAAATGGACCCTTTCTAACAAAGGGTCAAATATGATGAGGAAATAGGCCATTCTGTGGCCCAATATAAGATGTGTTTGTGCTTTCCACCTTGAATTTCATTTGACTCCTGTAATGTGCAGTGTGCTTCCTGTTGTTTTTTTATTGCCTGAGCCTTCATTATAGCAGAATATTATTGATGCAGTTACTCATAAAGTGGCCAAACAAAATAGCTGCCCTGTTATCATGCTGGTCCCAGTGAGCAGCAGCCGTACAATCTCCTCTCCAATAATCTTCCAAGCAGCTCAAAGCATATAAAGCAAGACTTGTAATTGAAGCTGTCAGGCAACTACACTGAGCAGACACTGTTTGAGTTGAGATGTCAACATTAAGGCTTTTGAAAAAAATAAAGAAAGAAATAAAAATGTCTGAACCAAGTAACTAGGGGTTTTAATTCAGCGGACAGGTTTGCGGAGGCCACTAGCCTGACCACTTACGACTCATAACAACACCTGACATTTGTTACTCCTCTCATACTTTCCTCCTCTGTACCTAAAACAGACATCCATAAAATATCTGAAGTGAGGCACGTTTTTGTTCTTAAATGAAACAACACATTGGCAGCATTTGCAATCTAGTATCTTCACTTGAAGTCCACTAATATCAATGAGGTCAAAAAGGATTTGGATCAGGCCCTGATATTTTTTCCACTTCAACACCCATATTATCATTAGAGAATAATAAATTTTACAGAGTCTGGAAATAGCTTCATAATGATCAGGGCAAGTACAGTCTTCTCTGTTACCTATTTGAACAACATTTACCCTTGATTTCTGGCAAAGTCTTACATACCATCTAACAAGAATAAGACATAACAAAAAACGTACAACCTAAAAGTTATTGAGCTACAAAACTATACAATAATTTAAATCAGTGGGAGTATGGTTGTAATACTGCTGGTGACCTCAAAGGTGATTGGGTTAATCACCTAGAGTTCATTATCTCAATGAGTTTCCCAAACTTCTTATTTTGAAAGGTGCCCTCTTAGCACAATTTTCAAAAAATTTATTTCCTGCAATGGTTTAACGTTATAGTTTAAGAAATTAGTGCAGAACTCTCAATACCTGTGGACAGCCATGAGGGTTCTGTTTTTATACTTCCCATTTGAATATTGCTGTGGAGGAATATAACTGCCTAATTTCATGGGAATGGCCTGGCACACACCGTAGCATGTGCAGGCTTCTCACACTCACTGCTGCACTGTCTCTGAAGCACTCCACTGTCACCTATCAACAGACAGCACAACAGGAGTTTCTAAGGCAATGGCAGTGGAGGTGCCCTGTAAGAAAACCCTTTCTCCAAGCTGGCACAAAGAGAACAATTTGCTATTAAATGCAAATGCTTCAGATGCATTTGACCCTTCCAAATGCAAGGGTCACTTGCTTAACTGCAGATAACAGAGAGGATTTAATAACTGCAGCAGTTGCTGCCCAAGCATCCAGTGTACCTCTCTGCGGTGGGGAGAAGCAACGCTGTGTCAGTTGCTCTCAAGCTATGTCACATCATATCATGCAGCGCACGCTGATGTGACCTAATGCAGTAGGTAATAGGATCTGTGCCAAGTTACTGAATAGAAGGAAATCTTTTTTCATGCAGACTATTTTAACATGCTGAATGCTGCTGTCATTTTGGGCATGTTTCTGAATGCTTTTGTGGCCAAATAAAGCGTTCGTGTGTTTTCTATATGTGTGCGCTTTGTTTCCAAAAAAGAGAAGCAGCTGGCAATTGCTGCCATCACACTGGAGATTATCACCTGCATTCATAGGGTCCTTTGTCCAAAGCTCAGTATTTATAGTTTTCTCTGAAACTCCTAGATTAGAACTGTGCCACCAGGAGAGACCTCATGAATCACCACAAGTGAATCACAAGGCGGTCAGAGCTGCAATAAGCAATCATGTAATAATCTCTTCTTTCCTCATCCCTAGCCTGTGGATCTGTTGGGGACATGATATAGGAATCCCAGCGTATTCAATTGCATTTTGTGGATGAAAATCCCAAAGGAACCATCTGCTACAGCATAGCCAGGAGATGGAAGCTCGCAGTGTCTGGGTGTCCCACGCACATGTTGCTTTTGAACTAGGACTGCAGAACAGGCACCTGTAATAATCCTGGAGAGCACAGAGTAGCTGGGCTTCCGGCTTTTGGGGATGTTGGTCCACTGCTGAACCACAGCTGCACTGTATACACCTTATCTCACTGACATGGACCAACTTAATTGTCCCACTGCAATGGGATTTCATAAACCATTTTCAGTAACCATCCACATAACTTCATTTTTGTAAACAAAACTAATACCTGAGGAAAAAATTACTTCTAGCTGGTTCTAGGCAGAAGGCAGAGCACACTGAGGAGTATTCAGAGCATGAATGCAATGTGGTCATGTTCGAAATACAACCGCACGCACCCTGATGTGCTCAACATGCAGTGCAGTTCCCAGTCTTTTGGATTTGACCCACTTTTAACACAGACAGAAAAAAACGAGCAGCTCCCATCCCCAAACACACACAAGGAAAAGAACAACTTCTGCTTAGATGAAGTCCATTGAAGTGATGAACTCATTGCTTCCAGCACAGTAACTTCAGGGGCAGGGGTTTTGTCCCCCTCAGCTGCTAAGATATTCTTAGCACTTTAAACAGTTCAGAGACTCAGCAAATTTCACAAGAAATTAGCTCCAGGGCAGCTGGAAGGAAATCCTCCCAAAAGACTCTGGCCCAACATCTCTCCTAGCTGACTAGATGCATTAATTTTTTCTGAAACCCCAGAGACCAGAGTGGGAGGGCATCAAAGTGGACAGTGCTGCTTCAGTACTGACCCAACGGCACAGGCACTGTGCCTCACCCTGATGCAAATCCCATCAAATCAACTCAAGCAAAATGCATATCTTTTCAGAGAAGGTACAAGGCCCATCCCACATTTGAAGATCAGTCACTGTCTGTCTGTTCCAGAAATTATGCCTATCTACTTAGGCAGAAGAACGATTGTGGGATCACTGGGATACAGCATTATTACTGATAAGTATCAGAAGAATTTACACCCCAGATATGTCGTTGGCCAAAAAATTATCCCTGGTATTTCCTTAAATGATAACTTGCAGACGGGCACTGCTGATATTTCTTCCTTTGGACTGTGTCACAAGGTCAGGGAAATCACCAAATGCAGAGAGCTCAGGACATGAGACCTTTCTTGATTTCCTGTTCAAAAGAAAGCTCTAGGGCATCTAGAGCTCCTGCTCCTGCTGAGCTTTTGCTCTGTTCTCAAAGATCCTAAAAAAACTCTTTGTAGCTTTGAATTATTATCAGGAATAAAGTACTGCCTAAAGCTTCAGCTTTATGATGATGGGTACTGGTGATGTACAGAAGTGCTTTCCACATCCTTCAAGAAATACATTAAAACCCACCTTCTCTTCTGGGTAAGGTATAAAGAACATTCAATATCCATTGCTGGAACTTCCATCTACATCAGTCCTTTTTTCCACCATCACCAAAAAGGTACAAAGAGACTGTCAAAACACATGGAAGCCTTGATCTTTTAGGTGGCAGAGACAATAATAAATACTGCTATTTCCTTTCACTATGCCAGAGACACACTAAGGAACCTGACAACCGCTTCAGTCACTGATGTAAAATTAAGAGCCTCAAAAATCATATCACGTTTAGAAAATTCCAATAATAAAACTACTGCCTTGCATATATCCAAGATCATATTTACCACCAGAATTGCATTCAAACTACATTTGTTTTCAACATCAGTTGTCTGTAATACAGAACAGAAAGACAAATGCAATTACTCAGTGTATTTTTCGTATCAACTTTTGTAGACAGCTCTACATCTTGGTGGAAGCAGGTACAGCCTGTTATGCAATGTTAACCATTGATCTGCAAGGAGGAGACAAATACTTTTCAGATGATCATTTTCTGATTCCTTTGCCTATGCTAAATAGCATCATACTTCATCTGGGTTGCAAAGGGAAGAGGAAGCTTTTGTGTAGCACCCATAGAACTGCCTGAGACATGCACATTACTGTGCATGTTTCATATATTCAGGCTGAGAAAGACATTCTCTCCATGACTTCTAGACATCAGACAACCCGGTCAAAATTTCCTGGCGAAAAAAACAACCTCTCTGAAGTATACATACAAGCTGGTATGACTCCTTCAGGTTGGTACATCATGCTCACTGTCCCTGAAAAGCAGAGCAAAGCCACAGTCCCCACTGCCAATGGCTCCACCCTCTAGAGAGCAACAGGGCTGAAAGATGAGTAGCTAACTAGCGCAGCTAACTCCTTGCTTCTTCCATCTTTCAGGGATAGTTTCCCTTAAAACAGCACAGGCAGGATTCTACAATTGCTCATCCTTGAAATAGGAACAATATTTTTCTAAATGTGATTGTATAACTTTGTCATGACTTCAATATTTTTGACAGTGAATTAAGCTTAGCTATTAAAGTGGGTGCTGTGTTGACTCTTCTTTCCTCCTTTCCCCAAAGGCAGGATACTGTACTGTGCACAGTACAGAGAGAAGAAGGTATTTGCTGCTCTTCTTGGTCTTCAGAAATACAGTGCTCAAAAAGACCTATCCGCTCACGTCGTCTCATTTTTCTCCTCTTACAGATAACCACAAGATACCAGTTTATTCGGTGTTGCAAGGATGGCAGGCAAGGCAAGATCAAAGAAATTAATTCAGCACTTGCAGTTTTAAGGGTGAAGGCAGGTCTGATACCTGGCAGAATTCATCCCTTATGACCAGGACCCACATTTAGAAATGTGCGGATGAAATAGAGGCTTATTGGAGCATTAGGATTCATAGGCAATGCCCATGGCCATCAAAATACTGCCAAAAAGCACTAGCCACCAAGTTTCCATGCTGTTTAGCTCTCTATCCGGGAACAAGGGTGTAGTCGTGAAGACCTAGGTTAATGCCAGTTTTTCCCTAGTTTCTTTCCTTAGCTTTTTGACAAGTCATGTTGACGTCATCTACTCAAATAGCAGTAATAACTGACTTTGAAGAACCTCAACACATGGCCTAGCTTTCATAATCCTACCATAGGTTTTGATTTGCTAAAGGAAGGTTATGCAGGGGTGGTTTCAGGCATACTTTTAAATATTTTAAACATTTTAGACTATGATTCATCCTACTTGCCTTGCAAATTTTTTTTTTTGCCAGAGGGCATGGTTTTAAGTTTGTTTCATTATTCATCCGTAACATCAATTGACACTGCTTCAAGACAGGCAAGTAAAGTATAAGAACTAACTGGCGTGTGAACTGTAATGCTGAAGCAGGATCATTTGGGTATTGGGAAGAGCCAGAGATGACACAAGCAGTAAATCGCATGTCTGAGTGTCCCTCACTTACTAGGACCTGAATGACAGCCTCGGTGTGTCCCATGTTTAAGGAAAAAAAGAGTATTTTATATGTTTGTATATTATTAATTTCCTGACTTGTTATTCGGTAACTATCCACAGTTCCACAGTTCCCTTCCATGACACCTCAGCATGACAAACACACAAGGAAATGTGATTTTCAATGTGTGCAGTTCTGGTTGTGATGACAAGCACTGAATAAGCACTTTCTGAGAGACAAAGCTTTGTTCCAGGCACCAGAGAGCACATACCTGTTCATGAAACACAAAATTAGTAGTTTGGGTTTCCCAGCCAGTCTGTTGCTATTAGAGTTTGTATTTCTCCTAAATCAAATAACAGCTACATCCAGAGCAGGGATTAAGTCAATTCAGACCTTGTTTACTGCCTATAATTTCAAAGAATGCAAATTATACAGGGTGATATCAAATTTCCTTTCGCCTCCCTGGTACCTTAGAAAAGGGTGCTCCCTGTCGGAAACAAGGAAAAGCTATCAATCAGTCCTGTTTGACTGAGAGTTCAACACTCTTGCTGTCGCTGGACAACCACATGGCAGGAAAGTAAGTCCTTCAGAATCAGGGACAGGAACAGCACACAGGATAATTTTGCTAACTGGAACAGTTTCATCAGGGTTACCTGACCTGTACCACTCCTAATTTCTTAATTTGACTCACCCCTACAGTTTCAGGTGTGGTTCCAGTGGGACTGCTTTCCTTGTCCTTGATATTTCAGGATAATTTCATAAGATGCCCCTACAAAGCTTTTTAAATTTTTTTTTTTTTTAACCATTCCTTTATCAGGGCCCATCCCTCATGGTCTCTAGCATGAATAGCACTTCTTCATGTGCTGTATCTGAAGCATTGGATTCAGTTGCCTAAAAAACTCCAGACCCTGGGAAACATGCACCATGTCTGCAGTGCCAAACAGAGGCCAGGCAGCATGTCCTAGGAAATGTAAAAATGGTATTAGGAATCTAAGTCTCGAGAACTGAATCCTACCCACAGACGTGTAGATACCAGCAAGGTATTTGCTGTAAAACTTCCTCTATTTATCTGTGACAGTTAAGGTGTGTAAGAGTGCACCATCTCTTTGGCAGCAGTTAAAGCTTGAAAATACAAGAACCCAATGGGAAAGAGTCTTTGAATAGATTAGAAATTTATAGATGAAATGGATGCCTTCCTGACAGTTCTACCTAATTTATTTCCATTTATGCATATGTCATATCCATATTATGGGAGTTATAGGAACACATAATTGAATAATGAGACTGAAATCACCACAGCAACACTCTTCATTATAAAATGCTGAGATTTCCTTTATACCTGTTTTTAAATAAGCAAGATATTCCTTAAATGCAAATGACAGGGTTTGTGGGGTATTTTTCTGTTGGGAGTTGGTTTTTCATTTCTAAAAACAAATAAAAAAATAAATGGAAAAAAAATGTTGTTAAAAACAGCAGAATCATGAGAGAGGATGGAATAAAGCTGAAGGTGAGATCAAGTGGATATGGTGCGAGTCTGTGTGTGAGACAAGCTTGTCTCAGGTGTGATGCTGCTCAAAGACGAGCAATGATACATAGATCCAATTTTTTTTTAACAGGATAACAATATACTTTGGTTTAAGTGATAATAGAGATGAACAGTCATCGACAGGACTAATCTGAAAATTAACCTTGCATAAATTGGCTGAGAATTTGGCCCTTCATCTGGATCTATTCAAATGAAATATTCTCAAGTTCTAATTTTATCTTCAGTCTTATGAATGTAACTGCCATTAATTTCCAGTTATCTGTAGAAAAAGAAATGTTGGCCCAGACATACTCTGCAGTGCAACAACACTTGGCAACAACATATCTATGGCCAGTCATACAGTGAGTGGGAAAATCACCTGCATGAATGATGATTTTTTTTCATGGAAAGTTTCTATATTTCATATGCATTGGATCAGCAGGTGTCCTCTTAATTAATGTATAGACATACCAAGTCTCCATGAGTCAGAAACACACCTCAGTGGAAACATCTCTGCAGGAATCCTTCTGGACCAGTGATGACCTTATCAGCATCATTTGAGCTGTGGTTTTTATTTGTTTGGAGTGAAACCCAAAGGCCAAGCATATGATATTTAACATAGGTTCCAGCTCTAGAGCTTGAAGTGCAGATGGCTTGATCCTTCACACCTTCCACTTATTTTAGTAGGAAATCTGGGTAATTAAGAGGAAAGTGTTAAAAAGACCAGCAGGTGCAATCAGGGGAATCTGTGCTTGGCCTCTAGTCCAGGGTGGTGAGGCTTGATTGCAGCCGATGCTGCCCGGAAATCCTGAGGAAGGCTGCTGGCAGACGACCAGGAAAGATCATCCTGAGATGGTGCTAAGACACAGTCAGGGTGCACACCCAGATGTGGCAGCTTGGAAACACTCACAAGTCCATCACCTGAGAGAGAGAGCAGCAGAATTTCAGCCTCATTGTGAGTTGTTATTTACTCTAGCAAATTTCTGGTGAGCATTTAGTGATGTATAGATTGGGTAACAGCTAAGACCCCATAATCTGACCTGTTCAGCAGGCTTGCCTTCTTCCTTTTTCACCAGTTTTCAGCCATGAGTAAACCTGGGAGGTGAATTTCCATGCCCTAACTTATGCCTCCTGGACCTGTGAGACAGGTCAAGGCTTTAATGCTAGTGGGACATATCACAGTCAGTAATTCTTTAAAGTTGCTGCAATTGCATGTGGTCAAAGCACAAGACTAGCAAGCAGAAGTGCTGGGTTTCTCTTCAGGCCTTAGCAAATGAGCAAGTGGCATGGCCCCCTTGCTCCTCAGTTTCCCTTCTTTCAGGGTAACTGACAATATCAGCCTACCTTGCAGATCTTTTATGAAGATTCAGCATTTCCTTTTCATAAAGCAATTTGAAATCCTGTGCTGACGGATACTTACAAGCCCTCATATATGATAATATACTTAATTTTAAATCAGAAGACATTTTATGCCTTTCCAGAACTCTCATAGCAGCATGATTCATTAGAATAGCTAATAAATGGCATGCATTTTTTATTATTCCAAGTTTCTGAAGTACATTTTTTTTTCAGTTACATTAAGTTATACAGTGAAATGGTCAATAACTGTTACTGCATCCTCATTTTCAATTTATGATAGCTTTGTAGAGGGATGCAGGGAATAGAAATTCCTCATCATTAAAGACTTTGAGACTAATAAGTCTTAACTACTTTTCTCAGTATTCCCCCAGCTGCTTAGATGGGCATTCTCAAGTGCCTTCCCAAGAGTATGCCTCACCTATTAGATGATTCCTATTAGAGGAGAGTACAGATGTTTGCACATCAGGAAACTTACAGTTCATTGGGCAGGAAAGAACTGGTGAACCTGAATTGGCAGCACAGTATATATTGTAAATGGTGTTAAAAATGAAAATGATTAATTGGGGTCAAATTGACCTAAACTTGGAGAATGAGTCATAAGGTATTTCTTCACTTCTGCTCCAAAGTTATTTAGATATGGGTGGGGGTGTCCAACATCAGAAGGAATTATGCCTATAGCTTTTCACAGTTAAGGGACTTGTAAAACACAATCCTCAAAGTACAGGTGGACAAATACCACTTTGCACCCTCACAACTAAAACTCTGCCCTTGCAGGCTTAGCTTTCCGATGACATATTCCAATCTCTCGCAATTTTTCACGGCTGAAGTATAATATCCAGGAAGAGCTGGCAGAACCTTCTCTGTGCAGCAGCACAAGCACTGCCAACCACAATCCATTTATAAAGACTCCCCTTCCTCTGCCCTTCTATTACCTCCCAAATTGAAATAGAAACAGTCTGACAAGCAGAGCTGCTGAGCCCATTTGACCTCTTTGCTCTTTTTCCAGGTTTGGGGCACGGAACAGCAAGGAAGAGGGCTGACAAGCAGGAGTGTGGGCCTGGGCTGCTATGCCTGAGGGCTGGCAAGTTGGGGAGAGCTACAAGAGGAACATGATAATCTCCTTACTTGAAGGCATTCTTAGAGTGAAGTATATCATTTAGGAAAATGTATCATTTTTGAGAATTCCTCTGAGACCTGGGTTTTGGTTATGGTCATAGGCAATGCATTTTCACTTTTCCTTGCCCTGTCCTGAGGATGTTGAAACATTAGTATATCACAGAAAAGTTCTAGTAGCAAAAGTTTCCATCCCTAAGAAGAACAGCAGAGGCATACCACATCTTGTTTGTGTCTGTCACTTCTGTGACCGTGGGACATGGGGCTCTCGAGATAGCATATCCCGTGTCGGGTAAACTGCAGTAGAGCTGGCTACTGCAGTATGGAGAGGCCAATGTCAGCAAGGCCGGGTGGATGGTAGGTGATATGAAGACTCTTCCCTATCTCTGAAAATGTCCTGGCAGCCTCACCTTTCTCACCCCCTCCCGATGCTCCAAGGATGCTGGCTGTCATTCAGAGGATTGTTCAAGGTAGCAATTTATCTGATGAGGAGGATTTTTGTTGACGAGAAAAGTTATACTGCAATCCTTTTATAGCTGTTTTACAGAGACTTGAAGGAGCCCGAGGCATAAAGGGGATGTCATACAACTAAGATAAAAGGAACAAGACGAATTAAAAAAAAAAAAAGAAAATAAAACTAAGACTTCTGACTCTTTGTATCTCCCTGCAATCAGAAGTCCATTGGCACAGAGGGGTTCCTTAATTTCTATTCAGCAGAAAAGACAAATAATGGCTCATTGTTCCTTTCTAGGGTCTCAGAACAGAGAAGACATTTTGATTTCCTTACATATACACCAGCCACCTTCCATACCTAGAGAGTATCTGAAATTGAATTATACAAAGTGAATTATTCCTGTAACAGCAGGACAATTAATGTGTGCAGATAAGATAGTAAAACAGAAAGAGAGCTCTCCTTAGAAACCAGCACTTTATTGTCAGCCACCTTCCTATTGAGGAGCCTTAGGGCTCACTGAGGCTTTGAAGACAGTCTGCTGAGACGAGCATGTGATAATATCTTCACCAAAGCAAGCTCCCCTGTTCAGAAGCACATCAGGGTTATCCAGAAACAGCAGTTTCCTCTAGCCTCTAGCCTACACCCTCTGTATTCTTAACATGACCAAGAGTGATACATGCACCACTTGACAAGTTGGAGAGATTATTTCATTATTTATGCACAGCTACATCTCATAGACATCAATATTGCATTTAGATACGGTCGTCTTATGGAATGTCACCTTGAAGATGTACTTATTGCCTTTGATTCATGATACAGATACTTAATTTGCAAATAAAAAACCCTTTGCGTACTCAATCTGTCTCGCTGCCTATTACTCCATGCATTGCCCTGTCCTACTTGGCTGGTTCAGTCTGGAAGTTTGATCTCAGAGAACTATTTTTACCATGTTAGCAGAAAAAAGCTGTGGTTCTCTGAAGTCCCCATTGGCTCCTGTGCTGTGCAACAACACACAGTGGATATTCAACAGCCTATTGTTTGTAGTGGTTTTCCCCATCTCTCATCTTCTGACACAAGAACTTCACCATAAAATATGTCCCATAGTGAATATGAATGTTTCCCTTGTTCTTGGTGTGTCTCAGAGTGTGATAATTCTCACAGAAAATAGTCTTTCCAGCAAAACCAGATATTTTCCATCTAAAGCAGGCACAGCAATAGAAGCAGCTAAGAAATGACATCTTTGCAATGAAAATAAACTGTCAAATCAGGCAAGTAAAAGCAGAAGGTGCAAAGCCACCAGTAATATTGGATTTTGTGCAGATTTGTAGGTAATCCCAAGATATTTTGCTCATTGTAGCTGTAGCTCCACTAACTAGGAAAGGGTCATTTTTCATACTCCAAGATCAATACTCTTGGTTATTTATCACTCTGAGAATTGATGAGTTTTGAATATAAATACTAGATAGTCAACGAGCAGGTACTTTTGATTAAGACTACTGAAATCAAGGGTCTTTTGGGGAAACTGCATAAACATTGAACACACATGGACATGACTGATAATTCTATAGTGTACACCTTCTATGCAAATAACACACTTTTTCTACCGCACCATATTAAGGCTCCATGTGGTGGAATCTATGGCCAAAATGCTACATAGTGGTCTGAGGTCTGTTATTCCTCAAAACATTTCCATATGTTGTTCATTTTTAGCTCTAACTGTAGATGACAGGCAGAAATATTTTAAATTAAGTTTTTTATTATTATTTTTGTAAGCCAAAATTAGGCTGTCGCTCATTCAGATCCATCTGGCAATCTGAATATCTGCATTCATTACAGGAAGGAGTGATTACGATTTGTTCCAAATAACTGCTGTTTGAATTAACTGAGATCACAGATAAATGCAATTTCCTCTGCTTCATAGGCCTTAGGGGAGGTTTAAAGCACAGAGGCTGTTTTTGGAGATACTTCCTCTGCACTTAGCAGAGAAGGCGCGGTCCTCTAACAGTACATTCCACAAATACTTACTGCTAATTCAGCATCAGCTGAAGGGTGTATCTACACTCAGGTTTAAGTTCAGGTCAGGAGGGCACTCTGGAAGTGAACTGCTAGTAATGCTCACTTTACTGTGCTTTGGGTCACACCAGAAAGCTGTCTTGCCGCAGACAACCTGGATTCTTTGCAAATTAAACTAAACTGGAAGATCATTAGATGAACCACTAATGGGAACTCAGTTCTCAAGACCAATCAAGAAACAGACGGGAGTGAAATCCCCTGGAAGGTGTATAGTGTGGGCAACTGATCCACAGCATCAGCAGTTTTGTTCTAGACATCCATTCTCATCATGCTGAACTATTTGGTAAGGCAATCATTTTCTAAAATGCTGGGTTACTTGAAATGCTGAGCCATTTGAAAAGTTTTCACAGAAAAAGCACTAGATAAATCCGGTAGCTGATGTGCTTACCTACTCCTGTTTCTCCCTGCCATGAGCTCGAAGATAAATTCTAGCTATAGAAGTTACAGGTAGAAGTTATTATGCTATTGTCAAATATATTAGAGGGAAAAGATGTGCTCAGTTACAGGGTTTCAAAATATTTTTCCCTCACATTTTCCCTTAAAGAACAGCTAGAACATTAAACCCAACGTAATATGAAGGCTATTTTAAAACACAAAGTTCACATAGATCACTTCATCAGGCATGTTGTTTGAGTAAAGAACCAGTTCTTGTTTTGAGTAAAGCTTGTTCTTAATGATTTCCAAGAAGCTATACCATATTCTGCCCTCATTCACAGGATGGTAATTACTGTAAATAACCTGAATTATTCAGTGGGTGTGTTGCTCGCCATCACACACGAAGCCAGTGGCTAAGCCAGCAGCAGAACAGAGGAGTTTTGACCACAGTGGTTCTTGATTACTTTAACCATAAATGTTACTTTATAAAGCCACTGGCTAATGACAAAAAAAAAAACCCTTGTGCTTTAAAACCTTTACTCAAATTATTCAGCAATTAGTGGGGGAAAGCAGAGGAGTGAACACATTCAGGCCCAAATCACTCTCTGCCCCATTAGTTTTCTTCCTATACCCTACAGAGTCATATGAGCATTTAGCAGGATTCACCTTCATCTCTGCCAGTGCTACACCTTAATGAGCCAGATGGTTGCTCTGGCTCCAGTCTTGCAGCATATATTGCTTGAGAGAGTTCCCTGCCTCCGCAGAACAGGCAGTGTGGCATTGGGCGTGAAGCAACGCAAGTGTAGCAGGAGAGTTCTTCCATTCTCCCAAAGGGGAAAAAAATTAATTCTAGTAGGTTTTATCAAAGGACTCCTTCTCTGGAAAGTGCTTTGTAACCTGAATGAGCAGTTCCCTGTTCAAAGACACTGCTGTGTCACTATCAATTACCTGTGAAGCACCACCAGGACAGGCAAAAGCACTTGAGGTGCTAAAAGTGGCCAGGTTTTATATGATCTCCCATTATCTCATTACAATGAATTAATAAAACAATAACTTGAACCAAGCAGGGTGCTATATCAGTAATTGGTCTCAATACGCTCTTCTTTTTAAATACGAATGTGACGGTCTAGGTTACAGGCAGGCTTCAGAAAAGGGACTGCAGCATGATGAGAAATGTTGCCCCCAAATTAGTATCAAGTGTACAATGAGTTCCACATTCAGATACCTGGGCACAATTCCCTTACTACCCAGAACCCAGACTTAGACTCGTTAAACTCAAGAGGCAATTTACCACAGAGTCCAAGAAAAGTATTATGGGATTGCTGATTGCTTTCTCTCTCTTTCCTTTGTTGTTTCTCTCAGTTTGCCTTCTTGTCCTGCAAAGAGCTTTGATTTAGTGGCAGAAGGACAAGTGGTTACCTTGGAAAGTGTGTACTGGGGGAGACTTTGTCTGTGCAATGGTAAGTACTGCTGCAGGAGCTGGTGCTGACACCAAGCTACTGCAACCTCTGAGCACTGGGCTTGAAAAACTCAACCTCACACTCCGATGGAGAGATGATTTGTGTCACTTAAACAACCTCATCCTTGACTGCTTCCACTGCAGGGACTGAGACGAGCGTTTCCATGGTGCAGAATACCACTGTGCATGCCTCAGTGAAATCAGAAACAAACCTATCTTCTCTCTGTCAGCTAAGTCAGTCCCACTATGCAGCTGTAGCTGCTGATCCATTAGAATATTGCCTCAGATCTCCAGACATTACTTTTAAGGTGCATCTCTTTTTTTCTGCAGAACAGTTGGTAATATACATGGGTTTAATATGGAACTTAGTATAACTAATTATATTGTAATTAGTATAACTAATTATGCTGATGGGGAAAGCGACAATGATGAAGAGAAAGAATGAATGAAAAATGTTTATATCCATGGATAACTTCCCTATTAGCAAACATGATAGGTTCCTAAAACTGGAAGAGAACCAAAGGAAAATATGAGCTTCCTGGATGGTAGTAAAGAATCCACCATCGCCTCTGTTTCCACAAGCTCTTAGCAACAGCTTCTACACTATTTCCACAGGGACTAAACAGAAAAAGAAAACCGACCCAAAGGGCCACTGAATCAGTGCAATGCAACCCATTCTTGATGTTTCAGAAAAAGGAAATTAAACACCAAAAACCAGTAGTCTGATCAAGTGAGCATGAGTAAACATTTTTTCTTCACCATAGCAAATGAATGGTTGCTATATTGAAAAATGAAAGCTTCTCATATTTTTGCTCTACTTCTCATAAAAGATGTAAAAAATTATTGCTTTGAATACCTTTAAACCTTATAAAGAGGATTTATTTATTCTTATATCCTACCAAGATTATTTATTGTATAGAACAAAGACTTTTTATCACTTTAAAATGTTCTATGTATTAATATAACTTATTTTGTTATGTTCCATTATGCCCAATCAAGATTTTATTAGTTATAATTGGTTTAAATGGGCAGATATTTTCCTTCTAGTTTGAGCCAAAATTAGCACAAAATAAACTTAAATCAGCAACTTCCCAAATTTTAATGGTATTCTGAACCAGCAAACCCAGAAAAAGTAGACCCTAAAAAAGACCTGAATTTTACAAAATAACCTCAGTGTTCATAATGGATAAAGAGAAGTTTTGGAACCTTAGCAGCTAATGGACGTTTGAAACCCTAAATTTGGCTTTTGTAGTTTGACCCAATCTCCTATTTTAATATAAATGACACAGGCCTATTTACTCACCATGCTAAACCCAGGGAGCGGGGCCTCACCTTGAATTGTGAACCCAATAGAATTGTGAACACATGTAGATCTACCCATGCACCTCCTCAGATACTACACTAGAGAAAGGGCTAGTGGCTGTCATCCTTAATGACACACAAGCCTGGAAGAAAATCCTGGAATGAGAGGAAATGAAAAAAAAGGCACATAAAGAAGAGCAGAAAGAGTACAGCTAGCGCCTTTGACCAAATTCAGTCCTCATAAATTTGCCCTCTGACATTTAATTTTATAAACATATCTTATGAACTAAAGAATGTAAAAAATGGAAAAGTAATAAAGTTCCTACAGATTTTGATAGTCTTACCACCAAGACTTGGCAACCTCTTTTCCAAAGCACCCCACACTGCTGCGACATACTCCAAAGTGACAGGACACTTATACTATAAAAGGACATTCCTATAAGGTGCTTGTCTATTGTCTTGGTACACTTAACATGGCATATCCATATTGTAACATAATATTTTCCCATAGCCTAATACCAACAGTGAATGTTTTCTGCTCAAACATACCTAGAGTTGGACAGAGTTCAGACACACATTCATTGTTCCTGCATGAGAGCCTCAAAAAGCCTAAAACAGGGTTGGAGACACCTGCAAAACTCTGTAATGACTGAGCAACTGGCAGGATGATACTTCACAAAATCAACCAGCATTTGATTCTGGAAATACATCTGTTGCTTAGACTCTGCCCAAGACTACTTTGACAGCTCTATGTAAAGGCCCAAGTATTGCAGAATGTGGCATGTCCATAGGTTTACAGAGACAGACCATGGAGATAAAAAGGAAACCCTTTAGCAAGAAACCTTAGAGGACAAGGTTGCTGTGCTCCTTAGGTATCAGTCTGTTTAAAAAAATAACTCAAGGTCCTTTCTGACCAAAATGATTCTATGATTCTATGAACAGAATGGTGCATTAGGCTGACTATGCCTCAGAGAGCCAGGCTGTAGACAGATGTGTTTTTTCTGGACCTTTTTTTTTTTTTAGAATTGCCAGCAAAGATGCAGCTTTAAGACATTGAAGTCCATCAGTGTGCAGGGGAGAAATCATTGCACATGAGGACATTTTACTGTGAATCATGCTTTTTGGGTGGGAGAGTCAAGTAAAGATTAAATAAAGGTTTCAGGCATTTTTCTCCATAGTATTGCACCTGGCAAATTTCCAGAGAGAAATAAACCCTGAGATCTAGGAGGCAGACTGAAAGCTTCTCAAAGACAAAATGAAATGCTACATTTGACTCCATTAAGAAAATTATACCATTTCAGAAGAAATGCAGAATATAAATCTAGTCAGAATGAAGTGAGGGCCTGACTAAAAGCTAAATTTCTCTTGCAGATTTTGTGGCTTTGTGTTTCCATCACCGTATTTCATCTATAGCATAAACATAGAAAACACAGCCATTAATGCCAGGCCTAAAAAACATTTAAAGTTATTCCCTTTTTGAGCAATGCTTTTCCAGCACTCCAGATATACAGTATTTGCAGATTTTAAGCACTGTCCATCAGACATACAGTTCCCCAAAGTGTTCTTTTTTTCCAACAAACTAATACTTCATCTGCCTCGCAAAACCTTGTCTTTTAGGATTTCTAGTTGAAAGATTTCGTTTTTTTATCACAATGATGTCTCAGATTAGTGAGGGCGGCTACTTCCTCCCCACCTCTGTTCCAAGATTTTGTTGTATGTAGTTACTTTCATTTTTCATCCTCTGCTTTCCAAATCAACTCAGCTGTGGATGAAGATATATATCCTATTAGCGCTATCCCTTTGGGGAATGCCTACAACAGCTGCAGCTGCCATTTCATTTCTCCTTAATACCCTTGTGTCCTAGAATACAAACGAAACAAATGTTGGTATCTTGTCCACTGCACACCCCACATTGTATTATTTTAAACATACTGTACAGCTACATAAAATGCCCCTGATAAGACATTGTTCATCACTTGCAAAGAAGCTATTAGAATAACAGTTTTTGCCTCCATAATCCATCCTGGAATAATGAAACTCCACGCTGAATACCAATAAATGATCCAAGATCTCATAAGTCTTCTTAACTCTGAACAGTGAAATATTAAAATACTGCAGAAACCATGACAGCTGACAGGTGGAGTCATTAGAAAAATGTATGCAAATCCAGCAGCAAATGACGCTGCATAAAGTAAAGGGGTTTACAGCTAATGACTTGTACTGATGTGCAGTCCCATATTCTGAAAAGAAAAAGTCTAACATTTTTATTGATGACAAGTAAAACAGTAATATATTTAAATTCAGATATCTTTTGTCCTGCACTGAATTCAAACTTGGCAGAAAGACTTAAAAACCTAACAAGTGAGATCTCAGATCTTGCTTATACTTACAGTTTGACATGTCAGCTAATGTATTTAAAATTCAGCTAAGGATAAGAACCCAACATATCATCAGCACTGAATTTCCATCTGCAAGTAAAGATACTGTTACTGACTAAAACAAGACTGTATCTTGTTCTGTGCAGTCAAGTAGCAAAGAAAAAGAATTTTAGAGTCTTTGGCTGATACTGTCTCATATATTTGCTACTTCCCTGCCCCCAGTAGTGGTACTACACAGCAAAAGAGGAGCTGATGATAACCAGTACATTAGCAGGGAATGTAAGGGCACATTAAAGGCGTATAGCTACCTCCTCCACAAGGAAGAAGAGAAGAGTTTTAGTGGTTGGAGACTCCTTCCTAAAGGGATCTGAGGGCCCAATATGCAGAGCTGACCCCCATCACAGGGAGGTCTGCAGCCTGCCTAGAGCCCGAATCAGGGATATCACCAGGCAACTCCCCAACCTGGTGAAGGCCACAGACTACTACCCCCTGCTGATCTTCCAGACAGGTGGGGAAGAAGCTGCATCCCGTAGTCTGAGGGGGCTGAAGAAAGACTACAAGGCCCTAGGACGGTTGGTGAAAGAGTCTGGGGCACAAGTTGTTTTCTCCTCCCTCCTTCCATTTTCAGGTGATGACGTGGGATGGAATAGTAGGATTCTCTCTATTAATGCCTGGCTACGAGACTGGTGCTACAGGCAGGGCTTTGGGTTCTTTGATAATGGCTGGTTTTATAAGACACCAGGCGTGACCGTAATACATGGGAAAGGTTTATGTCATAGGGGCAAAAGAGTTCTGGGACAGGAATTAGAAGGGCTCATT
This sequence comes from Nyctibius grandis, assembly GCF_013368605.1. NCBI lineage: Eukaryota > Metazoa > Chordata > Aves > Nyctibiiformes > Nyctibiidae > Nyctibius > Nyctibius grandis. The sequence goes on from NC_090661.1 coordinate 53,776,941, forward strand.
CGGAGAGCTTTAAACTAGATTCGAAGGGGGATGGGGTAGTAGCTGGGCTTGCACCACTGGGGCAATGCTCTAGTGTTGAGGTAGACCAGGAGGCCTCCCATCCCCCTGGGGTGAGATCGGTGTGCCCAGCTCGCTCCCTGAAATGCCTGTGCACCAATGCACGCAGCATGGGGAATAAACAGGAGGAGTTGGAAATCCGTGTTCGGTTGGGGGGCTATGATCTAGTGGCAATTACAGAGACTTGGTGGGATGCCTCGCATGACTGGAATGTGGTCATGGATGGCTATGTCCTGTTCAGGAAAGACAGGCCGCTAAGGAGAGGTGGTGGAGTTGCTCTTTATGTGAGTGAGCAGCTAGAATGTATTGAGTTCTGTCCAGGGGCGGATCAGGAGCGAGTTGAGAGTTTGTGGGTGCGAATTAAGGGGCAGGCTGGCAGGGGTGATACTGTTGTGGGTGTCTATTACAGGCCACCGGATCAGGATGAGGAGGGTGATGAGGCCTTCTACAGGCAGCTGAGAGCAGTCTCACAATTACAGGCCCTGGTTGTCATGGGGGATTTCAACTACCCTGATATTTGCTGGGAGGCCTATTCAACCAGCCATCCCCAGTCCAGGAGGTTCCTCCAGTGCGTTGATGATAACTTTCTGATGCAAATGGTGGATGAGCCAACTAGGAGAGGAGCGCTGCTGGATCTTATCCTCACTAACAAGGAGGGTCTGGTTGAAGAGGTGAAGGTTGAGGGCAGCCTTGGTTGTAGTGACCATGAGATGGTAGAGTTCAGGATCTCATGTGGCAGGAACAGAATAGCTAGCAGAATCACAACCCTGAACTTCAGGAGAGCCAACTTTGGCCTTTTCAAGCAATTACTAGGGGAAATCCCATGGGACAGGGTACTAGAAGGTAAGGGGGCCCAAGATAGTTGGTTAGCATTCAAGGACTGCTTCTTTCGAGCTCAAGATCAGAGCATCCCAACAGGTAGGAAGTCAAGGAAGGGTACCAGGAGACCTGCATGGTTGAACAGGGAACTTCTGGGCAAACTCAAGTGGAAGAAGAGGGTGTACAGATCGTGGAAGGAGGGGCTGACCACTTGGGAGGAATATAAGTCTGTTATCAGAGGATGTAGGGAGGCAACTAGGAAAGCTAAGGCCTCCCTTGGAATTAAACCTTGCAAGAGAGGTCAAGGACAACAGAAAGGGCTTCTTCAAATACATTGCAGGTAAAGCCAACACTAGAGGCAATGTAGGCCCACTGATGAATGAGGTGGGGGTCCTGGAGACAGAGGATAAAAAGAAGGCGGAGTTACTGAATGCCTTCTTTGCCTCTGTCTGTACTGCTGGAGGCTGTCCTGAGGAGCCCCGGACCCCTGAGGCCTCAGAAGAAGTCAGGATAGAGGAGGAATCTGTCTTGGTTGATGAGGGCTGGGTCAGGGACCAATTAAGCAACCTGGACGTCCATAAATCCATGGGCCCTGATGGGATGCACCCGCGGGTGCTGAGGGAGCTGGCAGAAGTCATTGCTAGGCCACTCTCCATCATCTTTGCTAAGTCGTGGGCAACGGGAGAGGTGCCTGAGGACTGGAGGAAAGCGAATGTCACTCCAGTCTTCAAAAAGGGCAAGAAGGAGGACCCGGGTAACTATAGACCGGTCAGCCTCACCTCCATCCCCGGAAAGGTGATGGAGCAACTTGTCCTTGGTGCTGTCTCTAGGCACATCAAGGATAGGGGGATCATTAGGGGCACTCAGCATGGCTTCACCAATGGGAAGTCATGCTCAACCAACTTGATAGCCTTTTATGAGGATGTTACCCGGTGGATAGATGATGGTAAAGCTGTGGATGTGGTCTATCTCGATTTCAGTAAAGCGTTTGACACGGTCTCCCACAGCATCCTTGCAGCTAAACTGGGGAAGTGTGGTCTGGATGATCGGGTAGTGAGGTGGATTGTGAACTGGCTGAAGGAAAGAAGCCAGAGAGTGGTGTTCAATGGGACAGAGTCCAGTTGGAGGTCTGTGTCTAGCGGAGTCCCGCAAGGGTCGGTTCTGGGACCAGTTCTATTCAATATATTCATTAATGACTTGGATGAGGGATTAGAGTGCGCTGTCAGCAAGTTCGCTGATGACACAAAACTGAGAGGAGTGGCTGACACAACGGAAGGCTGCGCAGCCATTCAGAGGGACCTGGACAGGCTGGAGAGTTGGGCGGGGAGAAATTTAATGAAATATAACAAGGGCAAGTGTAGAGTCCTGCATTTGGGCAAGAACAACCCCATGTATGAGTACAAGTTGGGGGCAGACCTGTTGGAAAGCAGCGTAGGGGAAAGGGACCTGGGGTTCCTAGTGAACAACAGGATGACCATGAGCCAGCAGTGTGCCCTTGTGGCCAAGAAGGCCAATGGCATCCTGGGGTGTATTAGACGGGGTGTGGTCAGCAGGTCGAGAGAGGTTCTCCTCCCCCTCTACTCTGCCCTGGTGAGGCCGCATCTGGAGTATTGTGTCCAGTTCTGGGCCCCTCAGTTCAAGAAGGACAGGGAACTGCTAGAGAGAGTCCAGCGCAGAGCCACGAAGATGATTAAGGGAGTGAACATCTCCCTTATGAGGAGAGGCTGAGGGAGCTGGGTCTCTTTAGCTTGGAGAAGAGGAGACTGAGGGGGGACCTCATTAATGTTTATAAAATGTAAAGGGCAAGTGTCAAGAGGATGGAGCCAGGCTCTTCTCAGTGACATCCCTTGACAGGACAAGGGGCAACGGGTGCAAGCTGGAACACAGGAGGTTCCACTTAAATATGAGGAAAAACTTCTTTACGGTGAGGGTGACTGAACACTGGAACAGGCTGCCCAGAGAGGTTGTGGAGTCTCCTTCTTTGGAGACATTCAAAACCCGCCTGGACGCGTTCCTGTGTGATATGGTCTAGGCAATCCTGCCCCGGCTGGGGGATTGGACTAGATGATCTTTCGAGGTCCCTTCCAATCCCTAACATTCTGTGATTCTGTGATTCTGTGATTCAATGATGTAGTTTAGACGCATGACAGCATGAATGGAGTTCATGATGCTACATTTCCTCTGCTGCAAATGGGGATACACACTGGGACCGAAGACTGGGATTCACAACCAAGCACTCTTGAAGGGAAAGGATGAGGAGGAACAGCCAAGCCCAGCTGAGAGGATAGGTCTTGAACCACAGCCTACCTAAGGCTGCACAAAACCCATCACGTACAGCACCGAGTACCATCCAACCCTTAGCATGATTGTGGCAAGGGTTGCATTTCTATAGTACCTTCAGCCCAAGTGCCATGAATGTTAATGAATTTAACTTTGTAATACTGAAGTAAAGGAACGTTATCATCCTCAAATCACAGGTAAGGACACCCTGACAAGGAACAGTGCTGTTCTAAAGTGTGTCCTAAAGTGCACATATTTAGCCTCTGACAAAACCAGGAGTGAGGGGCAGTTGTCTGATTTCCCAGTTTTAAAGCTTCAGCAAAAATATTGTGCCTATTCCAAAGTATGGCACAGTGACTTACAAAGAAGAGAAGCAGAGCTCTATTCAATTATCGTCCTACTAAAAGTGAGTTGTACTTGGATTATGTGGGATTTCAGGATCAAAGTAAAACTGATCCAGAAACCTAGCCACTTTTAATTGCTTTGAAACTTTATTTTTAATTATTCTTTCTCCAAGTATATCTGCATTCTCCTTGAACATGATTTTAAAAGCATACTGGATAGTTTTAGTAGACAAGGATTATGAAGTCAATATTTTGATTGAGAAATTCCATTCAAAACTACAAAGTAAGATTCTATTAACATTTCTTTCATCCATTCAGTAACCTGTACTGTGCAAACTGGCATCATCTGCAGCATCACTATCAGTCTCAAACAGAGGCACCTCCCTGCACTCACCAAACCTGTACAAATTACCTAATAAGGAGAGTTCATTGTGAATTAAGACACCCAAATGCTAAAAAAAAAACCATATCCAGGAAATGTTTCTCCCTAAGATTCCATTGATGGTCTTCTCAAAAAAGAGAGCATAATAAAGTAACTGTAATAATCACTTTTCTTCAGCGTTGTATGGCTTGGTAACTTTTACTGGTCATCTCAAACTAATCTGCAAACAGTGGTACCAGAAGTGGTGCTGGTTTCTGCAAGGGCTACACCTGCTCATCAGGTAATAAATACTGTGTATTTCCATGGGTCACTGTCAGCCCTTGGCAATGGCATTCATTTACAGCTGACCAGCGACCTGAAGCTGTAACCAAGGACAGGAAGGCTGGTGACTGAGAGGGGAAACCAGGACAGGGTGCTGTGCTCATGGCAGAGCCCTACAGAATATGGGAGAAGAGCCAAACTGGATTCTTTTTGCCAGCCTTGCCACTGTGCCTTTTCTATTCTCAAAGGATGACACAGCTATGTAATCTCATGATAACTGGCATCTCTAACTTCTCCTTGTTCATGTCCTTCAGAGCTCTTCCTCCACTATATCTGTCAGCAACTACTCACAAAATTCTGATGACCAACTCCTTCACACAGAAAAAGAAGTAAAGAGAAAACGCCACACAGGAGGTATGCAACTATATTAATGATAATTTGGGGTCTTCCAGCACTCTTAGTTTTATTTGTGTCTTTTAGAGTGCAAATTGTTCATGACAAAGATAATTATAAGTGAATAATACTGTTTCAGTCATTCCCCAGACTATCTGTACATCCGCAGTGAATTTGCTAGGTAGTTTTGGCCAGATTTCTATGGCTAGATCCACAGCACTCCTGGAAGGGCGATGCTGATGACGATATAAGATTTTTCTAGCCATGGAGCCAGACTGTGACAATACATTCTAGCCTGGAGAAAGCACCTCGAGTTCCTGTTCCGGGAACTCGTTAATTATTTGTGCAAAGTGAAACAAGCCAGCCAGAAGTTTACCTGCACAGAGAGGAGGAAAACCAGAAAACATGGGATTAATCCTGCTGAGAAGGACAGAATTGAATCTGAGTTTCCTGTGTCCTCGGAAAAAATCCTCACCACAGTGTTACTCACTTAAGGGCTTCTGCTTCCAAGATTGAAAATCTAACTCACCACCTTTTTCAATCTCACATTTCCACAAAGTGTATTTTATCGCAGATCCAACGGAACACCCCACGCAGAAATACAACTCTGACATCAATGTGAAAAGGTTTTAAAATGTCTTTGTCCTCATCACTATTCAGATAGTCCTATTTATGTGGTCCATTGTCAAGGATTTATTTGGTGATAGAGAAGTAAATACTCACTTGGTCATTCATAATGTCATAAACGTACAAATAAACCAAATAAAGGTTTCTTAAAGAGGAATTTTGCAAGAGGAATAAATAGGCAGATAAAACAGAACTGCTATCTCCTTAAGCCTTATGGAAGATACCAGACACCTGTGAGTAGAACCCAGAGAAAAATACTGGCCTTTTCAGTAACTGCTTTGAGTGTTATTCTTTTTAATCTGCTAATGAAGGAGCTGTATTGTTCCTTGGTTTTGCAGGTTCCTCTGGGCATCATAATGACAGATCAATCTCACAAATACAACCTTCAGTTTTGCATGAAGTGAGGATATGGCATCATTTCCACCCTTGGTTGTGCTGACAGTATCCATAATCAGCAAAGTGATTTCCAAAGAGAACAGAAGGCAGAGAGCTTGCAATGAGAAACATGCCGAATCCACAGATAAAAACAAGAAATGGATGGGCAATGTGTGTGGTAAAATATGCTCGGGTCTCAAGCAATGATGTATCATGTACTTGAGAAATGACATATGGCACTTGCCTGCAATCCTGGCTGGCTGAATGCCCAGTGCAATGTGAATTATACATAATTGCTTCACACCAGTGAAAAGCTCCTTCTGCATATTATCAACATATTCATATTGGGTCCTTACTTATGAGACAGGAGATAGTGACAAGGAAAAACAGTTTCAGAGCGCAGTACAGTGGTTTGCCGTACCATTGGTGCAACATTTTATGCAATGTATTACATTGTCTATCTACATAGTGTAACTTGAGACATGTCCAAATATTAACAGTTTCTAATTTTATGCTCTCCATATAAATATGTATTATCAAATAAACAAAATTCCCTTCTATATATTGTACAGGAGTGACTGATTGTTAAAATATTTATTGGATACAAGGTGAGACCCCATAGCACCTGGGCAGGCCCACAGACCAGCCTTCCTCAAATTTTATGCAGTGTGAAAAGGAAAACATAGCGCAGTATAGCTATCTTGTTAATTTAAACCAGAGCTGCTGCAGCTAAAAAGAAAAACCCTACTTCTTACTGATCTTTATTTCATTTTCAAAAGTAACCTATTCAGAGCTACCTACATGGCTGCAGCCATAGAACAACAGAGTCATAGAATGGTTTGGCCATCTGCCAGCCTTGAGCTCAGGTCAGAGGACTCCTGTCCATATCTCCTAAGCTAGTTATGGGCCAGGCACACTTGAACTCCTTTTTATGTGACATGCTTTTGTTTAGGATATGGTCATTGTATGTTCTTATGTTTTGAAGATTTCCTTTGGTGACTTCTGGGGACATTGTGATGCTTCAGCAGCAGCAGGACACAAGCTCCCAGCTCTGCCTGTTTGCTGAAAAACCCTTCCACCATCTCCTCCCAACACCACCACTTCCTTCTGTATAATTATGCTATTCAGTTCTTACTACCAAGTGCTAGAATTCTAGAAACAGCTCATTTGAAATGTGCACACTGCTTGCTTGTAAAATATTTGGCTCTGCCCTTGCAGGAATAAAGCTGGTTTATGATGTGAATAAGGAGAAGGCTGCAATGCCACATGGTTGCTCATTGTCACTACATGAAACTAGCTACAAAAAACCCCACATGCCACCTGAGTTCACTCCTAAATGGATTGGGCTCCATTTCCCTGACTCTTCCATTTCCACAGCCAACATGTGTGATTGTGAGACACCTAGCAAGATGGCAGGCGGGGTAGACAGATATCTGCCACTTGTCAACAAGAACCAATAGTAGGAAGGTCACTGGATTTTCATCCAAATTTCTTCAACTGCTTTCATGAACCGTATCCTCTGACTTTCATTATGTATTCACTTGCAGCCTTTGCTGCTTGTCTGCTGCTCCTGGTATACATCTGGGTGTTGTCAGGATACATCTGTCTGAGTACTGCCAACTATTAACCATATGAATTACAAAACACGACATCATTAGATTTAGATGTATCAGAAGAAGAATCTCATGCTATTTCCAGAAAAGTCTACCTAATTTCTGTCATGGATATCAAAGGGAACATATCACCTGGAGAATTCAATAACCTTTTTGTAAACAAGCATTTGAAGCCACTTTTGTTTTTTTAAGGAAGTCTCAGTTCCTTAGTTCTACCTTATTGTGGCTTTAAAAAAAATGAAGCTATGATTAGCAATTTACATCTTCAATCCACTGGGTAGCTGTGACTGAATTGAGTTCTCACTGCTTTGTTGGGAAGCCATTAATTTCCTTAATCCCATTCTGCTGACAGAGAAACTGAGGCACAAAACTGGCCAACTTTATCATGAGTATTTAATTTAAGTTTTTCAAGATTTCTTCATTCATGACGCTCTTGATACTTTAGTCCTTTGTTAAATCTTACTTTATTTTTTCTTTCAACATATTCAGAAATATTTTGAGGTTTTCTAATTAGTTCTTGAACGGAAATAATCTCATATATGCACCAGTGCATCTGCATCTGATGAATCCATTTCCAAAATGTCCATGAGCAGCCTGCACTGAACAAGAGATGATAAATAAAACCTTCCATTGATGGACCAAATTTAGTTCATGTCTTAAAACACTTTACAAATATGGACTTTTTAGAGATGGGGAAACCAAGTCACAAACAGATTAAAAAAAATAGAGAAACAAGCAGCAAAACGTGGAAGAAAGCCCAGATTTCCTGATTTTAATCATTCAATGCACTAAATCAGAACAGCCAGACTGAATTCTGATCTGTCTCTTAAACACTCATGCATATGCAAAAGCATTTGAAATTTTCAGGCCTTTTTAATAAATTTGAATAAACAAGTAGCATATAAAAAGCCACCTTTTATAGTGATACGGCTAATACTGCTCTCTATTACAGATCACATTTCAGAATTTCAGTATTATGTCAAACGAACACACAGTAGGAGGACCATTTTAAGCAGTGCATGCTATGCTGTGAAGCTTTTAAACCATGATTTACCTCCTTCTTCTTCGTGGTACCAAATTAATAATCTCAGTATTGAGAAATGTTGGCAAATGCTTAATCATCTGCATGTCTAACATATTGCAGATTCAGTGCACACAAATGCACGCACAAATGCACACATGCAAAACCGAGAATCATTCCAGTTCCCAGATGAAGAACTATCAGTTCAGAGAAGACTCACACTAATACAAAAGCTGCACATGCCTTGGATGCTTGCAGATACCTGAGTTCAATTTACAGCGCCATTTTATTTGTCCTTTCCCACTGAATGCACAACAGAACAGATGGTTCAGGTGAGTGACTGCTGCTCATTCTAGCTTCACTTGTCATTGAAAGACCCAGCTACATGAACTTCACGCAGGGACTGTGGGAAATGTGGATGGCTGCTTCCTTGTGTGATGGGCTTATGGGTCCCAGTTTGTATCAGACCAATGGATGTTTGCTGTTTGACTGCTTTCTTTTCATTAATTCTGGGAACCTCTGCCATTTTGAGAAACAGACCATAATATACAAGACAAGATTGAGCGATCTTAGTCACAGACACTACAAATGTCCAGTTTTCAAATGGATTAATGACAAAAACAAAAACCACTTATTGTACCTTGCACATAGGCACTGCATATTCTAAAAATCTTGGCTAAATGGTAATAAATATAGGAAATCTAAGCAGCCTTTTTTTCAAGGCTGCCAGTTGTTGCAAGTGTATATAAAATTTATTTCTTTATGGCAAATCAATATTTACTATGCGAACAGCAGCTGAATGTAGGCCCTATTCATCCTTTCTAACACTAGATTTGTTTTTATGGCTGTATGAAAATCATTTAACTGCTGTACTTTTAAAATTCTGTTGACATAACACAACTCTGGAACATTGTGACAGATTCTAGGAAAAAGACAAATCACAACTAATAATAATATGTGATAAAATGTCACCAAAAAAATTGTCCAAAAAATGTCAGCTTTGGGAGAAGGGGTCTTCCAAAACAAATAATGAAATCTGAAGCCGTAAAAGATATCTGGAAATTCATTACTTTCAGTCCAAAGAAGCAAATTAGAAGCAAATTCTTTTTTTTTTTTTTTTAACTTGTATATTGCTGACCTCTTTTACACCGAATTACCGTGATATAATAGTCATGCTCATTCAAGATGTGGCAGGAAGTCCCCACGGAGAGAGATCCTGGGCCATTACATTTATGTCAACAAGGTTAAGTGTGACTTGGTATCGAGGAGGGAGTGACACACACTGCGCAAAGCAAGACAGTCATCTGGAGTACCAGCTTAGCTGCGTGAACCGCCCTGGCCATCTTGGGAAGAGTGAAAGGACCTAAGAAATCCACACAACGATTTCATCTCCACCTCTGCATTGACCAGAAACAGGATATACAACTCTAAATGCTTGTCAGTCAAATCCAGTCTTTTCTTCACTGTCCTTTATGAAAAAATCAACTTTCCTGCTAGCTCTGAGTAACCCTTGACATTGGCGAAGCTCTTGGTTAAACCTGTTGTTCCCTGCAGAAAGGCAGAAAGAAGAAAAGCCGTAGCTGGTCCACAAACAACATCAGCGATATGATCCTGTGTTTAAGCTGTTCCTCGCCTTAAGTTTAGTGCCGTTTCTAGCTGTGTCTGTGTATGAAATTGTGCTAGTTTTACACAAATTAAAAAAAAATGTACCTTAAGTATTTTAACAGAAGTGGTAGGATGTTAGATTATGTATGTATGTATGTCTATGAAAATATCCACCATTGTTTGTGTCTAAGCATCACTGAAAATTAGTAGAGAAAATTCATCCAAATCAGGTGACATTTTTTCCTCTGTGTCCTTGTGATTAGAGGAATATGACTATTTGAGTAGGAGGTGTCTTCTGACTACTGATTCTTTTACACTCAGAGCTGAATGCCATCAAAATACAGAACCCAAACTGAAATATCATTGCTGCCCACAAGACTTTAGGCTGTTCAAGACCAAGACTCAGATATTGGCAATGCAGGTTCACCTCTGTAAGAGCCTTGAACCTGCCTAGTAGGAGAGCTGCATTCACAGGTTCTAGTTTTCTGACTTCAGAGAAGCAGAAAAATCTCATTAGAAATTTTCTGTGCAGCAAAATGTGCTCTCTTCTGTCAGCTTGACAGCTATCTAGCAGGCATGGGTGGCCTCCCAAATGACCAGCCAAAGATCACGACAGTCCATAGCTCCAGCTGTTTCCTCGCTGTCAGCAACAGCCCATTGTGTCTCACCAGGGTGCCCCATGGGCACTAAAAGCTCAAACTTTTGTGGATGGCATAAATTAAGGAAAAACTCAGCATAAATCAAAGATCACTGAAGTGAAAAGTATGTGGAGGAACCAGCTGGCTGGGGTGTCCTGAACTGAGAGTGAATGTTGAAATGAGCCATTGATACATTTTACGCAGATGTGCAAGTTAAGACTGGGCCCAGCCCTGAAGGACAAACTGTTTTTCTGTCCTAAAGGGAGATCTCTCTGCATATAAGTCATGAAAGAGCATTCCCAAATGAGCTTTATGTTGACCTTTCTGGTAAAAAGAAATACCAGGTTGCATTTCACATTTTATTAAGAAAACCCAATCTGATGTGAGTTGGAAATGGGGCTGAAAGGAAGCAGCAGGGTGCAGTAATGGCCGGCATCTCCCGGTCACTGGGAGTCCCGGCAACTCCAAAATAAGTTTTAAGGAGTGGATACTAAATGTGTAGTTATGATGTAATGTCTGTCATATACATTGCTTCCTTCCTCATGGCAAGGAGATTTCCACCTCACCGTTACCCTTGTCCAAGGCCAGGACAAACGTACTGTGCTATAGCTAGTGGGTAATTTCAAATTCCTTCACTTTAAAATTTAATGAACCACCTACTCTTTCACAACAATAATTGTTTTCCACATATTGCTTATTCATAAAATATGTATCTAATCCTGACTCTTCACTTCCTATTTACTCTCTAAATAGATACTCTGTTCTGCCCAGGCAGCCCTGTCACCATGTTTTAAGTCCGGGGACATGTGCAGAAACCTTTGTAAAATAATTATGGGAAGCTAGTGGGGTAGAAGGAAATGTTATCAGCCATTATCTCTTGCTCCAGAGGATGTGAGGAGAATATAAATAAATCCAGACACTGCAAATGCGTTGCTGCAAGCTAGGCGATTGAAGTATTTCAGATTCCTACAAGTCTATTTAAAGCAACTTAAATCTTTTTGATGGCCAATAGTTCACTACAGCCTAGCTGCTTGCACAGACTAAGCTTCGCTACCATGCTGCACAAAGTCCACGGGAAAATGGCTTCAGCTCCTGAAGAATATTAACATAGATGAGACATTAGGTTACAGATAGGTCTTCAGAAAGTGTTTTAGGCTACTTTCATTTAGTTGAGAAATACACAAGCTCCCTCATAAGGCTTAGTACTGTTTCTCAGGCTCATATACTTCAACCTTCATTCACATTGGTACAACTTCCACATTCAGAGGAGTGGCAGGTCAGAAGTTGTTTTTGCAACAGCTTGTAGAGCTAAGGAACAATTTAACTCTCTCAGTCAAGAAGTACTGCCCAGCATTTGCTGACAATATTGAAAATACCAGCTCTACCACAGCACGTTTGGCCAGTATATGTGCAACCTATTTGGAAGGCTGTGCAATGCTTTCACTGTCTGAGTGCCTGAAGCTGCTCACAGCCTCTGAGAAGTGAACTCAGCTTACACACCGCAGAGGAAGAAGCCTGGTGTTAGTAAGGGAGGGGAGAGGAAAGGCGATGGGAGTGGATGGAAGGGCTGAATATTGCTTGCTTGCATCAGTTTAGCCATATCTAAGAAACCACTAGAGAAAAAATTAATATATTGCATTTTACAGCACATTTCCCCCCCACCCCCAGATATAGTACAGACTATAACCAACCTCAAGAAAAATGAGAAATATAAGAGTAATCCATAATTTGGGATAAATCTAAGGAAAAAAAAATTATCTTAAAAGCAAAAAAAACCAGACACGTCATTGCCTAAAGAAGTCTGGTCATTAATTGGAGTTATGCAGGAGAACAGCTTCTGCACACTGCTTTAGCAGAGGCAGAAGAAGTAGGGGAATTCAAGAGGAGGAACAACAACTGTGTTAGAGAATGCAGCAGATGAACAAACTGATGAGATATCACCTTGGGGAAAGCCTAAAAAGTCTAGAAATAATAACCTTTTGGGACAAAGTGCTATTTGAATAACTCAGAACTAACATCAAAGACTAATTCAGAGAAACACTGTTTTGTAGATATCTCTTGTAAATAAACATAATTGCATCAAAGATGTCAGACTCCAATAAGTTGCAAAAATATTGACAGTGCTTGAGAGCCTTACACTCCCAAATGATTCCGGTGCACTTTATAAATTCAGAAGTAACTTCATCTAACCAACATTTTGCTCCCACAGAGATGGAAGGCAACAGCCTATTTAATAGCTCACAGTGCCACTACACAAGGCATTAGATGGTAGGGAGAACGACACTGTGATCCACTGAAATAGCGGGAAGTGGAGATAAGCAGGATAGAATTACACAAATTAGAAATGGACCCACACATCAAGCTAACGGCTCTGTTCTTAGTGAAAGAGAGATAGAGTCTTTGTGCTCATCTGGAGCCTGCCATTACTGACCTCACCCAGCTTCTATCAGTATTCTGGATAATTGATACTACACTGCATAGAGAAAAAACTACAACATTAGTAAAGTTTTAGCAGTATCCTACATTTTCTTTAAGTACATCTTAATCAAATGCTAAACATACCTGACCTTGTTTACCTAGAGATATCTAACAAGAATCCAGGCCCTGCAAAGCATGCTTCAGTCCTCTTAATGCATTTTGAAAGAGGTTAGGAAAAGCCAGGTAAACAGTCGTAACTTTGATATGGATAGTGCAGGCTTTTTATACAGATTTCCAAAGAGAAAAAAAAAATATTTGATTCCTTTTTAAAATATGTAAGCATGAAAGACAGAATACTGGGGAACAATATTTTTCCACAAAAAATAAAAATAAGGTATTAGATTTACCACCTTGGACATATCAAGATGTCAGGTACTATCTGTCCCCACTGGGTTAGATTTTTCAGCATTTCCTTCATGGGGAGGAACGTTGGGCCTTTAACAGTGAAAACAATGATTAGACCTTTCCCCCCAACTACCTGTTTATGTGTTTGAGAGGATATATTGCAACAACAGGCAACACAAAAAAATAAAAAGTATTTTAAAACAGGACAAGCAAGTCCTCCCCTATCAGTTGCTCAGCATTATTTCCTTCATATTTTTTATAAAAAAAATGGAAAAACATAGTAGATAAAAAACTGAATTTCTAACCTATAAACAAGTTTTCTTCCTTGTTTTTACATTTGTGTCAAAAAGAACTTGAGGAAGAAATATTTTCCACATTCCTATTTCATGTCTCTTTAAATGCTCTGTCAAAATTATTTCCGCTTGTGCTGCAAAGAGAATCTAAAGAACAAATCCTTATTCTACACTCATAATTTTCCTTCCTTTCAACTGCAGTTTTTATCCATTTGTGTTCTATATAAAAAAGAACCAAAAACTTGAAGACATTCTCTGTGGTGAAAAATCTCACACTGCTTTCCAATGTGATCAAAGCTAATCAGCTAATAACAGCTACAAAATAAAAAATCAGCTCTAGGAGTTCTAAAGTGAAGGAAAACCAGCCAAGTCAGATAATCCTAAGGGGTTTGGTTCTTTTCAAGTAATAAAATCCATTTGAAGACTTTTTTTTTTCTTTTTCTGGGAAATGTAGTGATAACTAAGGGGATACAGGATAGATATACAAATCATGAAGAATATATTAAGATATGGACATGGAGCTCTTGGAACAAGTCCAGAGGAGGGCCACGAAGATGATCAGAGGGCTGGAGTACCTCTCCTATGAAGACAGGCTGAGAGGGTTGGGGCTGTTCAGCCTGGACAAGAGAAGGCTCCAGGGAGACCTTATAGCAGCCTTCCAGTACCTGAAGGGGGCCTACAAGAAAGCTGGAAAGAGACTTTTTACAAGGGCAGATAGTGATAGGACGAGGGGAACGGTTTTAAAGAGGGTAGATTTAGATTGGATATTAGGAAGAAAATCTTTCCTGTGAGGGTGGTGAGACACTGGAACAGGTTGCCCAGAGAAGTTGTGGATGCCCCCTCCCTGGAAGTGTTCAAGGCCAGATTGGATGGGGCTCTGAGTCTAGTGGAAAGGTGTCCCTGCTTGTGGCAGAGGGGTTGGAACTAGATGATCTTTAAGGTCCCTTCCAGCCAAAACCTTTCTATGATTCTATGATATTGGAGGTCAGTTGCTATTTCTTGTTCCCTTCTCTTAGCAAATGAGAATAATTAATCCAGCACCAAGTTGAGTGGTAGCAATGGCATCTGATTTAAAACTCATTATATGTACCTTTTTAAGTGCAAGTAGACTTTGAAATTTGTGAGCAAGGAAGTAGTACATTTCACTCACAAAATTAAATATCTATATGCTTAATAGAACAGTTATGGTTTCATTACACACCGCTTGCACAGCCTGGGGGACTTTATTTTGAGGAGCTCTGTCCATGATGAACAATATAGATCTATGGAGAACTGATGGGCTCTAGTCAGGAAGAGACAGAACACACATTGTTCATGTTTTCTGCAGCTGATTTTCAATAGCCAGTGGAGATCCATACTCCAATGTTTTTATTAGAAATATTATTATGTGGTATATTTTGCCCATTGTATTTAATCTAACCGTGTCCAAAACCCTTGCCTTCATTTTGCTCACCTCCAGTCACAGACCAGGGATATTGGAGTACCATCACTATTGGCTGAAAGCGCCCAGCCCCCAGAGAGTGGAGACTGTTTGGAGCCTGGGAAGAGCATTTCAGTCTCAGCACAAAGCAGGTTTTGACAGAGGCACACAAATAATTTGACAGCTTTTCACTAAACGGTATGAGCAGCCATAGCTAAACTCTCCTAGAAAATAAGCAAGCATAACTACAAGCAAAGTCAACAATCTACAAAAGCAGAAATTTATCAAGAGCAATGAGACCTTATATTATTTAAATCAAGACTGAGCATTACTCACAGAACCAGATGGCTCTCACCAGCTTCAGCATAAGCTCTAGATATTGAGCTAAAACAAAACTCAGGCACAAGGAATGTTTCCACTAATGTACTATTTCCAAAGTTCATGTAAACATCCTTTTCCTTTCCTTCAATATCTTACTCTTTATGCCCACGCTTCTCTCATGTTAACCCCAACTTAGCTTTGCTTCCGTGATGTGTAACCCTGGCAATCAGACAGAATCTTTCAGCATGCAGCCTTGGTATTTGTCTTAAGACCTTATAGTGTAATAACTTCTATATCTTCTGCACTAGTTAAATATTTTAACACATAGTAGGGTTGGGGTGCAGTATAATAAAAAAAGGCCAAACAATCTGAGGTAGCTCAGAAAAGCAAATATATTCCAGTCAGAGAAATGCAAAAGGCTTCAGATTTCTTCCTGTATTTATTTTTAAATTTGATCTTTCAAGCTTTTTCTGGTTAGCTGCAAGAATTATTTCAATTGAGATGCCAGCTGTTCTAAGAAACTTGGCTGAGTCCCATCTGGCCTAAACTATAAGGCATTCTGATATTATCAGCTGCTTTGAGCAGTGAGCTAAGACATAACTGGTTTGAAATTCAGAGCTAAGACACACCACACCATGAGCTGTGTCGAATGTCAGTCTGCCTCAAGTGCATTTGCGAAGCACGAGGCAAAGCTGAGTATCTGAATAAGAAACAAACGCCCTCAGAAGTGACAATATCCATCATAACAAGAGTCCTGGAATGTCTCGTTATAATCGCAATTTGCTATGTACCAATCACCACATCAGGCTGGCTGAGAACATCTCTTCTCTACTACTTCTGTATTTTCAGAGATATAAGCCACAACACATAAACACATCTGACAATGAGCAGAGCTGGACATCATTAACACTTACTGCTCACATCTCAGTCATACAAGCATTTCCAGTTGCTAAGAAAGGTCCATTCTAACTAATGCTACCAACAGAATATATTCCTTGTGAGGTGCATTGTGCAGTTTGGAACTGTTTACTTTTTATCAAACAACTGATTCTCCATGAAAAAAATATCCTTTGCTTTGTGTCAGTCATACAGTGTTCCCCTGACAGTCTGAGATATCTGTATAAATCGATATACACATTCTGACTTTATTAACTCTCCATATGGCTATAACCTTCTTATGCTTGTTACTCTATACTTCTGATTACATCAGAAGAGCTCAGCCTTTGGCTCATGGACTGTGTGCTGAGTCTGTTCAGGGTGGTCTGCTCTCCATTGCCATAGCTTTCCAAAGCACCCTGCCCAGGGCCCTTGACACCATCCTGTCCTGCCAAGCTGCATGGCACAAGTGCACGTATATATTTCATTCACTCCAGGACTGAGACAGTGTCAGCAGAGTGAGTTGGTGGCATCCACCTCTCCCCAGCCACCAGAATGAGCCACAGGGTCTGCTCTTCCAAGAAGATTGGATCCAGCTGGATCACATAATTCATTTAGAAGAGCTGAACGCTGTGCCTCAGTGTCTGCTGTGAAATCTGAGAAGGCTGATGGACTATTGACGACAGCATAACTCTGCCCTAGCAGGAGAATGAAGACAGCCTGTCAAACACTACTGATTTGCTAATGATGCTTATCTGCTGTAACCACCACAGAGAATTGAAAGTGGCAGAGTGGAGAGAAGAAAAACCTCAGGGAAATCAGTTTGAAACAAACTTCTGGAGTTGGCCAAAGGAGTAGAAAGGCTCTAATTTGTGGAAGACTCTTATTACAATAGGAAGTTCTCTCAAATAAGACACCAAAACCTAGAGATGATTTTGCAGGTTTTGGCCACGGGCTGTCTTTAGAACTGTACATCTCATGCGCTATATCTAGTAGCAAAATGGTCTGAATTTAAAACAGCTTTTACAAAGATGTGCAAAACTTAATGAAACTTTTCTAGTCTTTGAAAGATGCAATTATTAATCAGAGTATCTATGAAGGTGGGGATGGAGATGGTCTGCAGGAGGATGTCCTTAACCTAGCTGGGGAGTCAGCACAGCTCCTGGGGCTGAGGACAGCTGGACTGTGGGGCTCCACATACCCAGAGGAAAGCAAATGAGTGGACGCTTTGCCATGCCAAATTAAGACACAGAGTTCATTGTGGGTCAGGTCCTGTGACTGCTTCATCACTGTGGTTGAGTTCAGCAGCAGAATAAACCTCCAGAATAGGGATCTAACACAGATTATAACAAGTTATAGTTACAGTCTATTCAAGTTAAGAAATACAGAATAGCAGGACAGCTTTCCAAAGACAATTCATATGTAAAAATCAGATATACATCTATTGGACCTAAGCTCTACTGTTTCCAACAATGCCTTTTCCACTATTTTGACAGTTCTCACTGACTGATTTGTTCTTAGTTGAACTTTCTTCACCCAAGAAAATTCAACAGTTAGCTAGAAACAAAGAACCCGAGTTATCCAAGAAAAGGGTACAGAGTTCACCTATAAACCAGGCCTGGCAGATTATCAGGGATAACTATGGCATATAGAAAGTTCTGCCATCTGGTACCACAGTCCTAATGATCTGCATTCCCCATGGAAATGGCCTCAGGGCAGCACACTTGTTCCTTGATATGGATCTCCCACATGCACTTTTGTCCTGCAGAAGGCAAGAAGGGCTTTCTTTGTCAGCTCTCTATTGCCAGTAAGTCTTCAGTAGCATTGCTATAATGGAGCAGTCTGATGTTTTTTTCCATATTGGATATATTCAGACCATTTTTATTTCTTCTTTCTTTTCTCCTGTTCCTGCAGATGTTGTCCATTTTTGAAGCGCTATTATTAAAATAGCAGCTGGCTGAAAAAAGTTTGATGAAATCTTATTTTAGTCTTATATGCAGTCTGTCAAAATCCACATACTTCTGAAATTGTATTGATTTGCTACAATTTCTTTTTTATAGAATAAAACTGGAAAAAAGTTCAGCTAGTGTTGACATACCCTTTTGACATTTTTAATAGAATACAGCAGTGTTCTATATTGAAACAATAGCAGGTTATCCCTCTGCAGAGGATAGATAAGAAGTATTGTAAATGCTCAATATCAAGAACATCAAAAGCTTGCTAATGACCTAAAAATCAAAAATTAATTGTTTAAAAATGCAAACACGGATGCTCACTGAACATAACTTAAAGTGATTTGCAGATAACATCAGAAAATCTGAGGCATAAAATGAGCTGCAACCAGCAAAGAACATAAAAGGCAGTGAGAAAAGCTTGTATAAATACATTCAGGATAAAAGATGGAGAGCATTGCACTGGTCTTAAGCAGGAATGGTGAAAAATGTATGAAGGAATGTAAAAGGACAAAGCGTTCACTGCCTGAGCCTTCATAAAAAGAGTAGCTGTGACCAGGTTCTTAACACATTTCAGTGGTCTGGGACACCGGCTAGAATTAGGAGAGAACAGATAGCAAATATTTAGCTGAGACGTGTGCATGATAACAGAGCCTGCTGAAATTCACCTTAGGAGATTAAGAAATAATCAAAACAATATGAACTACTTTGAGGACACACAGAGGACTGACTGGAACAACTACAGTGCTCTTCCGCAGAAAGGGAAAAGGAGAAGCTGGAAAATTGTAGGCTAGTCAGCTTAAGTTTAATACCTGGAAAGATACCACAACAAAAGGAAACAATCTGTGTATAAGCATCTAGAGACATAAACACAATCAGAAACAGCCAGCTTGTATTTATCAAAATAAAGTGTGTTAAACCAAGCTAACTTCTTTCCAAGTGAATAACTTGGCTTTTCAGAATAACTTGCCTTTTTGGGGGGAAGGTAGTAGAGGAAATGGATGTTCAGTTTAGTGAAGTTGTTGCAGTCTCAGAAAACCTTCTCCGCAAGCACAGTCGGGGGATGTGGCCTCTATTATATCACCATAAAATAAGCCTGTCAGCTGTGGAAAAGGCCTGCTCAAAGAATAGTCAATAGTATTCTCACTCCGGTTTGAAATTGCACCAGCTTTTGAAATACTGAAATCCTTCACAGCATGGAGCTTCTGTTCTCAGCACACCTGTAATGGGAAGGGGTGATTTCTAGCCAGCAGCAAGAGCATCCCTGTGCAGAGGAAGCGTGCCAGACCATACCTGTGCTTATCACAGGACAAACTGATGGAGCTTGAGGCAGATGGTTAGTCTGGAAGCACTAAAACATCTCTGCGGGAGAGCCGCTGCTAAGCCAGTCTTCTGCCTGTGCAGGGTGACTGATGCTGCCAGGGCAGAGGGAAATAGCCACAACTGAGTTCCAGTGACCCTGACTGTCAGTGACTGTCAATGCAATTAGCAGTTTTATCTCCATCTATAAACCAAAGTACTCCTAGGAAATAGTGGTTAGTATTGCGCTACATCATTGTGGCATCTGGCTACGCTTGCTTTTCTCTTCCCTGGTACCCTTTGGCCTGAAGATCGTATGACTGGCAGGTGGAAAAAATGCCTCTCTCAGAGGGCATCTCAAGAAGCACCTTGTTCAGCATGTCAGTAGAAAAGAGGGAGACAAATACCTGTATCATATCCTTGAAGTACAGCAAACAAATTCAATCTGGTTGTACCAACCCTGTGACTAGTATCTGTTAACACTTAGTCCCAGATGGGAAAGGCACATGCCCATATAAATTCACAGAATCACAGAATCACAGAATCACAGAATCACAGAATGGTTAGGGTTGGAAGGGACCTCTGGAGATCATCTAGTCCAACCCCCTGCCAAAGCAGGTTCACCTTGAGCATGTTGCACAGGGTCGTGTCCAGGCGGGTTTTGAATGTCTCCAGAGAAGGAGACTCCACAACCTAAGTCATCCAGCTCATCTTTACTGTTTCTAATTCAAAGTATCTACAACTTTATAAAAATATTCACTCATTCGCGGTTTGTACAATAATATATTTATACTAATTCACAGTGACTGAATTGATACTTTTGGGTCATTAACTACAAGTCCTAAATTTTGCCGTATAGAAATTCCCGTAAAATAGATAATGTGGGAAGAATTAAGGGATTTTTTGAATACACAACATGCATTATTTTGCACATGTAAATTTGTTTAAAAAGAGATGTACATTTGTTTACAAAGAGTATCAGTAAGTTACTTATTATTATATTCCTAAGTTACTGATCTTCATCAGCTGAGATACATGAACTAAGCAATTAACTGAGCAATTGAGGCAGACATGCAGTCCCCTATAGTAACTTTAGCTGACAGGCTGCCAGAGTTAATTGGATCACATTGGATTGGATCACATGTGGCTAAGCCCTGTATTACATCTGGATGTAGTCCACCATGTTTTTATACATCTTTCCTAAACTTTTCTAGGCTTCTTTATTAATATATAATAGTAGTCCTTCACTAATAAAAGCAGTTAAGACTGTTCCTCTTGTCTTTAAAAACAGGAGATCAAGTAATAGGTTCTGTCCTTACCATGAAATAAAAATACATCTTTAATAATAAATATTCTGTAACTAAAATGCTTCTTTTTCTATCAGCTTTCCTATGGGTCATTTTCTTCCAATAAGCAAGGTCAGGGACAGCTACCAGACCATGCAAGGCTAATCTCCCTCAGGAGAATTTTAAATTATAACTTAGCTTATCTGATTTAAGTTCAAGTAGAAACTGATCTATAGTTTCTGCTTGCCGCCTTTGTGGTGTCATAGAAACGAGGTTATTAGCAAGAGTCACCTAAGGGCTTGTCTACAGGGGACACTCAAAAAAAGGGGTAAGATTTCATGCAAAGGCAAACAGTACAAAGGCAGAATGCCTGTGATTAACGAACAGTTAAAACAAAGGTGTAATAGCAGATGATTGCTCCATGTCAAACAGCAAGTGTGATGACATCTTTGGCTTAGATTCCTGCTTGCAGCTTGATGAGGGTAGAGAGCAGGGAAGGGAGGAATCTTCATCACAAGTCCAAACTACAGCCCATATTCCTTATCTTTGAGTCAACAGCAAGGTGTTTTACCAAATTTGTTTCTGCATCCCCCATCAAAGTAGTATCACCTACATTAGCAAAACAACTTTACATAAAATATCATTTGTTCTGTGGGGCTTGGGAGAGAAGAAGAGTAATGACAGGAGTCTAAAATTGCTATGCCAAGTTACTATCCAGCCAAAGCCATTCTTAGCTAGACATGAACTGCAGTAGAAGAGGCAGTAGCTCATCAGAAAGAGATTAGAAAACAGTTAAGAGGTCAAGGTGAAAGGGAAAAAGAAGACTCAGGTTTTGTCCACTTCCAGCACTCTGAATAAATCTTCTCCTGTGTCTCCTCCCTCATTCATTGGTAGCAACGACAGAAATGCTAATGTAAAAAGAGTTTGTGAGTGTTTGTACTACAGGTTAAGTTGGTAAAGGGGAACAGTAGCTTTTTTTCCACTGTGCTGTGTATTGACTGAATGTCAAGGTAATAGAAAGATGCAGCCCCCGAGGCACTACAGAGTTCACTATTGTTGATACCGCTGCTGAGACCTCATTAGAGATGACTTGCAGCTCAGAAATTTGCTAGTGTGAATGTGTGCCTGATCTCTGGATCCAACAGCCTCACCAGTTGTTCCTCTGTAGCACTTATTTGTCTTTGTCCACCCAGCCTCAGCTGCCTCTTGTGACTGACTGAAATTCCAATGAATTCTTCCATCAACTTTAGGACAAGAGGGCCTCTGGTCTACTCTTTACAATATTGCAAGGTCCTGGCATCTGCCAATTTGTGTGGAGCAAGCTACGCTAGAATTTAAGTTTGAAATATAGGCTATGTACGTTAGGAATTTAATTATAATAACCTCCAGGACAGTGTTTTGAATAGTTCTCCTGAACTAATTAGTTGACTGGCGTTTTAAAGCTTAACTGTTAATAATTTTATTTTCTCAGATAATAATTTGGAATGCAGCTAACCATCAGTGTAATTATATCCTTCACTAATTTTTCAATAGGTAAGCCTTATCAAGATCATAGGTCTGATCATCCTTTGCATTAGCTGGCATGTTGCATTGTTATTGTGCTTTGGAAGCCTCAGGAAAAAGCAAAATTTGGTTTGGGCAAACATCATTCAGTTTCTGCAAGGTTTCCTTTTCCCTCTTTTCTCACCATCACTCTTTGCTATCACAAAATTATTTGGTGCTAACTCCAATATATCAGAAACCTTCTCATGCTTCTTTCAGGGCAAAAACTACTGGCTAGCATTAGAAAACACAATTTCACACTGTAGGATCAGAAAAGGGAGGCAAAGAAATGAGGGATTTTGGGGTTTTTTTTGGACACACCTAAAACTTAGAGGAAGTTGAGAGTCAATATTAAGTGAAGCAGGAATGATTGTGCATGGGAAGGTAATAAATTAATTAAGAATCGTACAATAACCTTGATTTACCCAGAAAACAACAGTTTAACTCATTAAATAATTTTTATTTGAGATCTTTAGGAATCCAAACAATTTTAGAATTTGTCTGCAGCTTTGACAAAACCACATCTCAGAAATTCAGGGCATGTGATAACCAAAGATGAGCACTCTGTCTGGAACAGAATTTAGTAACTTTCCATTCCGATGTTACAGGCTAAAAAGCAGTAACTTTTAACATACCCTTAAAAATCAAGCTTGTGCAGAACTTACGGTGTAATTCCTGCTGTCACCCTCGCACTTCACTGACATTCAGTGTCAATACAGTTCCTTCTATCCACACACGTTTTACATGTGGACTGATGGACTTACCATCACTGAGAGCCAAACGCTGAAGTCCTTACTTAGCATCTAGCCAGCATTTCCTCAGGATGAAGTCAGTGGAAGTTTTGAGGTAGGTATGAATAAAATGCTGACTGGGGATGCTGCCACAGAGCATGAAGTATAAGCGAATTGGCATTGCTTTCATTTGAATGAAATACACTGAACCAAGAGGTACAGCTGAACGAAGTAGGTCTCAAACTCTAGTAACTCAGTCCCACTGGACTTTAATTTTACCTACTCAGTTACATGACTTTAATTCAATTGCCATTAAATAACTGATGTGGATGTCCTCTTGACTTAAACAAATATGGCATAAATTTTATGAGCCAAAACAATATAGATGTTACCATAATTGTATTTTAGGATTTTATTTCTAACTTAAACTCTGTAGGCCATGGTGGGCAACTGTATTTACAAGTTTGGGGATTGTTTATAGAATGAGAATATAGTTGGTTCAGGAAGGTTTATTAAAAAGCAGCCTTGGTAAATCGTTTAGCAGAGCATTGAGGATTAAGCAAACTACTCAGCCTGAATCCACACCGTCTGCAAATCTGATGTTTATAGTGGTCTCTGCATTGCCCAGACCTTTTGCAAACTATTTTTAGTGGCTAATTGTCCAGCTGCATTACATCTTCACCTAGATTCTCTGTCTTAGCCAAAAGGAAATTGAACCCCTGAGGAAGCAGAAAAATCAAACTGAATATTAAATGACATTGGAAATGTTGGAGTAGTGGGATATAAATGTCTTGCAAAAAAAAAGAAACTGAAAAATCATCACAGGAAAATCTATTTTTATGAGGGGTATTTTTTTTTTAAAAAAAGATTGAACTTGTCTGTGCGAGCGTGTTGAAAAAGCATATCTAAGGGCTTTTCTGGTGGGATAAAGCAACAAAGAGATATAAATTAAAGACCGGCTTTTAAAAAGCAGATTAGAACAGTAAGAGATAAATGCAAACGAAGGGTCGAAGCAGCATGAAGCCAAGAGAGCAAGGCTGTGTGGAAAGCCCGGGGGAGGATGGAGGAATGGATAAAAGACATGCTGGATCAGAGGCTTGAGCTGTTGTAGCAGCATCACTGAGGGCTGGATGAGATACGGGCTCCTGTCAGTGGTGGTTTAGGAGTATTAGGTTTGCCTGAGCCAGTCTGACATTTCCTCAGATGTGTTTATCAGCTCTGTTTGAGGGCAGCTGGCCCCTGGCACTTTACAGCTCTGAGGGGAGGAGCAAGAATTGATTCTTCATGACTGATGTTGCTGTGCTTGAATGCAGTCACTAATCCTCTGCACAGCTGCACAGCAAGTTCCCCTCGTCCCTGGAGCACAGCTGGAACACAGCCTGTCTGCGCTATATGGGGCTGTATACTGTAACAGCCCCAGTTTATGAGGGACACCTGTAATACTTCATCAGTCTGCTTTTTCATCATCTGGCTGGAAGGGAATTGAGCAAACATGCTGTCGTGCTAAGCAAGCTATGCAGAATGGGGCAGAGAGATTAAAATCACAGCGAAAACTAGGCATTAAAAATCCCTGATCCTAATGTCAGGGGTTTATCTACACAGTTTCTATCAGGTCCAGACTCAGCTCTGTGTTGAGATTTCTTCTATGCTGCTCAGAACTTGGAATGTAGGCTATTCGTGTTAGCACTTTCATTATAATAACCTCACAGGCAATGTTTTGAAAAGCTTCAGTGAACTAACTGGCTGACTGACATTTTTAAGCTAAACAAGCAGCAGTGGTGTTGCAGCATGTCACAGCTAGCACACTGTCTCCAGTTATCTCTCTGTTGCTGTGCTCGCTCAGGGCTCAAGCTCTCCATCAAACACTAACTCCTTTATCATCCACAAGGCCCACATTTTGGGTTTCTCCCTGGCTCAAATCTGCAACAAGCAAACTGCTTCACCAAGTGGGAAGCATAAGCCCAGAAGGACCAGCTCGGGCTCACAGGCTGCATGTTGGATGCAATGAGCTCAAGCTTCCGAAAACCAGCCATAAGGTACAGCTGGAGCAAAGCATGAGAGGCTAAATTTGGGCTGAAAAAGCCAGCCCGTGGTGCTGGACACTGACTCGAATGTCAAGCTCCTGAACTCTAGATTGCTGCATTTTCCCTGATATTGGTACTTAACATGGACAAGTTACAGCTCACTGAGGTATTTCACCACTTCTGAGAATCACATCGATGGCAACACAGTAAGTTGCCACAGATCCTTTGAAATACGGTCTAATTTTTGTAAAAAAAACGGACATGTTTCCCCCTTTGAGTACACAGAGCAGGCAGCAGAGATGCACTGCTCAGGCCAGCACCCAGCAGAAATGTTTTCAAGGGGCAACCAGGTGATATCAGAACAGTCATGACAGTGCTTTCCAATTTTGTTCCCGCTTTTCTGCTGGTAAAGGGTCTCCAGTTATTAAGCAGTTAATTATAACATCTGAACAAGCTTTTTTTTCCCCAATAAATCCAGCCTGGATAGTTCAAAAAAACTAGTAGACTCAAATGGCCCTTCTTTGCAAGGTGAAGTGAACACTCTGCTGGCACACATACATCTGATTGCCCTGGAGGTCTGCTGCACATGTGCTGTGACTGTCATTTTTGAAGTTTTACACTGAATAACAGCTGCTATTATTCATTGAAAGAGGACTCAAATACACCAGCATTTCCATCAGCCTCATGGGAGAAGAGATCTGCAGAGCCTAGGAAACTCATTAAATATAAGGAAAAATATAAAGACCATAGGAAAAAAACCCTTCTGTTCGAAACATAAAAGAAGCAGGGGAAGCTTTCTCATACCTCTTCTTAGTAGCCTGTCGACTGGAAGGGTATGTTACCAAAGGCAGGGCTCTCTGCACCAGAAAGCAGAACTCTTTCTGATTCACAAACACATTTACAGTTTAACTGAGTAATGATCAAAAAGCAATGAACAATCTATAATACAAACAACACCCAGAATGATAGCTGGATGCAAATACTATTGTTTCTTTGCAAATCCAAGATTTAAAAAAAAAACTTACATATTGAAGATCATCTGGTTTTACTCTTCCAACTATCAGTGGTCTTCATGGAAGCCCACTCCTGCAAGTACGGTAGATACTCTTAACGCAGTCAGTTCCTGGGGATTTTTTTCATCTAGCTTCTAGAAAAAAACAAGTTACAAGTAGTAACTGCAAGTACCTTGCTGCAAATTAAACATGCACATCCCAAGTTCTTACACAGATAACTCTAAAATGATGAGCCCAAACAAAATGTGATACTCGCATTACTCAATGCTTAAAAAGTTATAAACAGCTGAGGAATTTCTAATCTACAAGGAAAGTCTCTCATGGATTATACTTCAGTGTCTTAAATTTAAGCTTTCTCGTGTTATTTACTTTGTTTTAAAAAACACACAGTGCTTAGAAACTCTACATCCTTGTCTTGAGGATGTCTCTACAGAATGACATGGTCATGTTTAAACTACAGTCTCTTTATTGCATAATTCAGCTGTATGGCTTTTCAACGCTGTGCTGTAGCAATATAAAAAAATGTTAGCATTTTGGTAGAGACAGCTGTCTCTATACAGCTGTGACATGCAGTGAGAAATACTCATCCTTGTGGGTTTGCTCTTTATTAATTTCTATTACAAATGGCTTTTATTATGATTTAAAGTTCTTGCTGTGGCGATGCAATTAACAGTACCAGTCCTCTGAAGGGAATGAGCAGACATATTCATAGTCTCTTTTCAGGAGGGAATGTATCGTGATTTCAGAGCGTTTACATGCACAGGCACCACAGTCATTAGCAAGTCTCACAGATACAGCAGAGGGATTGCAAGCAACAGCATTCTTGTCAAAAAATAGTCTGTAACTTGG
Source organism: Nyctibius grandis (assembly GCF_013368605.1). Classification (NCBI taxonomy): domain Eukaryota; kingdom Metazoa; phylum Chordata; class Aves; order Nyctibiiformes; family Nyctibiidae; genus Nyctibius; species Nyctibius grandis. The sequence goes on from NC_090661.1 coordinate 53,803,785, forward strand.
TGGCCAAAAGGAACAACTCCTCTGTTTATCTTCAGAAGGAATAAATGTGCTTTACTTGTGAGAAGCCTATGCGCAGGGTCTGGCTGAGAGGTACTCAGATTTATGCGGATGGGCAGTCAGATACATGCAGCATTAGGTAGTGTTCTGCCTTGAACAGAGACTGACACAGTTGATACCAGCCTTATTTTATAGTAAAAGTTCTCCATTTACAGTCTCCAGGTTAATTTATGTTCATGTTAAACTAAGCTGGAACTGGGTAAATTTAGAGAACCAGTCCTAGAGAAGCAGGCAAGAAAGCTGAATTATCTTTTTATTTTTCCTAATACTTTAGGGTCGCATTTCTAAATTTTATTTAAGCTCCATCTTGTCCCTAAGATTAGTTCTACTTGCATACTAATTTTTGGTTATGTGAAAGCCAGAAATATTGTAATAATCTGAAGAGTCCATTGATTTTAGTGATGTCAGCAGGGATTTCTTTGTCTATACGTAAAACACATAGATTCTAAATGAACAGTGCTTCATCCTTTCTAAACTCAAGCTCTCTTGCTCATTTTCATCCATTCTCAAGTCATCATAAATTACACACACACACAAGATTTTTAAAGGACCTTCCCCTCTACTGTGCTATGCATTTAATTATATTCAAACCTATTGTATTGTGCATAGATTCTGTACTGCTAGGACCTGGTGTTTCCATCGTTAGACTATAAACTGCATGGAAAAAAGGCCATGTTTTATTTTAGGCAATATCTCTCTACTGAAGTGCATCATCAAAACCTGTCCATCATAAGTGCATCGACATTAAAATATAAGCAAGGTTAGTATCACATATTGCGTAGTTAGTTAAATATCTTGGGGAGTTGCAATAAGACATATCTCTTCGCTTTTCTTCTATCCTTCAAGTGTTAGAAAAGATTCCCTGAAAATATAGAAAACATTATTTTTCTTTAAAACACAACAGTCACTCTCCTGGCAAACACTGAGGGATTTAATTCATCTGCACTTTCTGATTACCAAAGAGGCCTCTGTTCTTTTTAAGCATTCTTATTCATATGCTAACATCACAATAAACAACATCCACACTAGATGCCAAACGGGTTCATTAGTTGTCCCTCCACCCATAGCTAACTGGCTCAGAAATACAGTCTTTTGCCAAGAATACCAGTAAGAACAGATTTATCTACTGTTACTCCCCTGTGAAGATTGCCTTGCATCATCATTCAAAGTCCTAATGTATTGGGCTCCCACTTCATCTGGGGATGCATTTGGCCTGTATCGGGTCTTGAACAGAGGTATTTTAATTACTTTCTTTTAAAAGGGAGAGATTTCTTGACAGAGGAGGAGGAAAAGGGGCAAGGAGACAACTCGGTCTGGAGGTCAGGATGTACCAGACTGGATCAATATTACAGCTGGTGATTGTGGTGTTCAGACTTCTTTCTACCCACCTTCAAACAACCCGTGCAAATTTGTTCATGACACCCTATGAAAGGAACTCTACACAAAGTAACAGGACCATTAAACTTGTAAAAATAAGTGGTCAGGCATCAAACATCCTGAAGAGCCTGACTAGGAGCATGATATCTTGTCATGCACAAGGAATTTTGTGTTGTTTTAGCTAGCAGAAGAGAATTAAAAGAGCAATGTCTGACTAAAAATAGTATCTTTAGAAGATAAACACACTTTTCTTTTTGGTGTTACTGTTAACACTTTAGTTTATTACAAGTAAACATTTTCACTGTTCATTGAAGACTTTCTTGATGGCTGTATTTGCACCAGGTGCAGAAAAAAATGTCGCAACTTTCCCTTTTTGGCTTTACCTCACTGGCAGAAATCCAAAGTCATCAAACTTCAAATACTTGCAGAAAGTCCAGAAACACAAGTTAGAATTTCTTTAGTTCTTTTCTGACTAAACAAATGGAAACATTCTCTATTAATCTCGGATTTTGAAAGTGCTTGGAGTTTGGTGGGAGAGAGGTTGTTTGGGTTTTTTAGAAATTTATGATGTTTTGGCAGCATCTTTACAATATTAAAGCATATGGAATATTGAAAGAGTTTATATTTCATTTTTCCTCTGTGGGCTAAACCAGTTTTACAGTAATTGACTTTGATTCCCTATTCCCATTGTCAAAAATGATATCACACTACAGGAAGCCATGCTTAGATATGTCAATTTTTGTTACATATCTGGAAAGAAAAATAGTAGACTCGTGAAGAAAACAACCTCTTCTTGTGTAAGGGCTCCTGCTGTTGAGCTGAGCAAGATGGGTATTAATTTCCTGGAAAAAAAAAAAATAACAAGGAGAAATATCTCCAAGATGAGCTCAGAATGCTTTGCAGTGATGGCAAGGTATCGGCCTTTCCAGACACTGTGGTAATTCTCAGGGGCTCTGCTAGCAGTCCAAAATGAAAATAACAATTAGTACTGTCCAGGCCCCTCACCACAGTTTGGAGAAACAAACCATAAAGACGTTTTCTAATATTATCACCAATGACTGTATCAGTGGACATAGTGAAGGTCACTTCAGCTTTTTTGAGCAAAGCTTTGACACATTTCTCAGCTTCAGTAACAACAGCTACTAATAAAGGTTCCTTTATAGTAAGAAATAGAGTACGGATGACATCACTTGTCAAGGATGGAGGAAATTTTGGGGTCATTCCTTGGCTGGGATCAGGGAATGGTATATAGGTGTCCCATGGGTGATGGAGACAGCAGGGAAAATCAGCTCAGAGGAGGCCTGGGCGCATCTCCTGCTTTCCACTCAGGCATGTGCAGGAATGCACTGGGGCGGGGGAGGTGGCACCGACTGCTCTTGCCATGGGGCAGTGCTAACAGGTCCCACAGAAAGGCATGGAGAGGGGGCACCACGAGGAACTACCCTGGGCGCAGTACAGCCACGGTCACCGAGGGGCCGGCGTGCCCGGCTGGCCCCAGTCCTGCCCCCAGCTGCAGGAGCCCGCAGGGTTCTGCGGGGTCAGTGGTAACAGCAAGTCACCCAGCCTGGTACGTGGGATATGACAGCAGAACAACTGTAAAGGACTCTTCTTTTAAGTCCGCTGTTTTAGAATAGGCCCTGTTTAATTGTAAAGAAGTATCTTTGCAAAAGGAAAATTCAATCACATCTGCAGCAAACTCAGAATTTAAGGCCGCGTTCAACAACGCGCCTCCGCACGGCGGGCCGGGGCTGCCGCCGCAGGAGCAGGGAGCTCTGCCCGGCGGCCGGCCGGCGCTGAGGGGCCGGCGCTGAGAGGCCGGCGCTGAGGAGCCGCCTCTGAGGAGGCGGCTCTCCCTCGGAGGAGCTGGCTCTCCCTCTGGAGGCCTCCGGCAGCATCAGCCGCGCTCCGCCGCTTGTGTAACCACCGCGCCGCGAAGGCCGAGGGCTCGTTCGGGAGAACCCTAAAATGGAAGCGCGATTTAAACGCTCACATTGCGGGGCTTAGCTCCCACTCACGCTGCCAAGCTGCTGTAACGGCACACGTAGCAACCTGTCAGGGTTTTGCAAAGCCTCCGTGGCAGCTCGTATACATAGCTACGACAAACAGGAGTAGCTGAACCTGATTCTTGTGCTGTTTCGTGGCTGCGGGGAGCGCAGCAGCCAAGCATCGCATGTGTGATCCTCCCTTCTGCGGCTAAAGCGCATGGTCCCATCTCCTGAACCCATGCACCGATTACACCGGGCTGTGCTGGGCCCAGCTTCCTGCACGATCGCTCTGGATGATCCCGCGAGAGACTAAAACTACACAGCCTTTATAAGCACATGCGTGACTGCTTCTTAAGACCGTCTGTGGCGTCCCAGGGATCTGATCGTGCTCTGGTTGGTCATGGTGAAACCCAGCTCCCTGTCAGCAGAGAAACACTGTACCCAGCCTTTGACCAGACCCCCCGGAGAGAATAGATCCTCTCAAGGGATGGGTTTTATCACCACCTCCATGAACCTGCCGCAAGGACTCCAGGAGGACTGCTGAACCAAGGGACTGTCTAGGATGACAGTCAACTGGTAACACTGAGATTAGGACCCAGCACTGTTTTCCCGGATGGGATGGGGAGACAATGATGCAAACAAGGAGTCATTCCAAGCAAACCCTTATGTGCAAGAACCCCAATCACAGCAAATTCAAACGCTTTTTGGGCCTTGTGGCATAGCATGCCTCCTGCCATAAGGGGGAAATAGCCTGTCAGCCCCCTGCTCCTCTCACCACGGCAATGGCATACAGCCCTGTGCATCACCACAGATTTGATCTACTTTCAGCAGAGAAAGGAGGCTGGAGAGAAGCTGTGGTAGCAGCCGAGAGGGTGTAACACAGGCTGCAGTGCTATGCCACAGCCCACGCGTCTTTCTCGACACATCAAGCTGCAGCCACCGGCACGCCGAGCCGCAGCCTCCAGCAGCTGCCTGCCCATTCAACAGATCCGCCATGGCCTGAGCCCCTTGCAGCATGTGCATTGCGGGTGGTGTCCTTTCCCCTCACCAAAGCATATGTATTAATTTCCCTGCTTGATGTCAGTAACGATTGCTGAAGTGTTTGCAGTGCTAGAAACTAAATGCCTTGCTCACAAGATTTCTGAAAAAAATGAATACGTATTTTTAAAGTGTGGTGCTCAGGAGGATTTGTGCAGAGTTTTCTAGCTCTTTCTATAACCTAAAAGCAAAAAAAAAAAAAAAAGGCAAAGAATTATTACACCTCCTCTGTCCAGCTTCCAGCACAGAAATAAAACCAACAGCTCGGCTGGCCTGACAAGCTGTGAAGACTCAGATAATCCTGTTCAGTTTATTCTCCACTCAGGGGCAATTTGTTCTCTTTAAACCCTTTAACAGCATTTTGCCAAAGCTCCCATCAGGAAAATTGTGATGTGAGCTGTACAAATATTTACTCAGCCATCCCCACGCTGCTTCCCAAAGAGCTTATTGTTCCCCCCACTCCCCTGCCAGCACGAGCAACAGCCATGAGTTAATTCAGTAACTAAAATTATTGTTAATGCTCAGATTTCACCAAAAGTGCTCGTTTCCCAAGCGTTCCCCTTAGTAACAAGCCCACGGAGCCTGCACACACGCTCTAATCTGCCGCCACCAAAATAGCTTAAAATTAAGGCTTCTTGTTCATGGATGCACTGACACTTAAAAAAAACCACATCAAGGCCCCAGCGAGGATCGAACTCGCGACCCCTGGTTTACAAGACCAGTGCTCTAACCACTGAGCTATGGAGCCGCCCCTTGAATTGTTTCCCGGCTGTATCTAACGGCCCGCCGCACGCCTTCCCCCGCCGGGCGCCCGCGACCCCCCGCGCGGCCGGGCACGCCACCCGCAGCCAGCCCCGCCGCCGCCCCGGCGGGAAGCGGCTCAGGCTGCGGAGCGGCGTCGCGGCCGCCGCCGGGAGGAGCCCGCGGCCCGCCGGCAGCCGCTCCTCGGCCGGCGGGAAGCTGGCGGCTGCCCCGCCTCGCCCACCGGCCCCGGGCGGTCGCTCACGGCGCTTCCAGCCGCTCGGCGCCGCGGCTGCGTGGGGCCGTACAGGCCGCGGGAGGGTCCCTGGGACGCTCGCGAACCAGGAAACAAAACAGATGGGAAACGCACACGTCCCGTCAAGCCAAAAAAACCCCACAAGAGGAGCAATCAGAAGTAGGTGCATGTTTGGGATACGGCCTGGTTTTTACAAGTTAGGAGTAAAAACTGTCGCGACAGAGCTGTATAAGGTGGTGCAGGGTGTTTTTTTCCGAAGAGGCTGGGCCGTCTGGGGAGGTTTGCGGGCGCTGCTGGAGGACAGAGGTACCGCCCCGGGGCTCCCTGAGCAGCACTTGCTGCAGGACCTCCCTGGGCAGCGCTAAGCATTAACCTTAGAACAGACTTCTGGCTTGTTCTCTCACCTGGTGCCTGCAAGCCACCTCCGCAGAGGTGATGGAGTTCAGAGCTAGAAGGTGGAAGCTTCAGCTAATAGCTAAAGGGTTGAAGACAGCAGTGCTGCAGGACCCTTTTAAGTGTACCGCAGACAGCGCTGGTGCTGGGTATCATCGCTCCCAATAGCACACGTTAGAGCAGGTGCCTTGCAAAGAGCTTCGGTCACATATGGATGGACAACTTTTTTTTTTTTTTTAAACTGCATGCAGATAAAATTACTTAAATTCCAGTTGTATGCCTTTCCAAAAGCAATATTCAGGGCCCTGCCTTGATTCTGTGGTAATATATATTTCTATGGAATTCAGACTTGGATCAGCAGGTGGGAAAGGGATGTAATGGGATAGCTCATAAACCTGGCTTGGCTTGGAGAAGTCTTATAAAGAATGTTATACAATGGAAATAAACCCCAAAGTCCACAGCAGGACCAGGGTCTGCAGTACTCTGGGCGCTAGATGTATACATATGCAAGTTCTGCCCAAAGAGTTTTCCTATCAAAGGATTTTCTCACATTAACCCCCTGATAGTTTGTAATAAGTGACAACAGTAAAATTTGAAATTAAACTCTGAACAATTATTGCTGACTCTTGGAAAACAAAGCACCGTGGGGCAGCTAGATGGTAGATACAGTCAACAAAGCGACAGGGGGCAGGTCCATTTTCTCCACTGAATGATACTCATTACATGGGTATGAATTCAAATTATTGTGAAAAAATTCAGTGAAGATAAGTGTTTAAATCCACTAAGAGTTTCCTCTTAATTCTGTAGTAACTCTGGAAATAACAAGAAAGTCTTAAGTTGTATTTCTAGTCATCATGACAAAGATACTCTTGTTAAAATTACAGATCTATCATTATTTGCTGTGTTGTTTCTTGCTAGGGACATGTCTCCTCTGAGATACTATACTTGATAGTAAGCCAGGTTGCAGGCTTTTCGATCTCCAAAACTATGATGACTGCCAGTGGCAGCATTAATGCTTTTCTAGATGGCAGGGATCTCAGCAGAAAATTTTATAATAGGTGTGTGTGTGCATGTGTGTGTCTATCTGCACGTGTGTAATGCAACGGAAGTTTAAGAGAACAACATTGTAGAAAACCAAAGGCATATAGATTATTCATTATCAAGATCATATTGACATGATGAGTTGTTACACCCTGGAAAACAGAAAAAAGCCTATTATCTTGTAAAAGACCTTGCAATTTTCTCCTGTGTGCCCCTTTTCACGCTCAGCCCATGTTACCACATGCCCATCTGTGAACTTGGGAAAGTCAGTGAAATCCCCACTGGAGGCTATCATTCAAGTGCATCAATGCACAAGAAGTCCAGAACATATTTAAGCATTATTAAAAACAACACACACTCTCCGCACAAAAAGCCCAACAAAAAAACTCTATGGAGACTTGTTGCATGTTACTGTATTGTTCTCTTAAACCTCTGTTGTGTTCTTCTGCTACCGCACATCAATGCTAAGGCATAACAACCAAAAAAAGAGTTCAGAAGGTTTTTAAAGTCCTGATGGGGATGGATCTGTCACCCCTAGGGCAAGAGCTGTCCCAGATTCCAGCTGTAGGACAAAGGGACCATTTTTGAACAAGAATAATTGTACTGGGTTTAGTATTTAAAACCCTTACGCTCTTAAGAAAGACAGTCCTCAAGAACTAACGGGCACTTCCACTGATTAAATTAACCTGGGAAACGTGGACAATTCTGCACTGAAAAAAGTGATACAGAATGCAGCTGATACTTTCTTTAGGAGCTGAGACTCACAAAGACAGGATTGTACAAAACCTGTGTGAGAGCTGGCAGCACAGCTGAGGCAGTTGGCACTTACCTTCTCACTTCAACAGGGCCTGACGGAGAGATGTTCACCTTCCCTCACACACCAGAAGTCAGTCAGTCAGCTGTGATACTTGAGGAGAACAAAACTGAAAGCACATATCAATGGGAGGAGTAAAGTATTTTCTGAATTCTTCAAAGGAAGCATTATCAAAAAACTGCACAATGATAATTAAGAATAAATTTTTACCTCTCTTATCATCTTAAATGACTGAAAGTAAGGATTTGAAAGCTCGGCTTTTTCTTTCCTTACTATCACTTTATTCTAGGCTCATTTACAGCAATAAAACAAGATTGACTGGTTTTCATTTAGTCCTGGAAGACATGCGCCAAAACCCTATAGTAGAAATACTGAATCTTGATAGATTATTTATAGTTATTTATTTCATATATATAAAATATTATATATATTTTATATTATATAATATATAATTATATTATTATATATAATTTATTGAAATAGAATATTAAAATTATGTTATAATATATAATGTATATAATATATATTATATGATGTATATTATATATTTATATTATATTATATAACTATAATATTATATATATATTATAGTTATTTAGTCCAAAAATGAGTGGCAAGGTGAGAGGTGTCTGAATTCAAGATAAGAGAATGGACCCGGTTCTCAAAGTGGAGCTAACTGTACTTTAAAATCTTCATGCGCTGGCACTTTGTTGCTATGTTCACATCACTTTAGGGAATGTACAGATCATCTCTAAAAACCCTTCTGATTACTATGGAAATAAGAATCAGCAAATAAACCAATAAATCATTTGCATTCCTACCAGTACTCTTCTATTCCTCTACACTGCTCTATTTTATCTCTCCCCGCCATCTTTCAAACACATTTTCAGAGCAGAACCAATATCTACTTGGCAATATTCCTTTAAACACATATTCTCATTTCACCTCAATATTACTGAGTATCCAATCTTTTTATAAAAGAGGGCGATTCTTTGCATATGGAGTCTAAAAATGCTTGTCTAACTTAAGCTACCAAAATCTATTATTGCAGTAATCACTCCCTCACTAAGTCTGTACATCAGTGCCTGAGCTGGGAAACCCTCTGTTTCTTCAGTGCATTAGTATTGACAAAGCTAGTCTTTCAAATACATTTTTAATAACCTTTTTATTGGTGCAATATCACTGAAAGTTCACTGCATTTATTTTTGTCGATTCAGAACAGTGGGATTTCATATGAAAGGATTGAAAAGATTTTTCTGTTAGTGCTCTTCATTTTAAGGGCCTCAAACCATTAATGCTGTGAACGTTAATATTTTGGCCTGATAAGTAATCTAGTTCTGCACATATTGCAGTTGGGCTAATGGGAGACATCGAAAAGAAGCTTTGTGGATCGGGAGCACTGCCAAACTGGAGGATCACCTCTACAGTTGATTATTTCCCTCTCTTTTTTTTTTTTAATGTCACCATACCAGAACGGTGGCATAGGCTGCCTTTCACGTTACCTGAGACATGGAAGGGAGGTACTGAGGACCTGCCTCTACTGTTTTTCACCTTTTTCAGGCTCTGACACTCACGCCTAATGAGTACAACATACTGCAAAAATCACATCCCCGTGCATGAGTGGCATGCTAGCCTTTATTGTGTCAGACCCTCCAGCTTACAGCTTTCAAGCTCCTAGAAGCTTTGAGCCTAAGTCTAGTCACATCTAGCCACATGCTAGACATGCTTATGCCTTGGACCACAGACTGGTCCTGCTCCTGAGCTCACCAGGTCATGGCATGGGTTAGGACCCACAGCACGAGGCTGTGCGTGGGGGTAGCAGTTCCTGACAGCATGTTCCTCCATTTCATTGCACACAGCTGCCTTTTTCCCCACAGTAAAACCTCCCATGCTGGGCAAGTGGCGTGCCAAAGCAGAAGGTTCCTGCTGGAGCTGTGATGCAAATGCCTGAACAACAAGTCTCCTGGCAACGAGGAGGAGACAAAAGTCCAAAGGGATGAGTTTGCAGGGTCAGCACATGGGGCTCCAAAGATCCATCCCAGCCAGTTGCCTAAATTCCCACCAAAGTAAGGAAGAACCGGGTCTTAAGCGGGAAGTTGGGTGGTCACATCTCTGAAGCTGCGTGCAATTCAGGAGCTATGAGTGGGGCTGGCACTGACTGGGAAGCTTCCTGGCAGTCTGAGCAGACAAGCCAAGGAAGAAATTGATTTGTCCTGCACATTTACAACATTGCTTACCAATTTGGTCCCTTGGTCAGGGGTGAGGTCCTTGGAAGAGGACATGCCTCTGCTGTGAATCAACAGAGGATTTTGACATCAGCCAGTGTCTTTCAAGAACATGAAACTCATTTTCCAGCTGTCACTCACAATTAATCTATTTATTCATGCAGAGAGGTAAAATTTAGTTCTCTCACATTACACAGCTATAAAGATCACCTATGTGTTCACTGTGTCAGCCTATTTCCTGAGCAAAGAAGGAATTTCCCGAGAGTGGACCAGGACTGCTTCCTGCAAAGGGACTGCCACAGTCTCTTTGTTTCCCATCACAATAAAAAAAGTCCCTTTGCAATTCCCTCTCTTTAATTCCTTCTGTATTCACTTCCATTGTTGGTTTGTCTTTTCATTAGGAGGGCAGGCCAGGAGGAAGGCTCGCTGGGCAGCTCCATTGTGTGTATGAAATAATGCTGTAGCAAATGAAAACACCAAAGAAAGTTTCTTTATTTAATAGGCAAGCTGACAGGAAATGAGTTCCCTATGGGACAGAGCTGGGGGGGAGTGGAGTTCATATAAGATTTTCCACACCATTTCGTAGCTATCGAGTTAAGAACAGGCATCAAGCTACAGCAAGGGTCAACAGGTAATTTTCTCTGACATGGAGTGCATGCTGCTCATGCCATTAAACCATGTCAAGGTAATGCAGTGAATATTACACTGACTTGCCAAACTACATTAACTGTAATGTTTCTCTCCAAGACTTTAAGGTGATGCCTTTTGGAATAATAGCTGCAGGAGGCTGCTGGGAAATCTGACCGAGTATTAGCATCTTTGCACAGGCTCGAATCCTTCAGCTTTGCTGAAGCAGGGGAAAAAAACCTCCCTGTGAACAAGCACCCTAATATTCATATAAAATACCATATTGAACATTCAAAAGGGACAAGAATGGCTTATTAAATGATATACAGCACCCCACCAACAAAGCAGGACTGCTTTTCCTTAAAAAAGAAAGAAACAATCAAAACCTCGAATATGATTTCAGACAATCCTGGCTATAAAATCAATCCAGGGACCTGTCTCATCTGTAATTTTTATTTTGCACAGTGCAATATCATAAGGAATAGAAGCAACTCACTCTGCCATTCCTATGGAAACATCATTGAGCATTACCGGAAGACCAGGGAAGTACGACAGTCTCTTTGAGAGCCTTGAGAGCAAAGGCCCATTTCAGTTTATATGGAATTTCAATGTAGCCCGTATATTTCACAGAATCACAGAATCACAGAATCAACCAGGTTGGAAGAGACCTCAGGGATCATCGAGTCCAACCGTTGCCCTGACACCACCATGTCAACTAGACCATGGCACTAAGTGCCATGTCAAGTCTTTTCTTAAACACCTCCAGAGATGGTGACTCCACCACCTCCCTGGGCAGCCCATTCCAATGTCTAATAACCCTTTCTGAAAAGAAATTCTTCCTAATGTCCAACCTGAACCTCCCCTGGCCAAGCTTGAGGCTGTCCTCTTGTCCTGTCGCTAGTTGCCCAGGAGAAGAGGCCAACTCCCACTTCACTACAACCTCCCTTCAGGTAGTTGTAGACTGCAATAAGGTCACCTCTGAGCCACCTCTTCTCCAGGCTAAACAACCCCAGCTCCCTCAGCCGTTCCTCATAGGTCAGACCCTCCAGACCCTTCACCAGCTTGGTCACCCTCCTCTGGACTCGCTCCAACACCTCAACATCTTTCTTGAAGTGCGGGGCCCAGAACTGGGCACAGTACTCAAGGTGCGGCCTCACCAGTGCCGAGTACAGAGGGACGATCACTTCCCTAGACCGGCTGGCTACACTATTCCTAATAGAGGCCAGGATGCCATTGGCCTTCTTGGCCACCTGGGCACACTGCTGGCTCATGTTTAGCTGGCTGTCGATCAGCACCCCCAGGTCTCTTTCCGCCGGGCCGCTTTCTAACCACTCTTCCCCCAGCCTGTAGCGCTGCATGGGGTTGTTGTGGCCAAAGTGTAAGACCCGGCACTTGTTCTTGTTGAACCTCATGCCGTTGGTCTCGGCCCATCTATCTAACCTGTCCAGATCCCTCTGTAGGGCCTTCTTACCCTCCAGCAGATCGACACTCCCACCCAGCTTGGTGTCATCTGCAAATTTGCTGAGGGTGCACTCAATCCCTACGTCTAGACCATCTATAAAGATATTGAACAGCACCGGCCCCAGAACTGAGCCCTGGGGAACACCGCTAGTGACCGGCCGACAGTTGGACTTTGCCCCATTCACCACCACTCTCTGGGCTCGGCCATCCAGCCAGTTTTTAACCCACCGAAGAGTCCACCCATCCAAGCCCCGGGCAGCCAGTTTGTCTAGGAGGATGCTGTGGGAGACAGTGTCGAATGCCTTACTGAAGTCTAGATAGACTACATCCACAGCCCTGCCCTCATCTACTAAGCGGGTCACTTGGTCATAGAAGGAGACCAGGTTGGTCAAGCAGGACCTGCCTTTCATGAATCCATGTTGGCTGGCTCCGATGCCCCGATTGTCCTGCATGTGCCGTGTAATGGCACTCAGGATGATCTGCTCCATCACCTTGCCTGGTACCGAGGTCGGGCTGACAGGCCTATAGTTCCCTGGATCATCCTTCTGACCCTTCTTGTAGATGGGCGTTACATTTGCTAATTTGCAGTCAGCTGGAACTTCTCCAGTTAACCAGGACTGCCGGTAGATAATAGAGAGTGGTTTGGCAAGTTCATTTGCCAGTTCCTTCATTACTCTGGGGTGAATCCCATCCGGGCCCATAGCCTTGTGGGTGTCCAACTGGCACAGCAGGTCACTAACTGTCTCCTCCTGGATTACGGGGGGTTCACACAGCCCCCCGTCCCTAACTTCAGGCTCTGGGGGCCTAGTCTCCTGAGGACAACCGGTCTTGACATTAAAGACCAAGGCAAAGAAGGCATTGAGCACCTCTGCCTTTTCCTCATCCCCTGACACTACACTACCCTCCTCATTCAGCAAGTGGTGGAGGCTCTCCTTGACCCTCCTTTTGCTGTTGATGTATTTGTAAAAGCTTTTTTTGTTGTCTTTGACTGTAGCAGCCAAATCGAGCTCTAATTGAGCTTTGGCCCTTCTAATCTTCTCCCTACACGACCTGGCCACGTCCCTATAGACCTCCCAAGTTACCCGACCCTTCTTCCAGAGCAAGTAGGCTCTCTTTTTTTCCTTAATTTCTAGCCTAAGTTCTCTGTTTAACCAGGCCGGTCTTTTTCCCCGACGGCTTGTCTTCCTACACACCGGGACAGCCTGCTCCTGAATATTTAGCAATTCCCTTTTGAAGTATGTCCAGCCTTCCTGGACTCCTTTGCCCTTCAGGACCGACTCCCAAGGGACTCAGTCCACCAGCCTCTTAAACAGGCTAAAGTCTGCCCGCCAGAAATCTAAGGCAGAAGTTCTACTCTTGCCCCTCCTTACTTCCCCCACTATCGAAAACTCTTAACATTTCGTGGTCGCTATTCCCAAGACGGCCACCGACCCTCACATCTCCCACTAGTCCTTCTCTGTTCACAAACAACAGGTCAAGCAGGGCCCCTCCTCTAGTGGGCTCATTTACCACTTGCATGAGGAACTTGTCCTCCACACATTCGAGGAATCTTTCATCGCAAGCCATGTCATATCTCCACATTCATGAGTTATTTTCACTATTTGGGGTGGGGGTGTATCACATCTTCCACTCCTTCATTTGATTTCGGCTGAATCCCTCAAAAAGCAGTATATCATTCTACCTACGTTTTATGTTGACACCCTCCTGTGAAAAATGACAGGTGCGATGAGCAGGTTTTGCTTGCTTACGCAAGACTTCTTTTTACAGTGTAATAAAAGTTCTTTTTGTTTCCTATCCGCACTGCTTTTAGGTGGCTAATTTAGAGTCATGGGGCTATTCTAGTTGAAAACCTAGGAGCTCTATATCCCAGTAACAGGCTCTGTACCAATAGCACCATATTCTCCTAGTAAAACATCTCAGTTTTGGTTGGGAAAAGAATTCAAGTGTTCACTTGGGCCATTTGTTGAAACTGCAAGCAGTCTCCTGCTCCTGCTTGCTTACTGTCAATAGCAATATCTACTGTAAATTAAAACTCCACCAACTCACTTCAAAGAGGCTGCGAGAGTGATGACTTTATCATCACCAAGTCGAGCTGCATCTGAACCTCAGCCTGACAGTCAACATTTCTGCACCCTGTGACCAGGAACCCCCATCCTATATTCAAGAGCCGCTGAGAGATTGAGAGGCCAGGGCGAAGCAGTACTGTCACAGCCCAACCTCAGTGGTCTGGAGTTAATGCCAACGCGAAATCTGCAGAAGGAAACAGGTAGCATTTTTCTCTCTATTCTTAGAAATGAGACACATGGTCCCAGCACTTTCTTATTTACAGTGAAGAGTTTGCAAACTTCAGTAGTTTTCCAGCTGGAATTTTGTCTAACAGAAATCACAGTTTTGGGTATCTAGTTATGATAACTAGTGAAAGAGAAAGGCTCTAAACCAGAAATTAATGGACATGGAAAGATCTGGCTTTTTAATTAAAAAAAAAGCGTTTGCAAATAACTAGTCAAGCTTCTAAAGTAGATAGATTTAATTTTCCAAATATGGGTGGAGAGTTCCTTTTAAAATTGGCACCTGAACATACCAGTATAATTTCCTTATTGTTAACGTACTTTTTAAAAACATGTTCTCATTATACTGTTCACCTGGTTTATATCACAGTGGTACTACTGAGCCTTGAAATGTAACTCTTTGGGGACACTTAGCAGCGATATGCTGGTGCTTTTCATATATTATGTGAATATTATTTATTTACACAAATGTCAAAAAGAACTCTGCATTAATATCATGGTGACTCCATTGTTCTGGAAGAAAAGAATACCTGACAGAAGTCATCATCACAGCTCCTGGCAGTATTTTCAGTGTGAGTTATTAAGGACTATTCTGTCAACAAGCCAAGTTCCTTGTTTTGAAAAAAAGCCCAAAGAATTCATTTAAAATTACAGAATAAAGTGGCTTGGAGGGACTATTAAGCATTGTACAGTAAATAAAATCAGTGTTTTTAATATAGTAAATACCATTGGCTGAAAGTCATATTTTAGAATACATTTATTATAAGAAACTACTTAGATTATGAAAGTAAAGAAAATATAATTTCATTTTCATCATTTATGCAGTTTGTTTGCTTTTTTCATTTAATTCTGCTTGGATAATGAAAACAGACCACTTTTTTCCCTTGGCAATATCATTTTTCTGGTTGTCAGGCACTTGCCAAAGCTGCAGTGACTGGGTTTCAGACACCTCAGGGGAAATGGTTAAATCCTGTTTTCAGTGGAAGGGGCGAGCAGAGGAATTCTTGAAAATACATATATGTCATTTGTTCAGATCAGAGCCTGCCCATGACTGCATTGGTGACAGGCAGCCAAACAGCACATACCAGACCATGCGGTGAAGGTCTGGGTCACACATTCCAACCTTCAAAAATCAGTGCAAGACCCACCAGAACATGTGCCCGTAAGCCATTCCCGTCTCATGCTCACAGCCAGGAGTCAGCACTTGGGTTTGGTTTGGTACCAGGAGCACCTGGGTTTTGCTCAGGTTCTGGACTTATGCTGGACACAGGGATCTGAACTGCCACTTTGGGTCCGAACAAGGCAAGCTCTGTTGGTTCATCTCAGTACCATCTCATCTTTCTACCTTGTTTAACATGATGAGCAGAACTTGGCTTAAGTGAAGTCACATCTGAAGAATGAGAAAGTGATCCACAGCTGCAAGAAGTTTGTCAAAGGTATTTTAAGACCTAACTCCGAACAGTGGGATGCAGGCCACTGTCAGAAGTTAGAAGTCTACTTACCTGTCACAATCTGGGCAGAAGTTCTTGGAGGACAGTTAAGTGCGTGCCTCTCATTTTTACAGTTTCTGTTAACTGGAGTAAAGTCCAGATCCAAAGATCCCTGTCCTGCAGTGAAACACAGCTACAGACTTTATCTCACTAATGGGCTGAAGCTGGATACAACATCCCTGAGTTTCAGGAAGGTCTGGATTTGAATTGTCTGTTTTCAGTACAGTCTCATTGTTTTACTGTAAATCCCTGATATCTTACAGTGGGATAAAAATCCAGCTCAGCAGAACCTGTTTTGAGGTCCCACAATTGCTGAGTACAGGGACATGAGGACTTACACCTAGGATGATCTTAAGAGCTTACAATCCTTTCTCTTGAAGTTGTTACAATTGTAACAGGGAGATTTTATTATGGTTTAATATTAAACATCCTCATTCAGCTAAGGCTGTTGTAAGAACCTGATTTCTTGCAAAGTCTTATGCACTAGGGGGTGCAAACATCCTTTTAATGAGCCCTGAAATAAATGGTCTTACCAGTACCAGCAAAGAAAGTGCCTGGTCCCGTACTAAATCTTGCGTGGAAAATATCTAATTTTTAAAGTCACGTTTGGCTCACACAAATGAATAAATAAGAGCACTGCTTTCAGTAACAGCTCTTTGATGTGTTCTGGGTTTATATATGGAGCAGAGAAGATGCTAACGTAGGAGTTACATAAGAGAAGTCAGACCCAGCCTACTTTGCATGCCATTGCCTGCAGCTTTCTCATGTCCTGTGGTGACTCAGACATTGCTGTAAGCTTCGTGGAGGGATGGTCTCAACTTTTTACCCCTATGTTTTCATATCATTGTGTGACGAGCTAGTCTTGTGACTCAGGCACTGGCTGAAGTTCTTATTTCAAAGCACTTATTCTTCTGTTGTTACATTAAGACCTGGCTCTTGCAAGTCATGGTGTGACACCCAGTGGGCTAAGCAAGGCCATGTTGTTTCACCTGCATGGGCTCCATTTGACAAGGTTTTGGTTTTCTCAGCCTGTGCCAACAGAGCATTTAAGCACTTACTTAACAGGGAACGGTAGTGGTTCTGCTGAATGTGATGGGATTGCTTACATGCATAAGCATTAATCATATGTTTACGCACCCATAAAAGCAATGTAGCAGTGTTGTGTACAAGCACAGAATTCTAGCTCCAGCAGCAGTGAGCCTTCAGTACCTCTGCTTATGCATCGTTACTTACTCATGCATCTTTACTTACTCACAGATAAGGAACAGAGCATCTGAAGAGATATCATCCTCTCACGATAATGCATTCTTGTTTTAGGTCACAGAAATCATTCTACAGCTACAAAGAAATGCTTATGAAAGCAGGATCCTCTTGTGCAACATTTCTTCCTTTGCATTTATTCATTTGCCCATTCCTTATCTTGGTAAGGCATGATCGGAGCCAGAAAGTCCCTTCTCTTAAATCATGTATACAAATGACTAAAATCTGAACTCATAAATTAAGGTCGGAAAAAAAATCCCATGGTATAGTGCACTTAGGCTTTTACATCTGTCTTGCCTAGATTCTGTTTTCCCAAATGTATAAGGGATTTTGCAGATGTCTTTTCATCTCAGACACAAATGCCATCTTGTGATTTATGGAACCCTACCTAAATACTTCAAACTCTCTGCCTACAAGTTGGTACCATTCATACCATCAGCTTTTATTTCTGCAGAGTGTTTCATATTACCTTTTTTTTTTTGCTGTGTTACCTTCTATGCCACTTCATCTCTACATCAAAATAAAACAAGTGGATTAAAGCAGTTTAATGCATTATGGTTAAATATTTCTAAGGGAGAGCAGGCCATTTGGAACACCATTAAGACAGAATCCTGATTGAACATGGTGCAGCCATAAACTATCTTAAATGAATATTAATAGAGAAGGACAATTATTGTTGACTTCAGAATGCGAACAAGAACTTCAGACGCTGATTCCTGTCAGCCCATTAGAGCTGGCTGAATTCTGCACACTATTTTAACAGTTGCTTAGCAATGGCAAATAAGCTGTTCTGTCTCTTATCACTAGAGGTATAGTTAGAACAATACCTATTATTGAACTGAATAGGTATGAAATTAGTTTATATTGTTCCTCTTTTTGAGATGGCACTTGGCAGCAAAGTGAGTTGTTTAGGCTGCAGGCAGAAGCAGTGATTTTTTTTCCTGAAGCTATCTATGGAGATAAAATGAAACGGGGGCTTTGCTGTGGCTGTTTATCTGAAAGCATCATCAAAAAACCTTTGCTTGTTTGTGCAGGAAGAAAGAGGTTCTCCTTCAAATGTCATCTTTGAGTGAATTTCCAGGGATGTGACAACGCTAATAACTGAAGTCTATTCAAAAAGCAAATACAGCAACACTGCACTGCAATGCCACCTCCCCCTCCTTCCCCCACGGGCACATCTGATTAAGTACCTCAGCTCTGATCTGGGGAAACATACTGGAAATTAGGCCACCAAAGCCAAGATCCAGAAGGACACTTAGGCACTTGTCATTTACTGTTGCAACTCCTATCTTTCAAGTGTGCACCTTCCAAAATGGAGTCCACACAGCTGCAGAATTCAACATCTGCAGCGACATTCACACCTAACACACAGAGTGTGCAATTGCCACAATAGGAAATGCTTAGTAGAGCAGTGTGGTTTAATTCCTGGCTCTGCAAGGTCTTAATTATGTCTTCCTACTTAGGATTTATGCTCACAGCTCCTGCCTCCCACAGGAATACCCCAATAACTTGGCTGTAGGCTACTTTGAGGTAGATGCTTTACAAGACAAAATGATCTTAGGTAAGGGCTGTACACCCAAGTGAAAATTTCAGATTTTAGGGCAGCTTGTCATCCTCCAAGTCTGATGCAATAAGTATGAATTATTTTAAGTACAGTTGAGTAATTTCAACAGAAAAATTGAAGAATGTTTCTACTTTGCAATAGACTAGTTTTGTAGCTGGTACTTTGGGGCAGTGAAAGGTTTGGGTTTGAATATCTGAGGCTGAGGAAATAATTTAACTTGCATCTTTGTGGATTCTCTAACAGAGAGAACCACTAAGTTACTGCAGAGATAACATGCCATTGCTTACTCTTTCTCCAGCTACATTTTATAGAAAACAGCAGCAGCTGCTTTTGGACCCACATAGCTGATCGCTATAGCAGGTTCTCAGGCCACTTACCGGGTTTAACCAGAACAGACTAACAAAGGAATGCCTGTTTCTGAAACCCGAGTGTAACACTCTGTGTTCATGATCTTCTGTACCCAGCTTCTGAATCTTCTCAGTACTGAAGCACTTCTGTGCACAGGTGGAAGCAGAAATTTGGTACCTCTGAAATGCTGTGCACAGGGTGGAGCAAGGTGCTTTGGGTTCCTAGGACTCCACTGGCAACACGGCAAGGAGACCAGGAAGCAAAGGGACTCTCAAGTTGTTGGATGCAGACATATACGGGAAGACATGGCACGTACCAGCTGAATTTAAGCAGCAGCTGAATACAGTTTTGAATCATGGAATCACAGAATGGCTGAAGTTTGAAGGGACCTCTTGAGATCATCTAGTCCAACCCCTCTGCTCAAGCAAGGTCACCTGGAGCCAGTTGCCCAGGACTGTGTCTGGTTGGATTTTGAATATCTCCATAGATGGAGAGTCATAACCCTTCTGGGCAACCTGTGTCAGTGTTTGACCATCCTCACAGTAAAAAAAGTCTTCTTGTGTTCAGTTTGAATTTCATGTGGTTTAACTTGTGCCCATTGTCTCTTGTCCTGTCACTGGGTACTACTGAGAAGAGTCTGGCTCTCTTGTCTTTATTCCTTCCTACTGGGTATTTATATGCCTTGGTAAGATCCACACACCACCCTCCACACACCCCCCAAGCCTTCTCTTCTCCAGGCTTAACAGTCCCAGCTGTGCCAGCCTCTCCTCATATGAAAGGTGCTCCAATCCCTTAGTCACCTTCATGACCCTTGGCTGGACTCACTCTGGTAAGTCCATGTCTGTCTTGTACAGGGGAACCCAGAACTGGACACAGTTCTGACGCAGAAGTGAACCCATCATGCAGGCAACTCTAGTTCCTCTCTGGATCTGAGCCTTTGTCTTCACACTCATTTACTTTTTCAGTCGTCAGTCCTTTGGTACAGCTTCCAACAAGTGTTCAAGTATCAGCGATGTTCTATGGTTTGCACACCTTTCTGTCAGAAGGAGGTTTGAAGCTATTGATCAGATTCATTATGCCAACAAGCACCCACGATCTGAGAATGATTTAGGGATTCCTGCAATGCAAATCACTCTCGTGTTCTGTGAAAGGAGCTTCATTACCAATCTCACTACCTTCCAAAAGGTGCCAAATGCTCCCTATTTCATTAATGATCCTTGCAACTTTCCAGTGTACTTCAAGGAAAAAAAACATATTCATTTTTTGCTTGAGCTACTGGGTACTTATAATGCCTACAGTATTAATCAATCATTTACAGTGATTCAAATTAGCCCAGTTAATATTTTTACTAATAATTTGATTGCAATAACCAGACACAGCGAGAGCAGTTTAACCTGAGCTTAAAGCTGGAGTCACAGATGAAAGGTTTGATCACTCATTCTTACCTGAATTCCTGTCCTGCAGCTATATAACTACTTTCAGATAACTAAATGAAAAAATTAAATTCTCAAGTAGAAATACAAAATGGAGCAGAACTACAAAATTTCCCATTAAAGGTGTAAAGGGCTCCTCATGGGAGAACCACAGCCAGGAAGATGGGCAGGCTGAAAAATAGCTTTGGCTGCCCAGCCACCAAGCAGGCAGGTACTAGAGGGAACAGTCCAGGGGCCAGGCAACAGCAGAGCCATCTCCCCACTTCTCTGGGTGTTGAGGGGGACCTGGAAGCAGGATTGCCTGTTAGGGGTACATGGCGGGGTCCCAGGAACCTGGAACACCAGTGGGGTTGCCAGGAGATGTGAAAGCTGGGCTGGCCAGAAATGAGCTATGGTCTTGGTGGAGGGTGAGAAAGGACAGAGCACCCGCCAGTCAGACCTTCTTGAAACAAGATCGTAAGCATTTCCACCCCCACTTGATGCACAAAACCTCAGCTGACCCATACACATTTTCAGAGGTATTAACATGCTTTCCAAACTTTTACAGTGCAGGTTTGCATAACCTGCAGTCAGAAAAATAATGAGAACTGAAATGATCAGAACAGTCAACAAAGTATTTAAAAATTAATGCTATAGCAAAGTAGATAAACAAAATTGTTGTGATTACATTTAAATCAATTACAAACTTTTTCAGTTTTTTTGTTTGCTTTTGTTTTGAAAGAATGCCACTGCAGAAATCCCAGTGTACCACAAAATTTGTCATGGTGCATTGCAGAAGCCAGGTGGGGGCCAGATTTGATGCTGGTTATAAATATAATTAGAAAAAAGGCCAGTGCCAGCAGTCTGATATTCCTGAGAAACTCTATAAGAACAAATCTCTGGAACAAGATAAAAACACACAACAGATTTTTTTTCAGGTGTGTACAAGGTTATAAACTATAGTTCACTGGTTCTAACACCATGACATTTGGGCAGACACAGTCCTTGCCACATAGTACTTACTACACTTTGAAAATACTGAAATAACTGAAATGGTATGTGAACCCTGTAGCAGGCCCTTATTTGCAGTTGCCTCAAACCAGCTCTCAGAAGGGCCAGGCAGAGTTGGCACGTCCAGCTGGTGTGAAAGGGCTGCAGAGACATCCCAGTTTTCTTTCATGGGGAAGTCTCTGTGCTATAGAATGAGGTGTGGGCTTCCCAGTGGTGAAGAGTGGTGGGGAGGATGGTGTTTGTGATGGATTAAATAGAGACAATATTTCAGGGTGTTTGAGCATGACCATAACTAAACATTGGGGTTTTCACCCATCACATAATCCTTGCCCTGAATAATGCCAAGGAGGTCACCTTAAGGCTACAGATGAATCTGTCCCTAAATGCCAACAGATGCTCCAACTCCACCTCTTGCCTTCTGTTGTGAAAACTCTTCACCAAAACTGTAATCTCACTAATTCTCACTCTTGAGGTTTGCAAACTAGATTATGGCTTTAAAATTCCAGGCTTCCTGGTATCTCTCTCAAATCCTATACCATCTCTGTTGTTGTCTCACATCCCTGAAGAGATTAACAACATTTCCAAGGTTTCAAATATAGATATTTCTTTGCAGAGCTGTCTGCTTTGCCTATCATGAGCAATGTTGTTTTCATTTAAATAGCTCTACCCACATCACTCTGTTTTTAAAGCTATGACAATTGTTGTCATACC
Source organism: Nyctibius grandis (assembly GCF_013368605.1). NCBI lineage: Eukaryota > Metazoa > Chordata > Aves > Nyctibiiformes > Nyctibiidae > Nyctibius > Nyctibius grandis. The sequence goes on from NC_090661.1 coordinate 53,825,884, forward strand.
ACAGCCGTTTAATGGCAGGATCTAGTGTTCTGGGCTTAATAGCTGTCATCTACTGCAACCCAACTGAAAATTTTGGTGAGGTCCCCTCAATTACAGCAGCCAAGTCTCTGGCACACAGAAATTGTATGTCTCAAATCCAGTGTAGGATCCTATTTATATTCAAGTATATTAAATACAGGAAATCAAATTAAAAAAAAACAAAACCAAAAAAAACAAAACAAAACCCCAGTATGGAATCCTGCCCACACTGAAGTCAGTAATAATTTTGCTCTCCATTTTCCTGGACTGGGGTTTCACACTGAGGATTTCACTGCATGCTTTCACCTCTAAAATTGTCTGCTAATGTTTCACATTTTACAATATCTTTTTATTAATTTTTCAAATATTACCTCCTGTTTCATGAGCTCTTAAACAAAAATTTCTGAAGGAGGAGCAGGCTTTGCGTCACCCACCAGCACAGAGTGAATAGGAATCTCATGCAACTTTCAACAGAGTATCAACTCCAGGAGTTTGCAGTATTTTTGCCGTGGAGTAGCTCTAGCCTGCCATTTGGTCCTCTGCTTCCCCAGCTCCTGTGTTATGGTACTGCTGGCTGCTGGAATTTGAGGTTAAAAAAGAAAACAGGAAAAAAGCTGTCTGTATGCAAACCACTGTCAATTCCACAAACAGATCTTTTTCTCCTTTAATGTGTTATGTATAGTTCTCTCAGGTGTTAATTAAAACAGCAGCATGAGCTTCCAGTAAGTTTTGTGGGGATTTAAAAGATTTTTTTTTAAAAAAGTGAGGGTGTCTCTTTGAATCAGTCCTGCTGTTACAATGCACTGTTAGCAGGGGTTTTTTTCTTACCTCATTGCAAGAGAAATATTACACATAGCATACTTTGCAGTTTGAGTTCCTATCAGAAGGCAAAAATGAATACCAAAATTTCCTAACAACTAAGCACCACGTGTACCGTGATTACAAGCTATATTACTGTTTCCCATACTCTGATGTCTGAGCTTGGCCTTATCCAACTTCCCCATCAATCACTGCACACTACTCTTTGGTATCATGTCATCATATTTCCATAATCATTAATCATGTTACCCAGTAAATCCTTGAGCAATTATTTAAGCTGCTCTCCTAACAGCTGTCCACTTCGCATATTGCCACCTTGGCTGCTCGTTTACCAGTGTGCCTTTGATCTGGGAACTGTTCAATCAGATCAATAACATGTAAGGAAAATGTAAATGGTTTGAAACAAGAGAAATTCTTTCATGTGGAATATTCACATTTGGAACAAGCCTTTCAACTCTGCAGCCGAAGCTTTTCTTTATAGTGATAAAGTTCTTTATAGTGATTTAACAAATTATAGCTAGGTAACGGCAAAGCATATTGCATTTAGCAGCAGAGTAAGTGGTGGGTGTGAGGAGGAGCTGGGAGCTCCCAGTCACAGAGGCACTGGCAAGCCCCCTCCTTCACAGTGACCCAGGAGATGAGATGCCAGACTTTTCCCTGTGGGAGACAGATGTAGCGAGAGACAAAGGCCATTTGCATGTTCAGGTCTGTGGGAAACTGTGTCGCTTGTCCCTGGGCCTTCCCTGCAGTCTCAGACATATCTTCCCCATCCCTGGGCGGGTCCTGGCCCACCCCACAGACTCTTTCCCATCAAGCTATCTTGCTCCCTTTCCCACCCTTTCCTGCTCTCCCATGCATTGCTAGCACAGGACCACTGACTTTAGAGGTCATTTTTGTTGGTCTGGTTTTGCTGATAGGTTTTGTCATGTGTGAGAGGACCTCTTTGGCTTCATGCAGATGTACAGCTCCCATCTGTCTGTCAAGAAGATGCATGAGGAATAGACAAGATTACTAAGTACAGTTTACTATCTGCAATGACTAAATGCCAAACACAGATATAAATTGTAGTGCACTTGGAAAGCCGAGTAATTAAAAAACCCTAACGCCACAGACAAATGCTCAAGTTTCGAATGTTACTTTATCAGCATCATCTTACTCTTCCTAGACTGAGGGCGGATTATCATCAAGTATTTTTCAGCCTCCTCTAGTGAAGCTTTCTTAAGCATTTTAGTATTTTGAAACAATACTATTTCCGCAGCCCTGTTTTCTAATGGTACCAACTCTCTTAGTCATAATTTACCATGGTGCCGTATAAATTTCCCCCCTGAAGAAAACAAAAAGGGAGGAAGAAAAAGTAATATACATCTTTATAAATTATTATATTCTATGCTTTGTTTGTTGAAGTGAAGGCTGTGTGATAAATGATGCCGCATGGCTCTGCAGTTCATCATTTTACCACAAACCTGCACAGCTAACATTTGTATTGCAATACCACTCCCGGGCCTCCAGTGGGGCAGCCCCCCTGTGCTATCTGCCATACACATAGAATGGGTGACAGGCCATTCCTCAAAAACCTTACAAGCTAGAGACAAGAGATTCCTGCTAATCAAAGATGTCTCCTTTCTCCAAACGGATGAAGAGCACATTTTGTTTTCATGACACTTGTAGACACAGATAGGCTGGGGGGGCTGGGAGGAGTAGTACAGTTTTTATGATGCTGTAGGTAGAGACTGAAGAAAGAAGTCTTCCTTCACAAGAGACTGAAAGGATGGAGTGGAAAGCACTGGAAGAACGTGGATATATCCAAAAGCAATCTTCCTGTGGTATATGTGGAGTACAGACTTCTGCGGCACAGCAGTATGGTTTTACTGGCCTTCATTCAGGACAGCTTACTTGCCTTTTGCCTGTCTTTACCTCTTATCAATAATTTAGTCCCCAGGTTCCTGCTGATAAATACATGACACATGTAGAAAGGTACAGGATCGAATACACAACATATGAAGAGGTGTTTGAGTACAACTCATTCTTTTAATATAAATAGTTACTAGGATATGATAATTTATGCAAGAGTTACGAAAATGTATATCTGTGTAACATCTGCATTGACTAGTTAATGTAAGGATATAATACTTGATCTCAACTTCAACATTTTATTTGAAAAGTTGGCCAAATCTGATGCAATTTAGTACTTTCCTCTTGACAAGGTACATCATAACCTACTCTGGAAAGAATGGAAGTATTTGGAAGACTGTCAAAAGGTTCTTGTTACATGTAATTTATACATCCAGTTGCAATCCAGGCCACCTTCCATTCAAGGTAATGTGAACACTGTCATTGAGTTAAAAATGGGTAATATAACCTCCAAACAGAATATTACAGAATGGTTAAGCAAGTGACAGAGACAAATAAGTGAGCTGAAAATTGACTAGTATAATTGGACAGTCCTTTGGGGGATATACTTCAGATTTTCTGTTACTCACACCTTGAAGTACAGCTCTATGCTGAGAAAACCATCCTTATTTCAAGGATTTTGCTCTTAAGACATACACAAGAAATCTGTAGGCATAAGAAAATGCACATATTACAACAGCATGTCATGTCATGAGCTGGCGTAATAAATGGCATAGTTCCTTTGGCTTTGGCAGTTCCCATGACTTCATGTGAGCAATGAGAATTTCTACCACTAAGATACTGTCCATTGCATGTTTGTGAACAGTACTGGGTACAGCCAAGATATGAGATCTGATAACAAATGATAATGTGGAATTTTGGAGAAAGAAGCTGGCTGACCACAACTGGAGAGCCATTTAGGTGTTTAAACATGGGTCTTTAGTGCCACTTTAAAATCCTTTAGGATTTCACAAGATGATGGCAAATATGACTCAGGTGATCTATATCCTTTTTGAAAGGAGGTAGAGGAAGGACAGGTGATATCTCTTAGCTTATCTGACTACAATAGCACTCAATAGCTGCTACTAGGAGCCCAAAACTCACTGCTGACTTCCCATGCAGAAGAAAGAAAAATGTTTTTAAGTTCTAAGGAGCAGCGGCTCAGCAAAAGCATGCAAACGTGACTGGTGGAAATTATATATAGGAGGAACATTTAAGTTGAAAGAACAAAGACTGGGAGTAGGAGGAAATGAGAGGTGGCTTGGGGGAGGAAGGAGTAGCGTGGAGCAGACATTCCTTTTGTGGTTATGTATAATACTACCACTACAAAATCTGCTTCAGAGCAGGACGTGGCCTGGCATGGACAGGGAGCTGCTGCTGTTGCTGCTGCTGATAGCAGTGGCTAGCAAATAAAGTGCGGTAAGGGGGCGTAGCACAAAAAAATGAAACAGTGGCAGGGAATGAGATGTGGCTGGGGAATGAGAAAGAGGTTTAAGTCCATCCCATTTTGTACAGATTACAGTGGGAGCATGGTGTTTTCTGATGACATAAGCCAGTACTCAACAGTCTTGCCTGATGGACACTAACCCATGCTCCTGAGCAAAAACCAGCCTGACCTTACCCTTGTGTTTATTCCTACGATTCATATTCACTTGTATCTATTCTCTTCATTAGTTTCCAGGCAGGTGACAGTAAAATGAAGGTGGCTGACACTCTTAAATAGTTAAGCTGAGATCTCCTCCTTTAATTTTGTTGGTTTTAAGGTATGGGATTTACATATTGAATTAGACAGAGATGCTCCAACACTATAGTACAGGACCTCAGTGATTCGTACACATGGCTGACACACTCTCTAAGAAGGAAGGCAACCAAACATGCTAATAACAGCAAGCATCAAGTGCCACAAAATATTAGCTGAGACTCACACCTTAATTCCAACTGTATCATCACTAAGCTCTTCCAAGGCTACTGCAATATCCAAAATGCCATAAAAATCTTTTGACTCTGTTTTGCTTAAAAATAGTGAATCCTTTCCACTACTGTGACAGCTGCCTATGAGCTAGAAAATTGTAAGTGAGTTTAGCACAGGGAGATCAGATACAATAATTAACAATTTTACCAGAGTATGTCAGAGACTAAGAAATGAGAGCGAAATCCTGATCCTAGTGAAACCAATATTCTGGGGACTTAAGGGGTCAGCTCTCTGCTCTCCAAGTTTTGTATCATCTGGATAAATAATTTTTAATATGATTGCATAAATCATATAACTGTACTGGTTGCTTGGCAAAAAGTATTTGTTTATATGAATAGCTGTTATAAAAATATGTCAAGAGTAAATGTTCCAAAGAACATGCACAGTTGTTCTGCAACAAAAAAAACATTATAATGTCCCATTTTCTATTAGGCAACTGTAAAATATTTTACCCCCTTTCTATTTTTTATTTGTTTGTTTTCCAATTCATTTGGTTTCCAAAACTTATTGGAAACCAGTCCCAGGACTTGAACAATGTAGAGATAGATAGTTGCTGTGACCGGATCTTATTTAACCTGGTGAGAAGCTTTCAAAGAGCTGGTTCCTACCAGTGATCCCAGTAGTATGGGGATCACTGTTGATACTCTACAGTCTGGGATGATCTAGGCTAACATTTGTACTCCTGGCTCAAAATTTCCCCAACTGCTCATCCTCTTTAAGTTCTTCTGAGGTGTAGCTTGCCCAGATGCTCAGTTTCCACTTGTGGTTCACAGTTGCTACTAACGAAACAGGTTTATTTCTTAAAAACTGGCTTGCACTGCAGCATGTTAATGTCTTTTCTTCTGGCATTGCTGGTTCTAAGCAATAAACAAAGGCTTCCACCCAAAACCAGAGTAAAAGTATCAGGGAAGTAAAAGGGTACAGCTATAAGAAACTAGCCAGAATTAATCCTTCTGGAAATGCCCTAACAACAGTCACTCCCCACTCATGGACATATCTCATCACACCATGGAAAAAAATAAAGTGGGCAGGAAAGCACTCTTAGGGCTCAAATGCAAGCAGACAGATGGGGCTGCAGTGTAAATACAGACAACCTGGCAAGACATAAAACTGCTTTAGAAATAACTTCCAGCAGCAAAAGTCTACCAGCAGGGAAAGGTCATTTGTAAGGTTTGTTTAGAACAAGGCAAGACTGTGTGCAGTCCTGTGGCTTTCTGAGGCAGAAGAGGTTTTCCGCAGGCCACCAATTCCTCCTTCGGGAAACACAGGCAAGATATTTCAGAAGTCCTGTCTAAACACATGCAGTGAAGGACGTGGAAAGTAATATAATAATGTATTGAGTCAAAGGTGGGTTGTAACAGGGAAGTTTAATCATCTTCCTCAGCAATGATATACATAAATAACTAAATAAAAAAAGGGAACTTGGACAGATCACACACACTGAGAACTGCAAAAGCAAAGTGGCTTCTTTAGCTTATCTCTACCAAGTAAGTGGATGGGGCACTACTTCCATGGTTTTGCTGCTACCAATTCTTATGGAATTAGAAACCCTCTTCAACAGCCATCTCCTTTGGAAAAGAGTTTCCCTTCCTCCCCACAGCAGTTTCTGCATGCCCATGGACAAAACCTCCCACGTTAACCTGCTGTGTCAGAGTACTGGTTGGAAAAAGATGTGCCTGAACACAAATGACCGCCAGGCTTTTCCTCACACCAGTAATCCTGGGAAGCTGTGTCTGGCACTGGAGTGAGCAGAAGCAAGCTTTCACGGCCCCTTCATGGCTATGTGTCTGTATCTGTGTGAATGATACACGCTCTGCCACACATCTCCACCTCCAGCCGCGGGACGCTGGCTCTCACAAGTACCGACTACTCGGAGGAGCTGCCTGTGCATCAGGGCCCCTCTTGCGCAGCGCACGTGGGCAGGGAGGGCACGTGAGCACTTCGGCACATATAGGAGTTCAATTTGAGGGACAAAGCTGGCATTTGGCTTTGATATAGTTGCTACTACCTTACACTCATACCTCATGCCATCCTTTTGTGTTGCAGAAGATGTACTTAAATCATGGATAAAGCAGGATGTCTATCTGCTGGGTACCAATACTCAGATAACACTCAGAGCAATCTGTGCTGTGCAGTGTAAATAGCCATGACCTTAATTTTTTAATTCCTCATCTGTAGTCTCCAGTACACAAGATATATAACACAGATCATTATTTTTTCTATTCAGTGCTCAACCAATTTCATCTCATTTTTGTTCCTGGAGATCTCTAGTGTGCATCTTATATGTTTAAAATAAATACATCATCTGTAATTGGATCCTAACCAGACAACACTAAACAATTGTATTTTTCATTGATACTCAAGATTTATTTCTAATAAGAGTGGAAGGCTCTTCTGTATGCTTTAGCTGATAACTAGTAGAAGGCATAGGACTATTCAGGTTCTCATTTCTCAGACTCCACTTTCTGTATGAACTGTAGACATACTATAAATATGTAAGAAACCTTATCAAGAAAAATAACTTCAATTTACACCATAATCCAACTGGAGAAGCTACACATAAGCCATGCCAAGAAAATGTTCAGAAAAAATAGCTATTCAATAATTTCCCATTTATCATTTGCTTAGTCACATTAAAAACATTTGAAAACTGTAACGTTTTTTCCTTTAGATGAAGTGCTGAATTTTTCTGAAAGGCTGCATTTTTGTTCAGAATGACAAAACTATTGTATTGTTGGTCATTTGCTTTACAGTGGCCTCATGTTTCAGGATATAAATTAAAATGTGAAAAAAAAAAAAATTTACCTAGGCTAAGACAGAAGATTTGCAACCTGTTCTCACTGACTGATAAAAATGGACCAACCAGCTTCATGCTCCGCTTATTTGCACCAATGCAAAGCTACGCAAGTTGCATTCACAAATTTTCTGAGCATGCTGTGAGTGGTAAAATAACCTTTAACCTGTTTTTCCCCTTCTCTTTTACAGCCAGCTTCCTGCATTCGTTTAAAAAACAAAACAAGAATTATGTTTCTGGTCATTATCATGACATTTCATGAAATTAATATTATCTATTATACAAAAATAAGAAGATGACATTACATACTGTGCTATTTAATTAGCTATCTAATAGCTTTACTGACCTGCTGTATTTCTTCTTTCCAGTCTGGTTTTTATGTTTTGCACTTGTGTCACTGCTTAGCCCACACCCAGGGCTAAACAATCACCAGTTGTTCTATTATCCCAGACCCCTCCCCAGCTGAGAAAGGGAATTCGGAAAATGAGGGAAACTCATGGGTTGAAATTTAAACAGATTTAATAAAATAAGAAAGCCAATATCAATACTAACATAAAAGACACAAAGTTGTACTCAGCCCACAGAGCAGTGGCAAGTCCCTCCAGGCATAGTAACCCTTGAGAAGAGAGGAAAAAGACACAGAAGAGAGCATAGCAAACAGCCCCACCCTCCTTAGCAGCTTTCCCATTTATAATGAACCTGACGTTAATGTTATAGAATACCACTGTGGGCCAGCCTGGGTCAGCTGCCCTGGCTTTCACTGCTGATGGCCTTGATCACCATCCCACAGCTGGCCACAAACTGAAACAAAATGTAACAGAAAAGTGACTCTATAAATTTTATCCCCGCAAAACCAGGACACACTTCCATGAATTCTCTATTTTCGTTTTCTATTTCTTTTGTGTATGAACAGGCTTTGCTATACAGGAGCCTGCCAACTTTCTCTTTGGACAGTACCATCCCACCTTCATGCAGTTCCATGGGAAAAGAGATGGGGCTGGGTTGCATCAAGAATACCTTGTGCTCAGGTATCCCTTAGTAACTCAGACTGTCCTGCTGTCCTGGTTTGGCCCAAACCAGGCCAATTAGTCTTAGAGAAACCAAGGTCACTGCTAAATTCCTCACTGCTTATGAGTGAAGAGCCGAAGGGAGCTCGGACCTGCAGGGAGGAGCAGACAGGGCAGGTGACCCAAGATTGACCAACGAGGTATTCCATCCCACACACGTCATTCTCACTTTCCTATTTATCACTAACCCACTGCCTCCTGGAGGTGGGGCCCAGGAGGGAGGGGCCCTCCTGTCTCCCACTGATTGGTACCAGCTTTGCCAATTCTCCAGTTAAAAGCCTGCAGGTGTGATGGCAGGAGGAGCTACTGCATTTTCCCCTCTGCCCATGCTGGGGGAGCAACTTTGCCTGAGGAGGATTTCTAAGCTCTCAGTCTTGGTTTTGTATATATTTGTATATATTTGATTATTTCTATTATTATTGTTATTATACTCTTTTTCATTATTATAGTTTATTAAAACTGTTTTAACTTTCCAACCCATAAGTCTCTCTCCCTTTTCCCTTTCCCTTTCGCTTGGGGGGGGGGGGAGAGGGTTAACAGAGAGCATCTGCCACCTGGTTAATAGCCAGCCCAGCTTTAAACTGTGACACCTGCTTACCAGTCCACTCTCTTCTATGGAATGAAAGTCTTTTCATCTCCCTACCTGGACATAGGCTTTGGTTAGTCCTTCCTATATGCATATTGAGAGAAAGAGGGCTGGAGACTAGGGAAATAAAAACTTGAGAAATATAGCCTGAGGAAAGCATCTGAGCAGGAGCAGTGCAGAGAGGTGGTGGTAGGCACAGGGACAGTTAGGACATACTCCATAGAGGATACTCATCCTCAGCCAGAATCCAGTACACAGTCTTCCTGTGGAGCACTTGGTGCCAGAGAGGCTGAGGCTCCCTTTTCCACGCGTGGTCACTGCAGTCAGAGGACCAAAGTCACAGTTTGAGGTGTGTGGCAATTTCTCCTTTTGCTCTGCAGACCTGCACTCTCGGTGTTCTTCCTACAGAAATCCACTCTGCGCCGGATGAAAAGGGACCTGCTGGCTGTGTGGTGTAGTATAGGGGAGAAGTCCTTTCCCTCCTAGTCATGTCTTAGACCCCTGTGAGGACCATATTCCAGCATGGAGGACAGCAGAAAAATCTGACATCTCTCATGATGGAAAAAGAGGAAAGACTTTCCTAACACATGGGCCAGTCCTGACATCACCAAACAAATACAGACACTTGGGATGGGGGAGAATATGTTACATTTTCTGTTTGGGTTTGGAAACTTGCCAGCATAACTATTTAATTCTGTCTCCTGATGCTTTTTTCCTTCCCTTTTAAGTAAGTTTTATTAGAAGACAAACTAATTTCAGGTGACCTTTCCTCTTGTTTTGTTTGCTTGTTTCTAAGCGTTAGAACCTTTGGATGAAAGCAGATGGCCAATAGGCAAAAAAAAGCTATACATTATCATGCCATTTACCCTCCAAAAAACTTTAAAAATTCCCTTCTGCATAGTTAAGAAGAAGAGGGAACCAGACAAATAGAAAGACTTCAGGATTTTTCTTTTCTTTTTCCCACTGCATAGTCAGAGGAATAGAAGAGGATATTTGTGAAAAGCCACCATGGACTGAGCCTGGAGTCTGATAAACAACAATAACCTTTTTCTTGACACTAATTCCTTTATTATATTTTTAGAAGAATTTAAAAGCCACTTATTTTTGAAAACTATTATTTCAGGAAAAAGTATAATTTTCACATTTCCTCTGATGTGTTGTATGCCCTGCTGTGTTATGACATTTCAAGTTTCATCAAGTCACATTAATTTACATTCTCACATGTTTTCTCAGTGGAACCTGCTCTTTGGGTCAATTTTCATTCATTGCTTGATCACTTTAATGTATTTGTATTACTGAACACTTGGGCCATATTAACTGATCTTTCCATACCCCATGCTTGCAATTCATTAGCAATCATTTCTCTTCTCTGCACGAAGAAAGGAAAAAAGAAACGAGAGAGAGTGAAAATGAGAGAAAGACAAAGACTTGGAAAGAAAGAGAACAACAATTTAGTACACAGCCTGGGCTGCAGCTTGCTCTATCGCTTCGGATTTGGTTATATTAGGAAATTTTCTCTGGTGTTACCAACGTAGATCGGTGATCCAGTAGAAACCTGTAAAATAAATGCAGTTAACTGGTTGTAAGCCATCCTTTATTTCAACCTTCTCAACTTCGGTAAGCGTGTTCGAAGCAGTGCAGGTAGTTCAGGATCTCATGTGGCAGGAACAGAATAGCTAGCAAAATCACAACCCTGGACTTCAGGAGGGCCAACTTTGGCCTTTTCAAGCAATTGCTAGGGGAAATCCCATGGGACAGGGTACTAGAAGGTAAGGGGGCCCAAGATAGTTGGTTAGCGTTCAAGGACTGCTTCTTCCAAGCTCAAGATCAGAGCATCCCAGCAGGTAGGAAGTCAAGGAAGGGTACCAGGAGACCTGCATGGTTAAACAGGGAACTGCTGGGCAAACTCAAGTGGAAGAATAGGGTGTACAGATCATGGAAGGAGGGGCTGGCCACTTGGGAGGAATATAAGTCTGTTGTCAGAGGATGTAGGGAGGCAACTAGGAAAGCTAAGGCCTCCTTGGAATTAAACCTTGCAAGAGAGGTCAAGGACAACAGAAAGGGCTTCTTCAAATACATTGCAGGTAAAACCAACACTAGAGGCAATGTAGGCCCACTGATGAATGAGGTGGGGGTCCTGGAGACAGAGGATAAAAAGAAGGCGGAGTTACTGAATGCCTTCTTTGCCTCTGTCTATACTGCTGGAGGCTGTCCTGAGGAGTCCCGGACCCCTGCGGTCCCAGAAGAAGTCAGGATAGAGGAGGAATCTGTCTTGGTTGATGAGGGCTGGGTCAGGGACCAATTAAGCAATCTGGACGTCCATAAATCCATGGGCCCTGATGGGATGCACCCGCGGGTGCTGAGGGAGCTGGCGGAAGTCATTGCTAGGCCTCTCTCCATTATCTTTGCTAAGTCGTGGGCAACGGGAGAGGTGCCTGAGGACTGGAGGAAAGCGAATGTCACTCCAGTCTTCAAAAAGGGCAAGAAGGAGGACCCGGGTAACTATAGACCGGTCAGCCTCACCTCCATCCCTGGAAAGGTAATGGAACAACTTGTCCTTGGTGCTGTCTCTAGGCATATCAAGGATAGGAGGAATATTAGGGGCAGTCAACATGGCTTCACCAAGGGGAAGTCATGCTTAACCAACTTGATAGCCTTTTATGAGGACATAACTCGGTGGATAGATGATGGTAGAGCTGTGGATGTGGTCTATCTCGATTTCAGTAAAGCGTTTGACACGGTCTCCCACAGCATCCTCGCAGCTAAACTGAGGAAGTGTGGTCTGGATGATCGGGTAGTGAGGTGGATTGTGAACTGGCTGAAGGAAAGAAGCCAGAGAGCGGTGGTCAATGGGACAGAGTCCAGTTGGAGGTCTGTGTCTAGCGGAGTCCCTCAAGGGTCGGTACTGGGACCAGTTCTATTCAATATACTCATTAATGACTTGGATGAGGGAATAGAGTGCACTGTCAGCAAGTTCGCTGATGACACAAAACTGGGAGGAGTGGCTGACACACCGGAAGGCTGCGCAGCCATTCAGAGAGACCTGGACAGGCTGGAGAGTTGGGCGGGGAGAAATTTAATGAAATATAACAAGGGCAAGTGTAGAGTCCTGCATTTGGGCAAGAACAACCCCATGTATGAGTACAAGTTGGGGACAGACCTGTTGGAGAGCAGCGTAGCGGAAAGGGACCTGGGGGTCCTAGTGGACAGCAGGATGACCATGAGCCAGCAGTGTGCCCTTGTGGCCAAGAAGGCCAATGGCATCCTGGGGTGTATTAGAAGGGGTGTGGTTAGCAGGTCAAGAGAGGTTCTCCTCCCCCTCTACTCTGCCCTGGTGAGGCCGCATCTGGAATATTGTGTCCAGTTCTGGGCCCCTCAGTTCAAGAAGGACAGGGAACTGCTAGAGAGAGTCCAGCGCAGAGCCACAAAGATGATTAAGGGAGTGGAACATCTCCCTTATGAGAAGAGGCTGAGGGAGCTGGGTCTCTTTAGCTTGGAGAAGAGGAGACTGAGGGGTGACCTCATTAATGTTTTTAAATATGTAAAGGGCAAGTGTCATGAGGATGGAGCCAGGCTCTTCTCAGTGACATCCCTTGACAAGACAAGGGGCAATGGGTGCAAGCTGGAACACAGGAGGTTCCACTTAAATATGAGGAAAAACTTCTTTACGGTGAGGGTGACTGAACACTGGAACAGGCTGCCCAGAGAGGTTGTGGAATCTCCTTCTCTGGAGACATTCAAAACCCTCCTGGACGTGTTCCTGTGTGACATGATCTAGGTAATCCTGCTCCGGCAGGGGGATTGGACTAGATGATCTTTCGAGGTGCCTTCCAATCCCTAACACTCTTCGATTCTGCGTGATCTGTGTTAGAGATTTGTGTTGGCGTTAGGTAAAGCAGTCTGTTGGATTCCTTCAGTGCAGAAAGCCAATGAATTTTCCACACTCATACACTGCTGATGTGAGGGAGAGCTGGGCGTCAAGTCCCATTTGTGGGCTTGTTCCTCACAGCATCATTTTGGTTGCCCATGCCCCAGCTTGAGCTTGAGAAGAGGCCCAAATTCTCAAATTGGAGCCCCCTAAATTCACTTTTTTCAGAGAGGCCAGCTGACGTACAATATCACCATTCTTCATCTCCTGACATAGATAAAGGTCAAATGATAAAACATTAAGCAAAGGAAACAGCCAATTTTGTCTACCCTTTCCCTATATTTATTAAATTAGTGACTGAATGAACCATGGTGTTTTGCCCCCCTCTTGCCACCCTCTGCTTGAAAGCGCCACATGAATACAAAATGAGTGATCAGGCACTCAGAAAGCTTTGCAACTTCTCAGTGAACTCCCATTCCCTCCTCAGTATAAGGTTGCTTGATCTTCTCTGGTACTGCTCTCAGGCCCTTACTGCATGCCACGATGAAAATCAGGTAAAATGGGCTCTGACGCGCTGTGAAGGCAGCTGCTAATCACCCAGTACAGAAACCTGCAGCAAGGGTTTCAATGGCTGCGCGAGATGTGAGTCTTTTTCAGCCATGGTGTAGCGAAACACGGTGAGGGTTGGAAACCTCAGGCTTTGGGTGGAAGGGAGCAACCTGCACTTAAAAAAAATCACGTTGCCTGCAGCTCTCTGTCAGTGAGGAGTCACATGCATGTCTGATGTGATCATACAACCAATCAGTCCCCTCTGCTGTTAACACACTCCCTTGACTTACCCCATGTTGAGATCTTGCCTGTAACCCCATCTTTCTGAGTTTGCAGCCAAACCATGATATCTACAGGATGGTGGAGCATGCAGCAACATAGCAGGTTGCAGCTTGTATTCCCCCACCTATATCCGTGTGGATACACACCTACCCCTCACCTACCCCTCCCACACCCACCCCCAGCAGTGAAGACATTGCACAGAGTCCAACTGTTGACTAATCTCAAGCTATATCATTCCGCCTCCTGCCCTAAAAACAGCTCCACCAGTGGAAGGAGACAAGGCTGGGGGTGGGGAATTGTCCAAGACAAACATTCCTGGTTGCATTGTCATTAAGCTGTTTGGAGCAATCAGGCCACACAGTACTTTAGTGACAGCTGGATTTCAATTCAAACCTCTTCTCCAACCTCTGACAACTCTGGGGGAGCTGCCATGAAGGTCAAACACTGGAAAACTCTAAGGGCGAAGGGGAGACTCCCAAATGTGACCACAGCCACAGAGAGCCCAGCCTGCCCATTGCGATGCCCTCCTACCCCTGAATGAATAGGATGATGCTAAAGCTTCCCGTAGACGGTTGAATGGAGCAGCCTCATGTATCAAAGCCTTGGGAAGAGAGGGGCAAGGAAGGGTTCTCCTGGCCTGGATATCATTGATGGCAAGTGATCCGGTGCCACCTGCTCAGTAGGAGAGCGATCAGCACAGCCCAGGGAAAGCAGCACAGATACGACAGCGTGTCTGTTATCCACCGAACACTGGTGACAGAACGGAATGTAATCTGCGTGGTTACATTCAGAGATTAAAGACAACAACTGGCTCCAATGGGACGTCCTGTCCTGCGATGGACAACAGAAAGGATGCTTACGTAAAACGGCCTGGCAGCAGTGCACAGGAGGTACAAGCGGACTCATTTTCTCCTGCGGGCAGCACAGAAAGGGATTACTATTGTGGGGGAGGGAGGCAGGAACAGGGAGAGAGAAATTAGGAGTCCAGATGTCTGTTCTTTATATACAGTTTCTAAGGGCTTTGGAAATAAAATAGAAAAAAACCCGTACTGTCTCACAACACCAGGCGTGTATGCAAGGAGTCCACATTTATTCAGGACTGAGGTTCTGTTACGTGACTTTAAGCAAAACTAATCAGCTGGACTGGGTCTCCTCAGTCTTCTCCAGCACCTGTGAACCTGAGAGGCAGATTTTCCAGAGCTAAAAGTCCCTCCCTTCCACTGGGATGCAGCTGTCTAAATGTCCTGGTCTCTCTTAAGAGATCTCGGAGTATAGGGTGGGAGAACTGTAAGGGAAGCGGGGTCTGGTGCGATCCCCTCATTCACGGCTTTCACAGCTACAGCCCATATTAACCCTGCTTCAGAAATCAGTGGCCATGGAATAATTCAACCCATTCTAGAACCTAAGTGCAAAAAGGGGCAAGCTTAGGTTGGCCACAATACAGTCAATCAGAATTTAAATAGTACTGTAATAGCATTCAAGCTTAATTAGGGCTGAGAGAAGGGATGCCAAAATGCCAGAGGCTGCCTTACCTTACCCCTTGGAGGAATACGATTGCTGACACTAGCAGACTAGAAGAAAGAAATACTTTAGAAGCCCTGATGCCTTCCAAACACCAGGTGCAGCACTACCGATATCTTACCCAGACCATGACTGACCTTTAGGTCCTTTTTGTGTCTTTTCTCACGGGAGGTACCAGTCATCTCTGCCATGACGAAAATAGAAAAGTTGCCATCTGCGTGTGCCCAAAGGTTTATGAAATAAGAGTATAAGAAACAAAAACAAGTGGCACTTCTTGCTATCACCCCCCTGCTCCCTTCCTGAAGCCACTTTCTGTACCCTTAAAGACACTGTCCTACGTGGTAAGCAGAGAGGTGGGAACCCATCACAGGAAAATGTAGCCAAAGTTTCCTATTTTACTCACTGCCAGCTGACAGCAGGACAGAAAATCATCCCTCGCCAGTCAGCATAGAAAAGTTGCCTTTTAAGTGATGTGCACTGCACAGTATATGGAGTCTGAGATCAATGGAGGACAATAGAAATCTAAATTGACAGTACACTAATAATTGTTGGCATTAACTAATCAGATGGGATTTTAAAGTTCACACTGTGAACACTGATATTTTCTGTGTGATGGGAAGACAGTTTGAACTGATATTTTTTTCTATTAATAAGTGTTTGAAAGGCTGTTAGAAGAAATTATTGCTGTAGTAATCAGAGCTCTCTGTGTGAAATCGCTTCATAGGCTTTCAGTTTCATAAAGCAGGAGATTGTATTGAAAATAGTATGAGCTTTTACCTGGCTACCTAATAACAACATGAAAGTTATCTCTGCTTTAAATCAGCTTTTATTTCATTCACCAATACGCTGTTTTAATGATAATGTCTGGAAGACAGGCAAGGCCCAGGGCAAGGCCACTGAAGAAATTTTGGGGGTTATCTGGAGAGGAGTTTCTGCCGCCCTCCACTGATGGACGATAGCTCTGCCCTGCTGCCTAGCCCCTATGCAAACCTCACCAGGCAGTACCCTGCCAGGATGGAGCTACCCATATAGACCATCCCAGGTGTCTGACATGGGGAACAGAAGCAAAGGACACCAGCCCTGTGTGTTTCTGATAAAACTGCGAGGTGCCACTGGCTGACACGCCCGCAGCCCTGAGGGACCCTTTATCAACACCGGAGGGGGGCAGTTACGTTTGTTTCAGCAAACACTGTCACGTTTCTCTTCTCATTAATGAAGACAAAACCATATCAGATTTAATGACATCTTTAGACTACAGTGCAAACCAGGTTGGACATTTCCCTGTGTTTGCACAGGTGTGCAATGCATCAGCTGGGGTGTATGGAAGAGCACTGCTGGTTCTTACAAATACAAACATGTTGGTTTGTAAAGATGAGAATGTTCTTAGACTCACAGAAGCCGAGAACCTAGGAAGACCCTTAAGAGCATCGAGTCCAACTGTTAACCTAACACTGCCAGGTTTGTTTCTTGAGCATGTGTCAGTTGCGATTAGCACATATAATTTAGCATCAGGTGGCTACACACAATGGCTTCTAGCTCTTGCTTGGACTCGGGAAAAATGTTATTCCCATTTCCCAGAGTGGAGCTGAGACTAATACTGTAACTTGTACTGATGTTCAACAATGCTGTGCTAGCTACTGCACATGAAATCCAAACCAACCTTCCTTTTGCCAAAGAATTGTGTTTATGACATAATACACCTACAATATTATGCAAGAAGGAGCCTGGAAATGAGCATTTGACACTCAGTCCACGTCAGAATAGATCTTCAGTCAAGAAAAAAAACTGTTAACACCTTCTGATACTCCTTGCCAGCAGCCTGCTACAGGGGTGAACAGATTCACACCCGCTTCAAATCAAACCCTTTTGTTCTCTCCTTGTGTTCCCCACTCGCCTTTCTGCCTTTACATTATGATCAATACAGCCTAAGCTTAGAGATTATCAGAGTCATGATTGCAACCTCTAACATTATAATCCATAGGGTTGCTGGGAGCATTAGAACATCCAGGATAAATTAATTCAGTGTAAGTAAAAGCTTTGAAGCTAGGAGCATCACCAGGCTTTTGAAGCTTAAGCCCTGTTTAGATTACTTGATTAAAGTAGGTCCAAAGCTTCACCAATCAATATATTTTGCTTAGGAGCAGTGTTGATCCAGAAGCATATTTAATTGGATCTGCAGTACCCCGCCCAGAAGATGGTTCTTTAGAGCAAAACGAGATAATGTGCATGGGGTGAGAGAGGCAAAATCATTGCCATGTTTTTGTGTGTGCCTGTGGAGATTACTTGCAGCAGCTGTACAGAAGAGCCTGTGTAAAGGAAAAGGGAGCAGGGAAATGACAAGAAAATTATAGGCTTGGAAAAGAAGTAACTGAGTCTTCTATTAGTTTAAAATTGTTAAAAATGACCAAATGTAAATAGACGTACCTACAGCTGTGCATTACTGAAGGGATAGCCCTGGTCTTCGGCCAATTTAAGTTTCACAGCCAGCTTTAGTGGAACCAGGAATGATGGTCTGGTTAGCTGGATGGCAGCATCTCTGACAAGATTACCAACATCGTACTCTTGGGCCAATATGGACAAAAAGACCATTATTTGTATGAAAATTAAGAAAACCTGAGCCTGACCATTAGACTGTAGCTGAGAAATGCCAAAAATACAATCATCTCATGATTTTTTTTTTCTCACCTGAGAATATGAATATGCAACAGGTACAACAGGTAATGGGGGAGAGCACAGGTTTAGTTTTGCTCCTCTTGCTTCCTTGCTTTACCTTCAGAGTTAGTTATACTTATTTGGTTATTCACATACAAAATTTCCTTCAAGTGAGGGTCAGGGCAGGGCAAAGTAGAGGGTCAAGTGAAATCAAAGGACAAATCCCTTTCTTCAGCAAAGGGAATAATTGTTTTATGTCAGTAGAGTGCAGATGAAGTCAGTGGTGCCATTGGCAGAATTGTGGGCAGCACTTTGGTTAAGGGCTGCTGAAGCCTTGGTGACATGGGGAACAGTTTGGCAAGAAGGTCTGAGGTCCAGCAGATGATGGAGCATGCCAATTCTCAGCTGCACAGCAGCTCTGCACCGTGCGGACAGGAGGTGACCTCCAGCAGTGAGCTGCTCTGGTAGGAAAGCAGCCGTGCATGCAGGAGGTTCGCCCTCAGGGCTGCGGGGAATGCCACACCATGGCTTCGATACCAGCACTGGTGATGAGAAACAAGGCTGTCATTTGTAGCCTGATGGAAAATGTAATCCATTTAGATTTCCATTTGGACTTGATTAGACAGACAACTTTTTTTCAGTAGCAATTTAAATGAATTAGTTATATTTTCCAGCCTACTGAATGGATTGCTGGACAGGTCCACAGTGACAAAGCAGGTCTGGGGTCAAGCTGGGAAGTCAGTCTGCTGGTCAGGGTCTGGATCAACACAGTCCATGGCCAGGCACGGGCATGGCTGTGGCTGAGCTGGGGACTGGCACTCCTACAATATAGTTCAGGCAAAGACTGACAGCCCAGGGCTGAGCCGAAATGGGGCTCCTGTGTCCATGGGCAGGGGTGCAGGTGGAGATCCCAGATGAGGCTGGTCAGGGCCATCAAGGTCTGTTAGTGCCCTGACATTAAATCTGATTGTGCAAGACAAATGCTTGCTTTTTCACTTCAGCAAGAACCTCAGTTTGGAGCTAGTGTTTGCTCATGTCATGATAGTAAATACTTCACATGCAGGAAAAGCTCACGAAGAGAATGAATTGAGCATGCCAGGATACTTTTATGTCTAAACAGGATTTTGCTCTGGAGCATCCACCCCTGCACTGAAAACTTTAGGAATAGCACAGGGTGGGTTATCTTAGAGAAGAGCAGTTGTTTGCTTAGAAGATAACGTGAGGCAGCGCAACCTTCCTTTGCCATGTTAAGGACCTATGCAGGAAGCATTTCTGACCGTTTACACAGGAGTCCCTTGACCAGCACAGCTGCTGTCTGGCCTGCTCACCCACTGGCACAGCACAAAAGCCCCCATGGAGAGTGAAGTGCAAAGGTATTATCTATCTAGCTCAAGCATCTCACAGACACTGATCATCCCTATTGCCAGTGTGAGACAACGAACACTCCAAGTACACAGTCCCGCTGATGTCTCCACAGCAATGCCATACAGAGGTGTCAGGGCTGGTCCAAGTGTGTTCCTGCTGCGCTATTCTCCAGGTAACCGATCTCTGCTGCTCAGAGCACAGCACAGCTGGGGTGTGCTGACCTGGCCCCTGGGTAGCTCATTCGGCACCAACCGCCTTGTGTACCTGCACTCAAGGGGTCCCACCAACCAGTCTCCTACCCTCCCTAGCAGCTCGAGTGGGGTTAGCGCTTGCAGGCTGAAGATTTTCCTCACCAGTTAGCAGTGGAAAATGGTTTGCATGTTGCACCATATCCCCACATGCCTCTCTGGATGTGTAATTAACTTCCACATTCAGACTCTGGGTACGCATGAGCCACAGCACAAGAGAAAGTACGAGTCTCTATTGCCAGAGGTGACTAAAACCCAGCCAGGATGTGCTGTGTATTTAGAGGCAATAAATCCACACAGTGTTTGCCTCTGTGACAGCAGAGACCGAGACAAAAAAATCTGCATTTTGAAAGTTCAAATTCAAAGATAGACAGTGAGATGTCTTGGATAATGTCGGGTTTGGGACCGGGGTCTTTTCCATGAGTTCGTACCTCAGCAGAAGACTGAGCAGATGAAACCCAGCAGATGCAAACAATTTGATAAGACTCACTGGTAAGGAGACGCAAACAAAACACCCTGGCCCAGAGGAAAATGTTGTCAGGGAGGGACCCTCCCTTCCCTTGGCAGCCCTTTGCATCCCCGCTCACACCACAGCTCCAGGCTCTGTCCATCTCCCTGCCTGGGCGTGGGCTGAGCCTTCGCCCCAGAATCCCAGCCCTGGCTCCCATGAAAAATTTCTGTCTTGGTGACGTACCCCTTCCCTGTGGCAGCCCCTTTGCAGCCTGAGTGGTACCGGGGCTCCAGGCTTTTTCTCCCTCCTAACCCTAACCTTAACATTAGGAGTGGGCTAAGTGTCATCTGACAAACCGTGGCCATGGGCCCAGTGAAAAACTTCTGCGGGGCTGATCCTTCTGGCAGCCCAGCACTGCCGTTGGCAGCTACTTGCAAGCTTCTCATTTTGTCTCAGAATCTATATTTTATAGTAACAGATCTTCTTTAAATATGTTTGTCTTTTTATGTTTATATGCACCAGATAGTTGTCCTTATAGCGAGCTCTCATGTATTTTAGTGACATTTACAATCTGCATGAATAAACTACTGGAGGCACTTGAAGGGATACCAGCTTTCCCTGCCTTTGAGCAAATAATCTTTTCTTCTGCCCCTGAACCCTGAACCAGAAATGATTATAATTCTCCCTTGCAAACACAGCCAGGCACAAGTTATTACTTGGCTGGTTCAAGATGAATTGCTTAAAAAAAAATATCTCCCAACTCCTGGAAATAATTAATCCATTTTTTTTTGCCACAGCTACTTAACCCTAAAACAGGTCACGCAATGTAGGCTTTGAAGCCCATCTACTCATGGCTCCGTGGCCATGCCCAGTCCTTACTTCTTCATCAGCAACCTGTCCTACACACCAGGGTGCCCCTATGATCCCTCCAGTCGCTGTAAACACCACTGTTGATGGAGATGGTATTACCAGTGTGACGGAGGTGACTGATTTGCTTCCAGATAGATATATTGTCACAGACTATTAATTTTACTGCAGCCTCATTTGAAGGGAGTGGTAAAGCAGCGGGGCAAGCAAACAGCTACCGCCTGCGTGGGAGCACTAAATGCCCAAGCAATTAGTCTTCTTGTTCACCGAATTTAAGCAGTCCCCTGTTTTCACATTTGTTGACACTCCAGCTTACTAAAGAAACACAATGCCTGTGTAAGGTGAGACCTGCCTAAGAGGTCAGGCACCGGGTTAAGTCGGGGGCCCTCTTTGCAAATAGCTGTAAAAACAGAGCTAAGAAAAAAATGGCGCAAGGTACTTAGTACCCAGATTTTGCGTCTGAGGCAGCCAGCCTGCCACCACCTAGGATATGG
Source organism: Nyctibius grandis (assembly GCF_013368605.1). Taxonomy (NCBI): domain Eukaryota; kingdom Metazoa; phylum Chordata; class Aves; order Nyctibiiformes; family Nyctibiidae; genus Nyctibius; species Nyctibius grandis. The sequence continues at coordinate 53,847,327 of NC_090661.1, forward strand.
TTCAGTTGCTCGAAACGAAGCAAAACACGATAGTGAGGAAGAGGAAAGGAGGATGGAGACATGACTTTTCAGCAGCAGGGATGTATCCTGACGTGGTTCCTGGGAATCGGTTGATGATTCTCTTCCAAGTCATTTAACAGGTGCAATAATTTCAAGGCTGTGATTTTGTTCTCACTCACATCAGCACTCATCAACCTCCATCCAGCCCACTGGAGGTACCGGTGTTTAGCCTAACTGAGGTTCAGGAAAGCCCTCCAGGCAGTTTTTTAACAGCATTTAATTTTGGCACCTGGGTGAGGAAGTCACACAAGGCAGCTGGGCCCCAGATGGCCACAGGCAGCCACAGTGCTGGGACTGTGGCAGCGGTGGCACAGAACAGGCAGCCATGATGCTTTGGAGTAAGCAGAATGCTTTAAAAAGTGGTGAGGGAGAAGACCCTCAGAAACCAAAGGGCTAGCAGAGACAAAGAGCCTACATCAGATGCTGAGCACTCGCTTCCGACAGGGCTTCTCCCCTGGTCCTTTCCCCATGGCTCCTGGGTGCCCCAGCAGCACCAGGAACCCCCCATGCTATCACCTTGCCTCCTCAGTATCCAGCGGGAGCTTTCCTTTCCCTTCCCTTCCCTTCCTCCCTGCCTGCTCGTAAAGCTCAGCAGTTCAAAATGGCTGGCTGAATGCTGTTTGCAGCCTTTTAGACAAAATTCCCTAAATCCATATTTTTTTTTTTTGCATGGTGGATCGCAAGCCAGATCTCGCTGCAGGCACGGCTCCTCCCCACCGCCGTGCCAGGAGGAGACAGCAGGCGGTGGCCACCAGGAACAGGAGCCGGGTCTCTCCTCCTGACTGATGAGCTGCTTCTTACAGTACGGTGATACGCAAAGCCAGTTGTATTTGATTACACCGCAGGCAGCGTGGCTTCGCTAACTGAGACGGTGAATGAACTAGGTTGGAATAAGCAAGTGTATTAATTAGTATGATGATAGCAGAATAAAGCTATTTTTAAAATCACTGAACAGCACTGCTCTTTACTGTGATTGCAGAGATTATGTAAGATGATGATTAAAATCAGGTCCCTGCATCACAGACCGATCCGCGTTTGAGAGATGCAAAAAAAAAAAGCTGCAAAGGCACGAGAGGAGACTGTGTTATTTTAAAGGGCTCTGTGTTTGCCTGGCCTAATTAAGGGCAAAGCAGCCATGCCAGCAGCCTCTTCGTTGGCACTCTATCTCATCCTACTTTTTGTATTATATTTTGCCAATAAGCCATTTGTTTTTTAAGACTGGGTGCGTACATATGGAAATGTCGGCTCAGGGGGAATCTGCTGCGTCATCCCACGGCACGCAGCCGAGTTACAGGGTGTCCCTAATGCACAGCTGCTGACTCCTGAGGTGCATCTGGGAAAAGTGTTCTTCCTCCTGTTTGCTGATGTCCTAACATCCATTTAAAAAAGCAGGAAAAGAAAAAATGTCGTCACTATCTTTGTGTATTGTCTAACTGATGGAAAACAGACAGCTAACCAGAAGTTGTGTCTCAGCAGCAGGAAGATACTGCATTTCAGGACCAAGCTACCAAAAAAGATGCTGTTGTTTTCAATGACAGTTACTTGGGAAAAGCCTCTAGAAATTGATTGTCATTAAAGACCTGGAGAGAACATCGCTTATGATGATAAGCAGAGATTTTAAAATTTTGTGTTTACAGTCTCCTGCACTGTATTGCTCCGATGGCTATATATACACAATTGTTATTTGATTTCTTACACCACGGTGAATAGCAGCACTGCTGATCAAATATAAAGCGGTAACCAATCCTAACGCAAACAGAAACATAAACAAAACCTGCAGATTTATAGGCAATCAAAATTATGTCAAACAGCATAAGATTAAAAGCAGGGTGTATGTTTGTTATTAATTCTGACAGATGTTTGCTGTGGAGTGTTTTCCATGGAGTTTCTCACCATTGTTAATCATCTGTATTTTATGATGAAGCTTAAAAACTCTTTAATTATCTTATGTGGATAGAACGTGCCCAGTCAAAGCACCACACTGTGTTAAAGCTGAAGATTTATTCCTTTACAATATTTCTTTAAAAAGCAGATGTCACAGAAGCCATTGTTATTTCATTTCCTGGCACAATACAGGATCTGGAGTACATAGAACAAAGCCTTTTGTAGTTTTTTTTAATATTCACTTCTTTCTTTCTAGGCAACTTCACCCAGCAGCACGCAGATGCGAGCAGAAGGGTCAAATACAGCTTCTTTACAGGGGAATCCGGAGTAACAGATGTGTAAAGAAATGAATTTAACACGAGGCCATACAGATTTGGGCATTTTGTGTGTACCCATTCTGTGCAAGACACCCATGAGGTCCCTGCTCCTGCAAGCAAGCCGGGTGAGCCTGGGGACTCACAGTTTCCCTCGAGTGCCCTGGCCAGGCGAGGTCTGTCTTGGTTGCTTATTTGGGTCCCCAAAGCCTCGCACCTCTGGCCCCACAGCTGCTGAACTTCAGCGAGGAGACCACAGAGGCGTCCGGACAGGGATGCGCGGTAGCTCTGCTGTCTCCGTGGGCAGCACCCCGTCTGCGCTGCCTAGGCTGTTCCGACTTCTGTAGCCAAAACTGGCAATGTAAAAGCTCATGGTCCTACACGTGTTACACACTTACACAACCACACACACACAATCACATCTGTTTCTACCCAGTGAGGAGGGGCAGGAGCCCTACCATCACACTTTCCTGGGGACTACCAAAGGGGAGGTATGCAAGGGGCTGGGAGCACAGAGGCAGCCACCCCGGGGCAGGTGCCTGTACCAGGGGTGGGTGCCTGGGCCACGAGGGCGGCTGGTGCTCTCCCTCTGCCCCGTGCGGCCCGCACGGGCTCCGTCCCAGAGCGCAGCCATGGTGCCTGCCCCCTGAGCGGGCCAAACACCACTGCCACCGCAGCTGAGGCGCTGAGGTGCTGCAGTGGCCAGGAGGGACCAGATTTTGGCACGGGGGCGGCAGCACCACCCATGTGGGAGCTGGCCAGGAGCCACCGTGAGCTGGTCACAGCCGCTTCCAGCCTGCTGAGGGCTGAGGTCAACAACAGGGAGGAACCCGTTGGGTGCCACGGCTGCAGGCAGTCAGGGGAGCAGGGGGTGATCCTCCTCAGGTGTATCTAATAATGGAACCAGCAAATGGAGGGCTGCTGGAGACCCACTTGAGGTCAAAAGGGGTCTGTGCGTCCCTGAGGGACTGCAGCCCGTGGGCCACCCATGCTGGAGCAGGGACACCATGAGGGACTGCAGCCCATGGGCCACCCATGCTGGAGCAGGGACACCCTGAAGGAAGAGCAGCAGAGGAATCGGGTATGCCCAAACCAACAGGACAACCATTGAGCGCCAAAGCGCAGCAGAAAGAGCCGGTACATAAATCACTTCAACTGCTCACGCTGCCCAACGGCTTGCTGGAGGCAGTTTGGCAAACTGAGCATAACCCATGGTGGAAATAAGGGTGTTGAGGCTGGAGAGGAGGTAAGACAGGTGTCTATGTAAGTAGTTGTTTGGTTGTGTCCTTTCTGAATACCCACATGAGCGATCAGAAGTCTATGTTAATTGACGGTGAAGTAAAACTAACTTGAGACTGTTTTGCCCATGACAAGCAAATCGCAAGGTTGCACAAAAAGCCTGTAGCACAACTGGGATTCAACATATCTCAAGTAGCGTGCCTGATCTAAACGGTTTAAGGCCCTCATGTAATGCCCTATACTGAAACAAGCCCCAGAGCAGTCTCTTCGCAAGCTTGCTGGCTTGAGTATAAAGGCTACATTTTCTGTGGAGTCTGCGGGTCTCCCTGCTCCTCTACATGTCACTATGGATCCATCCTCAGACCGTGCTGCGTGATACCCGCTTAACTGGCAGCGGATGGGAGGGGGGTCCATTAGAGGACGGCGGTCCAGAGCATAGTTAAGTGTTTCTTCCTTCTCACCAGTCTCCTCTCATCTCATCCCCTTGGCCGAGGTTTTTTTTTCTCTTCTTTGTTCCACTGCAGTGGCAGTGGACGCTGAGGACAGGTTACAAACGGGAAGTATCAATTGCCTGGTCAGGTATCGGGGCTGGGCATTTTTATGCTTTTCTGTGTGTATCTCGGACATTTGTTTCTTCTGCCCCACTCCCCCCAGGACCTGTTTACATCCATCTTGTCCCTCAGCTGCCTACTGCAGTGGCCTCCAATACCAACCGCTCAGGATGGCATCGAGACAAATGACGGGGGACACTTTTATAGCTCCGGGTCAGCTGGAGTTCCAGCTTCAGCAGCCACACCATCAGCCAAGAAACCATCCTCCCCTGCTTCAGCAGCGTTTCGAACCAGGCGTAGGAAAGATTTTAGTTTGCCAGAAGAAGGGGGCTTTTTTCTTCTTGATCCTTTAAAAAGTTTAATCTATATATACTTAAGGCTGTTCATAGAACACTTTCAAACCACAGTGTTCAGGGGATGATTTTATTTGTAAGATTTTACTATTCAGTTTAATTGGGAAAAGCTACGAGGCAACTACAATTTTTTTATACCCTCTGTTATTCACTCTCTGAAGAGATGACTTTTGCACTGTTTTCTTCAACTTCAGACCTAGGCTGGATTGCTGGATCTATACAGAGGCACCAAATGGGCACATTTTTAGCACTGGTGAACAAAGAGCATTACTGATTCCTGTAGCAGCCCAAGGTGACCAGGGGAGGTTCCAGGTATTTGAAGAGCAAGATACCTCCTAGGTGGTTATGGATCGAGCCAGTTTAGGCTTGAACTAGCTTTGAAGCTCTCGGCTTTACAGGATATACTCCTGCAAACAGTCCCTTCAGGCCGCAAGGCAAAGGAGTAACGTGGCAAAAGAATTAAAGAGTTCTGGTGCTGCAGAAACCAGAATAAAGCCCGGGGAGGGTTGATGCAAAGATTAGAAAGCAATGTTTTTCAGGATGTTATATATATATCATTAGACATGTCTTGTTACTGAAACTCTTCTAATTGTTGCTAATTTCAAAAAGAAGGTACAATTCCCAGTGAAATCAGCTTTGTTTCCAGGCTGCAAGATTGGTGGGAACAGAAGGTCAGGCCTAACTGAACAGCAATTTAGTATGTTTAGCCATTTGCACATGGCAGCAAATTAACATGAGCTGGTATCTACTGCAGTAAAGATACAGGTAACGTCCCACGGGGACTAAAACTATTTAATAATGAAGGAAGTAATTTGTAAAAAAATCGCTGTTGTTCCTCCTCAATATCTGGGTATATTCTGAAGCCAATACTCACACGACTACAATTGTTCAATTGATGCAACTCAGTAATTTTTATTGCAACTGGAAGACAATACATCACAGAAACTTTATGGTAGGTTTTGGGAAAGTGTTATTTACAATAATAATTGATGAAATAGTTTGTCTTTGGCAATATGATTACACATCAAGAAAATGTAAAATGCAAGTATGCCTCTAAATCAACATTTTCATATTTCCTAAAGATCAGCTGATTGCACTTGCCTTCGGACTGCTCATTTAGGTAAACACAAATACAACTTAACATCACTGTTCATTCCCCATCACAGTTCGTATTTTAATATTGATGAAATTGGCAGTTTCAGACGCCAAGTACAGGAAAAAAAATTGGCTTATCACTGCACTAAATTAACTTATTGGCCAGTTAAGGTCCTGTGACCCTTAAGCATTGATACTAAATCTCTTGGTCTTTTGATTGCTTTATCACTTTTTTTCTGTAAAACAAAATATTTCAGAAATTACAGATCAGAGTATAAAAAAAATGTACAAGTCCATAATGCTTTTCATACACACACAAATCATTCCCCCAACATTTACATCATGGCAGTTTTAAGTAGTGAGTGTGAATGATGCAGGCATGGAACTGGTTATCAAATACAGGTATGACTTTCAGTTGTTGTCCCACCCACATACTCAGGAAATGTACAATGCTCTAGCAACTTAAAAATGTACTCGAGTTCAATGTCATCTGAACGAAAAAAGAAAGTCTTGGGATTTCAGGCCAGAGTAAACAAATAAAAAAGAATCCCATTTCTAGACGATCAGCCATCCCAGAATCCAGCATGTAATTTTAGCATCCAGCAAAATCCCTTCTAGCACTGAGGGCCAGCACAAGTGGTCATTTATCCCTTAAACCCTCAGCTGATGAGCTCTCATAACTGCTGGCCTGATCCAAAGCCCAACAAAATCAAATGAAGATAAAAAAGCGAAACAAAACCCCCTTCCACGGACTGTGAAAGGATGGTACATCAGGTCGATTTCCCCCTCTTTGCAAAAGGAAATGTGATACAGTAGAAAAACCATTACATAGCTTCAGATAAATATACCTTGTTTCAATGCTAAAACAAAACAAACCCCAAACTCCCCAAATGAAAGGCTACTTATTAGAATAACTCAAAAGTGACCTTTAAGTCATTTCTGGTTTTAAATGTACACCAGCAAAATACAGCACCATAGACACATTAGGTTGAGACTTTTTTTTTTTTTTTTGGTCAATGAAGCTAGCACTTGTTTGCTGAACTGTGGAAGAATTATAAGGTCATGTACATGATCAAAGATAAAGCAACCCAGCTGACAAGTCTCTGCTTAATTCAAGAATAACCAGCACGAAAAACAAAAATGCAAAAATATAAACCCCTAATAAACCACCATCAATTAATACTTTCTAAATAAAAGGGGATTAACAGATGAATTCACAAATGTATGCAGATTTATACAGAACACCAAATGTTGTGTGTAAATCCTTATAAACTCCAGCTCAAAACAGAAACACACAAAATGTATAGTTTGACTTACACATCCCATTTCAAAGGAAAAGAGACATCATTACAACTTGGCAACTGTGCTAACTGCAATAGAAACCAAACAGAAATTCAAAGTTTGGCAGATAACTAAGAAGAGGGTTATCACTTAGGTTATATAGCAAAGTGTTGATGTATATTACATAGAGTAGTATAAATAATAAAAAAGTATTATTTAAATTAGATCACAGTGCTGCATTATGTGCATAACAGTGTTTGATATATTACTGGAGGGCTGTGAAGAACACTACTAAAACTTAACTGGTCAGACGGTCAACACTGATAATCTGTTACAATCAGGAGGATGTATGGTTCAAATGCTCTTTTGGTGGCAAAGTCAAGAAAATGTTTCAAAAGATTTCCTGCAAAGTATGCCAAGGAGCTGTTCAGGCAGGAGTGACGTACCTGAAGCCGCCAGGTTTGCATTCTCCATGAAGTGAAGTAAACTGCATTGCATCTGAAACTGGAAATGCATTCGCTCTGTAGTTTTATTCTGATCCTGGAGCATGGGAGAGTAATGTTTTCAAAAATGTCTCAGGCGAGATTCAAGGAAAAATGGTAATAATAATAATAATAGTGAAACGGTAAAGATTTCCAGGAGCGCTTGGGTGCCTATAGCTCCACTGACTGCAAAGGAGATTAGACACCTCCAGGTTCTAGAAAACCTCAGATTGTGCCTGGCTACATCTTTAGACGATCTGGGAGCCAAAATCTCAGTGAAAATCAATTGCGGCTACCAAGCACACGGGACCAAGTGTTGTTTTGGTCGTTTTATCCCTGGTGCCATTTGGTGCACAATTTAGGATTTCAAGGTCTGTCGATGTAACTCTACCTCACTCCAGTGAAGAATGCAGCCCCCGAGTTTCTCTGTATCTTTTCCAAAGGCAGACAGTAATTCAGTTGAACACTGGGAGCCGATGACTCGCCTGTGGGATTCCCTTCTCCCGCTAAGGTAAGAGAAGAGCCAGGATACAGACCTCAATGGAATTGCCAGAGAGAAGAGAAGAGAACACAGTCGCAGGACAGTTCTCTAGTCCTACACGGCACACCTCCTCGCTCCCACATCAGGCTTTCCAGCTGTAAAACCCTGTGACCTCGGTAGAACTACTGCTGGTTTTGCCAGGAGAAGATCAGACTCAAGACTGCTTTGAGAAACAGCTATGGGGTGATACATTAAAGCTGTTCAAGACCTGCACTTGAGTTTTCAAATGCAGGCAAAATCTGCATCAAGATGCAGTAGGACATCCAGCTGCTTGCAGAACGCAAGCATGACTGGCAGATTTCGTTTCCCTGCAGACGCCGATGAAATCTGCTTGTGGCATTAGCTCTGGCCTGCAAGAGCTTCTTGCTGCAAAAGGCATATTCCAAAGGAACCCATCACAAAGTCCAGCGACCCTGACAATTCACGCCTATGTGAAACTCGCCACTCAATGCCTGCTGACCTACCGGGATTCCCCTAGCTCCCACCTGGCTCGGAGAAACGCTAATTTGGCAATACTGATAGAGTGAGGAAAAAGGGAAATTAGAGATTCAACAACTTCTCACCCCAAAATGGCTTAGTAAGCAAAGAAACAAGCAAAACCAAACCACCTCATGTCTGGCAAGAGAGAGTTCGTAATACAGTGCAACTACCACTCCGTTTTGGCATGATTCAGTCAAAGTAGAGACAACTGGATTGAAAAGCTGACATTGTATCTGTTGGAAAAGAAATCGGTCTCAATTCTTATTAAAGAGAACTTCTCTGATAAAGTAGAACTAGTTCTGACAAAGCTGCCATTGTCAGCCAAGCATTAAATGTTTTAAAAGGTGACTCCTAAATATTTTATACAAATCCAAGTTATGTACTTCTCATCAATAGTCAGAGTAAGGGTCAGTAAGGACAAGTTGTTTTTAAACTCCAGAAATAATCCGTTGACGGCATTAGCCCTCAGCCAAACTGCTGGTTCCTGAACACAACTTTGTGAACTCCTACTGAAGTAATACCTCCTTCGCAGATCAGACTAGGAGCAACATATTTTACATGAAAACAGATGCTTGCCAACATTTTAGGTTTACCAGCAAGTATATAAAGGAGTTGTTGAAGTCTTAGATAGATTATATATATATATATATAAAGATAACCTTTCTAATTAGATATTTATGCAAAATGACTGTTTTCTAAGGTGCGTAATACTAGTGGTAATTACATATTTAGCCACCAAGAGTCCACGTTAATGAATGGTACTTGTTGTTCAGCAGATACTGATCTCACTTGCGTTGACACACTGCCATCAGTGAAGCTGCTCTGGAATGAACGTTGTGACTGTGGACAGAATCTGGCCACCAGCACACAACCGCATTGCTTTCTCTGGAGGACAGAAACGGCTGAGCCATGCTTTGAGTGTATTTTCTGCCACTAAATTTGACTTTTCAATGTTGCTTTTTTGATAAATATTAAACCGCTCCCAAGCTGGTACAATTATGCATTAATGAGCAAAGGTGGTGGCAAACTGATACTGTAGTATTTTATATTTCAAATGACTCTCCCCAAAGTCCGTAAAAAGATGAAGGACCAAGTTTTCTTGTGCAGGGGTTTTGTGGTTCACTGCCTGCGGACCCTGGCTGCAGGGAGCATGGGTCTGGGAAGAAGCCGACTATCCCAGCCCAATCACACAAGGCAAAAGCGATGGCTCATTCATCTCTGTGCTACCTGGCCATGGCACTGGTCCTTCCTGTTTTCCCCAACTTTATCTTAAGGGCTGCAGGCAGCCAACAAAAGTTAGTATCCACGTACTCCTGACTTAGTAACTAAGGCTGGGAATCAACCCTGCATGTGTTGGCCCCAGCAAACTGAGGGGAGCGCAGAGCTATTCCTTGCCCCATCCTTGGCTCTCTCCTTCCTTATCTGCACAGCTGGCAGTTGTGCTGGGCTCTGGCAGCTGTCAGGCAGCTCCTGGATCCCAGGACACGCTGGCTGGGATGGGGGGAGAGGCACCGTTTTGCTGTGCTGCTCCCAGTGCAGCCCTGTTCTTTACATGACAAAATGCCTCCAGAGCACAGGAGCAGGTCCGGGCCAGCCCACCCTTCAGTCCTTCCACTTCCTAACCAAACACACACCACGGGCATCTCCAAACGCCACGTTTAGTTCACTCCACTGAGCTGGAATTCAAACCCTTCTCTAACTCACTCCTCCTAAACTAGATCTGTCTTGGTGAAACTGCTGCTAGGGATAAATATAAACCTATATTCTTTTTAAGAAACAGACCATTTTGTTAAGTGGTTGGTTCCTGGGATTTTCTTCTTGCCTCTAGGATATTCTAAGTGTAGAACTTTTCATGCCAAATTCATGAACCACGTGAGAGAGACTGTCTTACTTCTTTCACAGCTTCCCCCTGCTGTAGGGATCTCCAATAGAACAGTCGTCGTTACCAGGAGAGCAGCACTATACCTCAGTCACACTCTCTCTAACACTGTTTTTTCTCTGACACCTCAGTAAGGCTCTTTACTAACTTCATTTTCTCATGGCAAATTAGCAAAGCTATTTTCTTGTCTACTTATTCCTGAATCAAATCAGAGAGTTTTCCTCAATTAACCTCCCATTATTCTCTTGATTCTGTCATACACACTCACTACTAAATTTGCCCTCAGATTATTGCGTCATGTTACACATGTACAGACGAAGAAAGGACACACTTTTTTTTTTTTTTTCTTTTTTTTTTTAAACAGAAGTAGGGAGAGGGGGGCTGAATGTGCAGACAAGGCAGTATAATTCAACCATCCAAGCCCTACCAGAGCATGAAGATTTTATTTTTTAATATTGCAGAGTAAGTTCCCCAACAGTCAGTGTTTGTCCCTGAAGAAGGTTAAACCTTAAACACCTGCTTCAAAAAAACCCCAACAACATCAAAAAAGAACCAAAACAAAAAACAAAAGAAAAAAATAAAAACCCAAAGAAACAAACTCTAAGCCTAAGGGCTTAAAAATTAGAGGCATAGCCTTTTTCTCTATTTTCTATATTTATATGAAAATAATTCATGCTTCATGCTAAATACATTATTTACCTTACAAGAACTTTGTCATCTTTGAATAAAAAAAAATTGTTTGCTTTTTTTATTCCCCCCCTCCCAAAAAGAATCCATGCAGTGTGGATCAAATTTCTTCTGCTGGCTACGCTGGCTGAATCTGGAAATCTGTTGCCATTTTTGAACAGATGAATCCTGACTGACGGTAACTGCACGCTCACTTCTGAGGGCAGTGTAGGAGCTCTTTTGTTGAACTTCTGAATTTTACTGTTCACCAATATGCTTTCCTTTTATTTTTAAATACAGAATGCTACTAATGGCAGGTTTTGTAGCTTTGTTTCCCCAGTTAGATCAAGGACTTGATCCACAGAAAAAGATTCTGATGTATTTCCTTCTTTAATATCTACTGTAATTTCTTAGACTTGATTGCTTTTCACTCAGGCAGTTTAGAAGACATAGCTTGTTTTTCCCTATTACTATTATTTTTTGCACGCAGTGCCAATCTTCGGGCTTATGGCTTTTTGAACATTCTCTTAATTTAATACAGAAGACAGAATTCAATGATTAATGATGCTACTACCAGTGACCCCTCCCTCCCATTTCTTCTCGTTATTTCACTGAAACCCATTGCATACATAGTTCAAATTTCCCCAAACTTAAAGTTATCAGTCTTCACATTATGAGCCACATATCGTACGTGAAGCACTAGAAGTGCATTACGGTTTGCGCAGTTGCCACCAGTGGCTGTCCAAAGACTTCTACGGCACAACGCATCCAAGTGCCACTAGATGGTTCTTGGGTTGGTGTTGAGAAGTACGCGCCTCCTCTTTCCCCCAAATCTCTTTATTCACATTCACTTCTAACCCAATCGTAAGGCCATTAAAAAATATTCTTAAGGGCCACGCCTGAATGATTACTAAATTATGCACAGCTCTTCTAGTATAAGAGTGATTTCCAAGTGCCCAATTTTACTCCCATCACATTAAGGTTGATGTCACTGCATATTCACCATGCATTTTTGACAAGCTGGAGAAAGCAATGGCGATTTTGGCTTTTTTTTTTTGTTGTTAACTTTTTGTCTTCAGGTAATGAAAAACTTTTGTAAATTAGCTGAGTGTCAGTATGAGTTCTATGGCTTCAATCTCCTTTAAAAATAAAAATCTTAAGGGTCCAAAAGAAAAAAAAAAACAACCCAAAACAAAACAAAACCAAATAGAAAGAAAAACAAAAAAAGGAAAAAATTTCTGATATTGCCACAAATCATTAGAATTCACCTGACGTGCTGAAACAAAACTTTGTAAGTTCAAACAAATCATTGATTTGTTCTAATTTTTTGTGGTTTCCTTTTGCTCTTTCTGCCCCTTTGCCGTCCGATTGGTGATGTTGTTCAAACAGGATCGAATTCCTGCTAAATGCAGGAGCGATCCTGCTGCTTCTTTCATCTCCTCATCGTCACTCTCAGGGGGCTTTTCTGTACGTCTCTTTTTAAGAGGCAGTGTGTCACTTGGTACTTTTTTCGCCTTCATTAAATGTTGCCTTTTCTTGTGCTGGGATGCATACCCACTGTCAGCTAAAGAATCCTTGGTCTCCTTCCGATTTTGCTTTTTCTCCTCCTCTTCTGTTTCACTATGGCTCTCATGGCTCTGGAAGCTAACTTCACTTCCTTCACTGCTGTCTTGGCTACCTTTAGTTGCAAATTCATACTGGTCGTCAGCAGAGGAAGAGGAAACGGAGTCACTAGCAGGTGATGTGCTCCTGTGGTTGGAAGATTTGGCACTGCTGTAGTTGTGGTCCTCCTTTGGGTCACCGCTAACAACTGGAGAGCCACAGGACTGTTCGCTTTCTGTCCGCATCCGGCAGTTTGTTATTCCATTCCTGTAAAAACAAATCGAAGCAGTCTTAGGAGCCAGAGAGATGTGATCCTGCTTCAGTGCAAAAGATGATAAAGCCAACTGACATATAATCTAAAATTACGACTATCAAAGCAATGTCCATGCAAGCTGGTTTCAAAGCCTGACTCAAATTGCTTGTGGATTGGACTCCACACATAAAACAAGCCAAAAGACACGTAACAGCATAAGAGGCAGGACCAAGTAGGGGACGGTTGCAAATAAATGATGTCTGAACAGTCCTGATTTACGTCAACTAATAGTTTACACTTCCAAAAAAACTAAAAAGAAAAAAAACCTCATTATTTTATCTACTGGATATTAAATAAACTCTGATGAGTTGCATGAATTTCCTCTCCCCTTTTCCATATAAAATGATACTACCAAAAACATGGGGAAGAGACACTAGCTTTCTGGAGTACTTCCCTGCCTCCCCTCAAAGACTCTTTTCCAGCTCTAGCATTTCAAGGGTAGGAGATGTTTCACCTGGAAGTAGCACAGCTTCCATTTAGCACTCTTTCCAACAGAAGGAGCAACTAAGTATAAAACCCAGGTCCAGTCACATTTCTGATTGTGATCAGTTTATGAATAATCTTAAAAGCAATACAATCTTAAGCCAGTAGCTGCCAACAAAACACTAAAACATGTTTAAAAACAAACAGTAGAAAAAAAATATCTGGTTTTGCTCTAGAACTTGTGATTTTCCCCTTTGGTTTTATGGCACTCGGTGCTGTGAGAACTACTGCAGCACACTATATTTAAAAACTAACAGTTTTCCTTTCTGCACTGGGAAGTATTAGAGCATTGCCACTGACTTTACAATACAGAATACACTGTTTGCCAGTCTGTTAAAGAAGGGACTGACCCTGTGCAGTGCTTAATTCCTGCTGAAAAAAAGGAGGAGGATGCTCATTGAGTAAAGGCATCATCATCTGCCAGTTCACCAGCCTTGAACCTCTCTATCAGTTAGAAAAAAACAACCAAGCAAGACTGTTTAAACTATCACATGATAAACTGCTTTAAAATCTACTCTTGCCATCTTCATGCTATCACTAGAGTGCTTCTGCACACTCACAGCCATGTTGGATTAAAACCTTCTCTTAAATGCACACGTTGAACAGAGATATTTCTTAAGAGGAATGGCACAGTGGCAAGTCCAGAGTATTACTGCTCTTCTACTTAAAAAATGGGAAAGTGCTTTAGCTTTCAGGGAATGAACCTCACGTCTGGTTTCTTTACAGAAGAAACAGCAGAGTATTATCCATTTCTGAAAGGTAAGGCTGAAAGGTGGAAAATGCAGAAGTGGTATGTAATTCTGCAGTTCCTGTTCATCTAAATGCTCTTGTCTGTAGAGCTTGTTGAAATAAGAAACAGGCTTTTGTGAACCAGTGACAGGACAATGCTAGAAGGCAGCAAATTAATCAGTCATTCCAAATGTTCTTATTTACAGTATTTTCAAAGAAATGTATATAATAGAAGGCCCAGTCATTAGCAAAGAAAGCCCCTTGCCAACCTCTTTTGCTCAACAAAATTATTTCCCCTAGATTTTCAAGTAGCTTTATGATCCATAAATTATATACAGAACCCAGAAGGAATACACAAAGCTCCTTCAATTATTAATAACTAAATGCAATGTCATTCATGATTGTGCAGCAAGCCACCTGCATTTACTCTGTGATGGTTTGCCACTGCAGGGGTTGTCATTAGACGATGCCAAATGCTTAAAAGAAGAAATCATCCATACTAAACTAGTTGTAAGGTGAATTTATAACCAACTCCTTAAGATCAGTCATTACGAGGAAGCACGGGATGCATTTTAAGTGACAGATTCTTCATTTTTAGGGTAAATTTACATTTAAAGATGTTAAAAATTATCATAAATTAGCATAAAATTAAAGTTATTTGATTTTACTAGGCAGCTAATAGTCAGAGCAATGTGGCTCAATAAAAATCACATGCTACTAATTTTCGATTAAATAATAGTAGTAAATTCTTCCTCCAAGGAAACAAACACAGGACAGAATAGGTGGGACCTCAAATGGGATTCCTACTGACTAGGTTATTAATGAACAAGGCTTTTAACAGATGAGATTTAAATCAAGAAGCCCATTTTCTTGTTATCAGATCTACTCCTACTTGTTAGTTTGTACTGGGAGACTACCAATAAAAGGAACGCTACAGTTCCATGGAGCAGAGTGACCATGTGCCAAAAAGACATCCCTGATTCACTCTGCTCTTGAGTCTCTAGTGTTTGCTTTTACATAAAGGGGCTATAATTTGGATCCAAAAGCTCTGCCCATGGGACTTACTCCAGATCCCAATCCTTTCAAAACAGCATAAAAATAGAATGAAAGACCCGGGGATTTCAGAAGCAATGTCCTGGGGGAAGGTGTGCTACTATGGGGTTAGCATCCCACAGGGAGGGACTGCACATAGGGGTGATGACAAAGAAAAACAGAAGTCCACAGAAAGGTGCAAAAAAGAAATCACTTAAAAAAATGGGAGGAAAGGAAATACTAATACACTTCAGAAGAAAGGCATCTATGGTGGAACTGGTCAGGAAATGGATAGCATTTGCATCTCAGAAAAATCTTTGATTTTCACTTACATTTTGAAAGATTTCCAACCAGTTCTGCTTGGGGAAATAAAAAAGGAAGAGAAAGCAGGTCAAGGAGAGAATCAGCAAAGGATATTCACAGAAATGAAAATGAGTTGTACAGGCAGAGTGTTTTAGGATATTCACAAAGTCGAAAGTCATGTATGTACCCTGGAAGTAAATTAATCTGATTTGCATCTTGATACGCAGTAGCTCAAACACAAGATACGAAGAATTACTTATAATTGATATTAGTAGATTAATAGAAGTTGAATAAACTGATGTCTAAACCATTCACATTCCGCACATGCTTCTGAGACATTCTATACAGCCACACGCTCACTAAGAAATGAATCGGTGATTCACTTAGCTCAATCTAGATCATCAGTGGACAGAACTCCCCTGGGTTTCAGGGGACAGATTTTGGCCAGCGGAATCTATTTTTGCTCACAGTTCTGGCTGGAACTCTAACTTTATTACTGAAACAATAATAGACTTTTTAAAACAAGTGCTTGCTCTGATGTTTGGATTATTTTTAAATTACAGAGGGGAAGAAAAGCTATTTAAGAATTCTGTGCTTATTATAACAGCAAGGGGAAATTTATTTAAAGCAATACTTCATTTTTTCCCCAATTTTTGTTCAGAACTTTATTTCAAAATTTCCAGAAACTGAAGTATTTTCACATGTTTTAAAGCAGTGCCTTGCTCTTTCAGGAAAGTCCATGGGACAGTTCCTAAAGCTTTTAATCCTATTGACATGGACTATTTTATTTGCTTGAGGGATCTCAACCATAGTTATACAGCTAGAAGTACCATGCACAGATTCTTCTTAAAATATTTCAATTTGGCCATAGCACAATGGCACAACCCTCAAGCACTGCAGAGGTAAATTTGGACTTTGGAAAGACGGACTCCATTCCCACTGTTAATCGATAGAGTTTTGCTGCTAATGTCATCAGGAGCCAGATGGGACTCACAGCAGCTGGATCTCCAGCCAGTAAGGAAATAATTTCCTTTGCACAGTGTTAATGCTTCTGCCTTTCAGAGGGGTGTTCCTCAGGATAAGACAAAAGTAAGTCTCAGTCATTTTACCAAGGGCAGATGTATCTTCCTTAAATTTCTCTACTGTTTTTTTTTTTTTTTTTTAAAAAAGATAGGTAATCACATTCTGTTTGCAAAATGGCAAAAAGTTTTGCTGAAAAATACTTACTGTATTCCACACCAGAAACAGCTATATTCCTTTGATGAACAAAGCAAACCTATGTGGAGTTTAAATGTCACCTTATCTATCTCTGATCCTTCTGCATGACAGATATTGTATACCCATAGGTGACACTTTTGGTATGTAATTGGAAACATTCAGCTAAAAGATATGAAGAAAGCAGTACAGGTAACTTGGGTTTGGATTTTGACAGGTTCCAGGTTTGCTAAAAAAAAATACTCTTTTTTACTGTATAAGTAACATAATTTCAAAGGGAAATTCAGGACAGTCAGAACTCTTAGCTACAGGCAGTCGAACGGTTACTTATAACCACTACATACCAGCAGACAGGAGGATGAACAAGCTTATGAAAAGTAAGTGGTGCTCACTTGCTGTGTGATGAGATTCTATCAGGGGTTACTGAGTTAGGAGTCAACAACAAGTCGGTTGCCCTATTGATAGCAGCTCTTACAAAGGTATTTCACAACATAATTCTATGCAAAGGACCAGAGTAAATGTGAGTCATGAACTGCCAGCAGAAAGAGCACTTTGTCAGTATCAACAGCAGATCTGAAGTTAAGACAAATGCAGCCCTCTGATTTTTGCAAAAAAGCACAATCGATATTTTTGTCCTTTAGTTACTAAAGAATTCCTTCAATTCCCAAGGATAACTCACCCTGCCTGTTACAGGTGGGATGGGGAACGCAATGCAACAAGGATGATCTGGGGTTTGTTAAGCTAATCATGCCAGTAATAAGCAAGAACATTAAGAATATAAAATTAAAAATTTATAAAAGGAAGTACCTACCAGTTCCTTTACCTAAGCAAAAATAACCATTCACAGAAAATGTAACTATATAATTTTACTCATGCTTTGGCATCTACGCTGCATGTTACTTATGTTTGGTTTATTTAACCACTGCTTGAATGGCTGCTTCAAGGAAGGAAAAAATAAGCAAAAATAAAGCCAGCATGAGAAATAAAGTCACCACAATGAAAGTTAGGTCTGAGGAATAATCTAGTAATTTCCCTATAAATTTAAAGTGAAAATAATAATAAATAACAATCTTCTATCTTCAAATAAAGTTAGGCACAAAACTCATCCTTGTCACACCCCAACGATGAGGAGCTGCACAAGGAACTGTGGTATTAATAGCAGAAGGAGAACAGATATTTTACAATCTGCTCATGATGAAGTAGGTAAGGTTTGTTAGTGTCACATTTTGGAGTGTTTTGTTGCTTTTTGGTTGGTTTTAAATTTTTTTTTCAAAATAAAGGAATAGCAGTAGCTCTGCCAGTGTGGGTGCTCTTGCTTTCCCTAGGAAGAGGGAACATTTTGTCTTGGAAACTTGAATGGAAAATTTTTTGACTCAGGGAAATTCCCTGGGAAGCTTGTGTTTGCAATTTACAGATAATTGTGAAATTCCTTGAGAAGCTGCAAATGTTTGGTGAGAAAGGAGAATCGAAAAAAAAAAAAAAAGAAAAAAACAAAGTAATTTCCCATTAATTTTTATTTTTAACCTGCAATAATTTAAAAAAACAAAGTATTTCTAACAAACATTACCAAAAGTAATTTAAGCTATTACCTAGGCATTAAGTGGCATATAAAGAAGTTTTGCCTAAGGTTTTAACTAGCCTGAAACAATAGCTTGGATTTATTCTGGGGAAATACAAGCTAAAAAAGGCAGTTAAGCAACGGAGTCTACGCTGTCCTCCATCCTGACATTTCTGACGCATCAACAAATAAAGAGGACAGCAAATCCAGCCAAAGCATCTTTACTGGGGCTGGCTCTGCTTAGCTCTTCCCAAATCCTACAGGTTTTACCTGCTCCTTAAGGTTTCCCACCAAGGCGGCTGTGAACTCTTCTTCCCTCTTTTTCACCTCCATTTCATGTGCATTTGCTGGCGAGTGTTATGGGATGGGGTTTTCATTTGGCCTTTCCATGAGAACAGACCACTGAACAGGCCATTAAGCCCCGTGGGCCAGGACCAGCAGCACCTTAATCTGGCCAAAATAAATGGGGAAGCATGGCCTACACAGCACAAAAAGCACCGAAGACCAGAGCTTCATTACCCTGGATTCCCTGGGAGCCCATGTGAACGCTGCTCAGTGGCCTCTGTAGCAGCGAGCATTTGGGGCAGAGAAAAAGAAAAAAAGGCCTAATACATAAAAATTACCATGGATATTTCGTAAAACATCTTTTGCAGAATAACCTGGACCAAATTACAAGGCCTACGCCACACAGCTGGTGAGATTCTCTGTGGAGTGCAATTCCATCAACCTCACCTCAGTGGATCTGCCCACGTCAGGCAGATCACAGAATCACAGAATGTTAGGGATTGGAAGGGACCTCGGAAGATCATCTAGTCCAATCCCCCTGCTGGAGCAGGATTACCTAGATCATGTCACACAGGAACGCATCCAGGCAGGATTTGAAAGTCTCCAGAGAAGGAGATTCCACAACCTCTGTGGGCAGCCTGTGCCAGTGTTCGGTCACCCTCACCGTAAAGAAGTTTTTCCTCATATTTACGTGGAACCTCCTGTGTTCCAGCTTGCACCCATTGCCCCTTGTCCTGTCAAGGGATGTCACTGAGAAGAGCCTGGCTCCATCCTCATGACACTTGCCCTTTACATATTTATAAACATTAATGAGGTCACCCCTCAGTCTCCTCTTCTCCAAGGTAAAGAGACCCAGCTCCCTCAGCCTCTCCTCATAAGGAAGATGTTCCACTCCCTTAATCATCTTCGTGGCTCTGCGCTGGACTCTCTCTAGCAGTTCCCTGTCCTTCTTGAACTGAGGGGCCCACAACTGGACACAATATTCCAGGTGCGGCCTCACCAGGGCAGAGTAGAGGGGGAGGAGAACCTCTCTTGACCTACTTGACACACCCCTTCTAATACACCCCAGGATGCCATTGGCCTTCTTGGCCACAAGGGCACATTGCTGGCTCATGGTCTTCCTGCTGTCCACTAGGACCCCCAGGTTCCTTTCCCCTACGCTGCTCTCCAATAGGTCTGCCCCCAACTTGTACTCATACATGGGGTTGTTCTTGCCCAGATGCAGGACTCTACACTTGCCCTTGTTATATTTCATTAAATTTCTCCCCGCCCAACTCTCCAGCCTGTCCAGGTCCCTCTGAATGGCTGCGCAGCCTTCCGGTGTGTCAGCCACTCCTCCCAGTTTTGTGTCATCAGCGAACTTGCTGACAGCGCACTCTAATCCCTCATCCAAGTCATTAATGAATATATTGAATAGTACTGGTCCCAGTACCGACCCTTGAGGGACTCCACTAGATACAGGCCTCCAACTGGACTCTGTCCCATTGACCACCACTCTCTGGCTTCTTTCCTTCAGCCAGTTCACAATCCACCTCACTACCCGATCATCCAGACCACACTTCCCCAGTTTAGCTGTGAGGATGCTGTGGGAGACCGTGTCAAACGCTTTACTGAAATCGAGATAGACCACATCCACAGCTTTACCATCATCTATCCACCGGGTTACATCCTCATAAAAGGCTATCAAGTTGGTTAAGCATGACTTCCCCTTGGTGAAGCCATGTTGACTGCCCCTAATGATCCTCTTATCCTTGATATGCCTAGAGACAGCACCAAGGACAAGTTGTTCCATTACCTTTCCAGGGATGGAGGTGAGGCTGACTGGTCAGTCTATAGTTACCCGGGTCCTCCTTCTTGCCCTTTTTGAAGACTGGAGTGACATTCGCTTTCCTCCAGTCCTCAGGCACCTCTCCCATTGCCCACGACTTAGCAAAGATGATGGAGAGTGGCCTAGCAATGACTTCCGCCAGCTCCCTCAGCACCCGCGGGTGCATCCCATCACGACCCATGGATTTATGGACGTCCAGATTGCTTAATTGGTCCCTGACCCAGCCCTCATCAACCAAGACAGGCTCCTCCTCTATCCGGACTTCCTCTGGAGCCTCAGGGGTCCGGGGCTCCTCAGGACAGCCTCCAGCAGTATAGACAGAGGCAAAGAAGGCATTCAGTAACTCGGCCTTCTTTTTATCCTCTATGCATCCTCAGATGCGTAGGTCTACTGCACTCCGGCCGGACGTGGACATAGACACCAACCACTCACGCACTGTGGATAACCAAAGAAAATTACAAATGTCATTGTGGAGGCTGTCTGCTGAATGTACTGAAACTGTAGTACAAACAGCTCTAATATTACCTCAGCTTCCAAGCTTGTGCTCTTCCAAAGAGTTGGTGTAACTGGTAACACCTTTGTCAGGGGAAGGTGATTATACATGATAGAGCTTCTTGCACCTTGCCAAGATGCACACTGGCAGATGCACTGGCCACTTTGCTAGAGACTATGTGTACTAAAGTGGACACAGAAGCCCTCCTAAGGAAGCATTTAAAAGGTATTTTCCAATGGATGTACAAAGTAAGAGCAGGAACTCACCTTCAAAGCACAACCAACTCCTTGCTGGAGTAAGGCACTAATGGCTTTGCTTCGTTTCATTTAATACTTTCATAAGTCAGTATTTTCTTTTCTACATATTCAGACTATCACTGCATTTGCTTTTAGATTCTCTCAGGGAACTGTATGGGGATATGGTCTGCCAAAAATATGTATGATAGATCTCATGTTAGAGACATGCTACATGCTGTGCAGCTTTGAAGCATTATTTTCCCCTGCTGTCTTTGGGTGGGTCTTAGACTTGTCAGCCACAACATGGAAAATATGGATGGTAAACAAGCTAAAAGTGGTGTGAATAAAGCAAATAAAAAGCTACTGTCAAAACACATCCAATTATGCTCTGCTGTGGAGATTTAACACCAGAGGATGATTTTCAAAGTAAAAATAGTGTGGGATGCCTTTTCCATTTGTAGATTAGTTTGGAACAAAAGGCCTGTTTGTGCAATTTAAGCCAAATGCACTACAACATAATAACATTCTCCTCAATTGTTACTTCTTTATTCATGGAAAGTGGTGGATTTGTTGTTTGTTAAATACTTTTCAGTAGGGTTTTTTAATCCAAACTACTTAATTTAATCATACTTTTATTTTATATATAAAAAATAAAGGAATTACATGTAATTACATGGGAACAGCAACACATTGATACCTTGCGCAGGAACAAAATACGCTAATACATTCAGTCACACTGTTCGAGAAGGATAGCACAGTAAACTTTCCAGCTCACGGGAGCTAACACATCAGCAATCAGATTTCAGCATCTTAGTCCCATGCAATGGTTTTGGCCTCCTTTCTGAATAACAGATTAGTCAAAACACTCCACCTAATTCCAACTGCAGATTTAACCCAAGACCAAACTGTTTGGACACTAATGGCAGTCTGCACAACAAGACAACATACTGCAAGTTATTCCCACGCAGTTTGGGGGACAACAAAACCAAAGACCATTAAGACATTGAGGACATAAACACAAAATGAAATAAACAGCTCAGACAACAAGGAAGTGCCAACAGAAGATCAGCACCTTACAGAAGAACCTGAGAACCTGAGAACCTGTAACTCCTACATACGGTAACTGAAGAAAACCAGTTAAGAGGTTTAATTTATTACACAAGGATCCACAATCAAGAAAATACTACAGGTCCCCTATACGAATGATGAAAACCACCTTTTTTAGGTGGTTTTAGGCCTTTCACTTAGAGCACCAAAGGAACTCTTCTCAAGAAAATATACATTTGAGTAAAAACTTCTTGGAAAGAAGCTGTCTAGCTGAGGCACATAATTTCTGCAAATAACTGCAACAGGAGACTGCACCACCTCCCGTGGCTGCCCAGCAGACCTCCCTCCTTGTGAAAGCTGGAAGGAGAAATCAACTTTCTTGCACCTGAACAGGTCTAAAAACATCCCCTGCCAGCCTGACTGGAGCATCTCCCTCTACGCAGGAATGACAGCTCCGTGTGAGCAGTACTCCTACTCTTAACTTACTTAGCCCTGTGAATCTGAGGAGAGGGGTAAGCACCAAGAAACAGGGTGTCATCTTTACAGTAACTGATAACAGGAAGATCCAGTTTTGAGAGGACGAGATGATGTTCTAAGAGGCACCATGCATCCAGACTGACCTTCTTCCTAAAGAAATCCTGAATCTTAATTTCCCTGAGAGAAACTAGACAAAACTGCCTGCTGAACTTGCTCTATTGCAGAGAGTCCCCTAACTTCCCAAAAGCTTTCAAAGCCTCTTCCCCCCCACCCCCCGCCCCATTCTCTTTTCAAGAATGAGAAGAGGGGATATTGCAGGAGCCCTTAAATAGGAGCAGACATCATGCAGACCAGGAATATATTCATAGGAAGCTATTTCTAATACTGCCTAAGGCTGGAGAAGAGAACAAAAAGAATTAGAAATGTCTGCATTAACTAATTATAAATGCTTTTCTCTGAGACAGAGCAAAAAGAATATAAGCAAGGGAGGGGTAAAATTCCTAATTTCCCAAATCTACATTAGCAGGTAGCTGGTAAAGATCTTGTTCTACCTGCCGGGAAAAAACAGGAGTAATAGTCCTTGGAAAATGCGTAAAATTTAACTATATACAGACTTACAGCATAGCAATTTGAGGATGTCTACATAGAAGGAAATTTTCAAGTGGCCTGGAAGGAAGAACAGTTCTATCTCCTCCTTGACTCAACCCTGATTATGAAACAAGGTCTAAGCAGGAAATGCAGATAAACTCAAGAGAGAATATTCAGACCGCTATGTCCTCCATTTAGCTTGGACACCTCATAAAAATTGTATGTAATTAATGATCCAGTAGTCCCACAGCTCTGCAATCCTCACTGGAGCAGAATACAAGTCCTGGCTAAAGCCAGCGGCAAAGCTGCTGAAGATGGTTGACCTCCACTGCTAGCAAGGCCAGACTGTGGTGAAGTGAGATGGAGAGGAACTCTGCAGACTTCTGGAGGATGACCCTCAGGGCTGCATCCCTTCAGTGTAGTACATGTGAAAAACAGCTGAAACAGTTGCCCATCAAAAAATATGTATTTTATTCCAATTAGTGTCTCCCCCTCTATGCATTTTAAGCAGCAAGAGTATATGAATGTCATAGGTTCTCTCTCTCTCTCTCTCCATTTATTGGATGGAAATACTGTACCCAAAGGGCTAGACGCTGATTCTGAAAAGGAATAAAAAAATAAAGAGCAAATGGGAAAAAAATCCCAAGTAAATAATAATGGAATAAGTAGCTATCAAGATACTTTATTTCCCTGCCTTGCAGCCATTTACTGAGATCAGAGGGTGTAATTAGAACAGCCCAGCAAAGCAGGGTCAGCGCTAATTATGAAACCCCGTCCAGAATACCCAACTGCCTGATCTGAAGTAGCTTTTGCAGATACTGAGTTCTGAAAGAGCAGGGCACTGGCAGCACACTTGAGCAAATTAATCTCTGTTGTGATTGACTGAAAATGGAACTACACCTGAGGCAAATTGTTCTTCCACCGATAAACCATCACTGCTTTAAGTAAAGCAAACCACCAAACCACAGTTCTTATTGCCATCACTAGATGTCTCTTAGTGCCCTGCTTTCTGAGAAAGTTGAATATCTTCAAACAACATTTTACCCTTGAATGTTTCGGTATAACCTTGAAATAGAAACTGTAGTGAAAGAAACTGCCTCACGAAGACCCAAGTTAATAACAAAACAACAGCTATATATTTCGATCTCTTTCAGAATTTGCTTTAATATTATTGATACTCTTCTCACTTGTATTCAATCCAGGAAAAGGTCTTTAGGAAAGGGAGGGAGGGAGAAGCTGGAAAAAGCATTTGCACTTAGAAAAACAGGTCACTGTAGGAGCTTCTCACCATAAACTGCCTGCAATTTGCTGGTGAAAATAAAACTGCTTTTTGCAAACCAGTGTGCAACAGACAGATATGCCATGACTGTCTTGCAAAGAATGATAACCCAGGAGTTTTAGGTGGCAGAGTTTTATTTCATTTAGAACCTCTGAAGTATTAGCAAGCAGCAAAGTTTCTGTTGACCAGAGCTTACATATACTTCTACATTTTCTGCAAAATACTGATCTATTTCATAAAGATCCCGCAATGGGCCACTCTTACCTTACTGCAACAGCCATGCTTCCAATAGGGTTGATTGGCAATGGCCTGGCTCCAGGAAATATTCCTCTACTCAGAACTCGAGCTCCATTTTGTATCACTCCTGGAGGAACTAAAAAAAAAACAAACCAAAAAAAAAAAGAACATTTTTTCTTTTAAAGGAAAAGTAGAAAAATGTAGGAGCAAAATGTGGAACTTAAGCTTTTCAGTGAATTGAGAGAACATCTGAGAGGCTCGTGTAGTACACTGCTTACCTTGAACATCTCAGTCTCAACTCTTGTGAATGCCATGCTATTTCCAAAGCTATTTTCATGGCAAAAAATAACAGCAACCAATGATAACATGGGTTGTGGAAGCCACTGCCTGACCTAGTTGCTGCAGATCATTCCTTGTACAACCGAATCACTTTTGTTTTGTAATCGCCGTTCTGCTGAGAACGCACGTGCTTAGAATCAAAACCAGCAATGAGCATACACGTAACTATTTCGTCTACAGTAAGAAAAAACGACCCTTTACAGATAAACAGAATATAAGCACTTCACTGCAAGAACATAGGTCATAGCTTTTTATCAGCCCAGCTTACTTTCTGAGCAGCAATCTCTTGGCCTCTGTCTCCTGCAAAATAAAATATTAACTACAAATGTGGATTTACCAGGAAGGGAAAGAGAAGATGGTAAAAAGGCATTAGCTCCATGCCACTAATTAGCCCCTCTTTCTTGCCACCGATGACCTCTGTCACCCAGCACGTGGCTGGGTGCCAGCCGAGCCTCCCCCATCCAAGCGGTGCACTGATGCCACTGACACCGAACTGCACAGGTACAGGCTGCTGCAGATGAGATGTTTCACTGGGGCCTTTTAACTTGGCTGTACATCAAAAACTGCAGCTCTTGGCCAACAAGATTTTAACCTACAACTGAGTACTTCTTTTCTATCCAGTCATGTTTCTGCGCACTGCTCAGCCTTGGGCAGCCAACCCCCCTGCTGAAGGAATAGCAGAGGAAGCACTACCAAGGCACCACCAAAGGAAGAGTCTGTCCTTAGCAGGTCCTCAGCATTTTCCTCCTCCAGTGTGGGATGCAGGGCTACTGAACACAGTTCTTACCCATGGCACTTACCAGGGACTTAGGCGTAATGCCATTTGTTTGCACAGCTATTATGTCCCTTCAGGTTTGAACAGTAACCTCCAACAGCCTCAACCCAAACTTGCCTCTTTAACGGCCACACCTAGCCAGTGCGCTCACTTTTCTTTACTATAAGCAATCACTCATACCGTAACATGGGGAATGTCCAAAAAGAGAATGATGAGCACTATACTCTGGATGTATTATTTTTAAACATACAAATACTATATAAATACATATACAATAAATGTAAACTATATTACTTTATATACACCTACAGAATTTTATTTTTAAACAAACTACAAGGAGACTGGAAAAATCATTCAGCCGAAGAATCAACACATACACTTTACATGCCCAACTACAAATGCTCACACCTCAAAATACTAGTGTATTCTGAGGCAGAGAAAGATAGGCTCGCAAGTACATTATTTCTAAGCTGCTGAGGTACATTTCAAGATCCTATCAACACCAAGCCAGATCCACACTCCCTTCCTGCTATCCTGATACTCACCTTGCTTCACTCCAGACCACACAGATTAGTTCCGGGAAAATAATCTTCTTTCTGCTGCTGGTGAAAGCACATCATCTCCCCAATCAAATCCTGTCCCTGAGTTATACCCACCCTTGCTTTTGAGCACCTCTGAAGAACAGGTCATTTATATTTAGGTGCTTAAGTACAGCCTCAAATGGCTAAAATTACAGGATCTACTTTATGACAACTAGGGTCAGCTTTCAAGGACCAAAATAATGTAAAAATTGGTTTTTGCTATTTATACTTCACTACTTTGTGCACTTTTTCCTCCAGCAACAGATTATGAGAAATCGATCAAATCTGTTTCCCTCAGGGGACACTGTCAGGCTTTCAATGCTCCAATGCTTAGGTTTGTAGATACTGTACAGGAATGTTATTCTTGCTAAAAACTCCAAAATCTGAATTTCTTATTACATTTGTTTCAACAGCATGACTTTAAGATGGCCAAAATACCAGGGTCATGAAAGAAAAGCATTCTGCTCAAGGATATGGCTAACCTAAAATGCAGAGGTTAACAAGGTAAATTCAAAGCAACAGATAAACCTGCTAAATATCAAAAGGTCAATAAAAAGACATAATTTACAATGGGCATGGTTCTTCCACCAGGCTTTCAGGAGGGATAGATTTTGTACTGCACTGCACAGTACAGTTTCTCTACATTTACAACGTCTCGTTAAAAGAAATGCACCAGGAGTTTTGATCAAGAAATATCTGGGAATTTTCTCTTTACTCTGATATAAAACCATAGAGTTTTACATTGAAATGAAAACATTCACGCATACACACAGAGCCATGTGGCAGTTAGCTCTGCCAAGTTCTACTGCAAAAAGAGAGCAACAGGCTCCTTGATGCCCAAATTCTTCTTTCCACGGTTACCCAATTACCCTGGTCTGCTGGCAGAGTTAGCTGATGCTTATCTTATCCTTTCTCCTCTCCTACCCTCTCTTTCTGCCTTACTGACAACTCCCATTGCTTCTTTAAAAATCCTGTTCGCTTCCCCATCACTTCTCTAAAAAATACTGTCTCATGCCTTTCCTTCTTTACCTTCTCCGAGTTTCCTTTTTTCCTGCACTCCTATATATATAAAGTACACTGCCAAGTCCCATAGCTTAGACTTTCTATATATTGACATCCCCACTCGAACCCATCCTCCACCTTCCTCGACCCTTTGCAGGTTTGTAAGTCACAGTGTGCTATTCAGGAACACTCTCTTCGAAAGCTTCACATTTAAAACCATCCCCACCTCAACACACACTCAGACACACTCTCCACATCTTCCCTTCAGGACTTAACAACTTTTTTTAAAAAAAAAAAAAAAGAAAAAGTAGAAGTTTGCTGTCCTCTGAAAATATCCCCAAAGAGACAACTGGGTACCTATTCCTGCCGATGAAATTCACTTCAGTGGTGTCTGGTCTGTTCAGCATGCCACCACTCACTGAAAGGCTTCAATAGGAAGCCAGAAGGGGCCTTAACTACGATTCTATGATTCTAACTTTTCTCTGAAGTGCACCACAGCTCTGCATATTGAAATCACCACTCAGAATTCAATAACTATTTCAGTTTGCAACAGCAGTGTTATTGCTACTGATTTTTATTTTTGTTTCCCAATGCAGCTACATCACTAGCTAAGTTATGCAGACAAACAGAAACATTGTATGCAAGGGACTGACTGAAGGTGATGCAGTGTATCCTTTGAGTAAACATCTGGAACTATAATGAAAAAAACCTCCATCACAACTTGCTGGTAAATTAGCTTCTTTAGCATTCCAAACCTAAAATGAAAAGCAAGATCAAAATAGTTCAATGGTAGAAGGTATTAATTTCTAGTCATCCACATAACCAATGTGCCACTGTAAGACTGATCTCTATTGCTCACGCATCTCTACTTATAGCATTTAAAGCACCAATACTCATCCTTCCCAAAATGACAGTAATTACTTTATTTTTAAAAAAAAATCTATGTATATAAACTGCTAATACATGGCCCCCTGGTATGCAGACATGGTCCCTGCCTTTGTGCAGTCTGTATGAAGATGGCTACTTATTATCCAAAGAATTATTTCCACATGTTGGTACTTTTGAAGGGTTGTGGATTATTTACTGGATTTACTTTATTCCAAAAATACATTTATACCTTACAAGCTTTAATTACGTTTCAAAACCATCCTTTGAGGTGAGGCATATATATTTTAGATTGAAGATTCAAGGTGTGGCAGTAAGATAATTTACTCTAAGCCATATCATCAATCAGTGCCAGTCTGGACTAACACCTTCCAGTCCAGACTCCTCTTTTCTAATGCTTCTTTAACCAACAGTACAGGCAGGTTACATGGTTCCCAATTCCTAGGCAGAAGTGTGAAATGCAATTTACACCTTTTCTGTGCAAGTGCCGAGAGACATTTATGTCTGAGAAACTCAGCTCAAGAAAACAATGCAGAAAGATCTGAGGATCTCTTTGATAAAGGTTTCCTCTTTCTCAAAATGTTCCAAGTGAAATGCAAAGAGTCTGAAACAACAAAATCATTATTCACCTTTCAGCTTTCATCACTGCTGTGTTTTCAAGGAGGTATTGGATCTCGTTCTGCTCTCAGGAAGCTTAAACCCAGGAAATACTTCCACTGGAGCAGAGTTAAACCGTGTACAGAGAATCTGCCCCTAATCTGCTGCATGAATAGGGAAATGATTTTTGGATCTTAGGCTACTCTGGTGGAATTCCACAACCTGAGTAGGACCTGCTGGCATTTCAAGTCTCCACCTGCTAACTGCAGAGAAAAGCAATGCATCCGACGTCAAAAATCAAGACTGCATCTCTGAAATTCTCCAAGGGGGGAAATAATATGTCTTTTGAAGCAAACTTTCACATTACAATTTAACAGACAATGAAGTGAATACCATGTAGGAGAACATACCATAAACGCAATCCATCAAAACACTAGGTTCAGACAGTGTTAAAAAGACCCAAGAGAAGCCCTCAAAAATCCAATGCTGTTTTTCAGCCTGTACTCAGCCTCTGGAGGTGGAAAATAAGTAGAAGGCCACATGATCACTCCACAGCCAGTGCAGGACTCTTTTTAATTCAGAGTGTGGTCTTGTGTGCACATTAGCTGAGTAGAATATCCCAAACTATGGACTTCTTTCATCACATCCCTCGACAGATTGCATCCATAATCTCTTACTCGCAAGTGTGCGTGCGAGTAAAGCAAACTTCCCCCATCCAGCTGAGCTAACAACCTCATCCAAGACCTTCACAGCAATCAAAACCATATTAGACTGGGTCCTTCCCTGAAGATTTGATTGTCTAACACACAATATAGCAATTTGGCAAAATTGAAATGGAAAAGGAGGAGGAAATACTCAATGGATAAAGTCATCAGACACACTGACACCCCAACAGCTCACTAAATAAGGAAACCAACTTCTTGGTTACATGTTGGCACATGGAAGTTAAATGAAACATCAGCACTGAGAGTGATTTGTTGTAAATCAAGGAAATCAACAAGAAAGGGCTAACAAACATGTTCTTTATGTCATCTGGGAAACAAGCATACACTTCATTAAACTGTCTAGCTCAAGGTAGCCAATATTCAGACTAGTGAGGAAGACTGAATAGTATTTATTGAAAATGAACTTGAAAAAAGTGGAATATTAGGGTACGAAGGTATTCTGTAGGGACAGACTGGTTTGCTGCCTCTTCTGTCATCATGTGGCACATGCATTTACCTAAGGGCTCTCTTCCCTGACCCATCTCTTGTAGCACGGAATAAATCATTATAGACGAGAGATACTGAGTTTCTGCTAGTATCTGTCAGCTTCAGCTTTTTTTCTGCCAATCTCTCTTCCCGGACAGTATTTAGCAGAATACTTTATCACAGGCTACAAGAACTGAAAACAGGAAATTACTAATGATGTATAATTGCTGGGACATGAGAAGCTGACAAAAGCAAATGTTATCTGCCAATCGTGTAACTTTTTCACTTCAACTCTCTTATCTCAGGCATAAATTCGATGCCATCTGCCTAACTTCTTCTGTTTTACTGCTCAAGGGCAATTTTACAGCTCTTAAATTGCACCTTCTGCAGTCCTAACAAACTGCAAATCAAAGATGCATCCAACAAGCCATTTATTCTGAACAAAAATTTGAGGTGGGGGGAGAGAAGCGTATCCTGATAATCCTATCACACTTATGCCTTGTCTAAGGACATTTAACAAAAATAATTCATTATTATGAGGGTTTTTTTTGTATAAATAGAAAACCACGGCTAGCAATTCTTCATTTTGGTGATGCTGGAACTGCTCAACAACGAACTAAACTATGCTGCTAAACCAAAATATGACGAGTAGGGAGAAAGAAGTAGAAAGTACTACACAAAAGTAAACTTTTCTTTCCAATCCTATTTCCTCACTTTAATGACTTAATACCAAAAACACTGAAGTAAAACAAAACAAAAAATCTCCTCTTTAATAGAAGTTGAGGATGCGATTCCCCAAAAAATCCCAGTGGCTAGAAAGTTTCAACCCTACGAAAATGTCTTTTCCCAATTTTCACTTTGATACAGCATTGTCAGAAAAAATAGCTTTATGAAATATTTTACTGTAAATGATTTATCGTTTTCTGATACAAAAAGTTAGGCTGGAAGCTATCTAATAAGTTATCATAAGTGACTTCTCCATAAGCAGTACAAGTAGAACATTACAGTTATAAAGTTTCATATACAATAAAAATGACCCAAGAAAACAGCATGTTCTATTTGATTCCATTTGGAGGATTTCTGTATGTTATTAAGGCAATTTAATATCAATTTTTTGTCTTAGTTCCTGTAAATATATCTTCCACATATACAATCCACTTGCATTAGCTTAAAAAGCAAATTTCATTGGGGTACATTTTTAGAAGTATAGAGGTACAGTATCAGTAGATCTCTTTAGGGAATTACTTTTCCTCCCACCAGACTTAAAATATATGTATCTGTTTTGGGTTTTATATGCTTTGAGACAAAGATTAATAAAGATTTCCAAACCAGAGAGATGTTGAGCTCACCCTTGAAAACCCTGCTTTTTAAGAAGCACCCAGCAAAACTCCATGCTCGTATCTTTCCAAACATCTTTACTACAGCAGTTCAGTCTCCTGTTAAGGAACCACCCACAAAACCAGTTCTGCAAAGCCTCCTGAAGGCCACCACTTTTCAGCTAACCTGGGTGAGCATTGGTGAGCAGTATCAAAAGCAGAAGATGAATGTCCAGAGCTGAGAGGACTCTCAGTTTCCTGGTTTCTACCCAAACCCTTTCTGCAAGCACTGTTTATAGCTGTTTGCAGTAATAAACTTCAGCTTGAGCAATGTACTTACATTTGTGTGCAATTCCCAAATTATATCACAACAGGCAAAGGACTACTCATGAATTTGAAGCTACGTATAATATCGCTGAGTCAGGAGCTTCTTCAGTTAAATCAACATTTCCAGTACAATCGCTTTGACCACAGCGTTGTTTCACTAGCAGCAGCGGCAATACATTACAAACACTCCCTTCTTACTGGTCCTTCCTGAAGAGCACATGGTTTCAAGTTCAGAATGACTTCACCAATTAAGAAGGTATTGCTACTTAAAACACTTACAGTGACTTGAACCTCAGGAAGTCCAAACACTCTGCAAAACTACCAAAAACAATCTCCATTTTATTCATGGCAAAACACAATGGTTTGGCAAGACTAAATGACAAGCCCAGGACGCTACACTCTTAAGAGCCGGGAATGCTACACTGGAGTGACAGCTGGTAACATTTACTTTCAAGAGATTGGTAAGAACTGAAGTATTGAAAATCTTAACAATTGTACAAAACTAACCCATGGGCTTCACTGAATTAGTAGCCATGACTTCTAAACTGAGGTTTACCATTTGTTCACCATCTCCTTTTCCTCTGTCCTCTCTGTGAATTAGATTCCCATGAGGGAAAATAGGCCCAGAAATTTGATGCAACTTGCCCAAGATGGCCCAGTCAGTACCCAGCCCCTGTAGGTCAAAATACAGTTTTCAATGCAAGTCACATATACAATAAAATCCAAAGTGCCAGCTGGATTGTATGTTTCAGTAGAGTCTTGCACAGAGCTGGCTACTTCGAACTTCTGCGTTCAGTTACAATCTAGAAATATTTGGTCCATGAAAATATTGCAAAGTGTTAATATTTTAGAAATTGATTTCTGATGTCAACACCACAACTATAATTGCATTATTTAGTGAAAATGTGAACAATCAATTTCATGAATCTGTAAAGTAAAACCCCCACAAACACAAAATAATCCTAATAATGATGTTTTATTCTTTTATTCTACCTTTTTTTTTTGCATGAAGACTAAAGCACGGAGTGATTGGGGTAAATGGTAAGCAACGTTTGTGCCAGCTCAGTCAGACACCAGTTCAAGATTTCATATAAAAGCAAAATCTCATTTTAGAATTCCTGTGCATTTGTTAGCTGTGTTTCACACATGGGTATGGAATTTTAAATGGTAATTTAAAACTGTAAAGCTAATTAATCAATCTGTTACAAAGTAGGAATAGTTTACTCTGGATTTTCTAATGCCACTGAGACGGGATTCCTTCCTGTTATTAAAAGAATAAATTTTAATAAGACTTTGAATGATGGCTGTAGCTAACTTCATCCTAAAGATGCTTTTAGCACCCACATTGCCTAGAGGAGCATGGATTTTTATCCTGCTCGAAAGGTAGCTTTTAATCCAAGAAGATGCCTTCAAAGTCAAAAGCCAACACATGTAACCATCCACACAAATATGAATCCAGACACTGTCACTATCTGCTTTGGAGGTATCCACATTTCACAACCATGATTCAATGTTTGTAGGACAGGCAAAGGTCTTAATGAGCCAGAGTTTTAAACGTTCTGACTTTTCAAGTTGTTATATTGTGAAATGATGCTCAGGTTGTGCCTCCATCTGACCGTCTTTTTTTGTGGAAGTAACTGGCACATTTGGAGCCAGACTCTCAGACCAAAACGGTGTTTTCAGTCAGGCAGTAACACCTCTGGCCAAACTGTAAACTATTGTCCCTTGCTCTTCAGATCTTGTCTTCAGAAGATGGAGCATTTTGTAGCCCTGATGGCTTGAGCACATGCTTGACAACACAGTCTGATACGATGAACAGAGCTCTAATTCTTCAAACAGTACCAGCATGCTTACTGCCCTCATCGTTCACAGCTTGATTTACAGACCACTGTAGTCACTGACAGGTCAGACAGTGAACTGTGAGCTTCTAGATGATGCTCCACATTGCAATTAAATTTTTATAGCCCAATTGCCTTTTATTTGAAAACTACTTTTAAATGTGATTTTTCATGCAATTGTTTCTTAATGTGCAGTAGTAATTAATTTACTTTAAGTTGCCTAACATTTTCCTAACGTGGTAGATAAGTGAGACCCAACTGCAATTCATAGGACAGGCTGATTTACTTCCTCAGGTATCCATTCACACACACACATAAATATTTCTCCTTTTTAATTTAGAGGACCCCTGAGGTTACGATAAAAACTTCTGCCCTTTCCTCCTGGCACCAGCCAATTCTACTCAACGTTTGGAACAATTCATGAGCTTCGGAGCAGACTCTGCGTTTCAGTTTAAATGCACAGAGGAAGGTCTCGTCTCGTTACTTGCAGACATTAAGGAGGGAGCGATGTGAACGAGGAGCCATCTTTCTGCTTTTATCTCCCTCTCACTTTCGATGTCCTGACACAACAGCCCACTGGGAAGGTGACATGGAGGGAGAGATATGCCAAACTTGCAGAAGGCTAAAATTCCCTTCCTCAGAGCGACCTCTACAAACTAAAATAGCAATAAGCCATTTGCCAACCTGCAAGCTATGATCTCTATGAAATAACAGTGCCCAAGTCTCCAAATCACTTCCACGTAAACACCTGCCACGCTGCCAAACATGTGCACGTGATAAAAATCTGCAGTGTGTTTAGTACGTGCAGCTTACTATGGATCTCCTCCCTTGTCTGCAATCTTCTCCTGCTCTCCAGTTCCTCCAGGAGTTTAGATTATTCTGTGTTTCCCCCATCCTTTTCCGTGCACATACTGCTTTATTTCTCCTTCCCTCTCTCACATACCCTTCTGCCCCTGCACTCGCATTCTACCCCAACTTCTTTGCCCCTTTTCTCTGCCCCACAAACCTAAATTTCTGATCCTTTGAAGACCTCTCATTTTATTCTTCCCACTAAGCCCAACGATAACCTCCTCTCCCCAGTAAAGTCTTTCCTCTTTCCTACCTACACATAGCTGGGATTGCTCGCCCTTTTACCACATGCAGTCCCTGAAGGCTGTTTAGGAGAGGAGGACAAGGACCACTCTCCTCTCTTTCCAGAATAGACAGTTTCTTGGTACATCATGCTCTCCCCAGAGAGGAGCTTCTCAAGAGGCATTTCTCTGGCAGGGTCACAGAGCAGGCTGACGATAGCTTTCCTCAGCTGCACAGGAAATGCTTTGATGGTAATTGACTCTCTTCCCCAGGCAGAGTATCAAAGTGCGAATCAAGGCTTCCCCTGGAATTTGGATTTGGTTGTGCGAGCTAGAACAATAGCGGTGATGCCAGACAGGCTTGATAATGGCTTCTATTTTAACTTCTGCCTTTATTTTTCAGAGCTGCCTGTCACTTGGCATTACTACCGTGCTTGCTGACCAGCGATATGTTTGTTTTCTTGTACTCCCTGCTTTTGTGTGGCTGTATTCCTCTACGGATTCCTCTAATACCTTCACTGCAAGTTCTGTGGGGCAGGATGATTCCTGCCCTATTTGCACAGCCCAGTACAGTGGGGGCCAAGGCCCCTTCAGTGCTCTGTTAATACACAGCAACAAAACCTTGGGTCTGGTTACAGAACACGGAGGACAGTATTGGCAGGAAATGAGACCTGTCCTTGCTCCCTGGAGCCTGCCTACTGCCCCGCATCAGACAGAGCAAAAAAGCAAAACGGGCAGGATGTGTGCAAGGAAGGAGCTGAAATGGTGCCCGAGTGAATCGGAAGTATCCAGATGGCTGTGGTAACTCACACGATGGGAGTCAAATCAAAACAAAATGAAAGCAAAACCATATGCCATGTACCCTTTGCTCTCTCGCTCTCCCTGCCTTTCTCCTGGCTGTTGCCCCAGGCCTTTCTACCAATAGGGATAATAGTATGTTACTCAATTATGTGTATGTCATGAATAACAATAACCCCTCTTTTACATTAGAGATCATGGATTACTATTATTCATGTGACAAAGAATGTAATATGAACCACAAAATTATACTCATGTAAGGGTCAAGGAAGTGTAAGGGTCTACAAGGGAAGATGTATTTCTTCATTAAATCCTTCTTTTTATCTGGTACGCTGTATACTTATAAAAGAGAATATTAACTTTACATGTCTATGTTGCTATATGCTATAGAAATATCTACTCACAACCTGCTTGTATCTCAGGGGGAGTATTCAAAAGCATCATGGCAGTGGCAGCATCAATGTCAGGATCTGGAAAAATCAACCAATAAATACATTATTTACAACTGGGCTAATCTTCTTGCCCTCGTTGCTAAACTATAGGTTCAACCAAATCTCTGCAGTGAAAAGGTATGAGTTCATTATTCAGAGGGCTCATTGATCACACATTGAATTTACCCCCAAACTTCCATGTGATCCCATTGGTACTATTAAGCAGGGTGCAGTGATGAATGTCACCAAACCATACTCGTGTGTGCATGATACCTTCCTTCACTGTTAGCCTCATGAATTCACTATTTAATTCTGCGAAGAGTATTTAGATTTCATTACAAAGGATCTGTGAAAGCAGGGGCAACATCACAATTTGGAAGCGACACACAGGGATGAGCTGACAGCAGAGTGGGAAAGCGTAAGGAACACCTACACCTGAGCAAGTGCAGGAGATGACACTTGATCATTCAGATTCGTCGATAAGCATTTCAGTGGTGTTTGAGAAAGTGGTGGAAGCCAAACTGCTACAATTTGGGGGGGGGGGGGTGGTGGGGAAGAAACTATCATTTCATTGAAGCACCAACTTATTTGCATCCTTATCCATTGTCACTTTAATATAAGCAAAAATCATTGGCCGGCTGCTGTTAATTCTTAAATTTGTTTCTGAATCCATCACGAACGGTTGACAGATGGTAAGTTATAGAGACGGAACAAAATATGATCCTTTTATAACTATATTCGCTTGCTTCACACACAGCAGCTCGCTGCTATGGCAATGTAGGTAGCTATGACAACAGTAAACAACCCCAGAACGGCCACTGAATAAGCTGAAAAGAACATCTGCCCCAGCAAAGCATCCCAGCTGCCCTGGGGCGCAGCTCGCTAATCGCACAGTGACGCCGCGTGACAGAG
The DNA here is from genome assembly GCF_013368605.1 of Nyctibius grandis. Lineage (NCBI taxonomy): Eukaryota > Metazoa > Chordata > Aves > Nyctibiiformes > Nyctibiidae > Nyctibius > Nyctibius grandis. The sequence goes on from NC_090661.1 coordinate 53,883,918, forward strand.
AAAGCCGCCTATGCCATGTCCAAATAAATGAAGTGTGCAATTGAAGCTGCCATAAAAACGCATGCCCTGGCCGACTGCTCCCTCTGTGCTGCTAAACTGAACGACTAATGAACATGCGCTTGTTGTTCAGATTTGGGTTTTTTCCCCCCCAGCTTGTCAGTATTTATACTAAATTACATACCAAAAAATTCAATTTACTGCTAATAGCTTCACGGCACTTTATTTTGGTTATTATGTCAGAAAATTACTTTTCACTGTTAAAAATATATGTATACTGTACTTTTATATATTTCAAATCTATTTCCAGTAGAGGGATGTGATGTGGTACAAAGTCCTGCAATTTATTAACAATAGAAATGACACAGAGAGGATTTCAATATTTGCTTAAGCAAAATAGAAATTCACTTGACCAATTAAGGAAAAAAAAGGGATTTTTTGTTAGTTTAAGTATGTACTATTTTTCTGTGAATAGCGGGAAACATACTTCTAATAGCTAGTCTATTATTTAATTGCTGAAACAGTAAACAGACCAACAGTGCCACGGGTGTAAAACTAAAGTTGAAGCAGCAGCAGATGAAATGAGTATAAAAGGTGCCCACACACTGGAAAGCAGGTGCCTGTCTGTCTCCTGGCCAGGTCAGCCTATTCTTTTCCAAAAGTCTCCAGCAGACTCATCAGAAAAGCAGCTTTTCCAACTTATGTTCATCTTCAAGTCTGAAGATACACCAAAAGCAGTATTCCTGCTGCGAGCATCTATGCTGAAAGGGCCACTTCCAAACAGCTTCAGTCCCCAACACGTGCCATGTTGCAGGACTGGGTCCACACAGCACACAGCCCACACAGCAAGAGTTTCCCTTTAGTCAAAGTGAAGAGGGTTATCTATCTAACATTAAAAAGCAAGACAAAAAGCAAAGAATCCTGAGAAATAAAGCCAAACGAAACCAGAATTCTTCCATCTTTCATACCATAAAATCAGAAGATCGTTAGAAGTTGAATTTACTGTACCATAATTCATACAGCCAACTTCAGCGTTTATTGGCTGTTCCTAAATTTTGTTTTCTTGTTTTACTTTAAATAAGGTCCCACCACTGAGTCACATTGCAGCATACTGTTAATTTTGCTGTAGAAAGAATAAAAGGACACAATCAGAAAAAAACACATTTCCTGCTGACTTGGGTTTTGTTTCTGTAACAAACTCTGTGCTTTGAGATAAAATTGATGCAGTTTATCTTGAAAGGTGCATTCCTAGCCTTCGGACCGCTGATGTTTCTGTAATGACTTCACGACACTAACATGAGCTGTTTACAACACACGACTGCATCCACAGCAGCTATTTTCCAATGCACAACCACAATTCAAGCCCATCCACACCTGCTATGGTGTCTAGCTCTGTTTCTATTGGTATGTTCTTGAAGAAACCAGACAGCTATTCCACAACGCCTTGGCAGAGGTAAGAGGGCTTGGAGACACGCACCCAGGGTGGTGTCAGTAGGATCCAGGATAATGTGCTTTGGGTTATTCTTCTGCAGAGAGACAAGAAAAAGGAGGTGCTGGCTACACAGGGAAGTCAAGGGCTGAGGGCCAGCAGTCAGAGACCACACAAAGAGGTGCAGAAGCAATGTCTGAGGGCAAACTGAAAGGTCAGTTCATTCTTGTGCAACGTTTACACTTGCGATTTGGAGGTGTTCTCCTGAGAAGGATGTCAAGAAAAAGAGCCAAGAAGCAGTCATGAGGAGCAGGACTGAAGGCAGGTGAATGAAGGGCACCTTTCTTTGGACTGGCATTTCCCACTGAGACTCCTGGTACCCACCAGTCCCCCCACGCTGACAGCCCTTTCCCCACAGCTGGCGTCTTCGTGAAGTCTCTTCCACGTGGATCCTTTCACTTCCAGCAGTAAGGGCCGACCTCGCGTGGCACCCCGACCAGCCTGCTAACTGGATCCTCTCCCTTCCACCTGCCTGTCTGCCTTGGTGAAGCTGTGGATTTCATAACTGAGATCTCTGCCCTACCTAAAGTCTGCGATCAACACGAAGGCTCCTGAAGTTATTAACAGTGGGTGGTTAGTGAAAAATGATTGCAGGAACATCTTCCCCTAGGAAACCAGGTTAAAAATAGCTACATACAAAGTTTCGGAATTTAGCAAATTAAGTATTTAAATGCATGCATTCTGGTTTCTTTTTGCTAATTAAAGTGAGTGGTGAATTGACTGCATACACAAACTGTATGTTCATTTTTTGCTAGTGGAAAGTGCCCAACTTTTGCTGTGAAAGAGGAAAGTAAGGAACAACAAAGAAGAGGAAGGATTGTGGGTGTTGTACGAAGAAGGAAGAGTACACTGAAGTCTCAAACAGGCAACATCAGAGTAAGAAAAAAATAGTGACAAAAATCCCCAGCAGCCACAGCTCTCCCTAACAGATGACTGCTGTCTATATACTCAGTGCTTCACGCTACAATCTGAAGTTTCAGTGCTTCAGATGGTCCCTCATCCACCAAGTGTCCTTCACAGGGTATCAGAAAGGACGTGGAAGAAACCTTAAGCACTTACACAAACTCATAAGGCATGAAAGCATACATCCCAACGCAGTTCAAAGCCAACAAGGGGCAGGAACTCCACCACAGCTGCAGTACCTCCCCTTGCAGTGGGAGCCTACTGTTATTTTTGCCAGCACTGCTTTCAAAGACAAAACTTCTTTTGATGAAGACGATACCAATGAAGGATAAGTCACAAACCTCACAGCAGGTCTGTTCACTGCATTTTAGATTCAAGCCCCTATTCAACAAAGTGTTCATTAGTGAACACCGAATGGGCAAAGAGCATCTAGTTCTTTCACTGAGGAACTAATCTACAGTTTACCACTCTGTGGAATTATGATCTAGAGCATATTCTCAAGATGTGCTTTGAGCCAAACTTCACTCTGCATGTTACCCATATAGATCAGAATCGTCCTGCACAGACACGTAAAGTGGCAAAATAGGCAAGAAATATTTTGGCATGAGATTACATACAAACATTCAGCAAAGCAGAGGATAACCCTCAGGTAGCAGACAGAATTATTCTAGAATTGACAAAAAATAATTAAAAACAAACAGGTACCTGAGAAAGAAGGATGTGACAGCTGTCCTTTCATTATGTTTGTGATCTCTGATCCATGTTCACTTCACAGAGAGGAAGTGTTTTATAACCATATTATTTTGCTATTTTTATTTCCAACTTTTATCTGATTTCACTGAATGCTTCAAATCCATCCCCTTCCAACTAAATCGTAATAAAAATTAGGATAACACAGTCCCTCTTAATTTTGCTAGGAGGTATTTATTTTTACAGACATACTATAAGGTTTTAAAGAAAACAGCAGTTGAAACAGTTCAAAGCAACCATGGTCTGAATTTTCCAGCACAGATGCCTACAGAGAGTCCCTTAAGATGCATATTTAGGTACTACTAAAATGTTACTGTCAACTGATGTAAAAAAATATAGTTAGTAAATAAACTGCACCATCTGTACACTACAACCATTGCTATGTTATCTCATCAGGAAGGAATTTAGAAGATCTTCTTTTAATTTAAAGTTACTACATCTAAAATAGAACTATTTTTGTAAAGAATTTCACTTCACAGTTCAGTATGCTAGTTTTCGACCCCTTCTACTTCTGCCTCAGCATCCTCCACTGCTTTTTTCCATTCAAATGCTCTGCTCTAGCTGGAATTAATAAAACTTACTGCCACTGTACTCACAAGATAAAAGTCCAGTTTATTCCTTTTCTACAAGATCAGTCTTTTTACTCCCCGACTCAATTCCTAGCACAGCCCATTCCTGCACCTTTTTTGTGATTTGATTCTTTGATATTTTCAATTTTCAGCAGCAGGAAAATGTTGCAAAAGCAACACTCTGTCTTCCACTTTTTACCTTCAGGCTTATTAAACTGCAACAGAGCAAACTGCAGCTTGCCCCTATTTAACTTGTCTGTTAATAGATGTGCCTTTTCCCTTCCCACATCATGATGGTTAACCTTGGTATGAGTCAGGTTAGGTCAAAGACATAGAGAATAATTAATAGAGCGAATGCTTTTTTTCCCTGTTGTTTTTTTTTTTTCTATTTTTGATTTATTTTGCCTGATGACAGAATAAGAACACAGCTATTAAAATAAAACTGCAATGTGCAAGACAGAAAGAAATACCTGAAGAGAACTGTAAGTACTGTAACTCTGTCAAACTCCTTGGTGTAGGATGCCACTGAGTCCACTTCTGAAATATCTAAGCAAGGTTGAGAAAAGCTCTTAAAAGAAACAGAATACTTGTGGAAGCGTACGGTAAACCAAAAGGATTCAGAACCAAGATCTTGGGAAGAAACAAGAAATCATATTCATACCTCAACAACAGTGCATGAAAGGCCAAGAATGACAATTCTGGGAGCTATATAATAGAGGCCAGGAGGAAGCAATTTCACTAGCAATACAAAATTGGTCTGGCACTCACAGTGATTCTCCCACTCCTTTGAAAGGATCTAATATGAGACACAGAAGAAGAAAGGTACGGGTCTAAACGAACCAATAATTTTTCCTGTTTTTAAAGTTTCCTTCTGGCACTGCCAAGTAAGCTATGGCACAGATTATTCTGAGAGGTCTAATTTTCAAAAATACAGAATATTTGTAACAGAAACCTTCTTCCTGCTCCTCTATTTTGTTAAATTTGTATGACCATGAAGCTACACATACAATTTCCATTCTCTAACAATACCATTTTATCAGCTGAAAAAATGTATAAACAGTTACAACATACATTCGTGTTAAAAATATTAGCTTTAATAAAAAGAATGGTAGGAGAAAGAGTTACAGAAGGTCTTGCACGTGTCCAAACTCAAAGAGGTTAATCTACCATTTGGAAAGCTGTATGAAACCAAAACATATCATCCTAACTTTTCATCTCAGTAGTAAAGATTAAGATTAACTAACTGTTAAAAGAAAAACTCACAACACTGATACATATTTTACCAGTGCAAAATAAAAATGTTTTAAGAGACAGCTGACTAAAGGGAGATGAGATGTACATCTTATACATAAAAACGGCGTATTATAATATGTTCTCTGCTTAAAAACAGGGCGGAGATGTTTGCTTTGGTTTTGTTCCTTTATTTTTAAAATAATTTTTCCTTTTGGTGTACATTACTGGCAAGCTTAATTTTCAGCTTGCAGTACTGAACAAAACATCTGCTGGAGAAAGCACTAGCCAGTGAGCCCAGCACAGAAGAGAGAAACAATTTGCTGTTCCACCATGTACTTACCTAATTTGTGATCAGGAATTTCAAGTGTCTTCTTAACTGATTGCTGCAGCCTCAGCTTCTACAGTGGAAGATGGGATTATGAGGGCTGTAACTCCTTGCAGCCTTACAGGTTGCACACATATTTTTTTTGACCAAAGGATACACACAGACACAAACACACATGCTCTTTGTCCCCAGTTATCTGACTGGGACATCAAGGTCGTCACTGTTCAAGCTCAACCTTTCATAATGTCCCTGCTGCTAACAACAGGTTTTTCTTCCAGCAAAGTGGGAGGATGGCTGGCAGGAGGAAGCCCTCTACAAAACTCAGACCACTTAAGACCAAATAAACCATACCTTATTGTCCCATACAAGTGTTTGTTGTAAACACTCATTTCCTTCTCATGCTATTTCAAAATACATTGGTGTTCACCAGACCTCCAGAACCGAGCGTGTCTTTCAGTCCAGCAAGCGCAGGACATGCCGACTGGAAAAGAACCGACACATCTCGCATAGCCCGAGTGAGCCTTGGGGAAATGCTTACAGCCCCCCCCTCTCTCAGCCACCTGTTCTGCAGGAAAAGGTGGCTTTTGGGTACTTTCACTGCAAGATTAGTCTTCAGGAGGGCTTCACCCAAACAGCCCAACTACTGGAACGACCATGCCACAACCCACAGCATGAACACGGCAGGGGAAGGCTGGGGGAGGTGAACATAAATCACACACCGGTTTCAGGATCCAGAAAGCAAAAGGGAAAATGTCAGATGAACATGAAAACAACAATCAGAAAGGTATTTCAGGGATTTGAAGGAAAAAAAATCCTACTAATGATGAGAAAAGGGGTCAGGCATGTGACATCGCCAGTAAAAGGACTGTATGTAGTCTAACTAGGGAAACAAATGCAGTCTAAAACCAAAAACAAGAGCAGAAAAGGTGAACGGAAAACCCAACAGCTAAAATAGCTGTGTGCTAATAACGCAGGCAGACTGGCATATTAAAAGAGGAACTCAAGGCACTAGTGTTATTACAGGAGAATTCACAAACAGGGTGGAATGGCAATTACTACTGAAACAGGTACCAAAAGGTCTCTGCTTTTTAAGGAAAAGAAATATGGCTTTTATATTGCAGGATACTGTCATGCAATAAGGAAACAGCAGACTTCAGAAATAGAAGAAAACAGAAAATGTTTGGAAATGCTGTGGAAAGACTTCTAAGAGGGAGACACTGGGTCTGCTCTTGACTTCTTGCACCAGATATGGATCTGGATAGAGCTCTGCATCATTAAACAAATGGGAATTATGTCAACATGGGAGACTAACTTCACAGTACAGACTGGAGAACAAATGCTATTAACCATTGTAAGGCCAGTTATTCCTGGATGTGACAGCTGACAAGTTTCTTTATCCACACTGCTGAATGAACAAGAATAGATTTTTTTCTGCTCTTTATCTTCAGTAATGAGGACAACTTTGGAACAGGAGTCCACAAAGTGATTCAGTTTAGATTAAGTGGGAAGGATAACAGCAAGTCTAATTTTGTTTAAGATCTATGATTCCCAAAGAGCAAGTTTTGATGAACTAAATGGTTCCTCAGGAACCTCTGGGAAACAGACTGGGCTGAGGAACTCTAGACCTCAGCCTGGGGGAGGCTGCAGTTCCTGCAAGTCACTGTGTGAAGAGCTCACTCCAACTTGTATCCTGAGAAAAGTAGGAAAGATTCATTGTTTGAAAAAAAGAACAAAAAAAGCTAAAATACCAAGCTGGACAACTGAACTGACACGGAAATCTACTTTAGGAGAGAAAACAGAGAGTTTGGCTTGCTCAGTTAAGCAAAAACGAGGCAGAAAAGAAGACAGACTCTAGCAATACAATGAGGTGACCATGGGATGCAGGGGGGAAAAGCAAGGAAGAACAACTATTAAGTTTAAAGCCAGCTTCAGTAAAGCAACATTGGCTGAAGACAGACTGGTAACCAGAACATTTCTAGACAATAGAGCAATGGTATTTTGGAAAACTCTTCTAACAGGAGCTGGAACAAAGTAAAAAGATTGAATGTGAGTTTTCTGAAGTTTCAGTGTTGCTGCTCACAATGTGACCCAGGGAAAGGGACTCTCCAGAAGCCGCCTTCCAAACTGTGATTCTCTAGGGCAGGTAAGGACTCTGCAAAACGCTATGATGGAGACAGAAAGAGCACAAAAACACAGCCATGAAGAAACTATGCCAGTGGAAGCCTATCTGCACAGGGACCCATCTACATAAACCTGCAGAAACACCAGGATGATGTCTGACACTCCAGGACAAGACTTCGCATCACTTCATGACAAAGCCGACCTTCACTTAGTGCCATGGTCTAGCTGACATGGTGGTGTCAGGGCAATGGTTGGACTCGATGATCCCAGAGGTCTCTTCCAACCTGACTGATTCTGTGATTCTGTGCAAAAAGTTTATGGGCAGTGCTACGGACGCACAGGACCCATGCCTATCAGCTTCCAGCGTGCAATGTTCCCGGAGCTGCTGAACTCGGGTGGGATGCCTGAAGCTCAGTGCCTATCTGCACTTGGAGGAGAGCAGTGCAGAGCTGGAGCCTCACACCTGACAGTCAACTCGGGGCAGAGTGGTGATGCAAGCCCACAGCTGTCATATGCAGCTGGCCTGAGCTCTGTGGCAGCAGCTTTAAGCATGTAAGCAAGACTCCTGGTATAATGAAGTGGAGTTGGCCACAGGCTACTCCATTTAGCACTTAAACCGTGGCACTATGAAGGAAAGCCAGTGAGCGAGCCACTTGAGACCTTGTTTATAAGTGGCCTCACCTCTCTCATTGCACTCCCATACCTGCATATAAACTGTTCAGACTCTTGCCTTCTCTCTTCTGCTTTCCTCTACAGGACAACAGAGGAGGTCCAGGCAGGAAGGTGCACACAGGTGTCAGCAGGCAGAGCCTTGTACGTGGGGGACTGGGAGAACCAGAGGGGAAGGACAGTGGTCAGCAGCTTAGGGAGGTCTGTGCACAGGGGCTTCTTCGTTAACCTAGGAAAGGCTGGGAAAATTGGCTGCAAGCCCAACAGTTCCCACTCTGGTGTACGCTGTGCAATCCTGGGTTCATGGTGTGGATGCAGGCAGGACAGCTAGAATTGCCACCAGAAGTATGTTAAAAAAAAAAACAGCATAAGCATGACCAACTAGCAGGTACACAGACAGGCAGGCATGCAGTCTGCCAGGGCTCAACTCGGTACCACACAGCCATGACAGCCAGCCCAGGCTTGCCCTCCGGTTCTAGATTAGATGCTTTTTCCCCAGGAGGCACAGTGGATAAAAGGAGGTGCGTTAGTGCTAATTCTTGAGTAAAGTCACACCTGAGAGAACAGATCACTTTTTGTTTGTAGAATTATGCCCAAGACAGACAGGCATACTATAAATAAAGAAAAAATCAAAGTCCGTACCATTTACTTCCCTTCTGCCTAAGACTGAGTCCAACTAAGAGTCACTAGTATGAATCAATCAATAGACAAATTAATCAAACTACTAGTTTTGAAAACCTATTATTAAACACATCAGAAAACCCTGTTGGGGCAACTCCTTCTCCCTTGCCAATGTTTTGCAAGTGTATCCCCATTAAAGACCAGCAGCACCAGACACAAACTCAGCCAAACAAACGGCCGCAGACTAAAGCCCATTTTCCATCAGAACACTTGACAATCGTTATTTCGCGTTGCTGCGAGCCAGCCCCAGCCTGTATGTGGAGACGCTAAAGCCTTGCCCAGGTCGGAGGATGGCGGCTAAGCACTCTCCACAGGGAGGGATGTTCAACGTGGCTGGAACAAGCTGCTCTTCTGCTTCTCAGAAGGCAATTAACGGAGGAGGTAAGACAGCCCCAGCAACACCGTCATCATCTGACAAAAGTCCTTCCACTCCTCCTGCAGTACTCCTTGAAACTTCTTTAATTTTCAAGTAAAGGAAATGACAGAAGAGCAGGAATCCAGTGTTTAGGGCCTTTTGGCTTTTTTTGCTGGAGAGCTTCCCAAGTGGGCTGAGGGATGAGACACAGGCCAACGGTGAGGCAGGGCAGGAACTAACGTCGGTTTTGAAGAATTATTATAAAGACATACAAACCCAAAGACAGCCTTTGAAGATCCTGACATTCCGACTGCAGACGTCTACAAGATAACCAATGGAGTAGCAGAATTACCTTCTGTCACGGTTTAAAGCTGGGCTGGCTGTTAAAGGGATGGCAGATGCTCTCTATTAACCCCTTCCTCCCCCCAGAAGTAGGAGAGGAAAAGAGAAAAGGGAGAGAGACTTATGGGTTGGAAAGTTAAAACCATTTTAATAAACTATAACAATGAAAAAAGAGTACTACAATAATAATAATGGAAATTACTGAATATATACAAATATCTACAAAACCAAGATCAAGCACTGAGCTCCCCCGATGTTGGTCACATCCCCACCGGCACCGCAGGGCAGGCTCCGGGAAGTCCCGGACTGGACTCAGTGCCAGATGGGAACTGGATTCAGGAAAGCATGGATCGGGATCAAGGGCAAGAGAAAAACGGACAGAGTCCTCTTCGGTCTGGCCACAGCTGAAGAGAGAGACACCCTCGTGTTCCCTCAGCTTCAAACTGAGAATGACGTGTATGGGATGGAATACTTCATTAGTCAATTTTGGGTCACCTGTCCCATCCGCTCCTCCCCGGAGGTGCGACCCTTCTGCGGCTCTTCACTTGTAGATAGTGAGGAATTTAGCAGTGACCTTGGTTTCTACAGGAATAAGTGTAAGCAAGAGCCTTTCTGCATACTATTCATGCCGTTAGCTTACTAATAACTATAAACTTTGAGCATTATCGAAGCAGACACTGTCTGCAAAACATGCAGTTAGTTTCAGAAAGTGCAGTTACTTAGAAGAAACTTATCTGAAAGGAAAAATCACTGAAAGGAAAATTGGTTCTGTTCTAGTCCAAACCAGGACACTTTCTAATTACAACAATCAATATTCTGAGACTATATTGGCATTTTTTAGTGAAAGATCCTGCTGAAAGCAACACAGTGAACGTAAGCTGCCTGAACACTGAAGAGAATTTAAGAGTAAAATTAGTCACCCCTAGGTTAGGGCTTTAACTTAGCTTAAATAACATACATAATTCGCTGGAATTTTTAACTTAAACATTTCAAAAACAGAGAAAATATAAAAAGCCATGAACTGAAGTGTGGAGAGAGAATAAATCACTTGAGTTTCAGGAGGGCAAGCACTAAGGCAAGACTTGGCAGCTAAGTTGCACTTGCCGGCCCCTTGGATGCTTCTAACGTGCCAAACTGCTATCATGTAGTTCCTTTCTATGCAGAACAGTTCAAAGGACCTTTTACTTACTATTATTTGTTACGTTTTAATTAAAAAAGAAGAAGGGGAGACACGGGGTTCCACTTCTGCCAATCTCTGATTTGCTATGAATGATCCTGTTCAAACTCCTTGGACTCTCAATTGCTGCTAGCTGACAGGTGAGAGTATTGGAAGAGTAAGGCATGGGCAGAATACAACCAGAATTCCTTTGCAAACTCTTTAGGCTCTTCAGCTGATAGATGTAAAGCGTATTTACTTCGCAAAACAGAGTGGGCAAGCCAAGGGGCTCTTGTCCTGTTCACTTTATGTGGTGAACAGGGACCCAAACTGACCACATGCACAGGCTGTGCCTAAAGGAAGTTGCTGGACATTAAAGAAGAAATGAAGCTTTATCCAGATAGTAGTGAGAGCTGTGGCTGCAATCCAGGAAAGCACTTATATGTGTACACAAGCCAGAGAACGAGTAGTCCCCGTGGAAGAGGATCAGAGTACCAGCATCCCGCAGGGCTCTGCCCCAGACTGGAACAGCTGGGCAGCTTAACTAGAGCTCAGGAGAGTTTTGTAAAAAACGTTAGTGCTTTCATTAACGAGAATTGTTAAGTGTGTTTTGCACCATTCTCACAGGCACACAGCAAGGCCGGAGAGGAAACCATCTTTGAAATGGTGCTAGATCTTGTTTCCCCTGCAGCTCCCCAGCGTAGCTCCCTGTCCCAGGCAGCCAAGTCCTTGCTGGGGAGGAACAGCCACTGCTCCAGCCGAGTGGGCAGCACGACAAAGGCTGCCATGAAGAAAGAGAGGGCTTGCTTTCAGTAAGCATGAAGTCTTTTTGTCAATTTTGTGTTTACAAACAAATAGAAAAAATGCCCCACATTTCTTTTTGTACTCCAAAATTTCAAGAAACTCTAGTGAGAGCTGGTTTATTGACCCTAACCGTGAGTCTCTGTAATCCTTGTCAGTGCAGCACACAGGCATCTCTCTGCCCTTTTAGAGAGTTCTGCTTCATGTACATACAGCAAATGGTTCATACTAACGCTGCCACCTCAAATTCAATTTACTAGCATGATCTGTGCGTCAGATCTGTGTGTCTGGGAGAGCAAAGCACCGGTTGTCTGGGGAAACAAATCTTCATGTTCGGTAATCAGATCGATTACAACAAAACAGAACGCATTCGTCCTGCTCCCCTCCCCATCTCTGCCTCTCTGAGCACTGATCTCTAACGATCACCTGCCCTCTCATGGGAGACTCTAACGGATGGCTACACACCACCCTATCCGCCACTGCACAGAGGCCCTCCCGACTCACCTCACCACCCTCCCACGGCCAGATGATGAAGAAGATGAAGAGTTCCTAAGCACCCCAGTGTCTGTTGAAGATTTCCCTCCCTGCTCTGAACCTCCCTGCTTCTCTTCCTCTTGCCTCCAGGAGGAAGTAGAAAAATCTCAAAGTGTTAAGGGTGGTGCACCTCCAGAAAAGCAAATGCAGAAAGAAAAAAGCTCCTATTTATTTTTCGCTTTAATGCCATCATTTATAGGCAAACTGCTGTCTTGCACACAGTCAGGAACTGAAAACCTTATAGAGATCCTTTCCCCTCCCCTAGCACATACCTGATGCCCCAATTTAGAAACAATTATTCATAAATCTGGTGCAACATTTCATCCAGTACAACAAACATGCTAATGGTATGTATTATAGTCTTTGTGGAGCCATTGTTACAAAAGCTACAAATATTCTTCCATTGGGAACACACCAACAAAAATATTTCTATTTTATGCAAAATTGTCAGTGAAATTCCAGTGAAGTTAGAGACCCGGTAGTTACAGGACTCCTTAGTGCAGAAAACCAAGTGCTAGATTGTACGACGATAATACAGTTATGGAAAACAGTGTAAAGCCTTAAAATGGCAGGAGATAAGTCGTAGCACTCACTTGTTTCAGAGGGGACGAACAGTGGTAATTATGCCCAACTAAAAATCAGTGTTGCTAGACTTGATGTTGGCTGGAAGGGCCTGGAATTCATAAACCCCCAAACTCTTAATGCTGGGAAATCATCCTTTATCAGCGACGAAGGTAAGCAGCTTCCTTCCCTTTAGTTTCAAGGCAAAGTATCTGGAAACATGTTAGAGGTTGGTTTTCATGTTGTTACTGGGTATTTTAACAGAAGTGTGAGGATGTATTTGCAATGTTACAAAGAGCTTATTTATAAAGTTAGTTTTAGAAGTGGGAAAACTTCCTTTTCTACTCCTCTCATGTCAGCCAGCAACATCAAATCTGATCTGGCCCTCAATCATGATAATGCAGCACAGCTTGCTTAGGCTTTTTACTAATGGGACTGCTTTGAGATTGCTAGAAAGGATGCTGATGAGTATTAACTATGATGTCTGTCATTTTGTATCTCTGGGTAATCCTACAGCTCTATCATTACGGTAGCAGAGTGCCTCTCAAGAACTTAAACACAGAATTTCTGTCTTTTCTTTCCAAACTTTTATATTAAGCAGTTTGACAAAGGGTATATGTGTACATCAAAGAAAAAGAGACATGCACGCATGTACAAGGTACTGGAGAAAAAGCGTAAAAAGTAGAAAAATGAATTTTGTAGCAAAACCTGTGATAACACTCTGGCTGAACGTGTATCCTACAGGAACTCCACCTTCCACAGTCCTCAAAGCTAAGGCTACACTGCAACGTAATTACCAAAGGAGGTCAGAGCTTTTCAGAGAGCAAAACTGGAGGAAATCTCTTGGAAAGCTTTGACTGTTTGGACAACTATGTTGGCTTTCCAGGCTGGAAACTAAACAGATACATTCGTAAGAGCTTCTATACAACATAGCAGAACATTTTCTTTTAAATCAGCTGAAGGGTTCTGTCAAAGCAGTAAATCCATTTTTACTAGAAAGTCATGTAAGGGTATATATTCCACCCAGACCAACAAAGAGGGTCTAAGCCCACTGTTACAGATGAATGGAGCAGATACTTCTCGCTGGCCTAGCAAAATGATCATCCAATAGCTCTGAAAAACTGAAAGGCCCCCAGACCAGAGGCAGAAGCAACAATCTGCCACAGAAAGCACATTTCCTAGTGCTGTCCCATCTTCTCCACCACCACACTTTTGCCATTTGCTCACAGAAATCTGGATTTGCTAAAACAGACCAAAGCCCTAGTTAGAGAGAGCTGCAGAACTGCCTCCCATGTTGGCTGATGTCATCACCTCCATGAGATGAGACACACAAGTCTTACATCTCCACAGTGCCACCAGCTGACCAAATCCAGAGGACAGCAGGATGACCATGAGCCAGCAGTGTGCCCTTGTGGCCAAGAAGGCCAGTGGCATCCTGGGGTGTATTAGAAGGGGTGTGGTCAGCAGGTCAAGAGAGGTTCTCCTCCCCCTCTACTCTGCCCTGGTGAGGCCGCATCTGGAGTATTGTGTCCAGTTGTGGGCCCCTCAGTTCAAGAAGGACAGGGAACTGCTAGAGAGAGTCCAGCGCAGAGCCACAAAGATGATTAAGGGAGTGGAACATCTCCCTTATGAGGAGAGGCTGAGGGAGCTGGGTCTCTTTAGCTTGGAGAAGAGGAGACTGAGGGGTGACCTCATTAATGTTTATAAATATGTAAAGGGCAAGTGTCATGAGGATGGAGCCAGGCTCTTCTCAGTGACATCCCTTGACAGGACAAGGGGCAATGGGTGCAAGCTGGAACACAGGAGGTTCCACGTAAATATGAGGAAAAACTTCTTTACGGTGAGGGTGACCGAACACTGGAACAGGCTGCCCAGAGAGGCTGTGGAGTCTCCTTCTCTGGAGACATTCAAAACCCGCCTGGACGCGTTCCTGTGTGATATGGTCTAGGCAATCCTGCTCCGGCAGGGGGATTGGACTAGATGATCTTTCGAGGTCCCTTCCAATCCCTAACATTCTGTGATTCTGTGTGACCCTGCACAGATGTTTAGTCTTCTCCAAATTTGCTCGTTTGCAGGTGTTCTTACCAAACCAACCCTCACCTCGCTTTAGGAATGCGGCTAGGGAACAGCTGCTTGCTACAATCACCTCTGAATTTCACAAGCTGGCAAAACAGTTTTCCTTTCAGATACCCTAAGCGTACCCACAGCTATTGCCATTAGTGACTTGCCCCTCTTTACCCCACAGAACGCAATCGAAAACACTTTTCTGGTCAAAACCTTTCATGATACTTAAACATCACTCCCCCTCAATTTTCCTTTCTATTTTCCTGTTCCTCTTTTGCACATATCAGCCCTTCCAGAAGGCCTTTTCCCTTTTTCCACACGGATAAGCATGTGGTGCCCATCACCATGGTACCAGAGGACAGATGCCCTTCACACTCTGCTCAAGGACAGAACCACAACACGACTTTGCCCAAGACCCCCAGCAAGGCTGGGACAGGGCTGGGGCCCCGAGTTTTCACGAGGTCGGAAACACAACCCCTCTGGGGCAGACAGCCATAGCTGAACACTGAAATACAATGCGTTAATAAGTAGGTCAGCTTGTTCCTATAAAAGCAAACGGGTTTAATGCCAACCATGCTTGCCAGCAGGAGTAGGAAGAGACTGCAGTTTCCCCTGTTTGCCACATTCAGCCCTGTCAAAGCCATGACACTCGTCCTCTGCCGTTGCCCTCCCGGCAGCGGGGCCAGGCTCATGGGGTGCCCGCAGACCCGCCGTACCTTAGCCCGCAGCAGCTCCCCCTTCGCAGGGCTGCGGCCCAGAGCCACCAGTGAAACCTTGCACCAGAAAGCCAATTCCAAGAAAACAAACACTATCACTAGGCAATTGAAATGCAGTTGGTAGCAACAAACAAACCGTCTGCAACCAGGATCTAGGGCTCTGATCTTGCCAACAGGTTCAACAGGTTTCGAATATTAAGTCACCCTGAGCTTTATTAGCACCTAAAAGGGAAATGAGGTAAAGATCTTGTTACCCCGGGTTTCAGCGCTGTCCCTGCTTTAATGCAGCTCCCCCACTCCGCTTCTCTCCCTTCGGCAAGGAAGTATTTTGACCCTCTTTAAATTAGTCAAGAAAAACATTTCCCTCCTGTCCAACTAAAACATTTAAGCGTCCCGACACGCTGCCTGTGCCTGAAGCAGGGCTTCGTGCCCACACCGTGGGGCAGGGAGGCGGGGGGACAGCACCCTGCCCACGGGGGAGCAGGAGCACTTCTCAGTTTGCACCTCGTTTTCGGCTGCGCAAGGAAGGGGCCGATGGACCGAAACGTGGTGCCGAGGTGGCACATTTGCCCTTCGCGCAGCGGAAGCACACCTGGGCTGCCCGCTCGCCAGGCCCACCGCAGGCGACCGACACAGTCCTGCGTGATCCTGCCACAGAAACCTGGGGCTGAACCTTACCCGCATGGCTTCTTCACCCCATCACAGCCCATCCAGAAAGCTCTCCTGAATAGAAGGATCATTGCTTGCACGGGTCACCAGTTTATTTTAATAAAGGCTCTGATATACTCTTGTAATTTTCTTTAAATATAACAGCAGTCATATTTACTAAACATAGCGCAAAAGGCAAGAAAGTTCCTTCAAACGTATCTTCTCCTCTCAATGAAGCAGCTCCCTATGAT
Organism: Nyctibius grandis; assembly: GCF_013368605.1. Lineage (NCBI taxonomy): Eukaryota > Metazoa > Chordata > Aves > Nyctibiiformes > Nyctibiidae > Nyctibius > Nyctibius grandis. Next base: position 53,900,083 of record NC_090661.1, read on the forward strand.
GCCTCCGCAAATGGATGTCTATGAACCAGCCCAACACGGCACCGCATGGACAGCAAGGCCACAACACAATGCCCAAATACCATCTGCTCCTCCCACGAGCCGGGCTTGAGAGCCTTTAGCTTTTGTAAACAACTGCTGGTGCATTTTATTTTGCGATGATGCACAACATATACAGAATACACTTACAAGCTGACTATAATCAAAAGCTTTATAGTCTGCTAAACTTGTTTTAAATAATGCATAAATACAAAAAAAAGACACACCGTACTCTTCATCAATTTTCACGCGAACTCAGTTCTCTGTTTATTGCATTTTCTGTTCATAGCAGCATGGCTTTAAACCACAGAATAAATAGTATTATTTTCCGTTCCATTTTAGCTCTAGTCCAGAAACACACACTACATTTAATTACTGTTTTGGTAGAGTCCACCTACGCAGTGTTTGCATGAATCAACTGGTATCTCTGGATTCAGAGCATAGAAGAGGTTAAAAAAAATGAGGGCGCTTATGTCAACCCCTCCTTCCTCTCCCCTGCATTTCATCACACTGAAAGGGTTTAAAAGTAAAAAATTCCTTCCACATCATATAATCCTGGCATCTGCTGTGCAGCAAATCAAGCTCTCTCATTTTGCTGTGTTATTCCCAAAAGTAACTGTACAGATTCGGGTCTAGAACTCCATTTTCCACTCCCTGAAGTTTCCAAATACCTGTTTTTCCTATTTAGGCACCCCAGAAAAAGCAGTAAACACAGGTAGTAAATACAAAGCAACCTCCCCTGTCTAAGTGCAATTCTGATTGCATTACTTAAGAAATATAATTTCCTGAGGCTTTTTACTACCTTATTTTATGATACACATGATATGGTATCAATCTACCAACCTCCTTCTGCTGCCCCTTTCTTCAGCAGCCCGCAGCTGACATTGTGTAGTTCAAATACAAAGCCATTACCAAGACTAAGCCACAGAAGGAATCCAGTCTAGAGAGGGAGTAGGTCGCTGTGGTCATGTTTATTATTTAATAACAGTGGAAATAATTCATATCACAGCAACTATTCTCTACCACTCCATTTATCAATTTCAAAGCAAAGTACATCAGACCTCCAGGCAGTGATGGGAGACCGAAGGCTCAGTCTATCTGGACTCTCTCTGTTAAGCCTTGGGCCCATATTCAAGGCTAGACTCTCGAGTAAGATACATGGGAACGATCCTTCTTCACCTATACCTATGTCCAGCAAACCTGTGCCAGCAAAACCTTGCGAGTAGCACGGCCTCAAATTCACATCTTATTTCCATGCAGACACTGTGGTTTCAGGTAATGTGTCTCATCCTCCCTTCTAAATGGATGAAGTTTAATTTTTCTCCTTTGCATTGGCTGCCTGGCTGGCGTCCTCACTCTGCAAGCTTTTTGAAGCAAAGACTGTCTCTTAATACATGTGTCTTGGTTGACAATAATTGCTGTAGTTGTCCTGAAGTCTACAATTTCTCAGATTTTTTTAATGCGATTGAATAAGAAACCTAATGTCCTCACTAACACCGTTCTCAGATATATCTTATTTGCAGAACTGGACGGCGTCTCAGTCATCAAGCTAACATAATCATTAATTTTCTTCTTTAACATGCTTTCCTTCACACCCTTGGCTATTTGTTGACATGATTTTCAATACATATTGAAGCTGTAACGAAACAGGAAAAGAAAGAAAGAAACGGCAGTAAAACTTAAAACTTTATCCCAAGAATCCCCCCATTCCTATAGATCTCCTAGATCAGGCATTTTACTTTCCGCTTGCTTTTTCCTACATGCCTTTATCCCGTGGACTCAACAATTGATGAACTACTAACTGGGTTTCCAAACCCTTACAACAGGGCCAAGGTTTTTGCCTTTTTGTTTGGCTAATCTTTTCACATCTATTTGCCTTGCTGCCACGACAGCTAAACAGCAAATAAGTGATTTGGGTTCATTCAATAGATTCCAAATTGGGAGCTTGCCTATTTTGTTTGCTTTAGGGCAAAAGGAGGAAGCAAACAGTAGCTTCGTAAGTGAAGTTGTCGATATTCTTCTCTCAATTATGGATAGGAAAAGATACAGAAATGCAAAGTACTCTTTACAAACTGAGTCACTTCATGCTGATCCAACTTGTTTCAATTCACTTTAATTTGATTCCACCTCTAGAAGTGGTTTAACTTTGATATCTGCTATGGTTTTTTACATTTAGACAGATTATTTTCAACTTAGCAGGACAAACTAATGTTAATAAGTCCATTTAGTTTTGAGTATTTGCTTAAAAGGGGGGTGGGAGCTCACAACAAACAAACCCTGAGGCTATAACCAGCTCTCTGGGTGCCAATGCCATCTTCTCATTTGTATCACCCGACCAATTCCCGGTGCTGACACTGTTTAATACTTTTAAGACTTTTCCACTAAGGTGGAAAACAAAAAGCTACTTTAAAAGGTCTAAAAAAACCCCACAAAAGCATTTTTCAGTAATTGCTTGCCAAGGAGGTACTGCTGCATAATAATACTGCGGAGTAGCTGCAGCAGGCAATCAGGTCTGGCATATGGTAGTTCAGTTGCAGTTTGAAATAGGTACTGCTTTGAAGCACAACTTTACTGCTCCATGAGTTTATGGCAGTAATTTGAAGACTTCTTACCCAACATAAAAAAAACCCACAAAACTAAAAGAACCCACTGGAATCAACATACTCTTTAATAAAATAAATTCATTTTAGAACTTTCACAGTTCATTCAGCTGCTTACCAGCCTGGCCCTGGCCACTAAACAAGCACAACACACATCATGGCAAGAGGCCAGTGGAGTATCACAGCGAGGAATTCCCTTTCTTTAGAAGTCCACCCAATTGCACGAATGAGATTCAACATTTCTTACACGGGTTTTAAAAACCAAACAACTCCTGCGTCTTCACTGAAAGGGAACTCTCTCTTACAAAATTCTGAAAGGAGTAGAGACCAAGAGCAAGGGACACAGAGGAGCTAACTCACTCAGCTCCTCCAGCAGAGTAGGGCATCTCCCCTTTCAGCTACTCCATAAGCATCGCAGGCATCGGCAGAGAAATGTGAATTCAGCACCATCATGCTGGGATGTAAAACTCCGTAGCCACTAACACATAACTATCAGAAAGTCCCTGATGGTGCCTTACTACTCCAGTCCTTATTTAACATGTGCTGAAAAAACAGTCATGGCACCTATATAATTAAAAATTTTTTAAAAAAAAGTAACTGGGATTATTGTTGGGAGTGAGGATGGAGGAATGGAAGAAGGGGAGAGGAGGAACAACAAATTTCTTACCTGGTAAACCACCTGAAGACGTATGAGAAAAGAAACAAAAAGACGCTGCCTCAGAGACACAAGAAATTCTGGGCAACTGGTCAGGCAAATACAAAAATGTACAACCGACACAGGATTCATGGACCTGGAGGGGGACTGAAGTTTGCTTCTTTATAAGCTGAATGTATAAAGTCAACCAAAAAGACACAAACAGACCTCCACAAAGTTGGCCCACCTCTAGTTTCTGGTGTTGATTACAGCTCTGTAGAGACATCCCCCCCCCCCCGCCACCCCGCACTTCCCACACGAAGGTTCTTGCATTACACAAACACTACAAATGATTAAAAATTACATGAAATTTTACAAAATTACATGGTATGCTTCTGCTTCTGTTGCCAGCCCCAAAGTGTTTAGCACACTGTTATGCTATCAAGTTTTGTACTCTGCGCCAGTCACTCCCCAAGGTGTTTATGTGAAGCACTCAGGCAAAATGAACAGAACATCTGTATTCTATTTGCTAATGAGCAATCATCATTTCTACAATTCTCCAGCCAGGGATTCTGCTGTTTGGAATACTAATACCATTTAAAAAAATTAAAGGAAAAAAAAAAATGTTCTGCTCATTAGTACTACAGTTTCTAAAATACTTTTGCAGTATTTACAGTGAACCAGGCTTCTATTTCCATTGCTTTCCAGTATTTTTTACAAAATTAGGGCTTTCAGAAATAAAAACTTTGATGATATATACTTAATGGATTTTCAGAATTAGCATCATTTGCAATGCAGCTCTTGCTTTAATTACATTTTACCCACACAGAGGCAAGGATTTAAAATAAACTATTATAAAAGCTTTTCAAACACACCCTACTGAAGATTCCCTTCAATGCTTGCTTTTTATTGTGGCAGCACCCACAGCAGGCCAGTTGGTTTAAAAAAAAAGAGTTATAAAAATATAGGCCATGGTCTGCAAACTTAATTATACGAAATTCTTATGTGTGCAGAGAGAGTGAGGGAACACAACAGCTTTGAAACTCGGGACGTTTTGTCTGCAGACAGAAAGAGCTATCAGTTTCCCTTCTAACCAAGGGGTATTTGCATCACATGAGGACCAGGATTATTCTCTGACAGAAAGGCCACATCGTGAACACAGCAACATTCAAGGGAGTGCTCCTGGCTGCCTCCCCTCATTGCAGGACTTGGGCGTTTTGGATGTGAACCTCCCTTACCATCCTGCGCATCAGAAATCATTCTGCCGAAGTCAGTGAAGTTGAAGAGCAGCAAATGAGATCAGAATGGGATATTAAAGTCAACAAACTCAAAGTGGCTCGTATAAGAATTGTCTATACTTGCTCGTGGCATAGTGAAATGTAACTTACCCAGCAAGTGAAAGATGACTAAATACAGGATTTGATTGGTTTAAGAAAGTCTGATGTGGTACTTGCGCTCTCGTGTGGGAGCAGGTGAGGGGAAAGCATCCCTGCTAGGCAGAAGGAACACAGTACACCAGGAATGTCTGTTTTTCCACATGACAGCAGAGATGTCTTTCAATATGCCGTGATGCTCTTTCAGTCTAAAAATGAACCCCCTCATCCTATGATCCACAATCGCATCAGGCAGGGTCAGTACATTTCAATCACTGATGAGATACTCAAAGGTAGCTCTGCTCCCCAACAGGATGAGATGTCTCTGCCGCTGTAGCCATTTCCCAGCAAAGACATTGTGACGGAGCGTTTCCGTCCTCAGCTGGGGAGGCTTTTGATTGCCATGGCAGCCGTCAGTGTCCACACGCCCCAGAGGATCGCGTTGGTCACCCTGGCAGGACAGGAAATGCTGTGCCAGGCTTAAAAGCCACCTTCCTTAAAGAGAAAAGAAAACATGGAAGACAGCAAGAGACCCTGACTCTCGTGGATACCGGATGTAATAATCCGCTCATCACAGACCTCTCCCTCACCCCGCGTGCTTGGCTGCAGACTGTGCTTTGCCTCGCTCCGAGGGAGGTGTGGTGTTTGACTGGAGCACCCAGCGGCCTCCTTTCGGTCAGCCAGACAGGAGGCAGCCTCTGTTTGTTCAGCATTTACCTCTCTCCTTTTAAGCAGTCGCCAATCAACTTGGAAATACACATTTCTCCTCCTCACCGAGCTTCCAGCCAGCGGCAAAGCCAGACCCAGCCTGCGCGGAGGAGCTCTCTGCCTCCGAAAGCAGGCGGCCCCCAAAGGCCCCCACATATTGGCTGGGTGTGAGGCACACCAAAACCAAGGCCAGATGATATGCAGGGGCAAATAACTGTTCCTCATGCCACGATAAGGTTACTTGTACCCGTCCCCTTCTGCCCTCAGAGTACAGGCTGCTCTACCCAAGCCAAGGGAAAAGGCACTACCAGGACTCCTTCAGTTTGGTTAAAGCTTTCTACATCTATTTAAGGAAATAACACCAACCTATGCTAATACATAGATGACCACAAACCGTAACTCTCTTTCGCTTCCCCAGAACTAATTATGTACATGTCAGCAGTGTGTCATACATCTCTCTCTTTCCACCTAGAGAACACGTTTTTCACTGCCACAGTCTAACACATTATATACTGAACAGTACTCTCCATGCAAGAGTTTAGGGAAAAAACCCCTAGTCCCTCAAGTGATGTGTGTACTTTTATAAACTTACCTAGAAATAACACTGAGCTATAGTGGTTATTATTTAACAACACTTCCAATGGGGAAAAATAAACCACACACCTTATATAAATATCGATAAAAACCTTTCTTCTTACTGTGTTAGTAGTAGCCTACAACCACACCACCAGCAAATATAAAGGAACACCGTGTACTTGCACTGAAACAGCCACTGTGCCTTTACTGTGGAAGTAAAGCATGAAACCATGTTTAAAGGCAAATTAAGTTAAAATCTGACCCATCCTAAACACAAAGCTACAGTTCACTTGAAGGTACAGAATTTGTGACCTCGTAGTTTGAGCAAAGCTGCAAAATTATCTACAGAGGGACAGAAGATTCTTTTAAAGGCAAATACAAGAGTAAGCATGCAAAAGAACCGGGAAAACCTCAGAAACTATTGAAGGAAACTGTTAAATTGACCACATATAAATGTCTGTGATAAAGAAAATAGCAGGGAAACACCAGACTGAAAGACCAAAAAAGAAAACAGTTTACGCAAATACAGTGCCCTTCATTTGCACATCAGGATTCCCCTTCTCACTGTGAATAAAATGGACACCCAGAGGCAAAATTAGTTGTTTTTCATCATGCAATGCCTATGCAATTTTGCTAGAATATACTAGCAAAGAAATACGCCAATTCTGTTCCAAAATGCATTAGAATTACAAATATTGTTGTGTTTTCTCAACTTGAAGAACAAAAAGAACAGTACTAGTGTTGGAAGTTGAATGGCTCACACGTATTAAAAAGCAATGAATGAGAACTGAACAAAAAAGCCCAAACAAACATGAAAAAGTACAGACAAGCCTTTGCCTCCTCTCAAATCTCCGAACACCCTCTCCCCCTGCAGCAGAACAGCATGCTGTATTGGGCCATGTACCAGGGACACACCGCACAAATAGAACAAGCTGCAGTAGCGAATCAACATCAAGAAACTACCTCTTAAAACTAAATTTTAAATTAAGTACTTCCACGAAAATTGAAAAATATAAAGACAACAAGAAAATCTGATGGAATTCAGTATAACACAAATAAGTCCGAGAAAATTATCAGTTTCTGTTTAAAGTCAAAAAGCCAGATCTAGAGGATGTTCTCACATTAAGTTCACTAATGAGGAAGTTTTGACATTTCAAGCATAAAAAAGATAGTATATTCAAATTTTAAGCGTGGGAATAGTCACCTGCCTTCAAAGTACTTGTGACCAGCAGAACTCAGGGGAGTTGAATCTTACTTTCTCCTTACACATTAATGAAGTAATGGCCACTCTTGTCATTACTAAACTAGTTTAAGCAGTGAAACATTGTAATGAGGAGAGAAAATTCATATGCTAGTCCCAAAAGGAGAGACATACAAAGAGCAGCAGGACTGCAGGAAACATCTGATAACCAAATGTGTGCACACAACATAAAATGGAGACATTTGTTTATTGACAGTTGCCAAGTAGGCTGAACATTTTATTTACTGTTATCCCATTTTCAGTATTACACAGATCATTTGAAAGAGGGCAACAGGGATATAAGTTTAACAAGCATGAAGCACGTCCGTGTGCATATGTTTATGCTAACAACCGCAGGGAACTCAGCTCTTTACCTTCCGCCTTTTCCCCGCGCAGGGCTGTGACAGCAGAACACCTCCAGTGCATGCCGAGCACGCAGCACAGTCTCTCCTCTGTCTGCAGGCAGCTGCTGAACCAGGCTAACTGCGGGCAGCCAGGGCCGTTCCCTCTCTGGCAGCAGCGCTGCCTGCTCTACGCAGAGTTTGCAGCTCTCTGGCTTCAGCCCTCCCCACCCCTCCAAAGCAAGGGTTCAGCTCTTTTTCCCAGTCAAACTTTGGCTCCCAGTACAGTGAACTGGCAGAAAACACTTCTGCCAGCAGAAGACAGAGTCATGCACTCCACGCTCTACAATCAAACTTTTTAGGTTGGGATAATGCACTGGTAGGACATCTACTACTATGGGTATAAAGGCTTAAAATAAGAAATCCCCAAGATGTCCAGCCCTCCCACATTGTTTGTATCCCTTTTAAGGTGGAGCATTTAACCAAGTTGTTGTGTTTAAGTTCAAAATAAGGAAAGAATGACCCACCCGATTTTAAATGATCAGGGTTGTGACAGAGATATACTGACAAAATCAGAAGGCCAAGTCAACGTGAGTGCCATGCAAGTGACGGAGGATGTCTCTTACCCCTTCCTGTAAGACAGTACGCATGACTACACACACCCAAAGACAGACAGACACAGACAGCTCCAGTCCTTCCATCTCTCCAAGCAGCTCTGCACTAGGTGAGCCTTGTCCTTTAAGTGCACTGTGTTAGACAATGCCATTGCCAAAGAGCTAATTACTCACTGAAACAATTCTCACTCCACAATTAGCACCCATGTGAGTATGGAAAATCAGACCTATGGCTCTTGCCCAGTTCCAGCCCTCCTGTACTGAGTCCAGGACAACTTATGAGTCCAGGACAACAATTTTATAACACACTGTGGTATCCTCTACAGCTGTGTCAAAATGGCGTAACACTGATCGCCTGTGACAGGAGGCATTTGTACTAAGAGATTTCTGAAAGCAGTACAGTATTTCTTTGTGTGAAGTAGCCGAGCAATAATACTCTCAACCCCCCCAACCTTCTTTTCCTTTATGCACTGCCAAGCAAAACGGGACCAAAACCACACTCTCTTTATTCTTTAACTGATGGAAATTATATTAGAGAGAAGCCCAGCACAAAGGAAGTTTTGGCAAGGAACGTGCCTTTTATGTTATGTTCCATAAAACACTCAAAGATGTATCGACTGATATTTACAAAAAGATGTTCTTCATACATCTATACACAGTGGCTGCTGCAATGCTGACTTGATCTGCACTTCAAACTGGCAATATAAACCAAAACATTTTAAAACATATTTGATAAAAGCAATTTTTGAAGAAAGAAAGATTTGAAAAAAAACCCCCACCCAAACCCTATTCCTTTATGCCTGTATTTTAAAATACTTATAGCAAAGAAATGCCAACTTACAATGTATTTCTGAGTATTACTGAAAATAGAAGTGGCCTACAGTATAAGCAACTGGTTACAAATGTATATGGAGTCTTTGTTCCTAAATAAAAACCACCCTAACTAATGGCACTGGCAATCCTTGTAACCTCCTTTTCTGAGCCTCAGAGCCGGATTTATTCCCTCTGCTCATCTGGTGCTTTGCCACTGGCAGCATTGATTTTCTGCCCTCATCAGTGACTGCTGGAACCTGAAATCCAGAAAGCCGCCTGGTTTCAAACTTGTGCTCCATTTTCAGCAATAGCAACAGTGCTCTGGAGTAGTTTCTGTTGTGAGATAGCAAAGAGCCGACAAACTGCACGAACACAGCCAAGGTGTGCAGCACTGTGCCAGAGGAAACAGTCCTTCCCAGTAAAACCTTTCCATCACAGGTGTGACGGAGTTTTGCTGATATCATCACTGTGCTCTCAAATGCTTTAACAGTGGCAATTCTTCCCCAAAAGGCAGTCTTATCCGCACAACCACGAAGCTGTTCAGCAGTAACAACACTAAGAAATATTCCAGTTTTAATAAGGATAATTAATACACCTACACACTTGCCAGTTCCAGCTTCTTGCCCTGGTATAGCTGGCATATGCTGGTGGCGTCCCCCTCAGGGTGGTGCTCACCTACTGCCGCATGTCCCAGTGCAGCAGGATCCTGCCCCACCACCGGTCACGGACACGTCCACGTCGCCTTCGGATGAAACCAGGGGTGAGCAGAGTGGAGCAGGGCCGGGGCACAACACTGGCATGCACCGCCTCACACCACCGAGGAACCAGACCACCGACAGCCCTTGGCAGGTCCCCAGGCTCGGTGAGGAAGCGCTGCTTCAGCGTAACACACAGAGGGTCACTGCATGCCAATCTGTATTTGGTCATGCCTCTGAAGGTATACTTTAGTTAGTAAACGCAACTGTGCTAGCAAAAATGCTTTTTGGTGGTACACAGTGTTCTTGCAAGGAGAATTTACCTGTAAAACCACATTAACAAACCCTCACCAACACAAAATTTGCCCAAGCCTGGTGCTCAGGAGGTACAGCTACAGTTCTGCATTTCTTGTAGAACAAAATACAGCACAACACATCAATTAAGAAAAAGTGCTCTGAATTATTTCCAAATAAGTACTTTTAAATATAGTAATTGCAGTGACACTCTAAAAAGTTACTCATATTTCAAAATATTGCTGCTTTGCATATTAAATAATTTCTACCGCACTTGCAAGAGTTAGAAGCTTAAAGATCTGGAAGGTCTTTAAAGAAATGAGTTTCCGAAACAGTACAGAAACTTGATTTTCTTTATTTCCTTTAGCAAATTAAATCAGTACCATAACTTACTCTCCCTAACTTCCGTTAATCACTCTCTTCCCTGAACACAAGAAAGGATTAAAACCGGCCCAACACTTGGGAAGAGTTTTAGGTTACGGACAAAATAAACATTTTAAAATACAGAAACTAAACTGAATTGAAGTAACAACTCATCACCCATTGCATCTCCCTAAATTTACTTCACAAATTCTGTTACTTCAGGTTCTATCTGTCGTTTCTGGAAGGAAGGGAAATGATTGCTTGAAAGATGTGACTAAATAAAAGCCATGGGAGGCTGTTCTCTTACTGTACATGTGTTGCCCCCAGTAACATGACTGGCAGTCGGACGCACCAGTGCGGATGAGAGAACTGCCTACAAAGAAAATATTCTAAGTTGATTAGTAGCCAAAAGGCCCCTTAGATAACATGATAGCACTGCTATAACTCTTCAGAGATTCAGTCTGTTTACTTTCGAACACGTGCCCCAGCTGTAAATTGTACAACTAGCAGAGTGCTGCATAAAGGTCCGCGAGTCACTAGGAGAAAAAGTTACACAGATAGCAATCTCGCTTCTTTAATGTCTTCCAAAACCACAATAAAACCTAAACTTTTTATCATTGAAGTTATGTTATATTCAGTAAACGATGTTTATGTAATTAAACACTCGTCAATACTGTGGGCAAAGGAAAGGCACTGGGAAAGCCAAAGCTGCCTGCTGAAGCCTTGTGCACCAACGTTGCGCTGCCACAGGATTTGCCTTGTGCAAAAGCCCAGCAGAAATTCAGGCGATGTGTGAGTCGCTTCCCTACCGCATCTCTTGAACATTAAACTGTTCCAGCGAGATCATTTCACTTTCAATTGCTCGCCTCCTCCCCCATTTATCACTCAGTACACCTCTCTGCGTTAATTGCTTTCTAAACATTGCTCACACTTAAAATTCAGACTCAGACTATACCATTTACTTCCCAATATAACTTGATGTTCAGAGTAAAACACATAATTACTGTGTAAAAAGTTGTACAAATATAATTAAAAATAAAGTGGAAACTTTTTCCCCTCTGCAATTAATTTTAAAACATACATGCCCTAATTAAGCTTAAAGCCCCCAATTTATGCTAATATTTTGGAACAAGCTCTTTTTTGCCTGTTCAGACTACAGCTACATGAAAGGGACTTGTCAGCACTAACTTCCACAGCAAACTCTCAGCCTTCATGGGAAAGTTTTCTTTAATTTCCTTCACTGAGAACACGTGCAGTCTGAAAACCTTTGGTGAAATCTCCTGTAACTCAACAGACTTCCAGGGGCCTAACAGCTAGTTCTTCAGGTGACATATCTGAATATCACTGCTGGTGTTTCTGTCACCCTGTCACCTACAGATTAGCCCACCGGTGATGATGCTGCACCATGTGTGCAGACGAGCAAGTTGGTACCAGGATTCCACATGTGGGCAACAAGAAGTGGCTTTAGTACTAGCATTCATAAACTGTGTACGTGAAAGCTTTTCTCCTGCCGTATCAGCTGATACACGGCTCCCTCATAAAACAGGGAAAACAATTAAAACCTATATTTAGAAAAGGCAACACTGGAATACTGTCTCTGCATCAACACTAGTAAATAGGCACAGTGCAAATCTTGTGCAAACTTTTTTTTCTTTATTAATGTGTCTGTGTGAAATCAGGACTTCCCCCAAAACTAAGCAAAACCAACACTGTCACAAGGTTGGGGGGGGGGGGGTGGGGAGCATATCAGATGTTCCACCTAAAAAGAAATGGTAAAAATTTTCCCAAGACCACTCTTACCAACACCTAGCACTGCTTGCTGTGAACACTGCCGCCACCAGGCTTCAAGCAAGAGGAACCTGTTTGCTTTTATTCCGCTACTGGCCACAGGAGAAATGACTGCAGGAATTATCGTCAAACCTGGAGCATCATTATCTTGAATTTGTTCATCCTCTCAGGAATGTAAATTTTTATTCATACCTCTGGACAACAAGAAGATCAGTTCTTCACTGCAAAGTCTGTGGCTAATTATCTTGGAAATAAAAATTTTCAGGAAGAACTGAAGTTGTAAGATGTTCTGGTTTTAGTTCAACAGGATAATACTGACTGACCTTCCTTTTTAATTGATCTCCCATGTAGTGCTTTGGGTCATTGATGTTTTTTTTTTATCTAGCAGCTCAGGTATTAACTCTTCCTTCTCTACAACACTTGCATCTGTTTCCACAATCTCCCTTCTAGGACAGGACATCCATGCCTTGGAAAGTGTAAACAAAAAAGCCCATTCTTCTTTCTTGATTCAGTCCGTGGCTGCTGCAGAAATGGAGGCAATTCAAAAGTTCAATCGTTTTGAGAGTGTGAGCCTACTTCTCTCTTCAGAGCAACAACTTCAAAGTTGAAGCGGCTGCCCCAGTACAGGGCAGATTCAGACATGCAACTGATTGATAGGTGGTCCCAAACTTAAGTAGCTGGCAACTTATTGAAGCTTTTGATTAGAGATCTTGCTAGCTACTGATGGATTCCTCCACCAGCCACAGCAGAGCTTCTGAGCAAATTTAATCATAAATGACCTACAAAATCATCTTTTTATAATGCTGGTACAATGACATGTGCCTTCCTCTACAATTACATGATTTAATTGCGGGGGGAGGTGAAAAGCACGGCTCGGAAACCATGATCAAAACCAGACAGAGCGGATCAACAATTTGCTCCTGCTGTTTCTCCTGAGCAAACTGGTCAGCATCTCACGGAATGGGCACATGTCATCCCCCCAAAATAAACAACCAAGCTGTGCTAAAACACTGCCAATAACAGGCATACAGCATCAATGCAGCAAAACATTGTCAGGGAAGAGAAACTTAGGCTTGCAACAGATGCTGCAATCAAAACGAAAAGAGCTGCAAAGCTACTCTTCATTTCACTCCAGAAATAAATTGCTGAACTGTAATTAAAGATCAGTTTATTAAATAAGCATCAGGCTTTTACATCATAATTCTCCTAAAATCCTCAGCTGTTACATAACACGTAAGACTGAATCTACATGGGCTACTTTAATTCTGAAACATCAATGTTCATTTATCCATCAGGGGCCAGCAGGACAGAGTTTATCATTCCTTTCAAAGTCACATACAATGTGATTTTACTTGCTCTTCAAGATTAGCTCAGTGTTTACACTTTCATGTGTCAGGTCAGTTTTAAAGACTCACTTTCAGAAGGCCCTGGAACCCAATGCATTTATCACAGCAACAAAACCACAGGAAAGGTCTCTTTGTTTTTTTTATGCTGGCCTTCCCCCCCCCCCCCCCCCCCCCCCCCCCCCCCCCCCCCCCCCCCCCCCCCCCCCCCCCCCCCCCCCCCCCCCCCCCGCTTTGTAAAAGTACAGTACTTTCTGGCATTCTTTTCTTTTCACAGTCACTTTTAACAGACCAACACTCCAACAAAGACAATCCGTTTCATCACATTTACAGAGTCCTTATTGTGAGGAGAGACTATAGATTTGTCAGTGAAATGCTGAAGTTGTTATCCTATGCTAATAAAACTCTCTGTAACACAGTGCAATACAAATAGCTAATCCTAGCTAGTTTGCAGAACACAGTAAAAACAAGCACGTTCTCGGTGGCAACATCGTTATGCTTTCTAAGGTCCTACCAGACAACTCAGCTTCAGTATGAAAAAGAGAAAAAGATCTCTGAGTTATGCTTGAAAACCCCTAATCCATGGTGCACAAGAATCACAGGTTTTATAGCCCTTTCCACTAACTCTGAAAAACACGAGCAAAGAACAAAATACCACCCTGTCAGCTTTGAGAGAGTCGTTATGCTCTGCTACCCATCAGCGCAGAGAATGATTAAGTCTTGATTCCTGGTGCCAAAGACTTCAGATAAAGAAGCGACCCATTCATTTCCAGCCATGATCGCACTTAGCAAAGCTAGCAAGGGAACCAACAGTAAAGTACGCTCAGCTACTGAAGTTTATTGTGAATTGCCTGGAAGTAAGATTTCTTTCTATGATGATGTCGAAAAATCCATTATGTGGAGGCACCAGCAGATATTTATTTATCTGAGGTTAGCACAGCTTCATGAAGAAGCAAGAAATACTTAGTTTGGATGACAAATCATTCCACAAACATTATTAATCTTCCGAGTGGTAAATATTTCGGGTTTCAAGAGCCAATTAGAAAGGTCAGCATTTATCTTTTTGTCTGTTTCTAGCCTTAATAACTTTTGCACTCTGCCTGTAGATTAATCATTGAAGGGAAAGATACAGAGGTTTATAAATAGGAAAAATAATCTAGGCATAAGAGAGTGTCCAGACTGGACAAAAATTATCTCTACCTGTTCTGGTTTTGATGTCTATAGCCTACCTTAATCCAAAATCTAATTATTTGGATTAGATTAGGACAGTGGATTTACCGAAATGCCGAGGCAAACTACACGTAATTTCATATTTGGGGCACAGGGTTGCATTTCATTTCCAAATCCCTTTTAATTCCCCACAGGCATTTGTACTTCTTTTTCCCATGACAGGAAATATTTGTCCCTCCACAGAGGTTTAAAAAACAAAATCCCTGCCTCTCAACCCAGCAGAAGACTTATTTCGCTTTCATTGTTATTCATTTGCTACACCTGAGGTCAATGCAATTACTAAGAATTCGAGTAATTCTAGTTTTTCAAGTGAGAAATATTTTGCAGGGGGATTGGTTTGTTGTTTTTTTCGAGGCGGTATGTGCCTACATTCCATAAAAAGGCAAAGTAGCAAATAAAATATCAGCAGTACCCACCTCTGCCAGCGCACGAAATCATTCCACCTGAGACGCAGAATATGGGATGTTACACGGAAGCAAGGATGCATACAGATCAGAGACACTAATGCACAATGAGACAGCAAAGAAAACAAACCTGACAAGATAATGAAACACATGTCTCCCATGTAAACATTTTCTGATTACGAAATAGGAACTTTGTTTCTACACTTACCAGAAATATATAGACCCACCTATAACAAGGTTTAACTCATCCAAGCTGGTTCTTGGGTAAGTTTGATCAAGTAGCCTTCATGAAGAAGATTCATTAAGAAATAAGTAAAACTTCTTAACTGCTATCAAAAATTTTCTTTTAAAACTGATGACTCCTTTCTGTATTCTTGTATTCTGAGAGAATGAGGATATCCAAAACACATTATTAGGAACAAAATAAAAACAGTTCCCCCCAAACTACCAAAATACATAAAATCCCACTGCTTAAAGAGGGCATATAATTTGGACCGTTTGCTTCAGTACCGTTCTTAGAGGCTGCACTGAGCAGGCACGTACAACTCGCAATTTACTTCCCAAACATCCCCTTAGGAAAAGATCTTCCGAAAGATTTCCTAAATGCTCGTTTGTACACTATGTGTTTTAATTAACGTACAGAACAGAAATTACCATTTAGATAAGATAATGCTCCCCAGCCACCCCACCCTTGCATTCTGAAACCCTGCCAGGTTTCTCAGCCCCTCATCCACTCTCGCTCTCCTATTTCTAGCAATCCTCTGGCCCTGGTTAACATTAATTCAGCTGCAGCTGGAGAGTTTCTCCAAGGCAGTCTCTTCAATTCCAAAGTGCACGAACTGCTTAATTTGAGTGCTCTGCGATTCAAGTACTTTAAATAGAGAAAATACTGCAGGAAATGATTGACCTCATACTCGCTTATGTGATTGTTCAACAGCTGTACGGACAGAGTGAGCTGCACGCCTGTGTGCAGCCCCAGCTGCCAGTGCAGACACCCGAGCAACGACACCTGAGAAATCCTCGGTCTCCTAGCTGAAATTTCAGAGAGTTCACATGCGAAAGTTCAGGAGCCCACAGCAGAAGGTGTCACTGGGGTTTGTCACATGGAAGCTAGCCCAGATCTCACACAGCAGCCATGCCTGCAGTGAAGAGTTGTACAGATTATCGGAGATAAAAAGGTACTCTCTCGGGTCATGGAAGTACTAATGGGATTTACGAACACTTCACACAGATAATCTGTCATTCCCTGGTTCCTTTCCCCACTCCTTGGTCATGATGTGCACTTTCTCACTTGGCCAAGCGCAGGCCAAGTGAGAAGGCCATCCCCTTTGCCACCTGCCTATTTCTGGTCTTCTGCGAAACAATCTCGCAGTAAATGTTCACCACCAACAAAGAAAACCTACTACAAATTTCTTACCAAACTGGGAGACCATGCAATTATTCATTCATACCTCCAAAACTCAAGTGTCCAAAACGTACAGGCAGACATTTAACAATTCTGAGGCACGTTTCTAGACTATGATGGGAATCTCTCTCAAGGTGGATTTTAAAAAAGCACGCAGGAATCAAGGAGGGATCAGGGATCCTGTGGCCACATCTGATGGGCACAGGCTTGCCCTGAAGGAGTTGCTCAAACTCCCCATTTAAGCCAGCGGTACTGGTGCTCACCCAAACCCACTAAAAAGGGGTCTGCGTGATTTAATTAGATAATGCTTTAAAGTGCTTTGAAGATGTGCTGTATGTGGCAACTGCTGAGTTATTATTACGATCAAAGTAATTTATCATTCTTGAAAATATTTCATAATTTTTGAGGCCAAAAAGAAATATCTGAGGGGTCCTATTTAGACATGTTACATTCTGATGCTGGATATTGCTGGGCAAAGGTCTGTCATTTTGATTTTCTGCTAAATGCCATGCCACCTACAGAAAAGTACTGCCTGAATAAACTTAGGTATCATATACTATACTTCTATTAGAGTGACCAGATTAGACTTTCAATTTCAGTGAAGGAAATAATAAATAATGATACGAGCACCTTAACGGGCAGAAGCAAGGGGAACAAACCCCCAACTAAACAACTAAGTAACAGAATAATCTTTTTTGTTAAATGGATACCTCAGTCTCTACTTGAGTAGATTCAAATTTTTAAAATGGATGCTCAAGAGTTCCTTTTTTATTATTTTTTGAGCACCTCAGATAATACAACAAACAAACTCCTTCCATCTGATACAGAATTGGCATGCAGCATGCAAAAGCATGGCAGAACCAGTAGTCTAGATTTTCTTACATATACAAGTAACTAACTTAAATGAAAGTCATGAAGACTTTCATTTGGCAGAACCAAAAAACCCCAAACCCAACTCCACTCACCAAAATCTAGAAAATGCTATGTTTCAGTAGGTTTGCAGTAGCCCTACAAATCTCAGTTTCCACAGTTAATGCACTAAATAAAGCAGATTAATGGAAAAAATGATGAAGCAACTACATAATAAGAGGAATTGTATCCTAAAATACACATAACAGGAGAGCTGAATTAAAATTGCATGGAAGGATATAAGCTTTTTTTCCCCCCCAGGCTATACTCTACTTGTAGTAGACAAATCACTACCAATAGCTAATTAAAGTAATTGACAGTCAGCTTTGTTCGTAGCATATATTATGGCAGAACAGCAGCCTGATGATGTTCAGCAAGTGTAGAAGAAATACGGCTTGTGAAACCACCACCACAAAGCAGCACTGCGAAAGCTGGGATGAATCTTTGTGTTGGCATAACAAGAACAGCATACCAAAATCTTCCCAAACTTCAGCATTTGTCCTGAATTCATGAGAATCAGCTAAATTGTGAGACATTTAGGAAACTTAGTACTTGATTTAAAACCGTTCCTTGCCAGCTCAGGTAATCCAAGCAGAGAAAAATGCACATCCAAATTCTCAAGACAGGTGAGTTGGATGCAATGCGGCATCTTTAATACTAACCATAGTTTACCCCAATTAGTCCTCATCACCTGGTTTCTCCTTTCACAGGTCTGAACATTGCTTTTCAAATTGCCTCTTTTCAAAACCGCAGCTGCTCACACAGGGATCGAACTGAGAGGCTGTTTCCTTTTACAGAGGCCACCTCGCTCTGCCCTTTGGAGGACCCTCCTGGCATCAGCCAGCTGAGGATCACCACCTTCCCCAAGCAGTGCTGACCGCAGCTCCCTGCCGTGTAACCCTAAGTGACCAGTCTCCTCGCCAAAGGCAATCACCGCTTTCCGACCAGTGAAGACAATGGGAAACCTTCGTTTATTATTTTGCATTCAGTTTGCATACCTGGAGCTACTTATCACACAGACTTTTTTTGCTTCTGGATGACCAAACGTTGTGCCTGCAGGGAAGAACTTCTACAGGCTTCAGCTTGTTGGCTTCCTATGTAAACTCCACTGCATTTCGCTTCCTATTTTTGGTTAATAAATACTGAAGAAACAACCTAAATGAAGAATCCAGGAAGGCTGAGGTGTTGAAAAAGACACCTGTAATAAGAGAATGCCTCAAGTGTGTTGGGTGCTGCACTTGGACTCAACAGGCAGCCCCAAACAGCAGTGCAGGTGGCTGTTTTAACTAGCACAGACATACAAGCAGAGGCTCACGGTGCTAATTGCAGTTGCCACACAGCGATTCACACAATTCATGTCCTTTGATAAAAATATTCCAATTTTTATCAAATTATTTGCAAAGTAATATATGTAAAATAACCTGAAATGTGTGCAAAGCGTGGTGAAGGGGTTGCACATTTACGGACACGGTTGATCACGTGAGTTAAGAGTTCAAAATGACAACACGGCTAGTCATTTTCACACCAGTTTTCCAAGGCAGCACACAGGCAGCACGAACTGCTGAAGCTCACAGCTCCTCTCCTCCCTTGGGACCCTCGTCCAGCTGCTGCAACACTTGGATGTGCCCCAAATTGCAGGTTACAGGCTGTTCCAAGAAGCAGTTTTAAGATTCTTCATGTATTGTCTCGAGTCTATAAAGCTGTCCCTCCTCCTGTCAGGCTTACAGAGCACACTCCCCTAGGATATTATCTGGGAAAGAATTTCAACTTACAAAACAGGTTTACCAGCTGAATAAAACATCTAGAGGAACTGTATACTTTAGGATCTGTTTTCACGTAACAGTTCTGTTCTAAGGTACATTTTTTCCTTATTATTATTTTAAACTAATCTTCAGTGGGAAAGATTATTATTCCACTCAAAGTACTGCCACAACATCTCTATTTGTTCAGATAAACTCAAAAAACCGAGAGATGCCTTTAGCTAGACTGGTAGTTCACTATCATCATTGTAAGCTATTTTACTCAATCTGTGGATTGCTAAACAGCTGTTCGGCGGTCTTCTGTACTAGCAAATCTCATCTGAACCTTTACAATTCATTTTCCTCCTCTTGCAAAATAAACATTTAAGATTTGTTGTTGCAGTTAATCACAGAGAAAATATCAGTGGAAAAACTCACCCATGTTTGTTTTATAATCTTTGCGCACTGTCCTCCCAAGAGTGGATACTAAGGGCTACCTGGAAGAGTTTATCGTGTGTCACTCTTCAGGAAAAACATCTACGTGTAGACAGAAGGGGCATCTCTAAAGATAGCAGTCAAATCATGAAATGTTTACAAAATAAATCATGACGCCAATGACCTATATGCATTTGCAAGTCTGGCAAGAGAGTAACTGCTGATCCCAGCAACAAAATTTCAGAAGGATTCATTTCAGAAATCTTCCAGTAAATTTGGATCCTGTTCTTCAGAAGTAATTGGAGCTCTGCTAGCCCCATCGTGACCGAACAGAAAAGCCAGGGATTCGTGACCTTGCAGCACCGTGTGCTCGCTAGGTTCTGTCCCCATCCACTTCTGCCCCTTCTCATTTCTGCCTCCGAGCATTAAGCTGTTCAACAGATGGCACAGAGAAATTAACGGTTTGCTGGATATTTTAAGTATCAATTTAAGTAGACTGTACCAAGCTGCTTCTCTTGCCTTTCTGTATGAAACTGCACTCTGAGCACTCGTATCGTACACAGGTTGCCCAGTAAGTGATTAATACTGTCCAGAGCACTAAGAACAAGCGTCAGTGCTGTACTCCACACGAGTCCTGTCAAACCCTTACTTACTCTGACACCAGTTCACATGTTTCAGGCTTCATCCTCTTACAAATACTACACTGGCTTCATTTGCACAGGAAGGGTAGAAACAGATGTATTGTGCAAGATACTGTAACCCATTTAAAGAAGCAGCTAAGATACAGATACAGTAAAAGGAACCATCTAGAAAAGCCAAAACGTAAAACCAAATAGATAGAACACCTCAGAGACTGACTACAATCCAATAAAATAAATAAACAGAATTCTCTAATCTCTTAATCGATCATGCTTCTTGGCCAGCATTTGTTACTTTATGCTTTTAAGCCACTAACTCTTCTCTACAAGAAGTTTGAAAACGTAGACCTAATTATTCTTGTGGTTTATCAGTGTGACACTACTAAAAACAAAACAAAATCTCCTCTCTCACCAGCCACTATAGCAAAATTTGCAAGAGACAGATTCAGAAGTATACCTTGACCTCTCTAGACATCATACAGTAAATAAGGTGTCTTCTACCTAAGACACATATAGAAACCTCTTTGTTTGGTAACAGAGTAAGCTGTTATTGACATAATGACATCCAGGGGAACTGGGGAGGGGAAGTTAACACAAGCTCATGGTAGCGCAAGATTGAACTAATTTATTTAAAAAAAAAAAACAAACCAACTTCAAAATACACCCAATTTTTTTAACTCCCAATTGCCGTAAGCATTAGCAATGTCAACTGCAGTGATCTAAACTGGAACGGCTTGAAGGGGAGAGGGGAGGAAAAATCATTAAGGGAACAACTTCAGATTTGCTCCAAAGGACCGAGAGGGAGGACAGAAACAGAAAATAACTAGAGAGAAGAAAATGTTTATGCGAAAAAATGGGGGGAAAAGGGCAAGATATAAAACATGGTAGTTGGAAGGACAATATTTGTCACAAAAAAAACCACTAAAACTTAGTATTTTGCTGTATTGATATCTCAAGCCTAGCATTTGGATGACACAGAAAACATTTCCAAACAAGAATGGAAATATTTGGGTTTCCCAGAAAAACATTAGAACATATTTATAGGTAATTTTTCCTCCACGGATGGGTTTCAGAGTTTACGAGAACAGGGCAGACGCACCAAATCTCTAGCACAAAAAGGGATATTTTTCTACGTAACTGTGTATTTCTTTGTATGTGTTCAATGTATTAGATAACCCCACGTATTTATATTTAAATGCATTTATTTAAATATACACATAGGCACAGACATATTTGTACACGCACAGCTGATCAGGTAGTCTGGCCTTAAGCTATTTTGTTTTTTCATCTCCAGGAGAAACAACTTATTGTTCTTTTTTCTCAGCAGAAACAATTTACTTAATATAGTAGTATCAGAAACTGAGTGCTGAAACTCAACATGTGGTTCACAAAACAGCATATCCTATTTTATAATAAAGAAAAACAATGTATGTATTCACACAAAATAAATTATGTTTAAAAGCTTCAAAGCATGGATGTAATGTAGAAATATGAAAATGAAAGATATGCAGGAAGTGTTCTTAGTATCTTCATTCAAATTGTGCATATATGTAAAGATCAGGACTGCAATTTCCCATTACTCTGTGAACAATTTTCATTTCAATTTCACCTTATCCTTCTTGTGCACTAGAGAGCAGTATGACAGGCTAAACATAGAAATAAATATTGTCAGAGAAAGAGAATTTATTACCTTTATTGTATGAAATTGCTACCACTGTGAGACTTTGACCCATAAAGAGAAAGGAAACTAAAAGAAATAACATGTAAGATGAAGCCAAGGATACCATAATGGTACTTCCAAATTGACGGAGGTTGTCCTAAAATAATTTAAAGAAAAGTCATGTTTTCTTTGCTAATTTATGGTCAGTATTAAATGCATTAAAGAGAGGATAAATTCTTTTACCAGCCTAAAAGTCTTACAGACTCTTCCCAAAGATCACCTCTGTAAGGAAAATGAGGTTTTTATCCCATTCTGCTGATTAGAGAGGACTGTTTGTAAAAGTTCATCCTTCAGAATCCAGATGCAACTTATCTTTCCTTTATAAAGGGAGGGGATGCAAGGAAAAAGTGCTGTATATGGTAGTTCATGTTCACAGTCTACTGCCTTGGCAGCTGTACTTCAAGTAGCTTGAAACCAGTAGCGTAAAGGACTACTTGTCCCAAAAGGAGCCCTAGCTTTGGTTTTGGGGTTTCTGAACACATGCTACTTCTACTGATAAAGAAAAATAATCCTGCTTCCTTCCTTCTTAAAGTCCCAATTCTGTTTCGAGTCTGTTATAATTGCACGAAAATCAAGTGATGCATTCACAGTCGTAATAACGAACTTGGCCATCCCAGAGCTCTGCATACTCTCAAGTTTACAACTGAAGAATTTCTAGTGGTAAGATTTATTCCAGTATCTGAAACCAACGGGTTTTTTTCACACTTAGCTTAAATAACGCACAGCACTGAAATGTCCACACCACTGACCACCCTTCCGATTTAAGATAGCCTGTAGTTTTCTCAACTGTTCAAAAAAAATTAAGCTCTCTTAGTAAATTTACCATTTCTTCTAGATGTTTAAGAAATACCTTTTACAGAACCAAAAACTTACCAATCTTTAACCAGTAGCACAGAGATCTGCTCTGACCAGCAGGAGAAATTTTTAGCATGTAGAAGGAAAAAATATTGCCAATGTTAACCATGAAAAACATCAACACAGCATACAAAAAAACATAAGACACGAACATCGCTTGGGCTTGATCACCATCACTGTTTTTCCCATAATTTTCTTCTGTTTACTAGTTATGAAGCTTTAGTTTCCCCAGGGATCTGAAAACACGTAACTGTCCATCACACAAGCAGGTCATGGCAAGAGAGCATCTTAAAAATTCCCAGAGCTTCTGTTCTAATTCTCTCAATATAAGTCTGTCTCAAGAAACCTGACATGCAGTCAAGGAACAGCCCAACTTGACAACAGCTTTCCCTTGCTCATAGCAGTCTGCACATCACCAAAACTGCTCATAGCAACACAACTGCAATATTATTCTTATTTTAGTAACCTCCATGTAAAGCACAGGCTTACACCTCTCTCATAGCTGTGCTCTCAAACAGACTCTACAATTATGAAAGCCAAGATTACTTCTAATATCAGCCACCTTCACATTTTAGGAATGCCAAACAGTCACTGGCTCTCACCACGCAGCATATGCTCCAGCTCATCAGCCCAGAGATTTTGATGGCAATACTCACAATAATTTCACAGTTATGGAAAATAAATCTTTACATACTCTACTATTTTCCAAGTTACCATACAAATTTTACCTCTAGTTTCTAACCGTGACTTGTTCAGAGAACTGCTCTTGTAAAATGGGATCTAGCTGGTGGTATGCGATGTCCCTGTCACAGGCCACTGAAATTTCCTGCTCTAAGCCCCAGCCTAGCCAAAGGTGGCCTGGCCCCAAATTCCACCTAAAAGGTTTGACACCAACTGCTGCCAGACTTGTCTCTGTATCTGCAGCGATCACATCCAGGACTTCCCAGCTACATGACAGCCCCTTAGGAGACACTCTCACGGCCACGCATCCAGAAACCCTGGGCACAGGCAAACAACCCCCATGCTCTGAGCAGACTATAGCTCCTGGTAGGGAAAGGAAAACATCGGAGGAATCCTGGATGTATGGCAGTCCTAGTAAAGGAGAAAGCCACTGAACAGGAACCTGCCATTTCTCTTGCTGTCTACATCTTCCTTCACCCAACTGAAATCCAAGGGTGGCACAGTCAATTTTCCAGGTGTAAGTCAGTCCCCTATGTGCGTTTGTGGGGGGAAAGGGACATGTCTCTGGACAAAAGCACCTGTACTGATGCCTGAAGAAGGGCAAGTCACAGAAAACGCTTCTAAAAAAGCTGAGATCAGCTACTTGTCATTTACAAGAAGTGCATTCCAGCATTCAAATTGCAAAGCCACAAGCACATCACATACAGGACCAACCTGAAAAGAAGCTAAGAACATATCTGAGGCCATTTAGCAGCATCCCTGGAGCAACGCTACCTGTAAGTTACCTCAGCACTGAACTCTGGCAAGGACTATCCACTCCTCACCTCCTCCACCCTTTAAGCAGCCTCCCCTTCCTTTCCTACACGACACTAGTTATTGGGGCAGCCAGGCCAGCACCGCGGGGACTTGCAGCAGCGGTTATTTCTCTCCTTGATGTGCATTGCAAAGTGCTGTTTTACTGCCACAGCTCACACAGCAGTTAACACTGAAGGTAAAACAGGCGGGTACACCCAGATGTATCCTCTCCTCTGCCCAAGGTTAGCACCACGGTAGGACTTGCCTTGCAGCACTCACCCACACTCTCCAGTTGTCAAGGAAAGTAAACAAAGCCAGTAAACTTCATCTTGAGTCACTCAGAAGTAATAATTTCAAAGTCACTATGCAGGACTGTTACAAAATAAGCAAAGTTATCTGTAAGGACAGCAAAGACACCTATGCAGAGCTAAAACATAAGTTACTGAGTTTAAACATGGCAGGAATTTAACTTATCTTTGTGTACTCTTCAACATGACCTGCCATTAGCGAGACCTGTCTGCTGCAGTTTGTCTTCTTCCTTTTCAGCTTTAGAGGCCAAAGGTAGCTCAGATGTTTGGGTCCCAGGGAATACAAACAGCCAGCAGTCACATTTCCTTACTAATGGCTCTAACATCAATGTTAACAGGACCACACTTCAGGCACTTAATAAATTACAGCTTTTGCCCTTGTCTTACACACTCAACTAGAAAAAAAAGGAATAAAAAGGCTATATGCATACTGCACAGTTAATGCATAGCACCCTATATACAAATGTCCTACACAGAGCTAAAAATGTCACAGCAAAGCGACCATTTCTGTACAAATCACTGCAAAATGCTGTCTCTCACTGGGATTTTTTATTGAATGCACAGTGTTAAGGCCATTTTAAAATCCTCTCACAAAGACGAGCCCTTACCAGCACCCTCAGGACCTCAGCAGCCCCACTAAGGTTTTACCCACTTTCCCAAACAAAGGAGAACTCTGCTGTTCAAATGACTCCCTTAGGGACACACTGCACAACTCCTCTGACTTAATTTTACTTCTTCAATAATACCACTGCAAGCACACTGAATGCTAATAATAAATAAATTATTCAAATATTCTGTCTCTATGGAAGCACCACATGAATCATCTTCCTGAAAAGAATCTCCTGAAGAGACTGTCAGGTACCCTTCATTGGCGGGGGGGTGGGATTTAAAAAAACAGCTGATTTAAATAATAATGCAATGCGAATGAAAAGTGATTTATTGTAAGGAGAAGATATAGCAGCTTTGCTGTTAATTCAATAGGTTGACCAAAGCCAAGTCACCAGCGAACACAGAGCATGACTGTCACCACAGTTTCAAAGAGGGTGGAACTGGAGGTTGGAGAAGCAAAATTTGAAGAGAAAACATGTTGAAGTCAAAAGGCTTGGTGCTCTTCTGATGAAGATAACTAAATTGGAACTAAACTGGACACTCAAAACCCCAGATCTCCACACAAAACAGTCATTTATGGAGTTGAAGAGTCAATTTCCAAGTGTACCTCTAAGAGCAAGCAGCTTAATTGAAGCAAGCAGCCTCTATTAGGAATAGTGTAGCCAGCCGGTCTAGGGAAGTGATCGTCCCTCTGTACTCGGCACTGGTGAGGCCGCACCTTGAATACTGTGTCCAGTTCTGGGCCCCGCACTTCAAGAAAGATGTTGAGGTGTTGGAGCGAGTCCAGAGGAGGGCGACCAAGCTGGTGAAGGGTCTGGAGGGTCTGACCTATAAGGAACGGCTGAGGGAGCTGGGGTTGTTTAGCCTGGAGAAGAGGAGGCTCCGAGGTGACCTTATTGCAGTCTACAACTACCTGAAGGGAGGTTCTAGTGAAGTGGGAGTTGGCCTCTTCTCCCGGGCAACTAGCGATGGGACAAGAGGACGCAGCCTCAAGCTTCGCCAGGGGAGGTTCAGGTTGGACATTAGGAAGAATTTCTTCTCAGAAAGGGTTATTAGACATTGGAATGGGCTGCCCAGGGAGGTGGTGGAGTCACCATCTCTGGATGTGTTTAAGAAAAGACTGGACATGGCACTTAGTGCCATGGTCTAGTTGACAGGGTGGTGCCAGGGCAACGGTTGGACTCAATGATCCCAGAGGTCTCTTCCAACCTGGTTGATTCTGTGATTCTGTGAAACTTCAACAGGAAAAAAAAAAACAAAACCTGAAACACACTTCCCTGCAAAAGCTAACACACAGCACTGTTGCTTTTTACAGTTAGGTTCTCCCTGTTTACGGTTCTTCAATTAGTGGAGCATCGGAATATGACACAGAGCCAAGATTCTGTAGACTGACAGCACCATTATTATCCTCATTTCATATAGCAGAAAACCAAGGAATTATAACCCCAAGGCAAAAAAAAGTATTTAGATTCTTGAGGAACGTGAGATGCCCAAATACACATTAGGACACCAATGTTTAGTTGGATTTGGGCATAAGGGTCTTGCCCAAGGTTGTGTTATAGATCACAGCATGTGAGTCTACCAGTCCTAAGTTTGGACTGTCTTGCATCACTTCTGGCCTTTCGTCTTATAGCCATCCTTACATTTAAGTGTTATATAATATTAAATTATCTGTCGCACATATGCTACCTTGTCATGTTAGTTTTTCTTTGCACCTCTGGGTAGTGAAAGAAAACAGAGCATTTCTCTCCAAGTTTGGTTTTCTTTTGAGGTATAAGACGTGCAATTCTGAAAGTTAAATGCACAGAAGTCTTACCAAATCCTCTCGTCTTTCAGCTCTCTCCTGCTCCTCCTCTCCTCACCCCTGTTAGCACCAGCAGGTACGGATACCTTGTGTCCCAGGATGGGCTGCACCTCTCTCCCACATGCCCAGGACTTGCACCTGTGCTGCTCAGTGGCAACAGGAGATGAACTCTATTTCCACCAGAAGAAAGAAGCCCACTGTGCCTGTGGGGGCCCTTGGGTGTTTGCTGGTGGGTGATGATAAACACATGCCAATTTTTCACATTATTAGAGAGAAAATGTGCATGGCTGCATGCATGAAGGAGTCTTTTCTTTGTGAATTTGTTGTCAACTTCCATCTTGAAGGTAACGAGAACAACTCCTCCTAAACCTCTCCAGGGAAAAGACTGAGTAGCTAGTATGGGCAGTACTTGTCCAAAGAAACTGGTCCCTACTGCTGTTATATTTTTATCCTAATGTCACTATTAACATAAAAACACAGGCTGGATGCCTTCATTTATAAGAGGGGATGATTCTAATTTAGTCTTCACAAGGGAAACCAGCAACAGTTGCCTCCTTTCTGCTTCCTCCCTGCTGGCTTATTTCCACCTCAGCAAGTGCTTCTATTAATAGCTAACACTTGGAAATGTGAAGTCCCAAATCTGCTTTCTCATTTCAGACAATTACTCAAAGGACAAGGGATTAAACAAACTGTTTGGTCATTTCAAGGATTCTCATGCTTATTAGAAAAGAAAAAGATCCCTGTACAAATGTGTGCATGTGTTCATAGACGAGCTGCTTCCCCATCTTTTTCTGTAGGAGTTCTCAGGTCTGGTCTGTCCACATTTTGTAAAAAATAAACTTTCAGAATGAGGGATGCAATTTTCTTGCTCTCTCAAATAAATCACCATTCTCATCCAAGCATAAAGTGATCCATGTGCTTTGGTAATTTCCTTAAAGTCTCATGTTATGGTCAGATATCAGATGTCAGTACACTAAAATGTGAAAGCCACCATCTTAGATTCGAGGGTATCAACGGTTGGTATCTTGCCTGCAGCAGCAGTGCCCAGAGTTTCCATTTCTACTCTGCAACAAACTCTGGAGTCACTGTCTCACACTGGTTTTGGTAATACCTGACCCTGTAAAGACAGTGTCTTCCAACTCCTTCCTGCCAGAGCTTCTCACATGCGGTGCCAGCTACAGCCATGGCAGCTGGACCAAGGCAGATCACACGTGGGCTGCTGGAAGCATCCGTCAGAGATGGAAGTGTCTCATTCATACAACGCTTTCCCAGAGAAGAAGAGGCCAAGCCATCTCCATGTAAGTATCCTATCGCTTGCTCTAGTTCTGAAGTATAAGGATACCTCTTCCCTGAAGCCGACGGTAGGGAGAGAACAAAGCAGCTTGTGAGCTTTGGGGAAAACAATCCCTCCTGTCTCAGGCTCCTACAGACAAGCGGGACCAGAGGCCTCATGCAACTCGTCACTCCTCCCCTCCTGTGTCCTGCGAATGGGAAGGGATTTTCGGCAATCTTTTTTTTCCATTCTAATTAAAAGAGAATCATGGCTTCAAAGGAAAGCCAGGCAGTCTGAATTCAGTTCACTGACTGTTGCAATCCTGTTCACAGGTGTGAGTCTGGATCTGCAGGACCACTGGAGCAAGAGCTCATATATTTGATTTAACATCCACAGGCAGCAGATTTAAACTGTACTGATCATCAGAAGCGGAAGCCGAGGACCTTGCTCGCACAAGAAAGCAGACAGCATGTCACAGATCACGGTCAGGAAGTGCTGGAAGCAGCAATCTAAGGTGGTCCATCTAGTCACAGTGATGAGGGCCGTCTCCATTTTCAGCTCCAACAGCAATAGGGGCTGGATGACCCAGGTTCACTTTCCTTCCCTGAACGATGACGAATCACTAACTGTGCTACCATGAGGGCCTGCTTCTTCCAGGCTTTGACTAGAAACTCAGGAAGCTTACCCAAGAATGGCATTAAGCCTGGCAGACGTCTACTTGCCGTAAACCAGAGAGGAGGCATTGCTTCATGTCAGCTGCTGCCCAGCCACGGGGCTCTTGCATCTTCCAGGGTAACTCCTGCGGTTCTTGCACTCTTGTTTCAATCCCCACTGCAGCAGCAATCGCAGATGCAGATCACTGTTTTCACTGTACAGCACACTCTGCTTCTGTGACAGCTGTAATTACACCCACAAGCACCTTCTATGGACACTTCCTTGCAACTCAGGACAGAACAAATTCAATAACAGAAGACATAGTAATACGTTGCATTTAGTTTATTAAAGTGTGAGGGCAAATAAAACAAAGAGTGTGGTAAGTTTGGAGGGTTTTTTCTCTCATAATGAAAGATGTATCTTTAAG